>NC_064848.1:56413489-57078489 GCF_024139225.1 Suncus etruscus
ATAGTAAATAATAGAAAAAGACAAATAATTAGAGTACATGTCAGTATATACAATGATGTATACTAAAATTTAAATGACTGTGAAAACAATAAAATTAGTAATAATATTACCTTACAATAATATTGATAATAACTCATGTATTTTAAAATTATTTTTTCTGGATTAGTAGGACATGGTTGTTTAATAATATGTCTGTTAGGGGAATTATTACTGCATTTCATATTTTAAATTTTTACCATTTTTTACAGTTCAGATTTCTTCATTTCCAAAATTTTGAGCACTAACCTAAGTCTGGAAAATGTCTCTACTTTTTAGTTTGGGATGTTCAGTTATAAGATATTAAAATATCTTAAATTGGTGATTTCTACTCTAGGGTCTTAGAGTAAATTTGGGCAGCCTCCCTTAACCCTGCTATGCTTCAAAAAACAATGACAGCCACAATTGCCTTCATGCCTGCCAGCGAATTTGAAAGTGTAACACCTCCAAATTTCTCAATATTCACATCCTAATAGTAATGTATAAATTTATATGTAAAAATAACATAAAACCCCTAAGGTTAGTAAAATCAAAACCAAAGAACGATAAACTAGAAACAAATAGCTTAGCAATAATAGCTTCAGACGGTGAATGTGATATACAACAATTTCACAAAAATTTTTTTCTGGGAATATTTTTTTCGATAATTTTATTACTACTTAGTTGTAAGTAGTTGTAAATGGGCAGGCTTGGGTGTAGGTGGGAATACAAGAACATTGGCAGAGAAATGTTTCACTGGTGGTGAGACTGATGTAACATGGAATGCCGGAAACAAATAAATGTGTTATAATCAATTATAAATCATGCTGTTTAAATAAAATAAGATGTAAAAAATAGTGCTTGTCAGATGTCATGCATAAATCTAGTACTGCTATATGAAATTGTACCTACCGTAAGATTATGCAGTTCATGTTCTCTAGAAAAAAATTTTTTTTTATCTTACTATTTTGTTTATTGTTTTTTGCCAGAACCAGCTCTTGGAAAATGGGCCTGAAGAAGGGTACTAAGAGGATTAGTAAAACAAACAGACAGAATAGAGAAAAGCATGAGGTCTGCTGGATTCCAGCCTCATGGACTGAGAGCTCAGACTATCCTCCATGTAGAATATTTATTGTTCAGTGTCAATCAACATGGAAGGAAGGACAAACATTAACAAACAAAATACCTATCTAATGCTGATCAGTCCTAAGTGGGTCTTTACATGGTAAAGGGCATGTGAAGGGAGGAGGAAGCTAATGCAAAGTCTGTGGATTGTCCTCTTATGGGAGTGGAATTGATGCTAGAAAAAAGAGTGAAGACAGGACCCCCATCAGCAAAAATTCTTTGCTAATGTGTGTATTAAGGTCATTCAAATTGATTCTTTAAATCATCTCTTTCACCACTCTTCTCAATTTCTCAAGTCACTAGTTTTTTATTTCTTGGATGTCTTCATATCTAACAGTTTTGTCTTGACAGACTACTCCACACTGTATTTCTCAATAATTTTTTATGTGTTTACCATCACTCCAAGTATGTCAACGGTTTCTCTCATATACTGTCTATATACAAGGGTGCCTTTTCTGTTAGTCCTTTCTTCTTAAAAGCTTAAATGATTCTCTAGATCCTAATATACTTAGATGGCTGTTAATTCTTTCAAAAGACTTGTTCTCATATTTTATTAAGTGTTCTCATTGTCTTGCTGGTCATTAAATACAATCAACAAATTTCAAAGACCCCTTACTATTTCCACTGTTTATTCTTATAATATTATTCAACTTAAGTTTTTACATACTCAATTTTTATTAAATAAAAATATAACTGATAGAATAATGAATTGTTTATTTTCTGAATTGAAGAAAAAATTGGTTAAAATGAATTGTGAATGTTTACTTTTTATATTTATACTAATGTATAATTAAATATATATCATACTTTTATACTCTTCCATATCCATGCTATCAATCAAAGTAAATTATATTTGTTTTGTGCTGCTCTTTTCAAGTTTATTTTACTCTGATAAATAATTACTAAATTTTGGCATGTGATAATAAGACCTCTGTGACTTTCAAAGTACAGAAGATTTATACTAAAATTAACTAAATATATCCTTTCATAATTTATTATTTTATTCAGTCATTTATACTATATAAGAAGTACTCATTTAAATTGTAAAGTATAGGCTTAGAGAATATCTTTACTTTTGATATCCTCTTTATTAAGAGGCAAGATCAGTTTGAATTAAAAGAATGTGGATTCTAGATATAATTTAGTATTTAGAGTGACACCATTAATAAAGGTGATGCAATATCCTCAGTAGAACATTCTATCAATATAGAATATATATTTGATAATTGGTAGATTTATCAATTACAGATAGATATTATAAATATCAATTGTAGTTTGCTAAAAGTGGTAAATTATTTCTTTATTCAAATACCGAGTATGATTTTAGCTCAGGTTTTGTTTATCTACAATTTATTCTCAAAACTATTCAACAAAACTGAGCAAAGGGCTTCATTTAGTCAAAGTATGTTTAATAATGTCTTGTAGTGTGAAATTATTTTTAGAACATATATTATATTTTTTATTTATAAACTTTGCTTATATACCTAATATTTACCTCTAGAATGCTTAGAATAAATATATTGTGGTAATGGGGATTTTACAATTCTTACTTGAATATTTAGTCTTTACTACTATAAACATAACTTGTCATATTATTCAATCTTTTTCAACATTTCTTTATTCATATGTATTTCGAGTTAATATAAAATCCTCTCTATTTAATGTACAAAGAAAATAAGAAATTTACCATGAAAATAGTAGAAATCAATGATGTTAACTTGAGTTTCTTTCTTTTCAACTGACTAATCTATCATCTTTGAAATGTATGTTGAGGCATGTGAATTCTATACCCAAATGCATACTACAGAGTTAAATTGACTTTATGAATAATAATTAATCTAATAATAGAATAAAGATAAACTTAATAAAGGAAATTGCAGGTAGAAATTTATCATAACATTTAAATCATAATTGGGTCCCACATACCATCAATATGTGTTTCTCCTTCCTGCTTAAAAGTGCAAGAAATGATCCCATTTTAGTATCCACTGTGGGATAATAAAATGCTACATGGTATTACTAGATAAGGTTTGATTAGTCTTCCCATTATCATGCAAGCTAAATTTGGCATTGGGCACAAGAAAGTAGTGCAAGACCCCGGGGGACATCTTAACACACAGCAAAACCAGCATTTGCCTTTAGAGTATTACACAGTTAATTCAAAGAATGCTCACTGTAAAGAAATGAACCTTGGAGGAGAGTTATTTGAAGAACGAGAAGCTGAGAATTCTTCAGAGAATAAGGAAAAGTACAGCTAGAAATCAAAAACAAAAAAATGAGAAGGAAGGAGATGAAAGAAAAGATATTCTCTAAGTCCAAATGTAAATTGATTCCTCTGCCTGCTCTAAGAATAGAAGAAAAAATGAATTTGCCTGGATTTTAAATATAATATAAGAACACATGCATTTGTAATCCTTATGGACTTTAACAGGCAAATTAAAGTTTCTATAGAAACTTAAAAGAGTCTGGTCTTGAAATTGAAAAATATTTATTATATCAACATCATCATCACTATTATTATCATGGGTAAACACTCAGTGGTCCTCAAACTATGGCCCGCAGGCTACATATTGTATTTGGATCTGTTTTGTTTCTTCATTGCAAAATAAGATATATGCAGTGTGCATAAGAATTCGTTCATAAGTTTTGTTTTTACTATAGTCAGACCCTCCAATGGTCTGAGGGACAGTGAACTGGCCCCCTGTTTAAAATGTTTGAGGACCCCATATGGTCTCCTGAGCCTGCCAGGTGTAACTGCTGAGTATAGAGTCAGGAGTAACTTCTGAGCACCACCAGCTGTGGCACCAAAACTAACTATTATGTATATATTTATACATAAATATATACTTTTTCAGGATGTCACCATTTATTACACAAAAAGCCAGGTTAATACATACTATAAATGAAGACATATACACTGTGGTAGAAATAAGAATGACATTGAAAACTAAATAAAATTTATTCCTATTTGAATAATCTAGCAATCTTTTTTGAGGAATAACAAATTTTATTTTTATAGTTTTTAAAGCAATAATAGTGTTCATCAATGTAGGGTAAGTTTTCTAGATAGTGAGTGTCCTAAGAAAAGCTGTGAATGCCTAAAACAACATAAAACAACATAGTATGTATAATGAAATTAAAGAAGTTGATTATAGCTTGAGTTATAAATAGGGATATGAAATATAGCATGTAAAAGGTCATTAAACATTTTGCATATAAATATTAAAATATTAGATGGGAGCGGTAATATGTATATTTTGTCAAAAACAGTATCTACAGATAATATCCTTTTAGTAATATCCACAACTATCAGAGCTCCAAGGAAAAACAAGGCAAGGGTCTCCTGTGTAAGCACAGCTAGAAAACATGGGTCTGAAAGTTTAATGCTTTCCAAAGGTCACCAGAACCATCTTTTCTAATTTTAGAATTGGGATGAGTGGGGTGATATTGCATGCAGTACAGGGATTGAATTTAGGGATTGATTTTTGTTAATACTTGAGTTACCTCATCAGATTAGTCACTATTAATCTTTCTTTGTCTCTTGTTGAAATTTAACTAATATAAAATTTGAGATTCAAAATTAATGCCATATTAATTTATCTTTTGTCATTTTTATTCCATATCAATTTTATATGTCTTCAAGGCAGTAACCCTTTTAAGAAGATTGTGCTATTTTGGTTATTTCTCATGGATTTCAGTTATACATTTATGTATAGATACATACACAATAGTTAGTTTTGGTGCCACACCTGGTGGTGCTCAGGAGTTACTCCTGACTCTGCACTCAGCAGTTATTCCTGGCAGGCTCAGGAGACCATATAGGATGCTGAGGATCAAACCTAGAATTGCTATGCGCAAGACAAACACCCTATTCACTGTGCTATCTTTCTGGCCCCTGAATCTGTTTTTTTATTGTACTCTTTTTATCTGGTATAAGTGTAAATCTGACTTGTTTGCTCTTTTCTTTACATTAACAATCTATATAAGAGAAGTATTAGAGTCAGTTAACTGTTCAATCAGAATAGAAGAAATAAGATTTGGATAGTAGAAAAAGTAAAGATGGGGGCAAAAGCGATAGCACAGAAGGAAAGGCATTTGCATTGCATGCGAATCATCAGGGTTCAATCTCTAGCATCTCACAAGGTCCCCTGAGCCTTGCAGGAGTAATTTCTGAGTGTAGAGTCAGGAGTAACTCCTGATCATGACTGAGTGTGGCCCAAACACCAAAAGCAAAACCAAAACAAACAGACAAAAACTAAAACAAAAAGAAAGTATAGCTGGTTTGATACTGCCTTTTAAACTATCAATACAGGTACAATCCATGATACCCAATATGGCCCCGGCACTTTGCCAGGTGTGATCCCTGAGTAAAGAGCAAAGAGTAAGGAGATACTATTATAATAAGATCTGTTGATTTATTATTTATGTGACTTGTAGTAGGAAAAATGCAGATAAAGAAGTGAAATAAATAAATAAATAAATAAATAGAATCATTTGAATTAAGTAGGCATGTGCCATAATTTTTTCTAGCATATTTATCTGCTAGAAAACAGTAAGTGTGTTTAAGTAAAAAAATAAAGCAAAGTCAGATAAAACCAGGATTTAGGTGAATCATAATTTTAGACTATGAGATTAGAAAGACCAATGCAAAGAAAAGAAAAAATTTAACAATGAAGAGTTATTATATTTTAATTGCTAGTTTTTATCTCCTGAATTTATGTGTGATGCTGGGGATCAAACCAGATTAACAATTTGGAAGGCAAACACCCCACCCACTGTGCTATTTCTCTAGCCTCTATCTTCTAAATTTTATTTTTCTAATTTTAGAGTCCCTTCAAGCAACATGGGAATAGCTCATACATTCTACTTTTGACTTTTGGAAGCTTATCTATTTGGATTGAACAGATCTGAAGTTGGTGTTTCTATTGATAGTAATAACTTATGATATTTTTGTTTCTGTATAGTTCTCTGACCTTTAGATTCATATAGTTACTAGACCATTTGACATTTCCAAATGGACACCTCATAGATATATCAAAAATATTTTCTCAGTGTAACTTATGATTTCATTCACCAAAGCAGTCACTCTTCTGAGGCTTCTTCATTTTAGTAATCACTGAAATAACCCACCAAAGTAGAAACTTTAGTATTTTTCTTCCATCTCCCAACTGAATCTCCAGAATCAATATGCCACTCAGAATTTTTGCCTTTATATATAGATATAGATATATCATGATTATTCTTTTTTTCTTTATTCTATTTCATTTTGTACTGATTAATTATAGTTTTTCTCCTGAAAAAAAAAAAACATATCTAATACCTTTTTACAAACGTTAAGAACCATATCACTCACACAAATAAAACCAATTCACTAATAAAAATGTATATTTTTTGTTTTATTTTTTTTGTTTTTCGGCCACACCCGTTTGATGCTCAGGGGTTACTCCTGGCTAAGCACTCAGAAATTGCCCCTGGCTTGGGGGGACCATATGGGACATCGGGGGATCGAACCGAGGTCCTTCCTTGGCTAGCACTTGCAAGATAGACACCATACCTCTAGCACCACCTCACCGGCCCCAAAATGTATATATTTAAGTATTTATTTATAATGTATAAATTAACATAAATAATTTGAATACTATTATTTAAGATATGTTATGCAAGTCATAGGTCTAGAAACTGTACACAGTGGCAATATACTATCCTGTTTGTTTATGCTTCACTGGAATACAGTGCTGTATAAGGAAAGACTACAGTCTATAAACTCCCTTGAATATAAGGCTCATTTAAAACTTTAATTCCTTGTCAATATATTCCCCCAAAATGGTATGCATTTCTCCAATTCAGAATTGTAGAAATTACATTTTAATATAGCTATATTGAAATAGAAATTATGCTAACTAAATGTCCTCTTGAGATCTAATCAGTGTATTAATTTCAAAACAAACAATAAATCAAAAGTATAAAAATTATAGTTTTATTATATTTATTGTAGGCATACATGAAGGCTTCCATCTTTATTAGTAAATAAGAGACCAAATCTTATTTTTAAGTGTTCTATAGTCTAGTGAAGGGTAGTTAATTAAAGAAGATATACAGAAATATAGAAATTGCATGTCATTACAGTTTATTTGAGAAAAACTATAGTTGGCAAACTGAGTAGAATGTGACATGGGGATGAATATGTAGGTTTTTTGGTTTTCTTTTTTTGCCATTTTTTTCCTTTGGGGGCCACACCTGGCATTTCTCAGGGTTAACTTCTAACTCTGTACTCAAGAATTAGTCCAGGTGCTACACAGGGGACAATATAATATGCTGAGAATTTAGCCGTGTCGCCCTTGCAAGGCAAGCACCCTAATGCTCAAATGATGAAGTGCTATTTTAAATAAAGTGACTTAGCAGGATTGCTTAGAAACTGATATTTGATTAGAAATTACAAATACGGGGGCCGGAGAGATAGCATGGAGGTAAGGCGTTTGCCTTTCATGCAGGAGGTCATCGGTTCGAATCCCGGCGCCCCATATGGTCCTCTGTGCCTGCCAGGAGCAATTTCTGAGCTTGGAGCCAGAAATAACCCCTGAGCACTGCCGGGTGTGACCCAAAAACCACAAAAAAAAAAAAAAAAAAAAAAAAAAAAAAGAAATTACAAATACATTCACTGTGACCCGAACTTTATTCTGGGGGAGACAGGTTTGAAGATATGGATAGAGAGAAAAAGATTGCTGGTTTATATATTTCTCTCTCTCTCTGTGTCTCTCTTTGTCTCTCTCTGTCTGTCTCTCTCTGTTTCTATCTCTGTCTCTCACTCAGAAATTATTCCTGGTGGGTTTCAGGGAGCTACCAGGGTTTGAACTTGGATCAGTTGCACTTAAGATCAGCTGTAATAACTTTCCATCACTGATTACACGTATTATTTTTAAGTGGTGGTAATGTTAGACATAAAGTGATTTAAATGAGGAGAAAGAGACCAGATAACCAAGACTTTTGACGGATCCCTTATTTACAAATTTGTTTTTTTTTATAATTTTTTATTTTGAATTATGAGAACAAAAGATGCAAAGAAAGAGGATAAGGTAAAGTTACAGTGGAAGGACAATCACCCATAACATAATTATCAGAAGTCCCCTTGCTGATATCTTAACTTTGAACTTTCACCAAAGAAAGTTAAGATAAATAAAACAGAATCCATGTGCAATTACTTTGTCCCTCAAGTCCCCAGATTGTAGCACATTATAATATTTCTTAACAGCACACAAGGCAATCTAAAGCCATCAAACTTACGTAACTCCTTAAACATTAGAGGCATAGTATTTTTTACATTTCCATGTACATGCATATTAGCTTAAGTTAACTTCAAATTTTAAGTGGGTGCGTTTTAAGGATTAGAGTCAAAGGAGCACAGTAAAAATGGTGTTAGAGTGGCAATTGTTGTTTGCATAGGCCCACCAAAATATGAGAGGCATGGAAAGGAATAACCTTGGCCTAAATACAAAGAGATCCTACCCCTGAAGTTTCCTGGCATAAGACCAGCTCTAGGCCTCAGGAAAGTTATCGTTCGCTCCAAGACATTGTCCGTAGTGCCAACACACTTATCACACAGTCTCTGTTGTTGGTCTCATGTTTCTGTATTAAAGATTCTGGAATCTGCATGTCCTACATTGAAGTCATGATGTGGAGTGCCTTCTCGTTTCACCTCACTATGAAAGGGGAATGCAGGAAACCCTGTCCTGTAAGCAGGTTGTTGTTGTTAAGTCTTCTCAGTGTTAAGGGAAGTCTCTTTTGAGCAGGACGATGTCTGAGCAGTGGTAGGGTCTTCCGTGGTAGAGGATTGCTTCCAGGTGATGTTATAGACAAACCTCACCATAAAGGGGCAATACAGCAAGCCCTGTCCAGTAAGCAGGTCATTGTTCTTGTTGTATTCTCAGTGTTAAGGGGTATCTCTTTTGAGTAGATTGATGTCAGGGCAGCTGTAGGGTCATCCCTGGTACAGGAATGCCTCCGGGTGATGTTATATACAACCTTGGATGTTTTGTAAATGTCTTCTGTAGATCAAGGGGTAAATGGAGAATGTCCATTCTTCTGAGGCCTGTGCCAGGTCTGTATGTCAATGTTCAGGGTGTAAGGTCTCATTGCACTACAAGATTTGTGTGTTCCCATTTCTATTAGATAAGAACTTATTGGTATGTATAGTATTTTCCCATGTTGTGTGCCTACGCAAACAAGATATAAAGCCACGTGGTGCTATCAGATATATGGGGGAATAAGAACATTTCCAACAAGACCCATGACTTGGTTCAAACATAAGTATTAAACTGAGGGATTCTTTCACACCAAATTCCATATTGAGCAGTTCACAAAGAGAAGATAAAAAACATGGGGGGGGGGAATCATCACTGTATAAGAAAGTATTTAGCAAAAGTTATAGCCGTCAAAGAAAACACCCATAAAATGTTGAAAAGATATGTGTCCTTTTTATGCCTTTTAAAATAGTTGGGTGGGTGTTAACTCTAGAGAACCACTTTGGTCTGTGACTTAGGACTCAACAGTACTTAAGTTAGAAAGGGTAAAAAAGGAGTAATGATGATAGGAGTTAAAGAAGTTAAAGAGAAATATGAACTTATGAAGGGGTATGCAAAAGGGCAGAGTACAAAATGGACATTCTGCATACATAAAAACATAATTCAATGATAGTGAGTACTATTAATGTTTCTTGTGAGAGTACTATTAATGTTCCTTGTGCGCGCAGGGGCTATCGCCCCCGCGCGATTTTGAAAATGTAGACTGGACAGAGATTACCAGTGCCAGCCAAACCTCCTCCTGCTAGACTCCCGGCTCCCAGGAAGGAGAGATCCTTCAAGAAGCTGGGTGACCAGAAGTTCAGAGCCCCAACCAGACCCTCCCTAAGGAGCCGCATGGATAGTGGGGGAAGGCCTAGGGTACCTTCAAGCTCCACCAAGGGACCCAACTCACTGGCTTGCCCAGGCGTGTGGCCCGGGGAAGCCCTGGAGATCTGGAGCAAGGCGGCAGAGGGGTGCTGGGTTACCCAAGTCCCGCACCCCCCTAGGCCTGGCCAAGCAGGCCTCGGCATGGCGGGGGCCTGCCAAACCTCCTTCTGCTAGACTCCTGGCTCCCAGGAAGGAGAGATCCTTCAAGAAGCTGGGTGACCAGAAGTTCAGAGCCCCACCCAGACCCTTCCTAAGGAGCCGCATGGATAGTGGGGGAAGGCCTAGGGTACCTTCAAGCTCCACCAAGGGACCCAAATCACTGGCTTGCCCAGGCGTGTGGCCCGGGGAAGCCCTGGAGATCTGGAGCAAGGCGGCAGAGGGGTGCTGGGTTACCCAAGTCCCGCACCCCCCCCCTAGGCCTGGCCAAGCAGGCCTCGGCATGGCGGGGGCCTGCCAAACCTCCTTCTGCTAGACTCCCGGCTCCCAGGAAGGAGAGATCCTTCAAGAAGCTGGGAGACCAGAAGTTCAGAGCCCCACCCAGACCCTCCTTAAGGAGCCGCATGGATAGTGGGGGAAGGCCTAGGGTACCTTCAAGCTCCACCAAGGGACCCAACTCACCGACTTGCCCAGGTGTGTGGCCCGGGGAAGCCCTGGAGATCTCTTTGCAAATTTGTATATGCAATCTATAATCTGGTTGGTAGGTCTCACAATCCCTCATTTACATAGATTATAACTGTAGATTATAGATTATAGTCCAAAAACAATTAGAACATATAGATAGGAAGCAGAGATGCAGTGATGGACATACATGCAGGTTGCTGTTTGAGGAACCTGGAGAGGCATGGGGTGTTGGATTGATTGTTTCCATTTAGTTGGGTTTTTTTTTATTTTATTTTATTTTTTTGCTGTTTTTTTATTTTTTATTTATTTTTTTTTTGCTGTTGTGGCTTTTGCTGGGAGTACTGTTTTCTTTATTTCTATTTTTTTGCTGTTGTGGCTTTTGCTGGGAGTACTATTACTTTTGTGTCGCCCCACCCCTTCTTTCTAGGTCACCTTACCTGATGGTAAGACCTTCCTATTTCTGGGAGGGGTCTTTGGTAGGTAACAAAAGGATTGCCTGAAGGGTGTAAAGGGGGATTGAATGATTGATTGAGAGAGATTAATCAGGGGAGAAGGGGAAGGAGGGCTGGCAGGATGGAGAGATAAGAGAGTCAAGTTTAAATGCAGGGCTGACTATGGAGGCAGCATAAAAGGTTTAAGCATAGGAGCCACACATGATGGCTAGGGCCTCAAATAAAGCTTGATGTCTCCTGAAACCTGATTGCTGTGGGTCTTTTCCTGGATGCTACCCTGAAATCCTCAGACCCGCAGGCTGGAGGGAGTTCCAGGCGCGTGGCCCAGGCCTACAGAGAAAGGCCTCTCCATCCATATCACCATCATCCAATCCCATCCAGGACTGTTTTATCTACACTTCTGTTGCTGATTTCCTTAAGAGAGTCAATTGTGAAAACATACTCAGATTTTTCTTTAATGGAGTAGGACAAATAAAGAAAGTGAACACAAAAGATGTTTGGTGAGCTGCGTAATATTCTTATTCCAGGTCTGCCTCAGTGTTTGTAGTTTATATTTTTAAATCAAAAGAGATGAAATTATTGGATTTTGATCAAGGGCTGACTTTCATTAAGCAACACTTTTGCTAATTTGTGAGAAACATGACAAAAGTCAGAGCAGGCAACTCAATAATAAATAAGTTTATGACTCAGATACAGAGAGAATTGGTAGGAACTAGGACTAGAAGAAAAGTGGTTGTGAGACAGAAATCATATTTGTCAAATAGTGCCATATGCATAGACTTACCTATAGCTATTGAAAGCACAACGAGAGCACACAAAATAACACACCCAAATGTCCTTTTATTATGCATTTGACTGTAATTTCAACATTATGATCCTCATAAATTCATATTAAACTATAAGGAAAATATGATACTTTTTGTAATCATTTTCATGCTCCAGTACATTTAAAATGTACTTGCCTGTGGCCAGAGTGGTGGCACAAGTGGTAGGACATTTGATTTGTCCTAAACTAGGACAGACAGTGGTTTGATTTCCCAGTGTCCCATATGGTCCCCTAAGCCAGGAACAATTTCTGAGTGCATAGCCAAGAGTAACCCCTGAATGTCACCAGATGTGGACCCAAAACACAAACAAAGAAACAAATAAATGTACTTAGCCAAACTGTAAACTACTCTCATTGTAATAATCATAACTATTGGAAGCTTCTGTTTCCATTGTTTCATTGTGATTTTAGCATGCATTTCAAAAAACTAAAAATATTTGCATAATCTTTTTTTGCCTTAATGTTACTTATTAAAATTATTTGGAATTTGTCATTTTCCTAATTTTTTCAATAACTTATTCATAATGACCTGATGCTTTCCTTTATGGAGTTCCTTGGTAAGTTTCAGGAAAATAAAATCTATATAAATTATTATTTTTATATTAAATGTGAGGTGATCCTTCCTGTATATATTATTTAAATTTAGCTTAAAAATAACCCTGGTGGTGCCGGAGAGATAACATGGGGGTAGGGCATTTGCCTTGCATGCAGAAGGACTGTGGTTCAAATCCCGGCATCCCATATGGTCCCCCGAGCCTACCAGGAGCAATTTCTGAGCATAGAGCCAGGAGTAACCCCTGAGTGCTGCCTGGAATGACCCCCAAAAAAACACACACACAAGAAAACCAAAACCAAAACAAACAAACAAAAATAACCCTGGTAATTTTGTATTTTTATTTACACAGAAGGGCACTAAAATTAATACATCATAATAACTTCCCACTAGAAATAATGATTACTTACCACTAGTAAGCAGTGGAGTCAGTATAGGCCAGGCCTCCTAAAATTCCCCTATAGTGGCAAATCACTTTTGTTGTAGAAGCTTGCAATTTCCAGATTCAATTGCTCAAGCCACCCCTGAAGAAATGCCTTTTTTTCCCTAACACTTTAAAGTATTTTTTTTTTTGACATTTAGGCTAACTGTGCTGCTTATTTTGTAATCTAGTCAAACACAGTAAGTTTTATATATATATCTGCCTTTGAATCTCAGATCCAAGAAATTCATGGTAGCAGCATGAATTCCTCCATGTAAAAGAACTGTAATGATCTGAATGTATTGGTAGGTTGACATTAAATTCTCTTAGTCACATAATGCTTTTTTTGGTGAGAAATAAAAATAGTAGCAGAGGAATAAATTTGAATAGCAATATAAAACTAATTTTACTTAAAAATTGTTTAAATAAATCATTAATAATAGAATATGCTCAACTTATGCTACCAAAGGCAACTACCCAAACTATACTTTCCGCAATTATTTTTGTTATTCTAATCAATGTTCTTTTAAGTCTTGAGTTCTCCAGAATAATTCAGATACTATTTTCTAGATTGTATTGTTCTTTACCTTTTCTTATCAAGAATGGGTAAGCAAGAATCTTCTACCTCAGTGTTAATTATATAATACCCAGGAATAGATTAAAGGAAACATGTTATATTAACAGCAACTATTTTTACTCATAATAATTTTACACTTATTTTATAACAACAACAAAAATAGTAGCTCTTATACATTCAATCCTAGAAAATTCAGTTTTGCTTAATAGCAAGCACTTCAAGCAGACTATGAACTAGAGAAACTTATTTTTTATGAATGTAAGTAAAAAAATATGTTTGTATAATCCTAAATTCTAAATTCTGTGAGACTCCCCAAACTTTAAAAACTTAAAAAGAAGTTATAGAAGGTACAATTAAAAATGTTCAGGAAAATATAGAAGTCAATATATTTTTGACAGGAAGGTGCTTGAAACAAGGTATTATAGGGTGTGAGGCATTGCTAGTTTGAATTTTGTTCCCCATTCTCTCTATATAATAACTACCGAGTAAATACTCCCAGGAATCCCTATCTGTCCTGTCATTTATAAGGCAAAATGATGTTGAAGATGCAGAGTTAGTAGCTCTTTGTTTTCCTTCCCTTATCTGGTGGAAGTATAAGAAAGGTATGACTAGCAAGGAGTGAGTTTCTGTTCTCATTTTCAACAAGAAAAAAATTGAGTAAGCTCTTTGCCTAATTTCTCCATGATAAATAGAGTCATTTGATATGCACTCTAAATTTAGTTCATATATATCACCACCTGGAAGCAATGAAGAGATTGAGTTAGAACCCTGAAGGGAAAAATAAAAAATATATAGGATGGGTCCATAGAATCTAGTCATTATAAAACAAAATAAAAGAGAATAACCTAGAATAAAAGAAGCAGGAATCAAAGAGATCTGTGACAAAGTAAAAAAAAAAAAATTTGTGCAATTGTTGCATTAAAATCCCATAAGGAGGAAAACAAAGACTGAGAAGAACAACAACAACAACAAAAAAAACTATTCAAGTAGATAATAGCTGAATAATTCTCAATTGGGATAAAAACACCATCAGAAATTCTATACATTGTGCAATTAGATGTACAGGTGTTCAATAAATTATTGGTAAATTCAATTATCAATTGATAAACTAATTATAAACCACAATCTAAATTTATTTCTTATATAAAACACAATTAGTATTCAACTGAAGAAGAAAATATCAAGTAATTAAAAATAAATTTTGATAAATATGCCAAAGTTATAAATGGGAGAAAGAGCTTCCTTTAGGAACAAAGAGTTTCAACAAAGAACCTTCAGCTAATATCCTCAACTAAGAAAAACTGAATTTTTTTAACCTAAAATTAGGAACCACTACCATTTTTCAATCATTGATGCAAGTTGCAAAGCAATGACAGGTTTACTGATTACAAGAAAATAAATGAAATTTTACTTATTTGTAGATAAAATGATTATAAATAGACAAGCCTAAGGTTTTATAAAAATAAATATAAGTTAGTTTGTATGATTCAGTACTATATGCTGAAAATTAATAGTCACAAAGCCAAAATGTAAGAAAATCTACTTACAATTGCTGAAATAAAATAAAATCGTAGTGTAAATGTACCAATAGATGTACAAAATTAATGTACTTGAAATTAAAATTGCAACTGAAAGTAATTAAAAAAATAACAAAGTAAATGGATATTCATAAAGTGTGGACTGGAAAGTTAAACAAATATAATCATTATCCCCCAATTCATAATTTTAGCAGAATTTATATGCAAATTATATCAGGATTGTTTTTTATATGTAGACAAGATTAACTTTTATGAAAATGCAAAAATCTATAACAATAAATATGTATACTAATTAATGTCAACTTTTGTTTAGTTTTGTTTGATTTATTGGTTACACCCAGCAAGGCAATAAACTGCTTGCACTTGGCTCTGTGCTCTAAGGTCCCTCCTGGAAGGTTCTGGAGACCACATAATGTTGGTTTTTGGGTCACACCCAGAAGCACTCAGGAATTACTCCTGGTTCTATGCTCAGAAATTGCTCCTGGCAGGCTTGGAGGACCATATGGGATGCCGGGATTTGAACCATCGTCCTTCTGCATGCAAGGCAAACACCATATCTCTATGCTATCTCTCCGGCCCAGCTTCAACTTTTCTTATGATAGATTTCATTATAGCTTTTTTTAACCAATAATGTCTGGTATGAGTAGAGAAATTGACAAAGCAATAATAAAAATAAGAAATAGAACCAAATAAAATATGCTCGATTAATTTTTAAAAGATGCAGAAACAATTCAATGGAATGATAGAATTTTATTTATTATTATTTTTTTTCAGTGTAAAATCAGGTAATATTCCTTAAAAGCCTCTGAGGCCAGAAGAGATGTTTTGTCTTAAAATGACAAGGAATATTTTTTGCTATTAGTTGGTTTACCCCCTGTTTTACCCAAAACACTTCCCAATCCCCTTTCTTCTATTTAACCACCCCTTTTTACATTTAAAATCCTGGACTGGATTCACTTGAACTTCATACTTTGCCAATGAATCCTTTCCCACCCTGCTGTGGATTGAGCTGGTCAATAAATAGAGGTCTGTTTGGTGGGCTCTGGACCATTATATTGGAAAGCCTCCTACTCCACACTTTTTATGAATGATAGAATTTTTAGCCATAAAAATTTAGCCAAAAAATTGAAGTAACTGTTTCTTGAGGGCAGAATAAAAACAACAGAAATTATGCCCCAGAAGCAAAAAATAATAGAAATGATTAATTTACTTAAGTGTAGATACTATAATATAAAATTTTAGTAAAAATCACTTTATATCTTTAGTGTCTAAATATTCTTAAATTTAACATAAAAGGATTGATTGACACAGAAGAAAATAATTCAATCTTATTTCACTAAATTTATAAAACTTCATTGCTAAAACATATTAAGTGGGTGATCTATAAATTTGGAGGAAATTTTAATACATTACCCAAAGATGCATATATATATACAAAGAATGCATATATATTTACATGTATGCATACACATATGTTTATATGTATGAATATATTTATATATACAAAAATGCATATACACATATGCATGAATATGTATATATCTTAAAAGACAAAACCTCAACAAAACATACAGTTAAAGAAACATAGCATTAAAGAGGATATTCATCTCACAGAAAAGGGTTTGATAAAATGTTCATAATCATTATTAATTAAGCCTTAAGGATATTGAAATTAAACTCCTGTCATATATTTCTATAAGCCTATATCAATGATTAAAATAAAATTATGACATTAAATAATTAAGATATGCAGAAATAAAATGATGTATAAAATAAATACAAATATATAATATATATTTTATATAAATATATAAAAATTTATATATAGAATAAAATCATACATAAAATGATAGGAATATGAGATGACAGTCATCTTAAATCAATTCTGCTGTTTAGTTTTTAATATTTAAATTTTTAATTGACTATTATAGAAGACTTTCAGGTTCAGAGTAGTTTTGAGAAGATTGTACATGTATATACATATACACAAACCAAAATGTACATTAAATATCCCTCTCAATAATTTTCATAGCTAAAAGTTTACAATATTCTTTCTAAGGTTTTGTTGTCTGTGTTTGGAAAAAATTATGATAAGTAGCCAACATTGGAAAATACAACTCAATATTTATATGTTTAAAAGATTATTGTGCTATACTTATTAATTCCTTGCTCTCTCAGACCCCTGTCAACCATATTTTATTTTATTATAGGCACACATTTATTGTATATTAAATAATACATGTATAATTAAAGATGCAGCTATTATAAGGTTACTTTTTAAAAACAATTTCTCTTTTATTTTACTATTATATAGAGATTTTGATACTTTTGTGATTTAATATATTAATCTTTTATAATAAATAATATACTACCTTCTATTCTACTTTAATTAGCCATTCAGTTACTTTAAATTTACTTCTGCATTTTGATTATTAGAATAAGTCTATTAATATTTAGGTAGGCTTTTCTGAACATATGTTATAGCAACTTTGGTGAATATTGAGGTATATAATCATTGTATGGATGATAATAGTATATATATCTTTATAATGAAATAAAATGATATCTCAATAGAAACCTAAAAAAATGAAAAGCAAGTAAAAAACACCCAAATAAATTTAAAGATATTCATTACAAGTTACCAGGAACTGTGAAAAATATTATAAGGAAGAGAGGAAGAAACATAATATTTGAAACGATTATAACTGAATTTCCACAAATTAATATTGAGCACCAAATAAAAATATAGGAAACTTGGAGACCATTATGTAGTATATATGAAAAAATTTAAGAAAATTTGTTGCCAGTAACCTATTTCACAAATAAAACTAAAATACGTTCTTTTAAGGTAAATAAAATAGTATAGGTTTATCATCCAAATCTATTTTCTATCTATCTATCTATCTATCTATCTATCTATCTATCTATCTATCTATCTATCTATCTGTCTGTCTGTCTGTCTGTCTGTCTGTCTGTCTGTCTGTCTGTCTGTCTGTCTGTCTATACATCCATACATCCATACATCCACCCATCCACATACCTACCTACCTACCTACCTACCTACCTACCTACCTACCTATCTATCTATCTATCTATCTATCTATCTATCTATCTATCTATCTATCTATCTATCTATCTATCTATCTATCTCCTATATATTTATGTGTATATTTTTCTCTTCAGTTTATGATTTTGTTTTTCCTACTTTATCTTTATTATCATCCATTTGATACTTAGGTCAGATATACTGAATATATAAAAAATACCTTAGTACATGTGATGGTTAGAATAGAAACAGCATTCATTATCCTTTAATTTTTTTTACCACATCTCAGATAGACTAAAAGTTAGTCCTTTTAGTCCTATCTTCCAGTCCATTAGGTAAGACAAGTTGTCTAGAACAAAGTTGTGTCAATATTTTGCTTTCTCCAAACCCAAAATTTGAGATTGTTTATACAGTGTATTTCTCTTCTGCCAGCTATTCAACACAATGCTATAATATAGCTAGTTCTCCTGAGAGTAGACCTTGTTAAGAACAGAATTTTTAGCTATATTTTAAGTTATTTATTTTGGAATGTAAGGTGTGTTTGAAGCACACACAGCTGTGCTAAGAGTTTACTCCTTACTCTGTTTGAGATTATCCCTGGAGAAACTCAAGCAACTATATGTGGATGCATGGGATTAAAACCCATGCATACAAGATAAGCACTGTACCTCCTCTACCAGCTCCCCTGCTTTACTGATTGTGTTCTTTCCCCAGTAATAAGCAGGAGATACATTTTTCCTATTTTTATGAGAAAATATAGAGGTCTAGAAAGTAAAACCCATAAAAGTATTAATCTCCATTTATGAATCTACCTGGGGTCTTTCACACCTAGTTCTTCCTCTGGGTCTCTCCCACCATTCCGTTGCAATTTGTCTTCCCTAACCTTGTATTAGTTACCATGAGGTTTCAATTTAGTGGTTTATGCTTTAGTGAGTTAGAGTTTTCTGCACTTGGTTGCTGGTCTATCCAGTTGGGTATTGACGGTTTACTTTGTAGCATTGGTTGGAACTCTGACACACAAACATCTACTTAAAGTACCATATACGAACACTAAGCACATTGGGACTATTCACAAAACTAGATTTAATACCGTTAGGTTGTCCAAAGTGAAATAAAAACTAGTATGATAGTTTTTATTTCTTTCATTTTTAGCAACAGAAATATCATCCAAGAATTTAAAAAATATAGAATCATACTGTATTCTTTTTAATTTTTGAAGTTGAATATTAATAGTTATAGCCTAAAAAATTTCTTCAGAGTTTTATACAAAATACTTATAAAGATTTTTATAAAGACTTTTAATCTAAAATATTATTTTAATTGTATTGTGAAGAATGTTTGAATTATATTATTTAAATAACATACTTTTATCTTATCTTTTACTTCTTAAGTGAGATTAAAGCTCAGGTTAATTTATTGGATATTGCTTAATAATAAAAATGCTAGTTAAAACTACTTATTCATGCTTTGCATTTACCATCTCTGTTGGGTAAAGACTTTACAACAAATAATTTTCATAAAAATATCTCATATGATCAGATAATGTGAAATACAACCAAACAGATATTCACACGCCTTAACATTGTCACTTTATGCATTTTTAAGTGTTAACAATACATTTTAAATGAGTTCAGTTTTATTACTTTCCGTGGCGTAGGAAATGTTTGTAGATAAACTAGATGCAAAGGCAGAGAAATTAACATGTAAAGCAGCAATCAGTAAAAATATCCTTCAGAATCTCAAGATATGCTAGTTTCTTAGACAAAATATTCATGAACCGGAACTTCAAAAGTGTTCGATATAATTTTTTGTAATACTTGAAGCCAGTAATGATAATATGCTATACCATTTTCAGTTCCTTCATAAACGGGATAAAGATCATTAAGTAACCAACATTACTTTGTAATTATTTGACATAATTTATCAAACTGTCAAAGATTTTTAACGTATGCTATCACAAGTTAATAAGTCCTTAGCATCTTTGGAATAATATAGTATTTTCCTTTACTCTGTTCTGAAGTCTATATACCCTACAGCAGTGCTTCTCAACTATTTTCTGTCATGCCCCCCTAGGAAGAAGAAAACATTTTAGCGCCCCCCCCCCCCTGCGCGACTCTAAATAGTATCTTTATTAAAAAAAACTTTAACCTGCAAAACAAAAATACATAAAACAATTTGAGCTGATTTTTTAATCAGAGGTGATGTCTGGATTAATGGCTACAATGAGCATGTTTTGCAATGCATAGCTTTTCGAAACAGGGTTTGAAGCAGGACACAGCAATTCTCAGCTCCAGAGATATACAGAGATATAAACTCGGGGCTTAGCTTGTTTCGACAGTGTTTGTGGAGGTCAAATGCACCCCCCTTTATGGAGCCTCACTCCCCCTCTGGGAGGCGCACCCCACTATTTGAGAAGCACTGCCCTATACTGACTGGGCATGCGCATTCATGTCGTTTTTAGAACTAGTTCTCTTTTTCTCTTCAATATCTGGAAAATCTTTTCTGTGAGAAAATGAACCTGGAAGCTAATTTGTATTGAGACAAATTTTTGTTTTCCTGCAAATTGTGGGGTGTAGGAAGGAGTAAAAATTAATTGGTCTCTGGGACAGCTTCAAGACCTCATTAGAAAAGTTGGAAGGAATTGAGTGCTTATTCTATGAAAATATTTGCAGAAATTAAAAGAACAATAAGTATTCTCAGATGATGTATTTATTTTTCTAATGTCCATTTCCTGAAAATAATTTATAATTATTATTTAGATTATCACTCTGATTTTGGAAAAAGTATATATTAATTAACAGTTTTAAATATAGGTGTAAGAAAGAAATTTTGCATTGTAAGTATATATGATATAATCTATATTTATTGCAGTGCTATTTACAATAGCCAGACTCTGGAAACAACCCAGATGCTCAACAACAGATGAATGGCTAAAGAAACTGTTGTACATATACACAAAGGAATATTATACAGCCATCAGAAGAGATGATGTTATGAAATGTTCCTATACGTGGAATCTATTATGCTGAGTGAAATAAGTCATAGAAAGAGAGAGACACAGAATAGTCTCCCTCATATATGGGATTTAAGAAAAATAAAAGATATTTTTGTAATAATGCCTAAAGACATTAGAGATGAGGGCTAGAATGACTGGTTCATGATATGAAGCTCATCACAAAAGGTGGTGAGTATAGTTAGATAAACAACTACACTGACAACTATGGTGACAATGTCAATGAGTGTGAGAAGTAGAAAGTTTGTCTTGAATACAGATGGGGCAAAGATGGGAGAAGGAAGACTGGGGACATTGGTGATGCGAATGTTTCACTGGTGAAGGGGGGTGTTCTTTTTATAATTGAAACACAACTACAATCATGTTTGTAATCAAAGTGCTTAAATAAAGATATTTTTATTAAAAAGATAAAAATAATAGTTTTAATATGAGAAGTCTTTGCATAACATTCTCCCAAATATTGATGAGTTTAAACAGTTGACATGATTTTGAAAAAAAAAAAAAACCTGATTATTTGGAAAAATCTCCTTGGAGTACAAACATTTACATTTCCATTGAATATAATTGGCACCATATTCAAAAATAGATAAGATATTATTGTGCCTCAAATTGTCATATTAGCCATGCTAGACCCAACACACTTATCATCAATTATATGAAAATCAATGGAGGTCTCAAGGTTCAATTCCCTATTAATATTAAGCATTATTACGTGTTTATCTTTCTCCCTTTGACTCATTTCCCTCAACATAATAATTTCTATGTCCATCGTGTATAGGAAAAGTTTATAACTTTATTTTTGATAGCTTCATAGTATTCCACTGTGTAATATGTACCACAGTTTCTTTAGCCACTCATCTGTTGTTGGATATCTGGGTTGTTTCCAGATTCTGGCTATTGTAAATAGAGATTAAATGAACATAAGCATAAAATAGGCAGAATAATTTCACTCATTTGTAGAATTTAATAAAAATCGTGTTCATAGTAATAGTACAGTGGTAGGACATTTGCCTTGCACATGGCTGACCCAGGAATGACCTTGGTTCGATCTCCAGTGTCCATATGGTCCCCCAAGCCAGAAGCAATTTCTGAGCACATAGCCAGGCATAATCTCTGAGCATCACCATGTATGGCCCAAACTCTCTCCCTCACAAACTAGAAGAAAAAGAACAGGCAGTATTGGAATAATACCCAGAGACAATAGCATTGAGGGCTGGAAAGAGCAGCTCATTATCTAATGCTTACCACAAGGATTGGTGAGTGCAGTTAGAGATAATAATTACACCAATAACTAACATGACGATGGTAGTGAGTAAGAGAAATAAAATGCCTATCTTGAAGATAGACATAGGTTGGGGAACAAAAAAGATGGGTGGCATTGGTGGCATGAATCTTGCACTGATGAAAGGGCATGTACTTTTTTTTTGGAGGGGGATGTACTTTTATGACTGCAACCCAACTGCAAATGTGATTTTAATCATGGTGCTTAAATAAAAATAATAATTAAAAAAAGAAGCTTCTGCACCTAAAATGAAATGTGAAAATATAAAGATTAAACATTAAAACTTCTAGAGATATATATCAACGTTGCAGCTTACAAAATTAACATAAAACAATGGCCTTCTTGTATACACATAATAATAGATAATAAAGAGACAATAAAAGAATCCTATTTATAATAGTGCCACAGAAGCTCAAGTGCCTTGGAATCAACTTAAAGATGTGAAAGACCTGTACAAAGAAAAGTAGAAAACAGTGGTTCAAGAAATAAAAGAGGACACAAGGAAATGGAGACATATACCCTGTTCATGGATTGGAAGGATTAATATTATTAAAATGGTAATAATCTAAGAACATTGTATATACCCCTGTAAGAATACCGATGACAATTTTCAATGTAGATAAGACACTCTTGAAATTCATTTAGAAAAATATATGCTCACAAATATCTAAAGTAACTTTAGAAAAAACAAGATGGCTTCTGGGTGTCTTCAACTGGTGTGTTGGGGGCTCTGGGCAGGACAGCTAGCCATAGGCCCCCTGGGCTGACCACTTAGTCCAGGGGACCGAGATCCCCCCACACCAGGCGAGTCTTCAGGGCCATGCCTGGTTAATCGGGCCCTGGGGGAAGGGGGGTGAGAAATTCCACCCTATGCATCCACAAACTACAGAACTGAGCGGCGGCCCCCCGCGCGCGCACTTTATGTATTAAGAGTACTCATTTTCCTTATGTTATGTTTTCCATATCCAGAATGTCCATTTTGTATTCTTCCCTTTCCCACACCCCTACAAAGCTCTTTTTTACTCCTTAACTCTCTCACCCCCCCAAACATCACCAACCTACATTACACATTTAAATTCAGTACAGCACAATCCTAATCACAGACCAAAGCCATGCATTGTGTGTAACAACCCCAAACTGTTTCAAAAGACATAAAATGGACACGAATTTTTTTCAAAAATTTTGTGTTTTTTCTCTGACAGCTATAACTCTTACCAAATGTTTTCTTATACAGTGACAAATCTAAACACTTTTTATCTTCTCTTTATGAGCTGTTCAACAAGGAATTTTGGTGAAAGAATCCCCCATGTTAATGCTTATGATTGAACCATATCATGGGAATTGTTGGACTTGTTCGTATGGCCCCTATATGCACCAATAACACTACGTGGCATTGCTCCTTTTTTGCATAGGCACATTAAAATGGAAAAATACTATACATACAAATAAGATCCTATTTGTTTTATTTTAGTTAAACACATTGATTACATACATGATTGTGTTTGGGTTTCAGTCATGTAAAGAACACCACGATCACCAGAGCAACATTCCCATCACCAATGTTCCAAGTCTCCCTCCTCCCAATCCGACCCCCGCCTGTTCTCTAAACAGGCTCTCCATTTCCCTCATACATTCTCATTATTAGGACAGTTAAAAATGTAGTTATTTCTCTAACTAAACTCATCACTCTTTGTGGTGAGCTTCCTGAAGTGAGCTGGAACTTCCAGCTCTTTTCTCTTTTGTGTCTGAAAATTATTATTGCAAGAATGTCTTTTATTTTTTCTTAAAACCATAGATGAGTAAGACCATTCTGCATTTTTCTCTCTCTCTCTCTCTCTCTGACTTATTTCACTCAGCATATAGATTCCGTGTACATAAATGTATAGGAATATTTCATGACTTCATCTTTCCTGAAAGCTGCATAATATTCCATTCTGTATATGTAACACAGTTTCTTTAGCCATTCATCTGTTGAAGGGCATCTTGGTTGTTTCCAGAGTCTTGCTATGGTAAATAGTGCTGCAATGAATGTAGGTGTAAGGAAGAGGTTTTTGTATTGTATTTTTGTGTTCCTAGGGTATATTCCTAGGAGTGGTATAGCTGGATTGTATGGGAGCTCGATTTCCAGTTTTTGGAGGAATCTCCATATTGCTTTCCATAAAGGTTGAACTAGGCGGCATTCCCACAAGCAGTGGATAAGAGTTCCTTTCTCTCCACATCCCCGCCAACACTGTTTATTCTCATTCTTTGTGATGTGTGCCATTCTCTGGGGTGTGAGGTGGTATCTCATCGCTGTTTTGATTTGCATCTCCCTGATGATTAGTGATGTGGAGCATTTTTTTTATGTGTCTTTTGGCCATTTGTATTTCTTCTTTTGACAAAGTGTCTGTCCATTTCTTCTACCCATTTTTTGATGGGATTAGATGTTTTTGTCTTGTAAATTTCTCTCAGTGACTTGTATATTTTGGAGATTAGCCCCTTATCTGATGCGTAATGGGTGAATAGTTTATCCCACTTAGTGGGTGGCTCTTGTATCCTGGGCACTATTTCCTTTGAGGTGCAGAAGCTTCTCAGCTTAATATATTCCCATCTGTTAATTTCTGCTCTCACTTGCTTGGAGAGTGCAGTTTCCTCCTTGAATATGCCTGTAGACTCAATGTCCTGGAGTGTTTGGTCTATGTGTTGTTCTATATATTTATGGTTTTGGGTCAGATATCGAGGTCTTTAATCCATTTGAATTTTACATTCTTACATGATGTTAGCTGGGGGTCTAAGTTCAGTTTTTTGCAAGTGGCTATCCAGTTGTGCCAACACCACTTGTTGAAGAGGCTTTCCCTGCTCCATTTAGGATTTTTTGCTCCTTTATCAAAAATTAGGTGATTGTATGTTTGGGGAACATTTTCTGAATATTCAAGCCTATTCCACTGATCTGAGGGCCTGTCCTTATTCCAATACCATGCTGTTTTGATAACTATTGCTTTGTAGTAAAGTTTAAAGTTGGGGAAAATAATTCCTCCCATATTCTTTTTCTCAATGATTGCTTTAGCTATTCTAGGGTGTCTATTGTTCCAAATGAATTTCAAATGTGCCTGATCCACTTCTTTGAATAATGTCATGGGTATCTTTAGAGGGATAGCATTAAATCTATATAATGCCTTGGAGAGTATTGCCATTTTGATGATGTTAAACCTGCCAATCCATGAGCAGGGTATGCGTTTCAATTTCATGTATCCTCTCTTATTTCTTGGAGCAGAGTTTTATAGTTTTCTTTGTATAGGTCCTTCACAATTTTAGTCAAGTTGATTCCAAGATATTTGAGTTTGTGTGGCACTATTGTGGATAGGGTTGTTTTCTTAATGTCCATTTCTTCCTTATTACTATTGGTGTATAGAAAGGCCATTGATATTTTGTGTTAATTTTGTAGCCTGCCACCTTGTTATATGAGTCTATTGTTTCTAGAAGCTTTTTGGTAGAGTCTTTAGGGTATTCTAAGTAGAGTATCATGCCATCTGCAAACAGTGAGAGCTTGACTTCTTCCTTTTTTATCTGGATTCCCTTGATATTTTTTCTTGCCTAATCGCTATAGCAAGTACTTCCAGTGCTATGTAGAATAGGAGTGGTGAGAGAGGACAGCCTTGTCTTGTGCCAGAATTTAGAGGGAAGGCTTTTAGTTTTTCTCCATTGAGGATAATATTTGCTACTGGCTTGTGGTAGATGGCCTTAACTATAATGAGAAAGGTTCCTTCCATTCCCATCTTGCTGACAGTTTTGATAGTGCCACAAAAACTCAAATATCTTAGAGTCAACTTTACCAAAGACGTGAAGGACCTATACAAAGAAAACTATAAAGCCCTTTTCCAAGAAATAGATCTATCTTTGAAGAATTTGATTTTCATACCAGAATAAACAACTTCAATTCCTACATAGGATTTAATAGTTTCTTGAAGTTGTTAAGAATGGGTGTTGGACATTATCAAATGCTTTCTCTGCATCTATTGATATGATCATGTGGTTTTTATTTTTCTTATTGTTGATGTTGAGTATTATGTTGATAGATTTACGGATGTTAAACCATCCTTGAATTCCTGGGATGAAACCTACTTGATCATAGTGGATGTTCTTCTTAATGAGGCATTGAATCCTATTTGCCAGGATTTTGTTGAGGATCTTTGCATCTGCATTTATCAGCGATATTGGACTGTAATTTTCTTTTTTGGTAGCATCTCTGTCTGGTTTAGGCATCAAGGTGATTTTGGCTTCATAAAAACTATTTGGAAGTGTTTCCATTTGTTCAACTTCATAAAAGAGTATTGCCAGGATTGGTAGTAGGTCCTCTTGGAAAGTTTGAAAGAATTCAGTAGTGAATCCATCTGGGCCTGGGCTTTTGTTTTTGGGCAGACATTTGATTACCATTTTAATTTCATCAATGGTGATGGGGGTGTTTAGATATGCTACATCCTCTTCCTTCAAGTGGAAGATTATAAGAATTCAAGAATATATTCATTTTTTCCAGGTTCTCATTTTTAGTAGCATAGAGTTTCTCAAAGTAGTTTCTGATTACCCTTTGAATCTCTGCCCTATCAGTAGTGATCTCTCCTTTTTCATTCCTAATACGAGTTATCAAGTTTCTCTCATTCTCTTTCTTTATTAGTTTTGCCAGTGGTCTATTAATCTTGTTTATTATGTCAAAGAACCAACTTCTGCTTTCATTGATCTTTCAGATTGTTTTTTGGGTTTCCACTTCATTGATTTCTGCTCTCAGCTTTGTTATTTCCTTCTGTCTTCCTATTTTTGGGTCCTTTTGTTGAGCAGTTTCTAGTTCTATTAGCTGTGTCTTTAAGCTACTCAGGTAAGCTCCTTCTTCCTTCCTGATGTGTGCTTGCAAAGCTATAAATTTTCCTCTCAGTACTGCTTTTGCTGTGTCCCATAAGTTCTGATAGTTTGTGTCTTTATTGTCATTTGTTTCCAGGAACATTTTGATTTCCTCTTTGATTTTATCTCGGACCCACTGGTTATTGAGTATGAGGCTGTTTAACTTCCAGGTGTTAAAGGTTTACTTTTGTGTACCTTTGGAATTCACAAATAATTTCAGAGCCTTGTGGTCAGCGAAGGTAGTCTGCAATATTTCTATCCTCCTGATATTATGGAGGTATGTTCTATGTGCCAGCATGTAATCTATTCTGGAGAATGTCCCATGTACATTGGAGAAGAATGTGTACCCAGGTTTCTGGGGATGGAGTGTCCTAAATATATCCACTAGGCCTCTTTCTTCCATTTCTCTCCTCAGGTCTAGTATATTCATGTTGGGTTTCAGTCTGGTTGACCTATCCAGTGTTGACAAAGCCGTGTTGAGGTCCCCTACGATTATTGTGTTATTGATATTATTTTTCAGATTTGTCAACCGTTGTATTAAATATTTTGCTGGCCCCTCATTCGGTGCATATATGTTTAGGAGAGTTATTTCTTCCTGCTCTACATACCCCTTGATTAATATAAAATGTCCATCTTTGTCCCTTACAACATTTCTGAGTATAAAGTTTGCATTATCTGATATTAGTATGGCCACTCCAGCTTTTTTATGGGTGCTGTTTGCTTGGATAATTTTCCTCCAGCTTTTTATTTTGAGTCAATGTTTGTTCTGACTATTCAGGTGTGTGTCTTGTAGGCAGCAGAAGGTTGTATTGAGTTTTTTGATCCATTTAGCCACTCTTAACTGGTGCATTTAGTCCATTGACGTTGAGAGAAAAAATTTTCCTGGGATTTAATGCCATCTTTATTTCAAAATTTGGTGTGTCTTTTGGTTAGTCTTGTCTTAAATTTGGTCTTTCAGTTTTTCTCTTAAGACTGGTTTTGAGTCTGTAAAGTTTCTGAGCTGTTTTTTGTCTGTGAAACTATGTATTCTTTCGTCAAACCGGAAAGTGAGTTTTTCTGGGTACAGTATTCTGGGTGAAGCATTCATTTCATTCAGTCTTGTCACAATATCCCACCACTGCTTTCTGGCATTGAGTGTTTCTGGTGACAGGTCTGCTGTAAATCTCAAGGATGCTTGCTTGAAGGTAGTTTCTCCTTTTGATCTTGCTGTTTTCAGAATTCTGTCTCTATCTGTGGGATTTGTCATTGTGGCTAGGATGTGTCTTGGGGTAGTTTTCTGGGGTCTCTTTAGGTTGATACTCTTCGAGCATGCAGGATTTGATCACATATATTCTTTAGCTCTGGAAGTTTCTCTTTAATGATGTTCTTGACCATTGATTCTTCCTGGAAATTTTCTTCCTGGGTCTCTGGGACTCCAATGATTCTTAAGTTGTTTCTGTTGATCTTATCACAGACTTCTATTTTCATCTGTTCCCATTCTTTGACTAATTTTTCCATTGTCTTTTCACTTGCTTTAAGTTTTTTTTTCCAATCTCTCCTGCTGTATGAAATTGTTATGTATCTCATCTTCCACAGCACCAAGTCTATTCTCAGCTTCTGATACCCTGTCCCAGAGCTTATTCATTTTGCCATTCACTTCATTTACTGACTTTTTCAGGCCTGTTAGTTGACATGTTATTTCCATTTGGAGTTCTGTGATTTCTGTCTTCATATTTTCTTGGTTCTTTTAGTGTTCTTTTCAACTCGATCCATGGTTTCTTTGAGTTCTTTGAGCATCTTCCATATTGCTAGTCTAAAGTCCTTATCTGAGAGGTTGATTAGTTGGTTGGTCATTATCTGGTCATCAGAATGTCAACTTCATTCTCTATGTCTGATGCTGGCCTGCGTTGTTCCCCCATTGTCACACTTGTATTGTGGGTTTTTCTACGTATTGTGGTAGTATTCATTGGCTATATGATGCAGGCGGCACACTCCTCTGTCTCCTCCCTTTCTGGATTGGCCGACTTGCCTCTAAGGGAGAGGAGTCCTCCGTGGATAAAGCCTCACACAGGATCAAATCTTAGGCCTGAGCACGCAGCAGAGAAGACAGTCCGGAGAGAAATGCTTGCTTCTGTCATCCAGCACAGTTCTTAGTGTGATTTTTTTCTTCTTGTTATGATGGTGTTCTTTTCTTAGAAAGAGTGCACGGCCCTGTAGTTAAGTGGAGCTAAGTGCTCTGCTGGAGCTTCTTTTCGGCCCACTCCCAAGAGGTTCATGCTAGAGGACAGTTGACAAACACATACAGGCAGCACTCACAGTTTTTCACATTCGGGCCCCACTCAGTCAGTAATTTCTTACCCACTCGCTAGCTCGCTGGGTAGCTTCAGAATGCAGTTTTTTGGGGCTTTACTTCTCAGGGCTCTGAGGAGAGCTTCAAGGATTCAGAAAAGACAGAGAAGCACAAGACAGGGCTCCTTTCAGGTCCTAAGTTTCCTCAGGTTCCTCAGAAAAAGCACAGCAGGGCAGAGACTCAGCAGGTGAAGCAATCAGCACTTCACCTGGCAGTCCCCATAGTCAGCCATTTCTTACTCACTAACTTGCTTGCTGGGTAGCTTCAGAATGCAGTTTTTGGGGGTTTGTTTCCCAGGGCTTTGAGAAGAGCTTCAAGGATTCAGAAAAGTCAGAGAATCACAGGACAGGGCTCCCTTGAGGTCCTCAGTTTCCTCAAAAGAAGTACAGCAGGGTGGAGACTGCACAGGTGAAGCAATCAGCACTTCACCTGGCAGTCCCCACAGTCAGCCATTTCTTACTCACTCACTCACTTGCTGGGTACCTTCAAAATGTAGTTTTTGGGGGTTCACTTCCCAGGGCTCTGAGGAGAGATTCAAGGATTCAGAAAAGACAGAGAAGCACAGGACAGGGCTCCCTTTAGGTTCTTAGTTTTCTCAGAAGAAGCACAGCAGGGTGGAGACTCCGCAAGTGAATCAATCAGCACTTCACCTGGCAGTCCCCATAGTCAGCCATTTCTTACTCCATAAGATCCTATTTAATAGAGATTGGAACACACAAATCTTGTAGTGCAAAGGGACCTTACACCCTGAACATTGACATAAAGACCTGGCACAGACCTCAGAAGAAAGGGCATTTTCCATTCACCCCTGAACCAGGGAAGCCATCCATGAAACATCCAGGCTTGTCTATAATATCACCTGGAAGCAATCCTCTACCACGGAAGACCCTACACTGCTCAGACATCGACCTGCTGAAAAGAGACTTCCCTTAACACTGAAAAGACTTAACAACAACAACCTGCTTACAAGACAGGGCTCCCTGCATTGCCCTTTGATTGTGAGGTGAAACCAGAGGACGCTCCACATCCTGACTTCAATGTAGGATATGCAGATTCCAGGATCTTTAAATACAGAAACATGATACCAACAACAGAGACTGTGTGAAAAATAAAAGTGTGTTGGCACTACAGATAATGTCTTGGATTAGACAATCTAGCTTGCCTGGAGCCTAGAGTTGGTCTTATGGCCAGGAAAATTCAGGGGTAGGGTCTTTTTGTATTTAGGCCAAGGTTATTCCTTTTCATGCCCCTCATATTTTGGTGGGCCTATGCAAACAACAATTGCCACTCTAACACCATTTTTACTGTGCTCCTTTGACTCTAATCCTTAAAAAAAAAACCACGTAAAATTTGAGGTTAACTTAAGCTAATATGCATGTACATGGAAATATAAAAATATCCTATGTCTGTAATGTTTAAGGAGTTATGTAAGTTTTTATGGCTTTAGTTTGCCTTGTGTGTTGTTAAGAAATATTATAATGTGTTACAATCTGGGGACTTGAGGGACAAAGTAATTGTACATGGATTCTGTTTTATTTATCTTAATGTTCTTTGGCTGAAAGTTCAAAGTTAACATATCAGCAAGGGGACTTCTGAGAATTATGTTATGGGTGATTTTTCTTCCCCTGTAACTTTACCTTGTCCTCTTTCTTTTCATCTTTATTCTCATAATAAAAATAAAAAAATTAAAAAAAAGATGGGTGGCATTATTTTCCCGAACTTTACTTTGTACTACAAAGCAAAAAGTGCAATATGAAGCAGGATATTGGAATAAAGACAGACCCTCAGGACAATGGAATAGATTTAAGTATTCAGAGAATTGCACCCATACAATTAATTAATCTTTGATAAAGATTTGATATAGAAACACAAAGTGGAGAAAGGAAAATCTCCTGCAACAAGTATTGTTAGGAAAATTGGTCAGCCACATTAAAAGTGAACTCAGACCTCTTTTTAAAACCACAACAGTGAATTCTTAATGGATTAAAGATATTGATATTATACCTAAAATTATAAGGAACATAGAAGAAAATATAGTCAAAATACTCCCATGATAGTGAGTCTAAAGGCATCTTCAAAGAAAATCCCACATCCACTGTCCAAGCAAGTATAAACCAAGCTAAACAAAGGGACTACAATAAACTGAGAAGCTTCTGCACATCTCAGAAGGAAACATTGAATATGTGTCTCATAATATTTATTAATTTTATTTCCTAGTTTAATCATTAATTATCATCCTTTCTCCACAGAAATATTTCACTACAAAACATTCCCTATTGGTGATTATCTATTAACTAAAAGTATCATCTCCGCATGAATGAAAGGAAGAAAAATGTATTAGCTGCATGTTATGGCTACCTCGAGGAAAAAGCTAACACACAGAGATTATTCTAATTAGCTCTCCCAAATTCACCTAGGAACTGTTCCAAATTATATACTTTTGGGAATCAATAGAATAGTATTAATAAAAGATACATTTAAATACAAAACCATTTGCTTTTTTGGCACAGGACAATTTCTAACATTCTGACTGAACATTAAATACACATTTTGAATTTTTGATTATTATTTCTGAGATTAACTATTCTAGGTTCATCATAATATTTTTTGATTATAAAGATGGTTTATTTTTTAAAGATACTGTGGTTGGCCTTGTCTTTTTAAGCAGTCTCAGTAGGAACTAATATGTCAGTGATACCAGTGCAATGCTTTTCACAGCCTAAAATATAGTATTTCTTTTTTTTTTAATTCAACCTCAACAAACCCTCTATAATTTCATCTTATCTAGATCAAATTTTATTCCACAATTAGTTATAATTAAAACAGATGGATTTTTCCTAAATAGACAAGATAAGGTCAAAGAAACAGCTAAATTTATAATGCATATCCTTGGATTTTTATTATAGACTTTATCTGAAATATTGAAAATCATGCTTCAGTTAAATGAATTGAGTATGTTTGGGTTCTGGATTGACTCACTATGTCATTTAGCCAGAAGTTCAACTTATTTCTGCACCTGATTCCAGTTAAAATTTTTATGAGACAGGCAACTGGGGAAATTTGAAGCTGCTATCATAAGAGTTGAAGCCAAATACCTCCACAGATTATTTTGCGCAACACTCTTATCAACATATATAATTGAAAATGTTAGCAAGTATTATGAAGGTTTTTTTATACAAAATATTTTGAGGAACCAAATGATAATACAATGGGTAAGGGTCTTGTCTTGAACATGATTGATATGGGTTTGATATCCAGAGTTCCATATAGTCCCTTCAATCCATCCATGAGAAGAGAGTCAGAAATTATTCCTAGGCACCCCCAGTGTGGCCCAAAACAAACAAAGTAAAACAAAACTGCAAAGAAATAAAATTTTCATATCTCTTCTATTATATTTTCTCTATGTTTTGTTCATTCAAAGTTTTTATTCTGGCTTGGTTATTACTGACTTGACCAAAGCAACTTCTGAAAATATAGATTTGATAAATATATTAAGAAAAATTTAACTTTCTAAAATTTCAGAGTAGGAATTCTTCCCCATATCTTGGAGCACCCAATAAATTGAAATATTCCTCATATATAGATTTATAATAATTATGTACTGTGTATTTTGTTATTTATAAAAACAAAGTTTTATTTATTCTTTCATGTTGAAAATCTGGTTGGACATTCCTGAGAGTCATTTATGCTTAGAACAAATGCACATAGTTTCACTTACTGTCAAGGAAAATATATTTCTTAAACTTATACTTCTGCTTTTCTTTGGTCATTCTATACTCTAAAATAGTTGAGGTGATGAAGAGTCTCTTTTATATAAAAGTTGATTTTAAATAAGGAAATGTTCCTTTGGATGATGAACTGAAAATATTTAAATATGTGTAGACACTCCTGCCTTTGATGATTTATGGAATGCAAGGAATTTCTACAGCAGCAAAGGAAAGGTCTGTCTTGTTCTCACTATTTGTAAAAGGTAAACACAGTGCCTCCAATACAAAAAATGTTAAGGGTTCAGAAAACATTTTCATAATTTTAATAATATTTAATTACAATGAATATATTTTTTTTGTTTTTATTTTCAGGGGGTCCCACACCCAGTGACGCTCAGGTGTTACTTCTGGCTGTGTGCTCTGAAATTGCTCCTGGTTGGGACCAGAGTGGTGGCGCTAGAGATAAGGCTTCTGCCTTGTAAGCTCTAGACAAGGACGGACTGTGGTTCGATCCCTCGGCTCCCATATGGTCCCCCCAAGCCAGGAGCCATTTCTGAAAGCATAGCCAGGAAAGACCCCTGACTGTCAAATGGGTATGGTCCCCCCAAAAACGAAAACAAAACAAAACAAACAAACAAACAAAAAGAAATCGTTCTTGGCTTGAAAAGATATATGTGAATATTGAGACAATATGCTTTGTTAATGTAAGTGAATTTGAAATATAATTTTAATAATTTTATGGAAAAGAGCTTTACAATGACAAATGTCCATAGGATTTATGAATATCTCTCTTCACTCCTGATAATTTGTCTTTCTTCATTCCTGGTATATAAACATAATAAAGAAGATATAGAATATGCATGTATGTATGGTATATGATGATATCTATCATATTAATTTCTGTAAAGACTACACATTCCCCAAACAAATGTCAGATAATTAATTATTTACTTATTAAATATTCATATCTTCCTTGAAACTGAAATTATAGCTAAAATGTCTATATGTTACAGCATGTTTCAATTGGTGGCTAAAATACTACTTTTGTGCATTTAAATGTAAAATTTACATTATCCAGCTTCACCAACCAGTCACTCACTCACAGACAGCACTAGTATTCCAATTTATTGCTTTCAGGTGGATGATGTGTGATGACATGATTCTACTGCAATGCATTGCTCAAATCTTTCATCTGTATGCAGCACCTGGTCCCTCTTCAATATTTCATGGAATAGAAAACTCATGAATGAAAGCACAACTACCACTGCTAGCAGATGCCAAATTATACCCAAGATGATTTTATGTACCTTTATGTGTTTTTCTGAATGGTATTATTAGAATTATGTTACTGAGTGCGGAATTTTGTATTAGGTGTGTGAAAACCTAAATCTTACAGCAATCATCTTGCAGGTTTCTGACTTTGAAAAATATATCCTCCATCTTGAATTTCACATGTTTATATGATTAAAATATGTGTCTGATTTATAGGAACCTTTCTACCTAATTGTCATTGATTCCCTGAATGTATGCTGCTGCACTTCAACATGCTTATAGGCAACATGTGCTTGGCATTTAGACCACTAATCAGCAGTTGCTAGAAACTCCTATTGAAAATGAGGAAAGCACTGGTGGTGGGAATGCCCCTCGTTCATTGTCACTATGTACCATAAATGATGCAGTGAAAGATTTGTAATGCACTTTGGTCACAATAAAAATTTTAAAAAAATTAAAAATAAAAGAAAATGAGGTTTTGAAATTATCCACAAATATTTTTAAAAAGCATTAGTTCCACTCTTCAGCTGCATTCTACAAAGATTATTATTTTAATTTCTGCATGTCAAAGTTATTCCATTTGTGTATATGGTATATATAGCATATAGGGTTTTGGACCTGCATGGGCTACATGCAAAGCAAGCACCTCAACTTCTCTACTATTATTTCTGACCCTTTGATTTAAAAAAATCACATTTGATTTGTCTAGGCATAAAAATTCAGGGCCATGACTTTCAACTGATAATAGTGAGGAAGATCACTAGCTCATTACAGCACTTCTTCGTGCTGGCTTAAAAGTGCTTTTAATTTCTTAGGTGATTATTGATGCTTATTCAGTTTTCTATATCTATCAAAGTGAACATAGTATATATATATTAATGTAAATGAAGTCTTTTCTATTTAGTATACCTTTAATATTACCTATTTATATAATTACTTCTATAATAAAATAAAGACTGGCACCACTTTGTTTTTTATTAAAATGTGTAGTTATACTTTAAAATAAAACAATGTGCATATATAGTAATATCTTAGTGATTCTTTCAGTAAAATACTTAATACATAGTATTGGAGCAACCTTATCATGCACCAAACCGAAGGAAATAACACTCAATATTTCATCATTGAGTTGTTAGTAGTCAATAAACGAAACTACAGTGTTGTTTTATGTTATTTTTGAGTTTTACTTATCAAGGATTATATAACTCTATCAAATTATTTCTATTTATTTAAATTAAAAATAATTTCTTTTTATTAAGTAACATGATTCACAACCTTGTTCATATTAGAGTTTTAGACATACAATGTTTTAATACTAATCACCAAAAGTGTCAAATTTCTTCTTCAAAGACCTTGAGTTGCTCATATTACACCAACCATCATCCCAACTGCCTTTTTGACAGGCATATTAAATTAGTTTGCTGTATTTTGGCTTGTGGTTACATTATTGCTGACTCTATGGTTTAAATATATCCATATACTTCATGTCTATATCATTGAGGTCCCTGCCCACTGCCTCTGTTAACTCCCATCTGCCTCTTATTTCTTGCATCCTTTCTTTCCTCATTTGTTTTATTCCTGTAATCTAGGGTCAAGTATCATCTCTTTTGATTTTTTATGTACTTCATACTACATACAAATGAGGTCATCTGGTATTTATCTCTCTTCTTTTGCTTTGCTTTACTTAGCATTATATTCTCCAGTTTCACTCAAGTTGCATAAAGTTATATGGTTTTTATCATTCTTTTTGGCTGCATAGTATTTTAATGTCTAACTATATTGCTTATTATCCATTCTGTTTTCGGAATCCTAGATTGATGCCATATCTTAACAATGACAGTACTGCAATGAATATTGTGGTGCATATATTCTTCTGAAAAATGTTTTAGTACTCTGAGGATAGAAACTAAGAAAGAATTACTGTCTATGAAAAGCAATATTCTTATTTTTATGAGAAATATTAATAATATCCATAATTATATATACTAAAAACAGACAACATATTAATCAGCAGTGGATGAGATTTTCATTTTTTTTGAGATTTCCATTTTTACTACATTCCCACAAACAAACAATTATGCCAATTGTTTTTATTATGTGATGTTCTCTGATGTGAGATGATATATCATTGTCATCTTGATTTGGATTTTGCTGGTATTAGTACAATGAGCACATTTTAATTTTCTATATTATTTATTATAAATAATATAAATTTAATATATATGCCTTCTTCGGGTAGTTTCTGTTAATTTCTTTTCTCCAGGTTGAATTAGTTTTTTTTAATTTGAATCATAATTATCCTACATTTGTGAGTCATTTCAAGTAGTACATAGCAAGATTATAGTATATTTTTCTTATAAATCTTTTTTCTTTTAATTCCCAATTCCTCTATTTATTAACCTATACTTTTATTTTCTATCATATTGACAATTGCTTTAAGAAAACTTTAGTTACAAATATGCTGAAAGTAAACTATTCCAGATTTCATGGAACAAATCTGCTTAAAATAATAAAACATTTTTATTAAATATAAATAAAATATATTATGAAAACCAAAAGTAATATTAGGTTAAGTTTAAAACTGCAGGAAAGTTGTTTGAATGCTTTTGTGTTACACAATGTCTAAATCCTCTTTCCTTTTTTATCATTCACATTAAAGTATAACAAATATTAATTTACCTTCAATTTACTCATAGAACAGTGGTTTGATATCTTTATACAAAATAAACACCAACTAAATATTTCATTAACTTTACAACTCCTGTCCTTGACTCAATCATGTCTAGCTTAACACACTTCATGGTAATTAGGTAAAACCTGCCAAAAAACAGTAGCCTTCTCAAAATAATGTTTAATATTTGAGAGTACATTACATTTTGCAGTTTGACCCCTAGTTGTCTCATGTGAATGGTATTTTTACTGAGTCAAATCTAATCTAATCATTCCTCAAACACTTCCAATTAACCCAGGACTCTAGCTTCTTTGCTTCTTGTTTTCCAAGTAAATGGCAAGGATTCTAAACTTCTTCATAAGACTGTTTTTACATAGTCCTTCTGTAAAGACAATTTTCTGAATTTGAAAATGTTAGACGTTTATATCCTGGAGTTGGAGTGATAGTAAAAAATGTAGGGCTTTACCTTAGATGCTGAGCCAGTTTTGACTCTCAGTACCACATCATCTGAGAATTGTCAGGAGTTCCTTCCCCCATATACCAAGCACACCACCCCCATGAAAAAATAATTTTACCCTAACTATCCATTACATTTTTCATTTTTCCAACTTTGTTACTTTATAAAACTAAAATTTCTTTAACTTTAAAAATAAAATTGTATACCAGTTTTACATATGCAAATGCTGTATATACTACTTACACGTATATTCCTACATATTTATGTGACTATCTTTTACCAGCAATCGTCCCTTTGATGTCGCTTCCAAAATTCTTTTTTCACACAATGATAACTTTATTAATGACTGCTATCTAATAGACATAGAAAAAGGTATGTAAAACGAATGTAAAAATATAATGTATGCTACAGAAGCAGTGGGGCAGTGGCAGGGACAGGAAGAAAACTACAGACAATGGTGGTAGGAAATGTGCATAGTGAAAGAATGGATATCGGACACTATGACTGAAATCACTTTTTTACTTTTTCTATTTTTTTGTTTGTTTTTTGGGCCACACCCAATGGCGCTCCGGGGTTACATCTGGCTATGCTCTCAGAAATAGCTCTTGGCTCCTGGGACTATATGGGATGTCGGGAATTGAACCCTGTTCATCCTGGGCAGCCACCTGCAAGGCAAATGCCCTACTGCTGTGCTATGGCTCTGGTCCCTAAAATCATTATTTATAATATGGACTTTGTATTGAAGTGTACGTTAGATGGTTTATTACTGGGGGATTTTTAAAATGTGATAAGACAGGCAGATACTCAACCAAAATAGATACACACTGTGAAAATTCCAACTATCTTCTCATTACATTTGGTTGAGACTTGTTTTACAGTTTATAAACTGAGATTTGGTTCATTATCTTAATCTCTAAGATAATCCATACAGAGAAGTAAGATTTTTAACATATTTTTTCTATAAAGAGATTTTTGGAGATAAGTGAGCTAGTCAATAGTAAATAACCAATAAAATTATACAGCTTTGAATGATAAATTCTGTACTTGTACAATTTTGCTACATTGTTTTTATATGTTAGAATGTAGAATATATAATTGAATTATTAGAAACTTTCAGTGATGCCTTTAAGTGTTGCTTACTTTTTTTTATAGTACATGAGCTTAGTCATGCTATTTAGGTTATTAGTTTCAACTGAATAAACAATTTAATATATTTTCTTGATCTTCTGATTTCCATATCCTTTAGATTTGGAGCATAAGTCTAATTCTTACTAAAAAATCATACACTTTAACTCTGAAATTTTGATGTCTTATTTTGATTTATAAATGCTTCTCTTCTTATGCTCCCTTTACTTGTTAACAAAATTCCATTTCAGTGCAAAACAGTGAAATTACTGTGTTTTGGGGGGGTTGGGATATTGGATCCTATTTGGTGGTACTCAGGGTTATTCCATTTTTGTTCTCTTTTTTGCTTTTTGGGTCACACCCTGTGTCGTTCAAGGGTTACACTTGCCTATGCACTCAGAAATCGCTCCTGGCTTGAGGGACCATATGGAATGTGTGGGAATGGAACCGTGGTCCGTCCTAGGTTAGCACGTGCAAGGCAAACGCCCTACTGCTTGTGCCACTGTTCCAGCCCCTTCAGGGTTATTCTTGGTTCTGCACTCAAGGATCACTCTGGCAGAGCTCCGCAAACATACGTACAGCTTGCTGGAGGTCAAACCGCAATTGGACACTTTTAGAGCAACACCTTATCTTTTGTACTATCATTTTGATCCTTAAAGAGACTCCTCTTTTGACTTGATCTTTTTGTTTCTGGTATGAAATTATTTTCTATAAATTGTTAATTTATCAGAATTATTTCCACAAAAGTCAATAAGAATTATTAAAAACAAAATCTGTTGCCTACAACCTAAATCTCCTCCTAGAGTTGTTTTCATTGGCAAAGAAAATTATGTCCATCATATCATAGAAACCATACCATTATTTACTTTGCAAAAGATTGAGTAACCAATTTTACAACTTATGTAGAAATATTACATACTTGTTTGTGTTCTGATAGTTTTTTTTCAACTCAAGTGCAATTTCTTCCATTCTGAAATATGAGTTATATACATAAAATTAATAGCTAGGGGACAGATGCATGTAGATATTTTTAAAAATATATGTGTTTATCTTTTAAACAAGAAATGGAAAATGAACCATAGAATAACAAGGAATCCATTACTAGACTTCAAGGCTATTTGAAGCAATATATGTTGCTACTAAAAGAACATGATAAATGAAGTCACAAACAACTCATATTAGAGTAAAAGACTTCAATGAAATTTTATGTTGATAGAATGCCTCAGGGTGTCAACTCCCAAAGGTAGAGGGGTCAGTAATTAATCCTTGAGGAAGTCAATTCTTCAGTTTCATAAAGGTCAAAACATTTCACCTCAAGGTTGTTCCTTAATGGCTATTCTGGGTTATTATACAACCAATTTGATTGATTATGCCATTTAAGATCCAAAAAGAAAAATACATCTACCCCCAGAGTAGATAAATATTGACTATTTGTGAAGACAATTTAAGAAACTCAAAATATGTCTTTTTTATTGAACTTCTTATAAAAAGTTTTTATGGAATTAGAAATAGTTTATACTTGTATAATCTAAATATTCAAAATGTAAATACAAAATATAAAGGTAGAAAAAGTGTAGACATAAATAAAATTTTCTATTGTATTTTTATGATGCATCTACCATTCTCCCTAATCATTTTATATGTAATAATAAACTGTTTAGTCTTATTATTGTGCAACAGTCCATAAATTATTAGGTTAAAGACTAATAATAACCTAACAAATATAAGAGTATATGAATCATTTTCTCTATCTTTTAGGATATATAAGATACAAATATCTTCTCCAGCTGCAGCACATACAGTGTTATCTAAAAGTCAGGTCTTCAATGTTTTTTCACTTCAGTTGTAATATATTTATTACATTCACTATATATTTCACCAATACCTATTGAAGAAATACATGCTTACATAGCAAGCTCCTTATTAACTATACAAAATGGAATAAGTTCATATTCATTCTAAAACCTTAGATTCTTGATTATAGTTGTTATTTGAAAGACTATATTAATAATTACACATTCTAGAAAGGCTATTATACTAATTATGTAGAGAAACATAATGTCTATCATATTGTGATGCTCAAAATGTTCATAATAATTATAGGCTACTCCTTTTAATAATTCTCTGACCATGATCAGGTTCATATCAGAGCTCTCACTTAGGTTAAAATAAAAAGTGAAACCTTTCCAGGCTAATTTTTTTATATTATAGAAAGTAAAATACAATTTTGAAGTAACACATGGGCTATGTAGGTAACATATTCATCAATCATAAAATCATATTTAGAAGAGCTAGATCACCACAATCAGAGTGAATATGGATATTGAAACAAAATGTTAGAATTTACATCTGTAACGTATGCCAGGTTTTAGTTCTTGAAAGAAAAACAGGCAGAATTTCCTGAGTATTAAATTATTTCATTCCTCCCTTCTTTATCTCACCCACCTCTCTCTTTCTTTCTCTCTTCCCCTTTTGGTAGAGATCGAAATACCAAAACAAGATGAAGTTTACATATTTAATACAAGCTCTACTTTTTTTTTTGTTTGTTTTTGGGTCACACCCAGCAATGCTCAGGGGTAATTCCTGGCTCTACACTCAGAAATCGCCCCCGGCAGGCTCGGGGGACCATATGAGATGCTGGGATTTGAACCAGCGACCTTCCGCATGCAAGGCAAATGCCTTACTTCTGTGCTATCTCTTCGGCCCCCACAAGCTCTGCTTTTAAGGCGAATTTTTTGCCATAAGTTGTACTGAACCGTGGTTAAACTTAAGAGAATCACTTTCTTATAAAGGTCAGGAATACATGGATAAAATATTAGTTAAAGTAAAAACCAAATAATTCATTTTATAATTGTTTCCTTATATTTTCTTTCACTTAGGAGATGAAACATCTAAAAATGACTTTTAACAACATAATAATTATAAGCACACTTATATTTATTTTAACTTTTTAATATAAAATAACATGTCAAAAGGCCCTTCTTTTAAAAGATCAGTTTTTTGGTTATTCATTAACGAGAAAAATTGGCTTTTCATAGTAGTATTCATCATGACCCATCAAGAATTCCAAATAAATTTTAGAAATGAGTGTTTATAATTACTTGAGTATTAGTATACAATTTATTAATTAAGATTGATTCAAATAAGAATTATTCAATTAAAGATCAATTAAGAAACTAGTCATTAAATACTTGATAATTATGGCATATGACCAATCACGACTTTTCAATACCTGATAATTTATATTAAAATAAAAAGTTTCTTATAGAGGATAAAAATTCTGCCAACATTAGACTTCTAAACAATATAGCAAAATAGCTTTACATTTGCTTATCTATTTTTCCTATTTATCTAGTACTTAGTCATCCTCTAAAACACATAACAAGTACAAGATTTTATCCCTCCCTCTTCCCCTTCCTTCTTCCTACTTCCTTCTTTTCCTTTCTTCATTTTTCCTTTCTTCCTTCCTTTATGCTTTCCTTCCTTTTTTCCTTCCTTTTTTCTTTCCTTCCTTTTCTTCCTTCCTTCCTTCCTTTTCTTTGTTCCTTTCCTTCCTTACTTCCTTTTTCTTCCTACTTTCCTCTCTTTTTTCCTTTCCTTCTTTCCTTCCTTTTATTCCTTCCTCCTTCCTTTCCTTTCCCTTCCTTCCTTCTTCTTTCTCCTTTCTTCCTTCTTTCTTCCTTTCCCTCCTTTTCTTCCTTCCTTCATTCCTTTTGCCTTCCTTTTTTCTATTTCCTTTTCTTCCTTCCTTCCTTCCTTTCCTTTCTGTCTTCCTTTCCTTCCTTACTTTCTTTTTTTTCTACTTTCCCCCTTTTTTCCTTTTCTTCTTTCTTTCCTTTTATTCCTTCCTCCTTCTTTTCCTTTTCCTTTTCTTCCTTTCTTCTTTTTCCTTTCTTTCCCTTCCTTCCTTTTCTTTCTTTCTTTTACTTCCTTCTTTTCTTTCCATCCTTTCTTTTCTTCCTTCCATTTTTCCTATTTTCTTTCCTTTTTCTTTCTTCTTTCCTCCTTCCTCCCTTCCTTCCTTTCCTTCGTGCATTTCTTTTCTTCCTTCCTTTCTTTTCTTCCTTTCTTTCCTTCCTTTCTTCCTTACCTTTCTTCTTTCCCTTTGCTTACTCTTTCACTTTCTCTCTCTTTTCCCCATATCAAATATTGATGTTTTTTTCTTTAATGTGTATGTGTATCATTCTTATTTATTGTCTACTTTTGGTATCAGAGTAATACTAGTTTCATAGAATGTATTTGAAATAATTCCCTTTTTTCCCCATCATTGGTGGAGCTCAAGGCTTCTTGCTTTACATGTATTTGATACCAAGGATCCAACCAAGGTTGGCCTGTGCAAGTTCAAAAGCACTTGAAAGGAAGGATGATATATGATATGTTGTTTTGAAGGGTTAGTTAGTAGAATTTATTAGGGAAAACCTTTGTTCATAGATTTTGATTGTGTGTGTGTGTGTGTGTGTGTGTGAGTGTGTGTGTGTGACTGTGTGTGTGTTTTATTGTTTTGGTGATGGTGGTGGTGGTTTTGGTGCCAGACTGGTATTACTAAGGTTATTCCTAGCTCTTTGCCCCAAAATCACTCCTGGTAGTCTAGGGAACCACATGGTATGCTAGACATAGAACTTGGGTAGGTTGTGTGCAAGGCAAATACCCAAACTGCTGTGCTGTTGCTCAGGCCCAGATTTTGGTTTTGGGATTAACTTTTGATTAGCATTTTAATTTCACTGTCTGTATTTAGCATTTTGGGGGTGTTCTATTTTCTTCTAATTCAGTCCTGAATCTTTGTATGAATGGAATATTTATTTATAACTTCTAGGATTTCCAGATATTAACTTAAAGATATCCATATATTCCTTAAGCTTAGTTGCATTTTTTGTACCCTTACTATTTCTTCTTTTTGTTTCAAATGTTAAATTTTAGGGTTTTCCTGTTCATTTCTCATAATAAACAGTTTATAATGTGTTAATTTTGTTAAACAACCAACTTTCAGCTTAATACCCTTTAGTATAATATTTAAAATTTTTTATTAAATTGATTTCTAATAAAATAGTTTTTAATCCCATCAAATTTGTTTCTTTTTTCTGATTTCTTTAGTTTTTCATATGCTTTCCTGTGTAAATCATATTTTTATAAACTTCTCTCTTATTGCTTCTACTCTGGCTAATAAAATACTCTGTGACCTATTTGTTTAACTAATTTTACATGCATATATATATATGCACACAAATAGCTATTTATCTGTGCATATAATTTATAGAGTAAAATATATGGAAATAATATTAAATTCAGGAGTCTATTAGAAAGCATGTGGAGATATCACACATTTGTAATACTACAATTTAATTGTATTAAGATTCAGTTTTAATTTAATATTATAATCCATATTTTACATGAAAATATAAAAGAAGTTTCTATCTACTATCTTCAAACACAGTTTTAAACAGATTCAAACTTTCACACAAGTTAAATTTAGTTATTTATATTAATATTTAGATAAGAACAATTGTTAATGGAATAAGTTAGGCATTCAGTAAGTGCAAATTGCCTTATATTATACATGTACTATAATGTTGTTTACCAATCCTTATTATTTTACAGTGGTATTAAGGGATAAAGGCTTTAGTTGTTTTCTTATGCTTATGTTATCTTATGGAATTTGAACCCCCAAATTAATTATTGTTTATAATGTATTCAGTAACTTAATTATAGAATTTTTCTTGTTTTAGCAATTATCTAGTTATATACATACTGATTTTATTTATGGTTAATAAATTTTTCTGCTATACTTCACATTTTTTTATTTTCAGTTTTTTTATTTTATGTGACCACATAATGTTATTTTCTTCTCTGATTAGACATAAAAAAAGATAATAATATTATCTTGGGGGCCAGAGTGGTGGCACAGCGATAAGGCCTTGCCTGCACTAGCCTAAGATGGACCGCGGTTCGATTTCCTGGCATCTCATATGGTCCCCCAAGCCAGGAGCAATTTCTGAGTACATAGCCAGGAGTCACCCCTGAGCATCACAGGGTGTGCCCAAAAACTGAAAAACAAACAAACAAACAAAAACCATTCTGTCTAGGAACAGAATGAGATGCTTTATTTCCTAAGGTATCATCCATACTTCCGTATTGAATCTCTTCTTATATTGTCTACAATTTTTTATTTTAGTGTCTCTTTCACCAATTTATGGTGCCTTATTTTATTTGTCACAGAGTAGACTTTTAACAAATGTTTATTGAATAAGAATATTGACTGATACCATCAAAGAACTTGGATTATATACATAGAAGCTGGAAAACAAAATAATTGGAATCAATTTGACATCTGTAGTTTCAACAGAATTGAATTTGAGTCCTATATGTCTTATATGATTATGACAGTAAACTCAGCTCTGCAATTCTCATGATTGATTTTTATGAGAGCTTTGAATAAATCATAAATGGTTTTAAAAGCATCAATACAATAAAGTCTAGTGAGTTACATATATAATTAGGTAATATAGATCTGTTTAAAAACAAGAAGGATGTCAATCCACAACATCTGAAGAGTTTTCCAAAGATAATGCTTATTTCTTTTGGTTTATCTCTATTTTTAGTTTTTGGTTTTATCTATATTTTTAATTTTACTTTACTCTTTATAAAAATAGAATAAAATAAATTTATAGAAATATTTTGGCTAGACATCAATAAGAGACCAAAACTTATGTAGTTTAAAAGTTTTCATACTCTTATATAAGCTATTTTTTCAAATTCATATAGTTTATTATATGACACCTTTTTATTTTTATCAATTTGTGAATTTACACAACAGAAACACATGTGTATGCAGGCACAATTTTATGTATCTTTGTTTTGAACTAAAATTATCTGATATCATGTATATTTGTATGCTTGAATTTTAAACCGAAGTTCAAATCCCTGGCGTCCTATATGGACCCCCAAGCCAGGAGTGCATTGCCAGAAATAACCCCTGAGCATCACCAGGTGTGGCCAAAAATTATATAGAGATCAGTGGAACAGAAGAAATTATCTATATACTAACCCTGGATACATTGTCAACAAAAAATTGAGAGCAGAGGAACCAAAATTCTTCAATAAGGAGAGGATAACACCATTAATAAATGTAACAGGGAAATCAATACAATGATTGTACCTCTATTATATATCATTCACAAGGATTAATAGAGTTGATACAAGACTTTAGCATTGAAATTACAACTATAAAGCTTCCATAAGAAATTATAAAGTGAAACTTATTCACTATGGTACTGGCAACAACTTTCTTTGACTATAAAAGCACATTTGACTATGACTATAAAAGTTCTGAAGAGAAACATTTTAAGCAGTGATATACCCAAATAAAAATGGAATATTTCAAACAAACCAATAAACAAAACAAGAAGTAAACAAATAAATAAAAAACACAACAAAACATGTTAACAAAGACTATTAACATAATAAAAATAGTTCTTCATCTGGGAGAAACATTTTCAACCATATGATTAAGGATTAACATAAAATTATAACAAATTAAAAAAATAATAATAAAATAAATAAAATAATAAATAAATAATAAAATAAAATAAAATAATAAAATAAATAAAAATATTTATACAGTAGCTAAATAAGTATTGTTTAAAATTATTCAAATAGCCTATAAATCAGTCATCATTAATAAGAATTGACTACATATGACAAATGATTAGGAAAATGCAAATGCAAAAAGAGAAATAAAATCATCAATGATAAGCAGTGAACACATAATTACTAAGGATCAGAAAAATGCAAATAAGAAACACAAAGAACACTATATCTGTATAAATAGTTGTTATGCAAAATACAACAAGTAAAATTGTTGGGACGATGTAGTGAAAAGGAATTCCCTAAGCAATTTTGTGAAATATAAACAGGTGAATTCACAAGGTAAAAACACTATTAAATTTGATTAAGATATGAGGGCATAATTGACATGATTCTGAAATCTTAATTATATATACATATATAAAAAGAACAATAATAGGGTAAAATAACTATGTACAGATCTGATATTTCCTGAAGAGCTATGCATGATTGTCATGCTATTCTAAGAACTCTAGTGTTCGTTAGTGGATGTATGAATAAAATGTACATATATATGTTATTAATCAGAAGGAAAAAATTTACCGTTCAAGACTATATGGATTAATACTGAGTGTATTATACTAAATAATATTCAAGACAGAATAACTAAGAGTGAATTAGATTATTATATGTAGAATCTAAAAATTACCAAACCATAGAAACAGTTGAGAGGAGCTTCCCAAGAGTTGGAACGTGGGTGCATTAGGGAGATAATGATTAAAGAATAAAAACTGGCAGTTGGGAGATAAGTAAGTTCTGGAGATGTGATTATATTTAACAATACTGAATTTTTTGCTTCAAAGTTGCTAAGATACTATATTTCAAATGTTCTCACCACAAAACAGAAATGATAATTATGGGATATGATGGAGGTGTTAGCTAACACTACAGTTGTAATCATATTGCAATATATAATGTATCTAATTAGCACATTGTGCACCTTAAATTTGCACAAAGCTATTTGTGTCAATTATAAATCCCTAAAATTAAAAGGAGAAAAAGCATCATGCTAAAAAAAAAAAAAAAAACAGTATATTATTTCCATTTTATGGTCTTATACAACTTGCCAGTCACAGAAACTTGAGCTTCTCAAAGACTGCACCGTAAAGGAAAGAAGCCTCATCAGTTCTATTGGTGTGATTTAATGAATGATCAGACAGCTAAATAAAGACTTTTTACTTAAAGTATATTGATTTTTACTAAAGGACCACAGGAAGGCATAGAGAATTTCTTTATCAGTGATTATATTTTGGGCACACTCCAGATTATCCTTGGATGCCTTTCAGTAAAATTTAGTCAAATTCTCCCATGTTTCATGAAATATTCAAAACTTTCCCACTGTGGGATATTTGAAAGAGGCTCAGCAAACAAGAACATAATAGATTATTGTAAGGATTCTGAGTATACTCATGATATTTTGGAGAGATGTAAGCATTAGTGGGAGCCTGAGCTTTTCTTGGAAGAGGTACTAAGTAGCAATTTCAGTTTCCCCTCCATGCCTCTGACAACTTATCAGTATTACTACCACAGAAAGTCAGAAGAAAATATGCTGTTAGAGTATCCATAGGTAGCCTGGACAGGAGTTTTGAAAGGGCCTTGAGTTTTACAAGGAGAAAATGAGTAATAGATAGGGCAGTAGCTACAAGTGTAGAGATGTGAAATTGTATTATTTTCAAGGGAAAACTCCAACAGAAAGAAATAGTCAAAAATCAAGGGAAGTAGAGCATGAGACAATAATCAGGAATGAACTGTGATATAGATGGATCAAAAATAGCTTAGATTATAGGTCTTCAATGAAGTAGGCAATGGATGAAGCTGAAGATAGTTTTATTTTCAAGAGGCAACATATGTATATCTAAATTGAAGTGATAAAATTAACCTTTAAATTTTCTTGTGATTAAATTGAAAAATTAAAAATTATTGAAATTCAATGTATATTTATAAAATATAGAATAAATTTCTGGGTATAATGGGTTCTTCTAAACAGAATATGCCTCTTTCAACCCTTTCAGCTTCTAAAAGAGGACTGGCTTTGATGAACTTGGAAGGAGAGGACTGGGTATGAGGAAATCTACCTACATGCCTCTTTCATGGGTGCTGTTCATTAATAATATTTATAAGAAAAATAAGATTATTCAAGAACAAATGGATATTATTCAAGGTCTAAGTACAAAAACCATCATCAGGAATGAAGAAAAGAGCTAACAATTTGGAAACTAAATAGTAAATAAAATGTTTTTGAGAAGAGAGGAAGAAAGAAAGGAAAGGAAGGAAGAATGGAAGGAAGGAAGGAAGGAAGGAAGGAAGGAAGGAAGGAAGGAAGGAAGGAAGGAAGGAAGGAAGGGAGGGAGGAAGGAAGGAAGGAAGGAAAGAAGGAAGGAAGGAAGGAAGGAAAGAAGGAAGGAAGGAAGGAATCTAATAGCCAAAGGCAACAGAATTAGAGAGATGACCTCAAGATTTGAACTTTCCTGGATAAAGGGTACAGGGAAGGGTATTGGAGAGGTATTTGGGATATAGAGAAGATGGCTTTCTAGTGGTGGATATAGTGTTGGGTTAATATATGCGTAAATGTACCATTAAAAGGTTGTAAATCGTAGTACCGCAATAAGGATTTACAGTGGTGAGTGATCAGAAGTTGTTCAGTATTGAAATTCATCTTATTGAAAAGAAATTAAAAGGAGGGTGGAGATGGGATGTAGGTTGTATTTTGACTACTAAGTCAGTTCTAGGTCATACAGAATATACTTTACACCATCTATTACCAGCACTAAAATTTTCTATATTTTGGTTTGTGTGAATAGTCAATTATCCTGCTATATGCTGGATTCATGTTTTTAGGAAGTTGAAGGAAACTCAAGAAATGAATTGAAATAGATGTCTAAAATTTAGTTCTAAGATTCCTTGCAAATAAAACAATCTGTTGAGACTATGAGTTTGAGAGATATCAAAAATGTAAGAAATTTTTGATATGAGTTAAAAATTATAGAATAATCTTTAAAGAAAAAATACTTTGAGACTTTCTAGTATAGAACTTTATTATACTTCATTTGACCTCATGCACTTGAGAAGAGTTTTAGAACCTGTAGAATATGTGTAAAATCTCTGTGGAATAAAATGAATACAATTTGTAAAGAGTTTTATAATCTAGTCTGAACCAAGGACTTGCTTTTCTATATAACATTATTCAAAGAACAATAGTTTTTAAATGAAAAATATTGCCTGTGAAGAAAAACAAATGTTATTGAAAAACAGATTAAAGAATTAAATTAGATATGTACCATAGTTTTAACAGAACCCAATTTTTAATTAAATAAGTTTTATTTTGACCAAAGTAAATTACAAATCCTTCGCAGTAATATTTTAGGCACATAGTGACATTGAATCAGGGACATTCCCATTACCAGTGTTGTCCTCCCTCCACTCCTATTCCCAGCATGTATCCCATATTCCTCCCTCTTGCCCGCCCCCCCCCCAGGCTGCTAGTATAAGTGGTTCCCTCTGTGTCTAGCTTTTTGTAGATTGGGTTTTGATTCTGTTGTCGTTGGCTTTGGATTTGGTGTGTAAGTATGATCATTTTTTATTCCTTTTCAATGTTCATACACCTATTTGGACTTGGTATCCTCCCTTACATCCCCCTCAATTTGTGAGGCAGAACAAGATGGTTCAAGTTATGTGGTTCTGTTTGGAGGGGAAGAAAAAAGGAGAAAAAAGGGGGGAATCAAACAAGAAAGAAATGGAAGGAGTCCTTAATCTAGAGGCTATAAGTATCAATTTAAGAAAAAAAAGAAAAGGGGAAGAAAAACATAAAAACTATGCAAAATATTCAACCAAAAGAACCCCAAAAGCACCACAACAATAAAGACAACAACCAAATAATACTCACAGTCTTGAACAGAACCCATTTTTAAAGTCTTCACTTTCTTTACTGTCTTATGAAAAACAGAGAACTTCCCAGTATTCAAACTTCCACCCTTTGTACTTTAAACCACAAATGCACAACTCTACTCTATCCCAGATATCCCAAATCATATAATATTGCATATCCTGGTATATAGAAATCCTCTTGGTGACAAGGGGATAATGTGCAAGCAGCAGCACAGATTTGGGGTAAGCTTTTCTTAATGATTTTACAAGCTGCTCTAACTCCAAGTGCTTACTTACTGTGACTGTTTATACAATTTTCTTTAAGGGTGAAAGTTGTTTTGATTGATACATACTGAATTCTTAACAAAAGTGGTTGGCTCTGTCTCTTTTATAGTAGGATTTCTTAAGAGGCAATGCAGTATTTTCTCTCCTCATGATAATATTTGTCAATATATTGAAATGTTTTGGGCATAAATATGTATGTGTGATGGGGCATTTTGTATATAGTTGGTAGAGGTTAAGGATATTACTAAGCTTACTACAAAGCATTAACTTTTATTCTGACATGTTAATTGTTCAGATCATGAAAAGTGTTGTAAATATAAATGTAATATAAAATGAATTTATTGTTATTCCAATATAGTCTCTTCTCACTTTATTGTATATATGTAAAAGGGCATGTTGGTTAAAATTATGAAGATATCAATAATGAACTATGTATTATAATATAACCATACTATATATTATAAATAATATAATATAAAATATGGAATAAATATATTATTATATCAAACACAATAGACCTACAATCATGGAATATTGCTAAAATGTAAATACTCAAAGACAAGAGTCATTTCTCTAATAAAATTTAGGAATCCTAAAATATACTCATATTATAATAATTGAAAAAATGACATGAAAATTTTTATCAGAAATTAAATAAAAATAACCAACAATAATTATTTTGGAATATTGACCTTATTCCTAATGATTAAAAAAGACAAAAATACTATAAGTTTAAATGATTATAGCAATTAGTATAATATTTTTTGATAAATTTTGGGTGCTTAGGAAGCACTTTATTTTGAAATGCAGATAAAAACTTCATTATAATAGTTAATAAGTGATGTAAAAATGCTTAAATATTTTGAAGAATAATAAATCAGAATATTTTTCTGACACACTGAAATTAATTTAGGAACCACTAGCATTATGAAAATTCCTAAATTTTTGGAGAGAATGCAACATACTTCTGAATAATCACTGTGTCAAAATTATGACAAAGTAATTTTTAAAATATTTGAATGTCAATATAAGTATTGAAGTATGTTTGTGAAAAGCATGGCTTTTAATGTATGTTGTAGATAAAATAATTAATTTAAAGTCTAATATTTCCATTTTCATTCAGAGAATATAGATAATAAAATATAATTAAAATATAAATGCTGTCAAACTAACAATTAGAGGGGGTTATTTCTGAATTTCTATTTATACAAAGTGACTAAAGAAGATTTGAGATGGCATTTATCTGCCAATTCACCATGTACTCTCTCTCATTCTCTTTCTCTTTTTTACACACTTTCTCTATTTCTTCTTCCTTAAAATCCTCATCTTTGAGGCCAGAGAGATAGCATGGAGGTAAGGTGTTTGCCTTTCATGCAGAAGGACGGTGGTTCGAATCCCGGCACTCATATGGTCCTCCGTGCCTGCCAGGAGTGATTTCTGAGCATGGAGCCAGGAGCGACTCCTGAGCACTGCCGGGTGTGACCCAAACCCCCCCCCCAAAAAAAAAATCCTCATCTTTTCTCTCTGGAGAGTCCTAATGGATAAAATAGCTAGTGCATTTTCAACCACTAGGTCAATTTCAGTGCAGGACACACATAAAATCATAGCATTCTTTTGGGCTAGCCATTCTGCTCTATGAGTCCCCAAAATATATGATGATAATCTGAAGAGATATTACAGCTGATAGGGCAGGTTCAATCAACCAGACTCAATACCCACACAGTCACCAAAGTCCCAAAGTGTAGATCCAGAAGTAAGCCCTAAGCACAGACAATTTTTGCCCAAAACAAAAACAAAAGGTGATCTCTCATGAAATATATAAAATGCCAGCATAAATAAAGTATATTTTTATAGTAATGTACAAATTATCATGATGTGGTCATTTGGGTTATAGACCAGTATAAACACACTGAGGTCTCTACTCTTCCATTTAAAAAATAGCAAGAAAAGGCTCTGGTAACAAGAGCATCTCAGAAAAAAAGAAAGACAGACGAAAAGAAAGAGAAAGATCCAAAGAGAGCAGAAAAAAAGAGAAAGAAAGAGAGAGAAGTATATTCAGGACACAAACATAAACAAACAGCCTCAGTATGCATTTTATTTTATTTTTATTTTTTTAAAAGGTGGTGCATAATAGTTTTTATTTTCTCCATAGGTAAAAAAAAAAAAGCAGACTCACACAGTATACAACTTTCACCAGTGCGCATTTCCAGCCACAGTTTCCCTCACTGTCCCTGATGCCTCTTCCTACAATCAACTCGCCTCTGCTTCTGGGGTAGATATTTTACCCCCCCTTCCTTCCTCCCTCCCTCTCTCTCTCTCCTTCTCTCTCTCTCCTTCTCTCTCTCCTTCTCTCTCTCTCTCTCTCTCTCTCTCTCTCTCTCTCTCTCTCTCTCTCTCTCTCTCTCTCTCTCTTGCACCCTCCCTCCCTCCCCTTTTTTGACACTGTGGTTTGCACAACTGTTAAAGAACAGGTACCATGCAGTCACTATTTCCTTTCAGCACCTACTTCTAGTCTAGAGTAATCAGTTCCAACTATCACTTTCTCAGTATGCATTTTAGAACTGAAGTATGAATGTTATACATCTCAAGAGGGAAAATGCAGGTGACATGTTCTTGTAAGCATGTTGGTTTTGAAATAATGTGTTTCAATGGCTTCCCTTTCCTAACTCAGTTTGTTCTTTGTTTAAAAATTAAAAAAATTTTACTCAGAAAATAATAATTCATGGATGCTTAAAGTGAGGAAATAAAGCTGTTATTGACAGAAGTTAATAGAGTCTTGCCTTTTCTAGAGACCCTGTGCTATGTTTTTCCTTTAATATGCAGTGATCTTCTTCATTGCCTTTTTGAGGTGCTTTCAAATCTGATGATTTCTAAAAATGATCTTTGGACACATCTCTTGGCCTTAAGTTCAGCAGGATACTTTAACATGACAACACTATTTATTGGGGGCTTTATTCTAGGTAAAACACCAATAAATTTGTACATCTTTTATTGGAAAGAAAATAAATTTTGGAATATTTGAAATTGAGATTTTCTAAGTCAATATCAGTAATATTTTTAAAACAAATATATTTGAGGAATATGAGGGAAAGAAGACAAACAATATTAAGTAGGGGTCCTGAAAATCCACCCACAGCTCAGCTCACAGATTTGTAGATCCTTTTGTTAACTAGAAAGAGCAGTAAAGCTTACCTCCTTCCTAGAGTTGTGTGTCACAGATTTGGCAGACAATATTTACTTACTATACATTATGAGCCAGAGAAAAGAGAAAAGAGGGAAGGGAGCTATGCATGACTACTATTTATACAGCCTACTCTAGAGTGTCACATTAAGTTGAGTGATGAATGTAAGCTCTTCCATTGCATTATAAAATATGAACAGACTTACCATAATAGATTTTCATAATAGTCATTCTCAAAGAAATGATACACCTAAAAAATAGCCGATGTTGTAGAAGGATAGAAGTTGTATAGAAGCTTCAGTGTTTGGGAGGAGGTGATGTTTGGCAATAATAATTCATTCTCTAATAATGAACAGAAGGCACACATCTTGGATATAACTGAGCCCTATGTGTTTCATCCTGTGAGAGACAGGGAAGCACACAGAATAGAAAACAGTCCTATTTTTTTCTTTTGATTTAAATGCTATGCTCCATATGTGTAAATTTAATATATCTATGTCTCGTTCTGCTCTTATATTTTTACAGATTTGTGACTTTTGTTGTTCAATTAATTATGAGGCAACTATAACAGGCTATATAATCCTAGTAAAGTGCTTATGATATTATTATTAAATTAACTTAATCAGGAACATTAGAATGTTCAGTGGAATTATGACACAAAATTGATTTGGAATCGTCCTTTTCAACTTTCTTTATGGTTTGGGTGATCTAAGAGTTACCTGGACTAAAAGACTTCTCTTTGTCTACATGAAAGATACAGAAAGATATTCCTCTGGCTTCAGAAGCATGCCCTACTTAAGAACAAAAAAACCAAGAAACATCTAGGCATGCAAAAATTTTCCTGTTTTCCAGTTGAAATGTACTGCACAAATTGTAATCTACAACAAAGTTCAAAGGTCCCCAGTTCTCTGTCTTTAGGAGAATTGACCAAAGAAGCTAGAAAAGAACTGATAGCCCAGATTATCTAGCCTTCTATAATTTGAAAAATGGTTAACCAATTTTGATTTTAGAAATTTTAGGCCTCTTTTCCTTAACAAAACCACCCCATAATAGAACCAGTTATCCTCAAAGGAGCTGATAACCCTGAATATCCCTTCAAGGAGCTCACTTATCTGGTATATTCATAAATGTGTTTGTATTTCACAACAAGCTTATCAATGCTTCAACACACAAAATTATTTTATTTTCATGCTGCGCAGATGGTCCTCAACACATTAATATGTGCAGCTGTATATGGTGGCTATTTGTGCCGTTTGTGGTCTAAACATTTATATAGGGACAAAGACTATAAGTAGAACCTCAAAATCTGGGAATGATAAATGCATATATGAATCTTTGATGAATTCATATTTCTTAATGTGTATATAAATGAAAGTAACAAGATCAATGAGTTACTTTAGGAATTAGGAAATATATTTATACGTGAACTTTCTAAAATCTCCTAAAGATACAAAATACAAAATACACAAATTTTAAGAGGACCAAGACTGTGTTAAATGCAGATTATTAGGAAAGTTATAAATTCTAAGAATTGACAATTTTGTAATACCTTTGAATAAAATTTAATTTGAGTTTTGTGGTGTCTAAAATGGAATGAATAGTGTCTCTTTTACAAAGATTGCACTTTAAATGAGACAACGCTTGTAAACTGCTTAAATACTTGGCACTCAGCATGAACTCTAACTCAAGTTGTCGTCATTTTTCATTGCACTTCAAAAAGAATACAGAAACCTTAGGAATATTATGAGGAGATTTCTCATGAGTGACTAAAATATAAAACTCACACTCTAAATAATGCCTGCCAATAAAAATTAATTTATCATGTCAGATATAAAATATTAGGAGATTTGCACTATATCATGTTTAGTATCCATGATTACAAAATTAACATATTAGAAAAATAGTACTGTGATAAAATTGAGTCAATTTAAAAAAACAGATTGTAGGAAAAAATATTTGAAGACAATAACAAAGGTTGTAATTGGTTCCCTGAAGGTAAAAAGTGACTTATTCTGATAAGGCTAAACTGACATACATCTCCTGTACTATCAACACAGAAAAACATGGTTATTCATACAAATATGAAATTATTAAACTCAGTCGATTTTATAGTAACAATATGAAATTGCTGCATTGAAAGTTCTACTATCTATTACCTATTGTACTTGGAACATGAAAGGAGTAGGGCGGGATTTTTTGTTTGCTTGTTTGTTTTTATTTTGGGCCACCCCTGGTGACACACAGGTGTTATTCCTGTCTATGCTCTAAGAAATCACTCCTGGCTTGGGGGACCATAGAGGACACCATGTAATCGAACCATAGTTTGTCCTGGGTCAGCCGCATGCAAGGCAAATGCCCTACCACTGTGCCATCGCTCCAGCCCATGAGTAGGGTGTTTTTTTTTTTTTTTTATCATACCATAAAGGTCTTATTGTTTTTTAATTTGGACCACAATCTCTTTGCCATTGTTACTGTTTAGGAGTTTAAGTACATCTTTGTTTGCTTCTTTTAAAATGTTATCTTAGGCTTAATGATTTAGATTATTATTAATGCTAATGTTTTATAAGTAAAACACCCATATTCTCACTCTTCACTGGAGTGATCACTTTCTACCACAACTGTCTAAGTGCCCCTTCCTGTCTCCATTGATCTATATTCACCTCTCTTTGTCTTGGTAATCTACCTAGTAAAGACTAGTTTGCCTTTTTACTGCATTTTGGTGTTGACCAGACTTTCGTTACTATGAATAAATTACTATAATCTATAGATTATTAATAATTAATTATTAGATTGCTAATAATATTTATTATTAATCTGGTTCCTATGAATAGATTACTAAAATCTATAGATTATTAATAATTGATTATTTGATTGTTAATAATATTTATTATTAATCTATAGTTTACTATAGTAAGATTAGATTTCACTGCAGTGAAAATATTTTTTCTGAATAGAGTTTTTGGACCCTTGGGGGCAGATGCCAAAAAATAAAATTAATGGTCATGCAGGCATTTAATTCCTAGATTTTGAGAGTTTTCATATTTTTTCCATATAAAGTCTCACCAGTTTTATTATTAGGAACAAAAAACTAGTGTCCCTTTCCTCAACTTCTGCACCAAAAAGGAATGTTTTTGTTCTTTGAGTTTGTACCAGTCTCAGTGGTATTATATTATATGATTTTATTTTATTTTGGGGGAGTCACACCCAGCAACTCTCAGGGGTTACTCCTGGCACTATGCTCAGAAATTGCTCCTGGCAGGCTCAGGGGACCATATGGGATGCCGGAATTCGAACCACCATCCTTCTGCATGCAAGGCAAACAACCTACCTCCATGTTATCTCTGTGACCCTAATGTTTTTATTTTTGATACTAATTTTCCTGATAATAATGTTGAACATTGTTCATATGCTCTTTGATTATATATAAACTAAACCTGCACTATTTTTTGGCCATGCAGCTTTTTTAAAGTATGAAAATTAAATTATAGGCAATTTATTAATGAAAATTATTTATTAATATATCTGTTAATTATTTGGGGATACACAAGACAATTATAAGGACCTTCTCAGTAATCCTCTTGCACAGAGATCATTCCTTGGAGACCATACGGGCTTCTGGAGATCACATTGGGTTCAGTCATGTATATCACAAGGGCTTGTAACCTATGCATTATCTCCTTAGCTCTGTTAAAGAAACTTGAATAATCTTTTAAATAATTTATGAAAAAATTAGACAGATTGGTGATCAAGGAACCCTAAAGGTCTGAAAGAAATTCTTATATTTTATCTGGCATATCTCTGAAAGGAGCAGGCTGATCCAGTAAGAACTCTGCTATATGAAGAATAAAAGTAAGTAAAGCATTCAAAATGGTCTTTCAGGGGATGTCAAAGAATAAATAAATATAATACAATATGTGGTTAAAAATTTTCTCAGTTGGAAATTTCCATTAGTAGTTGCTTCTTAGAGGAAATTTAAAAAATATATACAATGCAAATGACTCCAAGTACTACCTGTCAAGATTACATTAGAAATAAAGAAAGCTATCAGTCAAAGAATAAATTGGATAACTAAAATTTAGCCTGAGATTGCTATTGAGACAGTTTTGTCTAAAGGACAAACATTTCTATTTTTAAAATGTTCATGAAATGAGGAACATCATGATTGGATCTCTAGGACCTCTAGCTATAAAATCTTTCCTCTTTCATTTAAAATTACACCCATTGATATATTCATACTTTAAAAATAACTCCATTAGCTTCATATTATGTTGAATTTGTGTAGGGAGCTTACTTGTGTTTTACATTGGAAGAAATACTTGTGAAGTTGAACGGAAGATAGAAATTCAATCTCCCATGAATAGTGATCATTGTTCATTAGCATTTTAAACAATTGTTCTTTAATATCTTTAGTAATTGTTCTTTAACATTTCAATGCCATAGTTTGTTTCCTCATTTCCTCATCTAGATCAACACTTCTAAATCGCCTTTAATATCACTTTATATAAAAACTAAATTTAGGTATTACCAAGTAAAGTTGAGTTTGTATGTTCTTGCATTCTAGTATTTTATTTATAGTTAGTGGAGCTAATTATTTATTTGAAGAAGACAGATATTTGTGGACTGTTTTGGAGTACAGATAAATTATATGAGGAAAGACCAATTCTCAGATAGTTAATAATTTGTGCTAAACATGAGACTCAATTAAGCATGAAATTTATTAGTTATGTGAGACTTGACACTTATAAAAAATTTCCCAGACATTGGAAGTAAAACTTTTAAAAAATCATAAATATTAATATAAAGTCCTTAAGGCAATGTAGGAAAATTCTTTAGTATAAAATCATGTAACTTAACAATCATCTCTTTTCTAGACAAAAAAAAAAAAAAAGGAAAAAAAGCATAATTTGAATTATCCAGGATAACAGTACTAAAGATCCTGAAACTGATATTTTATATCTATTTTAACATTTTTATTGTGGTCGATATTTTATATCATATGTGTTTTATAAGGCAAAGGAATATGAATTTGGAAGATATACTATAATGTTTATTACATATATCTACAATTAAAGGGCCAATAATACTGCACAGTAGCATCAAAAATAAGACACTGGAATTTGGGTTAGAAGAGAACTATTGCCGTCTGTTATTTAACTGAATAATTTGTAAAATTTCTAATGCCTTGTAATTCACTTAAAGAGAACTTAAATTTCTCAATCAAATTTCAAATACCGCCCCCCATATTTTTGAAAAAAGTCCAAAATAATTAAATGTCAGCTATTTCTCCAGTGCCTTAGTTCCAGTCAAATAAGTTCTGCTATTCAAACTGTTCATTTCTTATGTTACACGTACTCAAAACTATTAGAGACAGGGTAAATACTTTAGGAACATTCTTTTGAAGTTTAATATGAGAGCTTAAAAAAAGTGATAAAGCTTGAGATATTTTCTTGTTGAAAAGGGAATATTTTTCCTTTACTATGATTCTGAGTTAAGACTGGGACATTTGCGAGTAAACACAAATAATGCCATTTCATTTCATGTTTGTCTTAACAAACTGATATGTATCTGCAACTTTTTTTTAATTGAGTAGTAATATTACTGTACAAGGACTGGGCACAGAGAGCAGGTTTAGGGTAGGGACATGGAGAGAGCAACCAATTAGCGTGTAGTTCCCCTGAGTGTGTCAATGACGTAAGAATGTTCAATGTTACTAATTTCTTGGACAGAGAAGGTTAAATTGAGTTGCCTGTTTGTTCCACTCTGAAGAATGTTGTTCATGAGCAACTATTATTTATAGTACTAAAAGCTAGAAAGAAAATTACATTAAAAAATGAAGGGGCTGGAATCAGGGTATTACAGATAGGACGTTTTCCTGCTAAGCAGCTGACCCAGGTTTGTTCATGGTACCTCACACAGTCTCACAGCCAGCCAGGAGTGATCCCTGAGCACATAGTAAGGAATAACACTGAGCAACTAAGATGTGGCCTCCAACAAAACAAAACATAAAGGGTGGTGAATTGGTATCCAAATGTTAGAAGTTGTATGAGTGGTCCTGTCAACTGATTTTATTTTTTGTTGCATAGTGTAAACGAATTAAGTTGAAACCCTATTTTCTGCATCAAAAAACTAGGAATCATGGGCAAAGTGTGGGGAATGTTACTCTTGTAAAATTCCTGAAAGAAGCAAACATACAATCATAATAAAGAGCAAACTGAGTAAATTTATTAAAATTTATTTAGTGAGTTATTTACTCTTTCAGGTAATATGGAGCTCTAGAAACAGCCTGAGAGCAAAGATTTAAGGATCTGACTACCCAATAACTAATCTTCCAGTGTAATTGGCCATTTTCTTTAGCTCTCAACCTACATGAAAGCTACAGATTTATAATTCTTCTTTCATGTTCACACAATTGAGAAAGTTAGTAAACTTTTGTGCACTGAAAAAACATGATTGAAGTTTGATTAATGAACTGATTCCAAGAACTTTTATCCCTTCTTCCTTCCTACCACCTTCCTCCTTCCTTCCTTCCTTACTACCCTCCCTGTCTCCTTCCCTCTATCCTTCCCTCCCTCCCTTTTTCCTTCCTACCCTCCCTGCCTCCTTTCCTCCATCCTAACTACCCTCTCTGCTTCCTTCTCTCCATACTTCACTCCCTCCTTCCCTCCTACTTTCCTTCATTCACTCCTTCCCTCCTTCCTTTCTTCTCTCCTTCTTTCCCTCCTTCTTCCTTCATTCACTCATTCCCTCCTTCCTTCCCTCCTTCCTTCCCTCCTTTTTTCCTTCCTTCCTTTCTTCCTTCCTTACCGTCCTTTTATCCCTCCTTCCTTCCTTCTCTCCCTCCCTCCTTCCTTCCTTCCTTCCTTCCTTCCTTCCTTCCTTCCTTCCTTCCTTCCTTCCTTCCTTCCTTCCTTCCTTCCTTCCTTCCTTCCTTCCTTCCTTCCCTTTTTCCCTCCTTCTTTCCCTTTCTCCCTCCTTTCTTCTTTCTTCTTTCCTTTTCTCCTTCTTTCCTTGCTTCCCATTTTGTATGGGAGAAAGTCACCATCAAAAATTATTCAGTTACTGGGCTGGAGCGGTGGTGTAGTAGTAGGGCATTTGCCTTGCACTAGGCTGACCTAGGATGGAACGTGGTTCAATCCCCTGGCATCCCCTATGGTCCCTCAAGCCAGGAGCAATTTTGAGCACATAGCCAGAAGTAACCCCTGAGCATCAATGGGTGTGTCTCAAAAAACCAAAAACAAACAAAGATTATTTTGTCAATTTTCCTAGTTTCCTACAGAGGGGCACTCGTATTAACACAACCAAATTGCAGAATAATTTTTAGCCTGGAAAATTAATTTATGATTCCTGTCAGATGTAGAGAATGTACTGTTTTTTAAATGAATCTTTTCCTATCCTCAATATTATGGAATACCCGGAATCATTTAACTATTCTTCAATGCCAAATGTTTTACAACTATTTGTAATACTTGGCAAATATTTCTATTATATGTTAAAATCATGAGTCTTTTGGGGTTGGAACAGTGGTGAGGAGAGGACGAACCACAATTTGATCCCCCTGCATCCCATATTTTTCCCAAAGCCAAGAGAAATTTCTGAGTGCATAGCTAGGAGTATTCCCAGAGCGTCACCGGGTGTGGGCTCTCCCCCCCTAAAAAAAATCATGAGTCTTTTACGGACTCTTAAAATGTTATAGGATATCTTATGGTCTCTTCCCAATAACTTTACTGAGATGTATATTTTCTAACTATTGATTCTATATTTCTCAAGAATAAAATTTATTTGTTCCACAATAATATTTGTTTCTTTTTTGGTATTCAAAGTTTTTCCATTAAATTTAATATTCTGGGGGTATATTTGCATGCACATATATGTAATATCTCACTTAACATACTGTGAACTTTGCACAATAAAACTTTGTCTATTTTTTTGTTTATTTCTTCCTTGTAAATAGCCCAGAACATATTCAATACTTAAATATTATCAGAGTGGTCCAGGACACACGTGTGGCAAGAATGCCAATCTCTTAAAAATGACAGGGAACTTATGCTGATTTTCTATTCTGTTAAAGTGGCACTACTTTTGGAAAGAATTATTAGTAAAAATAATTGGGATCATAAAAATTTTTTTATATTTTATGATTTTTAATGCTATGTGTGCTGGCTACATTTATAATAAGGAAAATAAAAATAAATATATACCAAAATAAATCATTGAAACTTGAATAAGCTTTGTGCATGTTTGGTTGGTAAAACTACAGTCTGTTTTCCTCAATAGTCATTGAAAAATTAAAATAAAAATCTTAATTTTCCAAAACCATAGTATTAATAAAAATTTTCTACTTAAACAACTTTAGAAACACATGATGAGGATGAGGTTTGTTGTTAGAATTAAATGGTTTTTATGATAACAGAAACTCTGGAGTCTCAGAGTGTACCATCTGCAATTTAAAAAATCAAGTTGAATATTGCACTAGAAAAGTTTCTTGATGATCTAGTGTATTTGAGCCTAATGTCTTAAGAATTATTGAAGTTGAGGTGCTGTAGAGGCTGGTATGACAAGTTAATATTGAAACCATCCAGAAAATTAAAAATATAAATAATTGCTTATACTTACACTATCATAAATTGTTTAGGTTTAGGTTTTCAGATATTAAGATTGTTAAATACAACTAGGGGTGAATTTTATTGTTCAATTTGGCACACTGGATATTGTTCTGTTCTTTCTAATATTTCCCTGTTTCAATCTCTATTAAATATATGGCTCTTGTAATAATACAGACAGGTTGGTTCTTTGCAGACATCTTGGAATTTTGCAGGCTTATTGCCAATAAAGCTTTCTCAATCCATTACCTGGTCTCTTGATCAATTATCTCTAAAAGGTGGTGGGAATGGCCATTTGCTTTTTTACCCATGAGTAACAAAACTGTAGTAACAAAACCTTGCAAAGCAAGGTTGTTTGAGGGCAAAAGAAAAAAATGAAGCTTAAGCCAAACTTGTGCTTCCTCTTTCTCTTTGTGTTATATTAGGTTTTGTAAGGGAAACTATGATGAGAACCATTTACAGTTAGTTGAAGGACTATCTGTTTACCTCAGTTTATAATTGCAAATGATATCTCTTTCCAAAACATAATCACAGACATTCCTAGGCACACTATTTTGTCATCTCTCTAAAGACCTCTTAGTCTCGTCAAATTTGATGTAAATTAGCCACCTGTTGAAATCCAAGAGAATATTATTCCACTTTATCTGAGCTCTCTGATAATGAGTGATGAAATAAACAGGTTTGGGTAAGACTGATAAAGAAAATGTCAAAATTTAACATGGAACCATGAAGTAGTCACATATTCATAAGTTCTAAAGGCAATAATATTATACAATTGTTATATATAAAGTATATATAAACAATGGTTTGATCCCTGACACCACATATGGTACCCTCCTAAACACAGAGTCAGGTGTATTCACTCAGAACCTCCAGATGTGGGCAAGAAAATATAACAAAAAGCATACTGTACTTATGTTGAAGTGAAGTGAAGCATGGGCATTTAAATTGAATTTATTTTATTTGAATTTATTTTAATAAATTATGTGTCTATAAAGGAGAAAGAAGATAGATATATTATAACATTTACATAGACTGACCTCATCATTATTCTGAAAGTAAATATTACATGTTAAGAGAGTACATGTTTATACTTAAATAAGTGTTATTACATCCCTTACTACCCCACTGCCTGCCTTACAAAAAACATTGTTCTAGATCTAGATCATAAAAGAGGTGAAAGTGATTGTATCTCTGATAGCAAAAGACTGAGTTCAGAATGAGAGTATTACTCCCTAAAAACTACTGTTCTTAATTTAGAATAATCACTATTCATAGTAATAGTTACAGGCCTCCTAAGGTCCATAGGCTTCAATTAACCTTTATTACCCATACTAAGTCGATGTGTATTGGAAGACTATTCTGGGACTATTGAGAAAAGTCTGTCTGACCTTTATGGGATGAGAAATCCCACACATTACATCCTTGTAGATTATTCAAAGATATCCTAATTCAGTTGCAATAAAATCTAAACTTTCCATACATGATTTTACATATCTTAGCTTTTGCTGGCCACCTTCCCTACTGTGTTTGGCATCACAGCCTATGTCTACCTCCTTCACTATACTCATTTCCAAAGTCACAGTTCTCTGTACAGATGGTGCAAAGCTCTTTGCTGCCTCAGTAAATTTGGACTATCTTACTCTTTTCCCTGGCTCTTCACATGACTGACTCTTTCTTGCTCTAATTCTCAGCTCACTATCATTCTCTCATAGTGTTTTTCCATGACCCATCTTTATCAGTAAGTGCAAAACTTTCTTCTTGCTTTACTTCATTTCATATCACCCTTATATTTTATCTTCATACCATTTGTCATAATAAGAAATCACCCTATTCAGTTTTTTGTTTCATTTATTTTAAACTTATTCATCCAGATTTTCATGATGAAAAAACTGTCTATATTAGATTAAAAACACTGGCAACTTTCTACATTATGAATTTGGGAAAGTGAGATCAACCTCCAAGGTGTTATAAAACTAAAAGAGTCAAGAAGTACTTATTGTTTTTGGTATCATAACTATCTTCATCAACTGTCCTGGTTAGATAGTATATGCCTGTTGTCAGATTTGCCAATTTCTAGTAGGCTATAGAATTTAAAATGGACTCTGGTGAATTTTCTTTCCTATGAAGAAACTAATTTTCTATTTATAAATAGACAACCATGAGCCAGATAGACAAGACAGGAGTTGAAGTACTTGCCTTACAAGTGGCCAACAATAGTGAGATCCCGAAACCATATATGGTGCCCTTAACACAAGGTCAGCTATAATCACTCAGAACCTCTAGATATGGCCATGAAAAAAAAACAACAACAAATATTTCAGACTTTACTTAATTAGCTGACTTGTTCCTCTGATATGAAGTGAAGCAGGGATATCTGATTTTGAATACTTTTTTAAAAATTATCTCACTTATTAGGAAGATGAAGTGAGTACCGTTAACTCACGCACCAGGACTTTTTCTTCTTAAATATATATATATATATATATATATATATACATATATATATATATTTATTTATTTAAGAATGATTTGTATAAATAGAATGCAAAACGCTCTATTAAAAACCAGAAGACATGGGTATGGAGACTAATAAGGGATACTTTTACCCTAAAGATGGCATAGGTGGGACCAGATAGAATACAGCAAAAGCCTTCCATGAAACTCACCCTAGCTTGATCATAATAGCATTCCTTTGCATCACTAGTAATAACTCTTGACTTAAAAGCCAGGACTAACCCCTGAGTATGACTGGCAGTGGCACAAAACAAACATAAAAGGAAGGACAAACTGTAATATCAGGATTGGGGTCTCTTTGTGTAGTGTACATTGTAATTGATTAAAACTGGTACTTAGTTTACTACATCAGAAGCTGGCACCCACAGGAAACACAAGGATGTTTGGGGTTTCCAATCTCTCAGAAATTTTCTTCCTCTCTAATTTTCTACAATCCCAGATGTGAAGGAAAGGCTATGATTTGCAGGAAACTGGGGATAGGAGTCTGGAGTATAAGATGTGCTGGTAAAAGATAAATGGCATCAGGAAGTAGGAATCCTCGACTTTTTTTGCCTGCTCTGAGGCTGGTTGTTAACTGGAATCTCTGGGGTTTTGTTTCTTTCTTTGTTTGCTTGCTTGCTTGGTTTTTTTTTTGTTTTGTTTTGTTTTGTTTTGTTTTGTTTTTTTTTGGTTTTTGGTTTTGGGGCCACACCTGGTGATGCTCAGGGGTTACTCTTTGCTATGCACTCAGAAATCGCCCCTGGTTTGAGGATTATATGGGAAGCCAAAGGATTGAACTACAGTCCTTCCTGGGTCAGCCACATGCAAGGCAAACGTCCTACTGCTGGGCCATCACTCTGGCCCTTGGAACCTCTATTATTTTGTGGGGAGCACACCCAGTGACACTCAGGGATTACTCCTGCCTATCCGCTCAGAAATCGCTCCTGGCTTGGGGGACCATATGGGACAGTGAGAGATCGAACCGTGGTCCATCCTAGGCTAGTGCATGCAAGGTAGACACCCTGCACCACCGCTCCAGCTCCCTGGAATCTCTATTTTTATTTGATTTTTTTCCAGGACATTCAGTTTGGGTTCACTTTGTTTTTTCTCTATTGGTTTACTGAGTTTCTTATTATATTTCACCAGGTTTTTTAGAGTAAGGGTTCAAGAGCACAGAAGACTTACTTGGCCTTACTTCTCAAAGTGATTAGACTTTACTAGCTCAAATTCAGTCATATATCTTCACATATATTTTCCATCTCAGTAAATTTTTGTAATTTTGATATATAATTTTTAGTGTCATAAAAATAATAACAAGATAGAATAAACCTGATTAAGTACTGATCTAGTTTGTGTAACTAAGGTGATGTTTGGTAGAGAGTTTGGTTTGAATTTAGTGACATGGACGTTTTCTTTCTTTTTTTTTTTTTTTTGTTTGTTTTTTGGGCCACACCCGGCGTTGCTTAGGGGTGACTCCTGGCTGTCTGCTCAGAATAGCTCCTGGCAAGCACCGGGGACCATATGGGACACCTGGATTCGAACCAACCACCTTTGGTTCTGGATCAGCTACTTGCAAGGCAAACGCCGCTGTGCTATCTCTCCAGGCCCGACATGGACATTTTCTTTAACAAATTATTTCAAGTTTATCTGAATGTAAATATATGTGTAGGGCCTGTAGAAACTGCCAAGAACAATATGGAAATTATGTGCAGGGATTAATATTTGGACAGTTTTTCAGATATATGAAAAGTTTTGGTAAAAAAGTGTGAGACCATTTGTTAATTATCAATTAACCATTGGTTAATTATTTGTTGAAAAGTATAACAGGCCAGAAGATAGATAATAAAATTTAGTAATTTTTATTGAAATATTATCCACAAGACACTTAAGAAATAAGTGTATTAAGAAATAATAAATAAATAATAAATTATAAATAAATAAGCTCTTAAGAAATAAACATTAAAAGCTAGTCAATAAATGAATATCTTTGGAATAAGTACTCGGGTATAACGCCTGACTCTGTACTCCTGATGACGCTCAGGGGACCATCATCAGTGCTTAAGATAAAACCAATTTAAGAATATTTTAAAGTCATCATTTTGTAGAACAGAAAAATGACAATTGGGCAGATGTCTGTGATTTTTTGCTGTCCTCTGAAGACTGTACCCAGTCTCTTCTTCCCTCTTCTTTGTGAGTCTCATGTGGTTGTAATTTAGTTATCTCTTTATTTTTAATGTTTAACTTCTATTCTTTCAAAGAAATTTTATAATATTTGCCTCTGTGTATTTTTACTTAGTAAAACAAGTCACAAAGTGTATTTGTCAGAAGTCCTGATTCATTAATTCATCACTTTAGAGTGATAGCAAGCAGACTGTATTTAGGGAATAACCAATTTACTTTCTTCAGTGTACTTCACAGACAAGAATAATTTTACTCTGTGGTGTGGGAAATGTGATCTCATCACTGCTAATCTTTGGTAGAGTGATTTTCCTATATAAGGTCATGACAGAATGTTGATAAGGGATAGAAATTAGGTGAGATTTTGTTGGATTAGTTGGATTGTTTGTTTCACTACTCAGGTTGAAAGTTCTGAAGGTTTTTAGACATAAGTGTATATTGAGAGACATGAGTTAAATGAATTATGATTGGGTAAAAAATAAACATATGTCACTCTTTTCTTACATAAGCAACATTGTTTCAGATAAGACACAGAAAAGGAAAATAAAAATAAGATAATAAGGGCACACATGAAATAATTCTAAAATAAAATAACTGTACTTTATTACATTATTTTTCATTATTAAATTACATTTATTACATTATATTATTATATTACATTTATTTATTATTTTATTTTATTATGTAGGGATTGAGACAGTGCTTTTATAGTCATTAAAATGTAAATATTGGCATATATTATTATTGAGATCTTAAACTGACATGTACAAGAATGTATGCAACCATTAGTGGTATATTTAATGGCATGAAAAATATCACAGTACTTCACAGAGAATACAATTAAATACACATTTTCTGAAAACATAAATAGGTATACAATTGGAAAATAAAATTTTGTCATAAATTTATTGATTCCATATTACTATTTGACAGATCCATAGGTTATTTTAATGTTCACCCTTCCCTCTTTTCTATATAATTAAATGTTCAAAATAATGCTCTCATTAATATTTATTTAAAAGCTAGCTTTAAGGGGCCGGAGAGATAGCATGGAGGTAAGGCGTTTGCCTTTCATGCAGGAGGTCATCGGTTCGAATCCCGGCGCCCCATATGGTCCCCTGTGCCTGCCAGGAGCAATTTCTGAGCCTGGAGCCAGGAACAACCCCTGAGCACTGCCAGGTGTGACCCAAAAACCAAAAAAAAAAAAAAAAGCTAGCTTTAAAATAGCAAAATAGTATGGTGGAATAGTGAGTCATGCTTCTATGAATCCTTAAAGCTGCAACTAGGATTCATGGGGAAATGTCATTTCTAATTTAATATTGCAAGTTACTTTTAAACATATAAAGTAAAAATGCTTAAAACCTTAAAAATTATAATTTTGGATGGAGTGATAGCGCAGCTGTAAGGCATTTGCCTTGCATGTGGCTGACCCAGGAAGGACCTTGGTTCAATTCCCAGCATCCAAGATGGTCTCCCAAGCCAGGAGAGATTTCTGAGAGCATAGGTGGGGAACAAAACCAAAAATTATTATAATCTTTAATTGAATATATGAATTTTTATATTCAATTTTGATTGCATATATTGCATACAGTGATTGAAATTCACTTGCACCAACTATCTGGGGATGGAAATTCCTATTTATGTTTATTAAGCCACTCTCTTTCATTTCTTCCTTCAAAACCAGTATATCCTTGTTAAGCGTTAGCCTGTCTGATCTATCAATAGATAACAGTGCTGAAGTCTCCCACAACTATTGTCTTGCTATAGTTGTCTTTATTCGGGCCTATAAGCAGTGTTCAAGTATTTTTTTGGTTCCTCTTTAGGTGAATATATGTTTATGAGTGTGATTTCTTCCTGATGTACATATTCCTTGATTATTAAGAAATTACTCTGTCTCTAGTCTTTTTAAGCCTGAACACTACTATATCATCTAATATTAGTATAACCTCTCCTGTATTTTTAAAGGAGTTCCGGCTTTTTACTTTAAATCTTTGTTTACTCAAATATTTATTAACTAAATGTTTCTGCAGGCATAAAAAATGTTGGGTTCAATTTTTTTGATTCAATTTGACACTGTGTCTATTCAATTGGTTAATGTTGAAAGGGTTTTTTATTATGCAGTTTTGTACCATCTTTTTGTAAAAGTTTGTGTTTTGTAATAAGTGTCTGCCTTTATGTAACCCTTCAGTTCTTTTAAGGTTGGTTTTGAATCTGTAAAGTTTCAGGGTTATTGTTTATCTGTGAAGGAGTCAGTGTAAAGCAACTTCCATCAAATCTGAATGAATGTCTGGCTATGTGAATTATTCTTGGTGAAACGTTCATTTTATTGAATGTTTTACACTAAATCTCACCACTGCCCTCAGGCCTTTAGGGTTGCTAATGATAAATTTCTGTAAATCTTAAGGATGATCCTTTGTATCTAATGTTCAATTTTTGATATTGCTGCTTTCTTTGCTCTACCCTATCTGAGGGTACCTTGGAGTGCTTTTATTTGGGTTACAATTAGCTGGTACTTTGGGGGCATCTAAGATATGCATACAAGCACTCTTCAGATCCCAGAATTTCTCCTCAGTGATGCAATTGACTGTTTCTTCTTATTGGGGTTTTCTTCCTTCCTCTCTGGCAGCCAATAATTCTTATATTGTCCCTGTTAAATTTGTTCCAGAGGTCTATTGTTGAATGTTTTCTATTTTTCAGAATTATTTTCATCTTAGGTCCTTTGATTTAAGGTTATTTTCTGTTGTATGGAGGTGCTATGCAGCTCATCTTCCATCTCTCTGATTCTGTCCTTGACAGCTATTACTCCTTTGGTGAAGATTTCCATTTAGTTGTTCATTTTGCCTAATAGGTTTTTCAGACCTGTTAATTAAGTTTGAATTCTCATTCCTACTCTCTTGTTTGCTGTTCATTCAGTTTGTTCCATAGTTTATTTGAGTTCTTTGAAAATCCTCCACATTTTTTTTCTAAAATCCAGATAGAGGTTAAATAGGTGACTGATGTTGCTTAAGTTATTGGAACTCCCATCTTCATTCACTATGTCTAGTGGTATTCTACATTGTTTTCCACTGTCACTTTTGCAGTGAGTCGTGATTTTTTTTATGTGTTGTGGTGGGGCTTCTTGCCTAGGAGCAATTTGAGGCCACAAAGTTATTTGGCCTCACTGCAGCTTCACTTGCCCTTGTTGGCCATCTCACCGCCATGCTGCTGTGGATCTCTCCTGTTGGACTTAGTCTTAGCTTGCTCCCTCAATGCTAGTGTTTTGTCCTTTAGGCATATGGATCTGGGCCACCTGACAGCTCAGAATCTTGCTGCTCAAAGTCCAGCCTTAGGAGATAGTAAGGGCAGCACTCTCAGATTATCTCCTAGGATGGCAACTCTGTCTCCTGACTTCAACTCACTATTAGCAGACTAGTTGCGCTGTTACTGGTATGGCTTAATAGGTACTATCCAGTAGCAGCCTGGCTCCTGCTTTCTCTTCAGTGCTGTCGTCTGAAATTCAAGCTTGGCCAATCGGATAGGTCATGCCAAGTTCCACAATGGCCAGCCCTGCTGCAGCTTTCCACAATTCTGAGGTCTGCTGTAGAATCAATTCAGGGCAACACTCACCCAGTCTCTGGGAATATCATGGCTACAGTCATGACTATCAGTCCAGCCTCTATTCTCTGGGGCCTATCATCTGCAAATGTTTTGCATATTTTTTGTTGTAGGTTTTGTTTTGTTTTTCTAGTAATCTCCCTCATTGCTTGATTTTTTTTAAAAATAATATCTTTATTTGGGGTCCAGAGAAATACACAGTGATAGGGCATTTGCCTTGTAAGCAACCTATCCAGGATGAATGGTGGTCAGTCCCCTGTACCTGCTAGGAGTGATTTCTGAGCGCAGAGCCAGGAGTAACTCCTAAGCACCTCCAGTTGTGACCCAAAACGCAGAAAAATATTAAATAAAATAATATCTTTATTTAAGCTCAGTAATTACAAACATGTTTGTAGTTGGGTTTCAGTTATAAGTCACCAGTGCAACCTTCCCACCACCAATGCCCCCCATCTTCCTACTCCCCCACCCTCTGCCTGTATTTAAAACAGGTATTCTACTTTTCTCACTAATTAATATTGTCATATAGTTGTTAGTGTAGTTATTTCTCTAACTGCACTCACCACTTTTTGTGGTAAGCTTCATTCATATCGTGGCCAGTCCTCCCAGTCCTCAACTCTATTGTCTCTGGGTGTTATTACAATAATGCCTTTTATTTTCCTTAAATCTCATAGATGAGTGAGACTATTTTGTGTCTATCTCTCTTCCTCTGATTTATTTCACACAGCATAATAGTTTCCAGGTCCATCCTTATATAGAAAAATTTCAAGCAAGGGGATAGAAATTGATTGATATTTGATCTAGTGATCTGCCTTTGCTCTTTCTCCTGGTGTCTGGTCTTATTTCTGGAATTGGGGCTTTTGGGATTTTGTACTTTGATAGCTTGGGCATGAGTGCTCTAGATGTCTTCTGGCTCCATTGTATTGATGCTTTACTGCTGTTGCTGTCTCTCTGCCATATTTTGTCAATTATCATACTATTAAAATTATATTGTAAAGATTTATTCTACTCCTGGATTGATGGGAATATAGTATTCAGTTATTGAAGATTTTTATTTGGATCACAAAAATATAAAGATTTATATATTTTTGTTTTGTTTAGATTTTGTGTCTACATCTGTGCTATCTCCAGACTCAATATAGGACCCGGATGACAGATAGGAGATGAAAAAGCAAAAGCAGGGGTGTTTATTACTGGCATGCTGGGCCATACCTCTCCTAAGTCACAATGACCCAGATAGGATTTGCAAGCCCTTTTATAGGACTGCTGGAACTGCAAGCTGGGGTAAAACTATAGGTTTTTAGAACATGTTGTGTCAGCCAAGTTTAAAGTGATTGGCTGAAGAGGTAGAGGAGGAGCTCAGGCAAAATTTGGCATGCAGTTACGTAAGGTTTATCACCCACAGTAGTGCTACTAGTTTACCTAATTAGTTTACCCAGGTGCTAGTAGTTTGTCTGACTGTCCTGGTACATGCCCTTGAAGTTCTTGGAACTGGAAGTTCTGGCCTAGTCCCTTCTGCCACACATCTGAGGTGTATCATGGCATTCCTTGTGTCTAAAGCAAAACAGGTTCACAGAAGTGAAACAGCTGCAGTTAATTCTGAACTTACATTCTCTTCTAAAAGATGGTGGTATTCAGAGCTTAATGCTAGCTTGGTGCACAAGGATCACTCCTGGTGGGTTCCAAAGGATATAATGGTGTGCCAGGGATTGATCCTGGGTCAGATAAGGGCAAGATAAAGAAGCGAAATGTTTTTTTTTATACTTGTGAAATATCTTCCCGTAAATTTTGTTCTTCCTCCCTCCCTTTCTCTTTTCCTTTCTCCTTTCTCGCTCTTTTCCTCCCTCTCTCTCCCTTCTTCCCTCGCGCCCTCCCTTCTTTCTTCCTTTCCTCCCTCCCTCCCTCCCTTCCTTCCATCTTTCCATTTTTTTCTTTTTCTCTCAATTCTCTATTCTTTGTTTCTCAGTCTTTGTCTCTTCATTTCTAGAGAGACATGTGAGACTGATGCAGGAAAAATTTTGAGCACTTGATCCTTGCCCTCCTATAATAAACTTGGACCAAGGGGAAAGATTTCTCAAATTTCACCCTGACCAGGCATATTTTGGACAGTGTGTATAGTATGTAAACATTCCAAAAGTAATTGGGAATGTTTTTATGTTTGTTGTTCAATGGTGTTCTATGCTTCCTCACTAGTAAGATTTTTATTCTTCAGTGATTTGTTTAACATTTACCTGAAATCCTCATAGTTCATGTGGGCCTACCAACTGGCCCAAGAAGCAACTATTTACTCCTTTTCTCTCCTTTGCTATACATATTTTTCTTATATTTGTAAATTGATTGTATGACACCACAGTAATGTGATAGACTAATAAAAGTTGTAACTTTTCAAATTACACTGGAAACAACGTTGTTTTTGTTGTAATTGTTGTTAGTTTTTTATGTACAGAGTTTATTTCTTTCTCAAAGTCCTTAATAGAGGCTAGAAGGTACTTTACTAATATTTCATTTATTTATTTATTTATTTATTCATTTTTGTACTTCTCTGTCATCATGGAATCTTTATTGTGTATCAAATTACTGCACAGTATTTTAATTGCTGCATCATAAGTCAAGAGCCTTCACTAATCTGGAATCTTTTATATATTTTTTTATTTAAAAACCTTGATTACCTACACGATTGTGTTTGGTTTTTAGTCATATAAAGAACACCAAACATTACCAGTGCAACATTCCCATCACCAATGTGCCAAATCTCACTCCTCCCCACCCAATCCCCGCTTGTACTCTAGACAGGCTTTCTATTTTCCTCATACATTCTCATTATTAAAATAGTTCAAAATGTAGTAATTTCTCTAATTAAACTCATCCCTGTTTGTGGTGAGCTTCACGAGGTTAGCTGTAACTTCCAACCCTTCTCTCTTTTGTGTCTGAAAATTATTGCAAGAATGTCTTTCATTTTTCTTAAAACCCATAGATGAGACCATTCTGCATTTTTCTCTCTCTGACTTATTTCGCTCAGCATAATAGATTCCATGTACATCCATGTATAGGAAAATTTCATGACTTTATCTCTCCTGCCAGCTGCATAATATTCCACTGTGTGTGTGTGTATATATATATATACCAAAGTTTCTTTAGCCATTCATCTGTTGAAGGGTATCTTGGTTGTTTCTAGAGTCTTGCTATGGTAAATAGTGCTGCAATGAATATAGGTGTAAAGAAGATATTTTTGTATTGTATTTTTGTGTTCCTAGGGTATATTCCTAAGTATGGATTCTCTAAATGATTCAAAATGTGGTTCTCAATTGTCTTTTGTATTCCACTATTTTCATCATTACTAAGATATATTTATGAATTTTATATGTAATATCTTTTAGTTATGATCGTTCTCAAGTATTTTACATTATTATTTGCTTTTCAGCACTTTGCTAAACATGCCCATAGATGCTTTTCTTATTTATTATAATATATTGCATGGAATTTATGCTGCACCACAAATCACTCAGTGCTAATGCTTGTATCTGTAATCAGGAGTCACTCCTGCTAGGCACAGAGAGCCACATATACTTCAAATATTATACACAGGTTAGCTTCCTGAAAGGTAATTGTCCTACCTTTGCACAATTGCTCTGGCTCCAAAATGTGGCAGCTCTATGTATGAGCTTTTAGGATATGTGAGCTATTGGAAACGTTTACTTGATAAAATAATTTTTCAGTTGTTGTCTTCATTGTCCCTGCTGTTAAATTGTATTATATATAGTTTTTAACAAAATAAATTTGAAATTGATATAACATTATTGTCATAAAAGTGCTTCATATGAATCTCTAAATACTCCTAAATATCTAAGGTTTGCTCTTTAATAGGCCTTTAACATGTAATCAGAACCATATCTGAAAAGTGCTTTTTTATGTACAATAGTGTTTAAGGATTTACCTTTATTCATATCTTAAACAGCACCCCTTTTTGTGTCATTCTCATGGCTATAATGTGGAGTCTCATAGTTCTTTTGACCTGTGCTAATGACAATTTTCCATATACTATTGGCCACCTAAATGTTTGCTTTGGATAAATATTTGCTCATTTTTTAGAGACTTTACTGTCCTAGGTGTTAAATTGATTGAATTTCATATAGTCCAGTGTAAAAATAAAACAATGACTTACTTATGACTTAAAAATATTTTCCTTGTGTAACTGACACTTTTTTTGTCTTGACATTTTGATAAAAATCTAATTTTATTCAAATAAAACTTTAGAACTGATTCTAGGTATCAAGACATATTTGTATCTAAAATTATCTGAATACTCATTCACATGCTATTATCTACATAACCGTCCTGAACTAAATTTTTATTTATATGCTTAAGAAAATTATATCCATAAGTCTTCAACCGTTTGATGATTATCATTTGACATGTTTTTTTTTTTTTGTGCTGTACAATCCTTTAGATATAATCATCTCTCCCCAGGATTTACTTTTAAATTTATCTGTGACAAAGGTTAAATAGTCTAATAAGTATAATTCTACTATAAGAGAGTTCATATGTAAGAATTGATTATATCTTAAATGTCTCACACTGAAGGTGTTCTGCTTTAAAGAAATGGAAAAAAAAATGTTTGCCAGACAGGTTATGAAGAATCTGCTGCTGGCCGCAGAAGCTCAAAAAAGATAGAGAGGTGGTAAAAACATGGCTTTTTAAATCCCATAGTCTGTATTTTATTTTATAGAGGCCATATTTCTGCAATCCACTTTCTGATTCACATAAGGGACCTGGAGAGTTAGTTAATTCAATTGTCATGGTATTTGGCAGTCTATATATAGATAGTGTTAATTATTACCTACCTCTCTCTGACTTGGCTAGAAATAACATATTTTAATAGTTATATAAAATCCTTTGTTATGTAAAGTATGCAAAAACAAGTTTAAATCTTTGACCTTATGATTTTTTTACTTTAAATTATGTATTGCTCTTAAAAACAGCCAACCATTTCTTTTGTATATCAAGCATTTCTTCTATTTCTTTTGTATATCAAGCAATTCTATTATAAGAATAAGGATCACCAAAGCTTACTTTCATTCATCCCTTTAATCATAGAGATCATAGGGAATCATTAAATTTACTATTACATAACTATGTGTCATGGGAAAACATCTGTCCACCCATTAATAATAGTAGGATTTTTTTCAGAATCCTTAGCAGCAAAAGCAGTTAATCAAGATCACATTCACCTCATTTTATTCTTAGTCTATTTTCTACAATATGTTCTTGGTTCCAAATAGAAAATAGATAGGTTTTTTTGAAATCAAGAGTAAACAGCTGAGTTTTAGAAGCAGATAAATGTGAGACACTAGCTAGAAAAAATGGATCAGTAAGGTAAGGATAAATATAGGCTCAAAGGCAAAAAATAAGTACTCAAAAATATCACCAAAGAAACTCACTACACTAAACATGCACTGAAATGAATAAATGCATGTAATATTATACATTACATAAAACAAGTATACTTGTTCAGAGTACAAATAGAATCATGCACTCAACAGTGAGAAAATAACTATTTATCACAATACATAGAGATTTCAAAACTGCAGACTCTATTGTAAAAGATATTAAGGTTATTTAAAATAATTTCCAAGGCATCATTTTCTAGTAAATACTAAATTTAAAATAAGAAAGATCAAAATGTTCTTGTAGTGTTCTGGGTATATATATTCAATTAATATTGACATGAATAACAATAGAAAATAAATATGAGTATTTATCCATATCTAATTAATGTGTATTAAATCATTTGGTAATTAATATTAATTTAAATAAGCGTTATAAAATATATAATAAGTCATACATAAGTAAGAAAATGTTATTTTATTTTTATATGACTACTTTCAATAGGAATGAATATTTACTAGTATAAAATTGTATAAAATTTTTTAAAAAATCTATGAGTTTTAAAATACTATTTGTATTCATTTTCTCTCTCTTTTTTCATTTCTTTATTTAAACACCTTGATTAAAAATATGATTGTAGATTCATTCACAAGCTGCAGAGGTGGCGAGAGCAGGGCCTGGAGACCCCACATGCCAGGAGTTGGTCCCTTGCACTGGTATGTGGTGGGCACTGGGCCAGACAGCTAGCCAAAGGACCCCTGGACTGCCATTCAGTCCAGGGGGCCAGATTCTCCCACGCCAGAATGGTCTTCATGGCCAGATCTGGTAACCTGGGCCTTGGGGATGGGATGGGATAGAGGAAAACTTCACCCCTGTCCATTCAGTCACAAGCTGCAGAGGCAGCGAGAGTGGGGCCTGGAGACCCCACATGCCAGGAGTTGGTCCCTTGCATTGGTATGTGGTGGGCACTGAGCCAGACAGCTAGCCAAAGGACCGCCCGACTGCCATTCAGTCCGGGGGACCAGATTTCCCCACACCAGAATGATCTTCATGGCCAGTTCTGGTAACCTGGGCCTTGGGGGATGGAATGGGGTGGAGGAAAACTCCGCCCCTGTCCATTCATTCACAAGCTGCCGAGGCAAGAGTGGGGCCTGGAGACCCCACATACCTGGACAGCTTGCCAAAGCAGATTTATCTCAACAATTTTCAACCCTTTTTTACATCGTCCAAAAATATTCTAATTCTTGACTATTTATAGGAAAGGAAATGGAATATCCTATATATGGAGTATAGCACTCAAATAGATCTCTGAAGTCAGTGTCTAAGTGAACATTACTTTCTATACAGTTGTTCTCTCATTACCGAGTCTTAGCCTTAAATATTTCATCTATACAATATATATATATATAGCCCCTCTTCTATATTGTCTTTCCAGACCCAGAGACCTTTCTACTCCCCCCATATTCCAACCCGGATTTGTTATGTTCCCCTTATTTAACCCTCTTTACTCTCAGTTTTTAACTTGTTAGGCACCAAGACCGACCTCCTTCCCAACAGACCACCATCCAGCTCCTCAATGAAAGACACCCTCTCGATCCCTCCTCTTGTGTCTCAACGAGGAAGCACAACCAATAAACCTCCTGACTCAAGCTTGTGACCCCACTCACCCCCATCAAATCGTGGACAGTTGCATGATACTGGATTCAGCTGCAGCAAAACCCCCAGCTCAAGGACACTACAGGACTCTGAAATGCTGCAAATCATATCTTAAACTCTCGACCAAAGTCTGTTATACGAAAAAGTACCTTGGTTTTCACTCCACACAAGAATATCTCAGAAGACCTAATTGGGAGGCCTATATTGCCTACGTAAGCTTAATGCCTAAGATATGTATTCCTAAACATACAGATAGCTTCCCCATCACTTTCTTTTTTCAAATACCTTTTTTCCCTTTTTCCTTAATTTCCTTTCTTTTTCTATTTTTTATTTTTATTTTTATTTTTTATATCTCAATTTTACCTATATATTCTATTTTTTATATATACATATTTTTTCTACCCTCACCAGTTTTGTTGCTCCTTGGTCAAAAACTAAGAAAACATCTTGTCTGGGATAAAAGCTCAGACCACACCACAGATACTGTCATCCTTACCCAGAATAGCACCAGAAATACAAAAGGACACCATATGTTTTTGTATAGGCACAGTAAATAGGGGAAAGCATGGACTCAGAACAAGATCTTATCTTCTAAGGATAAGAACTCACACTTTTTATACAAGGGTGCCTCCCATCCCGGACATATGTCATGTGGATACAACTCAGTCTCCACGAGATTGGACAGTGTTAGTTCATTCTCAAGTCCCAGATCCCAGACGTAGAACTGAAACAACTCCCTGCAAGAACACCAGGAACTAAGCTGCGTTGGGAGATATACTTGTGCCAGTGTTAATATGACAACCAGGACAGCGAGGAAATGACAACTTGACCTAAGACCAGGAGGTCCTATCACAGCACCTAACACTAAGTGGAAATTAGAAGATGTATTGTCCTTTGAACTATGAAAAATAAGAGCGCTAACTACAGAAAACTGACTTTGACAACCGTGAGTGGGCAGAACGTACCTTGAGACCATTAAGGAAAACCCTACCCTAGGCTATAGCCAGGTCTCTTACAAAAATCAAGATTTCTTAGTACGGAGGCCCAATTCTGACAACAGAGACTGAGCAGAACCATTGGAACCATAATTTCCTAGACTTCGGCTTAGGGAACAAGCAAAAACATGGAGCACATGATACAGAAAACTGAACACACCAACAATAGTGGAATAGTACCTCTAGAACCTTAAAGACTCTATGGTAGACCTTGTCCTAGGACCTGCACAAATACCAAGATTGCTTGCTACAGTGGCCTTATTTTCTCATCCACAACAGAGAGGAAAGGTTCCTGATACCACAAAAAAAAAAAAAAAAAAAAAAAAAACAACACCCTGGGCTATGGCAATGAGAAGGTATGGAGCCAGTGTTTGTTCCCATGACAATATGCTTCAAAAGTGGAGAAAACCTGAATCTCTTAGGCCACGGAAATTTCCTTCCTTCCCCAATACTTACTGTGCCTATATTAAAAAAAAAAAAGGTGGGGGGTGGGGTAACACCAAACCCTGCCACTGCAGCACTTTTTCTGGTTTTGTTTTATTTTTATTTTTTTTTTATATTATTTTCCTTCTCTTTTTTTCTTCCACTTTTTTCTTTCTTTTCCACTTTTGTGGATATTATTCGGTCATATTTTTTCTTTTTTAGTAGTTGATAGCAAATTTTTTCTTCTCTTTTCCTTAACCTTTTCATCTCCAACAGAATAGCATAACTTGAATCATTCAGCCTCATAAATTGAGGAGGGGAAGAATGATACCAGGACCAGTCATATGAACATGTAGTGTAAATAAAAAATGACCAGACTGGAACACCAAACAGAATAGATACCCAACCTATAACAAGCTGTAAGGTGGAGACCAGTTACACTAGGATTCTGGGGGGCAAAGGAGGGAGATGTGGGAGACATGCTGGGAACAGGAGTGGAGGAAGGACAACATTGGTGGTGAGAATGCCCTTCATTCATTGTCACTCTGTATCGTAAATAATTCTGTGTAATGAACTTCAGACACAATAAAAAAATAAAATAAAATAATATGATTGTAGTTGGGTGTCAGTCTTGTAAATAATAACCCCCTTCATCAGTGCAACATTATTACCATCACCAATGTCCCAAATGTCCCTCCTCCCCACACTACCCCCACCAGTATTCTAGACAGGCTTTCTACCTTCCTCATTCATTCACATTATTATAATAGTTCTCAGTGTAGTTATTTCTCTAACTGCATTCACCACTCTTTGTGGTAAGCTTCATGTCATGACCTGAACCTTCCAACCCTCCTCTCTTTTGTCTCTGAGAAATATTGCAAAAATGTCTTTTATTTTTCTTAAAACCCATAGATGAGGAGACTATTCTGCATCTATCTCTCTTTCTATGACTTATTTCACTCAGCATAATAGATTCCATGTAAATCCATGTATAGAAAAATTTTATGACTTCAACTCTCCTGAGGGCTGCATACTATTCCATTGTGTCTATGTACCATAGTTTCTGTAGCCATTCATCATTTGAGGGACATCTTGGTTGTTTCCAGAGTCTGGTTATTGTAAATAGCGCAACAATAAATATAGGTGTGAGGAAGGGATTTTTGTATTGTATTTTTGTGTTCCTAGGGTGTATCCCTAAGAGGGGAATTGTATGGGAGCTCAATTTACTTTTTGGAGGAATCTCAATATTGCTTTCCATAAAGGTTGGACTATACAGCATTCCCACCAGCAGTGAAAGAGAATTTCTTTCTCTCCACATCCCCACCAGCACTACTTGTTCTCATTCATTGTGATATGTGCCAATCTCTATGGCATGAGATGGTACCACATAGTTGTTTTGATTTGCATCTCCCTGATGACTAGTGATGTGGAGCATTTTTTTATGTGTCTTTTAGCTATTTGTATTTCTTCTTTGACAAAGTGTCTGCTCATTTCTTCTCCCCATTTTTTGATGGGATTAGATTTTTTTTTCTTGTAAAATTCTGTCAGTGCCTTGTATATTTTGGATATTAGCCCCTTATCTGATGAATAGTTTCTCCCACTCAGTGAGTGGCTCTTGTATCCTGGGCACTATATTCTTTGAGGTGTAAAAGCTTCTCAGCTTAATATATTCCCATCATTTTATACTATTTTTATTCTTATCTCTGCCCCCAAATAATTAATATAAATTTAAATATCCAAATGCTTTCTAAAGTTTTATAAAGTTTTTCATTTTAAGAAGTTCTAACTTTATGAAATAATAAATAAATAAAACTTTAGTGTGATATTTGTCATAAATCTACTTTCTATGGTATTTTATAATACTATCAACTTTATGGAGAAAATCCTTATAATTATAAAACATGACTAAAATTTAACTTAAACATTTTCTTATACCAAAAAGAATTCCATGTCACTTACATTTTTTAACATCAACTATCAAGGATCACATGGTGGGCACATGGCATATGATAAACATTTTTTAAATGTATATTTTTTCACAGATAACTCTTTTTATAAGATCATGAGAATCCTGGCAATGTCACAATATTAAAAACATTATTTCTCTTATGAAGTATTAATTTTCATAAAATATCTTGGAAGCCAAATAGAAAGAGCCTTGGAATATTAACAACACTCATAGTTCTGAGTTGTTATAAAGAGTATTCTTTTGTGATATTGAGTAGCATTCAAAAGAGTTTCAACATATCATCAAGAGAATACTAAAAAGACAAAATTTACTGACTATTGACAAAACATATAAACTTTACTAAATTTGAATTTCACTTCTAAAACTAGTGGATGTAGCTTTCTGATAAACTAGGAGATAAGGTAACATCAATGATCTATAAATATACCAGTAGGACAATAAAACATAAAAGAGAACTTATTAAAAATATAAAAATCAGAAAAGATTTATAATTAAGAAAAAAGAAAAAGGCTAGATTTAGGCTAGAAGTTCCTTTCTTGTTTTGAACAGGTTTGGTTTTATAGATATTGAGTCTTTTTTTGTAAGATTAAGGGATTACTATCAAATCATACCAGGAAAATCTTGATAAAAATTGACTATGATCTTATCTAAAAGATTGAGTCTAAGGTTAACTAAGAATGCATGATGTAACTTTAATTTAGTTGAAATTATGTATTGAGAATTTATTACAGGCTATTGTGGGTTAGAAAATTAACAGAATAACCTTGTTATCAAGAAAGGCTTTTATATAGTATCTACTCCACATGTTGGCAACAGTGAGCTTATAATTAAAACATACTGATAAATTTAGAAAATAATTAAAAATATCTGATGATATATTATCTTATTGATATATCCTGTTAAAGAAAAATTTACACTTAGTATGTTTATTTATTAGATAAACAAGCTTGTGTTCGGTAGAAGAAATCTAAATGTTTCTAGTATTGGTAGTAAATAAAAATGTTAATATATAATGTATTACAATAGAGTGTGTTAATAAAAGTCAATTAAGTTTTAAGAAAAAAATGGACTTTCTTGTGAAATTTATTTCACATTCGTCAAATGTATTCGTCAATGTATTTCATGTTGAGAAATAGTGGAAAAAATCTTTAATATAATTTTGTAGTTCAAATCTGGAAAATTTATTGTATCTCTAATGATATCATTAAGACATTGGCATAAGTTTTAGTAAGCTTTTATTGCTAGCTGACCATTTTGTTATTCATTTGTTTTAGAACATTAAGTGACCTCAGTTACACATTGGCATCTGAATTGCTGTGTTTCTATTGGGATGACAGCATCAAAGAAATGAAGTTGTCTAGGAATTCAAAGCACTATTACTGATACTGCAGCTTTTGTGGGCTTGTTCTCAGCAGCCAAGAGCCTGGACATTAACATAATGTTGAGCAAAGATACCTGCTATTGCTCCCAAAAAACCCTCTTGATGTCATCCCAAATACAGGCATCCCTTAATCTTGGTCAGATAGGTATCTCTGTAGAGAATCATAGGGGAATGTTGAAGCATGGTCATTAGCAAAGCATCAGTTATTCGTAATGAATGCAGCAGACATGACTTTGTAGGATGGAGACTTAGCCTGCCCTCTCCTGGGATTGGAAGGTTTTAACTGTCTGGCCAATGTACCCATGATTTTTCACAGACTAGTTTATATTCTTTTCGAGATTAGAGTGAGTCTATGGAGCTGGCTTGATGTGAACATGGTGACTGCCTATATATTCTCTTCTAATCAATGTTACTATAGGACAATTTGACCCTCTTGGAATTCTCATTAAAAATGTCTGCATATTTAGTAAGTAATTAATATTTTTATTCTATTTGTTTTCAATGCACCACCTTTAAATATTTCCATAAATTTTCACCACTCTTTATATTTCCTTATAAGGTTGGATCATGAAACACGTTTAGCTCAATGGAAGAGAAGATGTAGTGTCTTCCTTCTAAGCCTTTCTTTGAATGGTCTGAAAGGGTCTTTTTGATAAAAACAACCTGAGTAGAAGAGAAAATTATACATATAGGGACAAGAAATTTAGATTTGACCCTTGAAAAAGGCATCTGTTGACTATAAAATGTACATTGAGAATTTATCTGAGCAATCAATGAATTAATTAATTGTTAAGCAATTTATTGGCTCCAAAGTTACGGTTTGCACATAATAACAAATGAGAGTGGAAAACCATTAAAAATCAACTTTAATAATATTTCCTTAATACAATTTTATGAATGTACTGCTGGATATACTATAAATGTCACTTAAAAAAACGTGAGTTTTCTAACTATAATGATATTAAATTGTGGAGATATCTTATTACTAGTAAATACTAAATGTTATACAACACGTAGAAAAACCCACAATACAAGTGTGAAAATGGGAAAACAACACAGGCCAGCATCAGACAACAGCCAATCAACTAATCAATTTCTCAGATAAGGAGTTTACACAAGAAATATGGAAGATGCTCAAAGAACTCAAAGAAACCTTGGATCAAGTTGAAGAGAACACTAATAAGAACCAAGAAAATATGAAGACAGAAATCACAAAACTCCAAACTGAAATAACAGGTCAAATAACAGGCCTGAAAAACTCAGTAAACGAATTGAAGGACAAAATGGATGAGCTCTCCAACATGGTAACAGAAGCTGAGAATAGAATTGGTGCTGTGGAGATGAATAAATAACAACTTCATACAGCGGGAGATATTGGAAAAAAAACGTAAAGCAAATGAACAGACAATAGAAAAATTAGTCAAAGAATGGGAACAGATGAAAATAGAAGTCTATGATAAGCTCAACAGAAACAACTTAAGAATCATTGGAGTCCCAGAGACCCAGGAAAAAATTTCTAGGAAGAATCAACAGTCAAGAACATCATTAAAGAGAAACTTCCAAAGCTAAATTATATAAGTGATCAAATCCTGCATGCCCAAAGGGTACCAACCAAAAGAGACCCAGAAAAAAATACCCCAAGACACATCCTAGTCACAATGATGAATCCCACAGATAGAGACAGAATTCTGAAAGCAATTCTGAAAGCAGCAAGATCAAAAAAGGAAATTACATTCAAGGGAACATCCTTGAGATATACAGCAGACCTGTCACCAGAAACACTCAAGGCCAGAAAGCAGTGGTGGGACATAGTGACAAAACTCAATGAAATAAATGCTTTTCCAAGAATACTGTACCAAGCAAAACTCACTTTCAGGTTTGATGGAAGAATACATGGTTTCACAGACAAAAAACATCTGAGAAACTTTACAGTCTCAAAACCAGTCTTAAGAGAAAAACTGAAAGACCTAATTTAAGACAAGACTGACCAAAAGACCCACCAATTTTTTTTTATAAAGATGGCATTAAATCCCAGCACAATTCTTTCTCTCAATGCCAATGGAATAAATGCACCAGTTAAGAGACACAGAGTGGCTAAATGGATCAAAAAACTCAATCCAACCTTCTGCTGCCTACAAGAAACGCACCTGAATAGTGAGAACAAATACAGACTCAAAATAAAAGGCTGGAGGATAATTATCCAAGCAAACAACACCCATAAAAAGGCTGGAGTGGCCATACTAATATCAGATAATGCAAATTTTATATTCAGGAAAGTTGTAAGGGACAAAGATGGACATTTTGTATTAATCAATGGATATGTACAGCGGGAAGAAATCACTCTCCTAAATATATATGCACCAAATGAGGAGCCAGCAAAATATCTAATACAATTGTTGACAAATCTGAAAAATAATATTAATAACAACACAATAATTGTGGGGTCCTCAACATGGCTTTATCAACACTGGATAGGTCAACCAAACTGAAACCCAACAAGAATATACTAGACCTGAGGAGAGAAATGGAAGAAAGAGGCCTAGTGGATATATATAGGACACTCCATCCCCAGAAACCTGGATACACATTCTTCTCCAATGTACATGGGACATTCTCCAGAATAGACTACATGCTGGCACATAAAGCATACCTCCATGATATCAAGAAGAAAGAAAATTTGCAGGCTATCTTTGCTGACCACAAAGTTCTGAAATTATATGTGAATTCCAAAGGGACACAGAAGAAAAACTTTAACACCTGGAAGTTAAACAGCCTCATACTAAATAACCAGTGGGTCAGAGATGAAATCAAAGAGGAAATAAAAACTTTCCAGAAAACAAATGATAATAAAGACACAAATTATCAGAATTTATGGGACATAGCAAAAGCAGTACTGAGAGGAAAATTTACAGCTTTGCAAGCACATATCAGGAAGGAAGACGGAGCCTATTTGAATAGCTTAATGACGCAGCTCATAGAATTAGAAAGTGTTCAACAAAAGGACCCACAAATAGGGAGACCAAAGGAAATAACAAAGCTGAGAGCAGAAATCAATGAAGTGGAAACCCCCCCAAAAAAATCCGAAAGATCAAAAAAAGCAGAACTTGGTACTTTGAAAAAAATAAACAAGATTTATAGACCACTGGCAAAACTATCACAGAAAGACAGAGAGACAGAAACTTGATAACTCGTATTAGGAATAAAAAAGGAGATATGATATGGCAAAGATTCAAAGGGTAATCAGAAACTACTTTGAGAAACTCTATGCCACTAAAAATGAAAACCTGGAAGAAATGGATAAATTCTTGTACTCTTGTAGTCTTGCATGGTTGAATGAAGAGGATGTAGTATATCTAAACGCCACCATCACTATTGATGAAATTAAAACGGTAAATAAATATCTGCCCAAAAACAAAAGCCCAGGCCCAGATGGATTCACTAATGAATTCTATCAAACTTTCCAAGAGGAACTACTACCAATCCTGGCAACTCTTATGAAATTGAAAAAATGGGAACACTTCCAAATAGCTTTTATGAAGCCAACATCATCTTGATACCTAAACCAGACAGAGATGCTCTGAAAAAAGAATTACAGACAATATCGTTGATGAATGCAGATGCAAAGATCCTAAAAAAAATCCTGGCAAATAGGATTCAATTCCTCATTAAGAAGATCATCCACTAAGATCAGGTATGTTTTATCCCAAGAATGCAAGGATGGTTTAACATCCGAAAATCTATCAACATAATAGACATCAACAAACAATAAAAATAAAAATCACATGATCAAATCAATAGATGCAGAGAAAGCATTTTATAAGGTCCAACACCTATTCTTGATCAAAACTCTCAGCAAGATAGGAATGAAAGGAACCTTTCTCAATATAGTTAAGGCCATCTACCACAAACCATTGGCAAGTATTATCCTCAATGGAGAAAATCTAAGAGCCTTTCCTCTAAATTCTGGCACTAGACAAGGCTGTACTCTCTCACCACTCCTATTCAACATAGCACTGGAAGTACTTGCTATAGTGATTAGGCAAAAAAAGATATCAAGGGGTCCAGATAGGGAAGGAAGAAGTCAAGCTCTCGCTGTTGGCAGATGACATGATACTCTACTTAGAAAACCCTAAAGACTCTACCAAAAAGTTTCTAGAAACAATAAACTCATATAGCAAGGTGGCAGGCTACAAAATTAACATACAAAAATCAATGGCTTTTCTATACACCAGTAGTAATAAGGAAGAAATATACATTAAGAAAACAACCCCATTCACAATAGTGCCACATAAACTCAAATAACTTGGAATCAACTTGACTAAAAATGTGAAGTTATTATACAAAGAAAACTATAAAACTCTGCTCCTTGAAATAAGAGAGGACACATGGAAATGGAAACACATACCATGCTCATGGATTGGCAGGACTAACATAATCAAAATGGCAATACTTCCCAAAGCATTGTACAGATTTAATGCAATCCCCCTAAAGATACACATGACATTTTCAAAAAGGTGGATCAGGCACTTTGGAAATTCATTTGGAATAATAAACACCCTAGAATAGCTAAAGCAATCATTGGGAAAAAGAATATGGGAGTTATTACTGTCCCCAACTTTTAACTTCACTACAAAGCAATAGTTATCAAAACAGCATGGTATTGAAATAAATATAGGCCCTCAGATCAGTGTAATAGACTTAAATACTCAGAGAATGTTCCCCAGACAAACACTCACCTAATTTTTGATAAAGGATCAAGAAATCCTAAATGGAGCAAAGAAAGCCTCTTCAACAAGTGGTGTTGTCAGAACTTGCTAGCCACTTGCAAAATATTGAACTTAGGCCCTCAGTTAACAACATATATGAAGGTAAAATCCAAACGAATTAAAGACCTCGATATCAGAACTAAAACCGTAATATATATAGAAAAACACTTAGGCAAAACACTCAGGACATTGTTACTACAGGTATATTCAAGGAGGAAACTGCACTCTCCAAGCAAATGAAAGCAGAGATGAACAGATGGTAGTATATTAAGCTGAGAAGCTTCTGCACCTCAAAGGAAATAGCGCCCAGGATACAAGAGCCACCCACTGAGTGGGAGAAACTATTTACCCAATACCCATCAAACAAGAGGCTAATCTCCAAAATATACAAGGCACTAACAGAACTTTACAAGAAAAAAAAAAACCTAATCCCATCAAAAAATGGGGAGAAAGAATGGACAGACACTTTACCAAAGAAGAAATACAAATGGCCAAAAGACACATGAAAAATGCTCCACATCACTAATCATCAGGGAGATGCAAATCAAAAGAACTATGAGGTACCACCTCACACCACAGAGATTGGCATACATCACAAAGAATGAGAACAAACAGTGTTGGCCTGGATGTGGAGAGAAAGGAACTCTTACCTACTGCTGTTGGGAATGCCGTCTAGTTCAACCTTTATGGAAAGCGATATGGAGATTCCTCCAAAAACTGGAAATCAAGATTTCATATGATCCAGTTATACCACTCCTAGGAATATACCCTAGAAACACAAAAATACAAAACAAAAATCCCTTCCTTACACCTATATTCATTGCATTACTATTTACCATAGCAAGACTCTGGAAACAATGAAGATACACTTCAATAGACGAATGGCTAAAGAAACTGTGGTACATATACACAATGAAATATTATGCAGCTGTCAGGAGAGATGAAGTCTTGAAATTTTCCTATACATGGCTGTACATGGAATCTATTATGCTGAGTTAAATAAGCCAGCGGTAGAGAGGAAAATGCAGAATGGTCTCACTCATCTATGGGTTTTAAGAAAAATGAAAGACATTCTTGCAATAATAATTTTCAGACACAAAAGAGAGAAGGGTTGGAAGTTACAGCTCACCTCATGAAGCTCACCACAAACAGGGATGATTTTAGTTAGAGAAATAACTACCTTTTGAACTATCCTAATAATGAGAATATATGAGGGAAATAGAAAGCCTGTCTAGAGTACAGGCTGGGGTTGCATGGGGAGGAGTGAGATTTGGGAATCTGGTGATGGGAATACTGCACTGGTAATGGGTGGTGTTCTTTACATGAGTGAAACCCAAATATAATCATGTATGTAATCAAAGTTTTTAAATAAAATATATGAAAGAAAGAAAGGAAGGAAGAAAGAAAGAAAGGAAGGAAGAAAGAAAGAAAGAAAGAAAGAAAGAAAGAAAGAAAGAAAAAAGAAGAAAAAGAAAGAAAGAAAGAAAAAGAAAAAGAAAGAAAGAAAGAAAGAAAGAAAGAAAGAAAGAAAGAAAGGAAGGAAGGAAGGAAGAAAGAAAGAAATAAAAAAGAAAGAGAGAAAGAAAGAGAAAAAAGAAAGAGAAAGAAAGAGAAAGAAAGAAAGAAGAAAGAAAGAAAGAAAGAAAGAATGAAAGAAAGAAAGAAAGAAAGAAAGAAAGAAGAAAGAAAGAAAGAAAGAAAAAAGAAAGAAAGAAAAAAGAAAGAAAGAAAGAAAGAAAGAAAGAAAAGAAAGAAAGAGAGAAAGAAAGAAAAAGAAAGAGGAGCAGGATTTTTAGCCGGCACGGGCGGGCAGCTGGCAGGCCTCCGCATGTGCCAGCGGCCTCTTGGCCCGGCCTAGGGTAGGGGGGCTCGGACATGGGTCACCCGACCCCCCTCTCCCCCTTTCCTCTGGATCTCCAGGTGGGTTTCTGAAAGGAGCTGATGGGGCACCCTGGGTTTTCCCCACTCCCTTTCAGGGCCAGGACACTGGCCTAGGGTGGGGCTTAAATCCCTGTCCTTCGGGCTTGGGAGGGTCTGTCTCCCTTCCTAGAGCAGGATTTTTAGCCGGCATGGGCGGGCAGCTGGCAGGCCTCCACATGTGCCAGCGGCCTCTTGGCCCGGCCTAGGGTAGGGGGGCTCGGACATGGGTCACCCGACCCCCCCATCCCCCTTTTCTCGGGATCTCCAGGTGGGTTTCTGGAAGGAGCTGATGGGGCACCCTGGGTTTTCCCCACTCCCTGGCCGGCCCGGACACTGGCCTAGGGTGGGGCTTAAATCCCTGTCCTTCGGGCTTGGGAGGGTCTCTCTCCCTTCCTGGAGCAGGATTTTTAGCCGGCACGGGCGGGCAGCTGGCAGGCCTCTGCATGTGCCAGCGGCCTCTTGGCCCGGCCTAGGGTAGGGGGGCTCGGACATGGGTCACCCGACCCCCCTATCCCCCTTTCCTCCGGATCTCCAGGTGGGTTTCTGGAAGGAGCTGATGGGGCACCCTGGGTTTTCCCCACTCCCTGGCTGGCTACAGAGTTTGGCTTAGGGGGTGGAGTTTGATCTGGGGGGTGGCAGATAGCTGCTCAGCTATACTCAGGCTGTCACTGGCAATTTCATACCAGTCTACATTTTGCAAACATATGCTCCTCCCAACCATTAGTACCCCAGATTTACTCTTCTTAACTTCAGTAACACACAGTTCAATTCTCTGACCAAAGACATACAGTAGATCTAACAAATCCCAGAACTACTTAGAAGCACAGAAATTGAACACATATTGAACACATATATCTTTTGAATATTTTTTGGGTATTTTCTTTAACTGATGTAACTCTCTATATATTCTTCTACTATGATGTTTCTATCCACTTTTCATCTTGTCTTTTCTTTGTAAGCTGTTCAGTAAGGATTGTTGATGGAACTGTCCCTCAGTTTGATGCCTATGATTGAACTATGTCATGGAAATTGCTGGTCTTGTTCCTATTGCCTCCAGATGCACCAATAACGCTTCATGGCATTGATCCTTTTTTGCATAGACACATTAAAATAGGAAAACACCATACATACAGATAAGTTCTTATCTAATAAATCTCAGTACAATGTACCTTACACCCTGAACATTGATATAATGATCTGGCACAGGCCTCAGAAGAATGGGCATCCTCCATTCACGCCGGAACCAGGCAAGCTATCTACGAAACATCCAAGGTCTTTTATAGCAACAGCTGGAAGCAGTCCTCTACCAGGAAAGACTCTACCAAGGGTCTGACATCGACCTCCTAAAAAGAGACTTTCGTTTACACTGAGAAGACTTGACAACAACAATGACCTGCTCTACAGGACATGGCTCTCTCTATTGCCCCTTAAGTGTGAGGTGAAACGAGAGGATGCACTGCACCATCCTGACTACAATATGGGATATACAGACTCCAGGATCTTTAATACAGAAGCATGATACCAACAACAACAGAGACTAAATGAGGAATGGAGGTGTATTGCCACTACAGACGATGACTTGAATTGGACAAACTAGTGTGCCTGGAGCCTAGAGTCAGTCCTGTGCCAGGAAACTTCAGGGGTAGGGTTTCCTTGTATTTAGACCATAATTTGCCTTTCCATATCCCTTATGTTTTGGTGGGCCTATGCAAAGAAATGCCACTTTAATACCGTTTGTTACTATGTTCCCTTGACTCCAATCCTTAAGAAAAACAACCCACTAAAACTTTTGAGGCTAACTTAAACTAGTAAGCATGTGCATGGAACTAGAGAAATGTACTTTGCCCTCAATGTTTAAGGAGTTACATAAGTCTAATGTCTTCAGATTATATTGTGTTCTGCTAAGAAATAGTATGTACTACAACTGGGGATTTGAGGGACAAAGTAATTGTATTGTACATGGGTTCAGTTTGGTTTTTCTTAATGTTCTTTGGCTGAAAGTTCAAGGTTGGGATATCATCGATGGGACTACCGAGAATTCTGTTTATGGGTGATTGGGCTTCCACTGTAACTTTACCCTGTCCTCTTTCTTTGCATCTTTGTTGTCATAATTAAAATAATAAAAAAAATTAAAAAAAATAAAAAATAAAAAAGAAGAAAGAAAGAAAGAAAGAAAGAAAGAAAGAAAGAAAGAAAGAAAGAAAGAAAGAAAGAAAAGAAAGAAAGAAAGAAGAAAGAAAGAAAGAAAAAGAAAGAAAGAAAGAAAGAAAGAAAGAAAGAAAGAAGAAAGAAAGAAAGAAAGAAAGAAAAGAAAGAAAGAAAGAAGAAAGAAGAAAGAAAGAAGAAAGAAAGAAAGAAGAAAGAAAGAAAGAAAGAAGAAAGAAGAAAGAAAGAAAGAAAGAAAAGAAAGAAAGAAAGAAAGAAAGAAAGAAAGAAAGAAAGAAAGAAGAAGAAAGAAAGAAAGAAAGAGAAAGAAAGAAAGAAAGAGAAGAAAGAAAAAGAAAGAAAGAAAGAAAGAAAGAAAAAGTAAACAGAAGGGACTGTAGAAAAAATTAAGCACCTAGGACAGTTTTCATAGATTTGACAGTTTCTCGCTGAATAGTACACTGTTTATGGTCCCCCAATTTCCAAAAGTATTGACTTCTTAACAGGAGTAAATTATGATCTTGTATGTATATATGTATATATACATATGTAAAAAATGTCTCTCACTTTTACAAAAATAAACTAAAGAAAATATTTTTGTAACATCTTACTCTAAAATAAATAGTTCACATATTAATTTAGTTTGCACATAATAAGTAAATGTTAAAAATTCGGAAGAAACTCTTTTTTGTTCCTGTATATTTATGACAAAGGAATACACATGAGGTTTACTTTTAAATCATAAATTAGTGACAAAACATAGTACCTATTTTGGTAGTAAAATTTTATATACAATTGAGAACCTTAACATGTCTTGCTAAGATATAGAGCTGAGTCAGGAAGATTGATCAATGGGCTGAGGGTATGCTTTGCTCTTTAAACTCCAGCACCACAAGGTCCCTTGAGCACCTTCAGAACAAAGGCAGGTGTAATTCTAAACACTGATGATTATGGATTTCCAAACAAATAAAATGAAATTTTATATTGTACTATTAACCGTCTGAGATATAAAAGAATGACAGACTAAAAAGGTATGTATCCTAAGTACTTAATTTAATTATGAAATGAATTATTGAGTGAAAAAAAATTCTTTACTTTAGCTTATCAATTTTGCTGTAGCTTTTTTTTTTTACACAAGATTCAATATAGTTTAAAGTAACATATTTTTCTTTGGTTGTTTTTATTTTTGTTTTGTTTAGCATTAAGGTCACATTCAGGGATACTCAGTGCTTACTCCTGACTGCACTCAAAGATCTCTCTTGGTGGGGCCAGGGAACCATTTGGGTTGCCTATTGAATACCTGTCAATTATTACATGACAGGCAAGTGTCCTACATGGTATATTATATTTGAGGTTCTCAAAAAATAAATTTTAATGCTAACATTTCTGTTTATATTTTTTAGTTTATCATAAAGTTCTTTCTTATTGTAGATAGCGTTTTTCAGCATAAAGTTTTTTAGAAAAAATAAAGTATGGTTTGGAAAGAATCTAGAAGTTATAGGATTTTTAATATATATAATTATGATATCTTGATAAAGCAAGAGAGTAGTTCAAAGAAGAATTTTATTTTAGGAGAAGAGGTGACAAAATGATTTAAATTTTAAATAATAAAGAATAGTTTTACAAGATAACACTTGAGCCTGAGTGATAGCACAGTAGGTAGAATATTTGCCTTGCACGAAGGATGAGGAATTTATTTAATAGATTCTGGGTTCAATCTCAGATACCCCATATGATACCCTAGGCCTACCAGGAGTAACTCTGAGCACTGAGCCAGGAGAAAACCCTGTGCCCTATGGTTAGTCACCAAAACCAAAAACAAACAAACAAAAGATAACACTTGCAAAGAGTAAAATTTTAAAAATAGTTAAATTTTCTTTTCTTTTCTTTTTTGTTTTGGTTTTTGGGCCACACCCAGTGACACTCAAGTGTTACTCCTGGCTATGTGCTCAGAAATCTCTCCTTGCTTGGGGGACCATATGGGAAACAAGGGGGTTGAACCACGGGGTCCGTCCTAGGCTACCACTGGCAAGGCTCGGGCCCTCACCCTTTTATTTTTGGTTTTTGGGTCACACCTGGCAGTGCTCAGGCTCTACACTCTGTTACTTTTAGCTCTACACTCAGATATCACTGCTGGCGGCTCATCCTTCTGCATGCAAGGAAAACGCCCTACCTCCATGCCATCTCTATGGCCCCAGCTCCTGCCTCTTGAATTAAATTTTCTGAGAATAATTTTGTCTTCATGTCAGACAATAAACTTTACTATTTTTCCATTCAATCAATCCTAAATATCTTCATCCAGAGACATAGTTCTGTGGACACAAAACTTGCTCTACAATGGGCTGATCTGAGTTTGATTCCCCACACCACATATGGTCTCTGAAGCACACCACCAAAGTGATCCTTGAACAGAATCAGGAGTGTATCCAAGTATGACTAGATGTTTCCTTCAAACAAGCAGAACAGAAAAACAAGAAAACAAACAAAGAATAAAACCCTGAGATTTACAGGCAAGGTTTTCTGGAAAATAGACACAAATGCACCTTATTCCCTAAACTAAGAACTATAATATAAGACAATGTGTATGCATATATGTGTCTAAAATATTAGCCTAAGAGAAGAATTAAATACTACATATTTTTAAAAATGGAGATTTCTTCTAATTCGGATAAGGTCATCCTAATTATTTATAAGTGGAAATATAACCTTATTAAAAAAGATCATATAAGGTCAGCTAGTGGAAATATCAGTTGAGGTAGATGTGAAAGGACTAGGGTAAATGATGGTAAAAACAAGGCATTCTAGAGCGAGGGTGGAACTGTTAAATAAAATGGAGAGTCACAGCATTTTGTTTTAACTTGCCTAACTTTTTGTAGAACATGTTTTAAAAAATAAGAAACATTATAACTACCTAAATGTAACAGCTTAAAAATATGAAACAGGGAGCAGAAATATATGCATATATTTTCACAGTTTCAAGTGTACTTAGATAATTCTCCAAAATTAAACAATTGCTGAGACATAAAGAAAATTTGAAGAAATTTTAGCAGATTGAATGATAATACTGTGCAATAAATCTGGAATATAATATTTTGGTTCTTGGGCCACAGCTGATGGCACTCAGGATTACTCCTGGCTATTCACTCAGAAATCACTCCTGGATTGGGGACCATATGGGAAGCTGGGGATCAAAGCAGGTCAGTGGCATGCAATGCTAACACCCTATCTCTATGCTATATCTTTGTACCCAGGAATATAATTTTTTTTTTTTGGTTTTTGGGCCACACCCGGTGACACTCAGGGGTTACTCCTGGCTATGCGCTCAGAAGTTGCTCCTGGCTTCTTGGGGGACCATATGGGACGCCGGGGGATCGAACCGCGGTCCATCCTAGGCTAGCGCAGGCAAGGCAGGCACCTTACCTCTAGCGCCACTGCCCGGCCCCAGGAATATAATTTTTAAGGAAGAAATCCTATTACATAACAAATAGAAGCACAGTTTTAAGAAAGTTATGAATCAACAAAATATCACGCCATAGATAAATAAAGATTTTAAACTAGTCAAAATATACATTTATCCATCATGAAATCAAGTTTATCTTTAGAGAAATAGTTACACAGATTCATATGTGTTATGCGTATTATAAAAAAAGTCCTAAGAATCAATAACCTAGACATCCAGTCAATAATTTATAAAGGATAACAAATAAAATTCAAAAAAAGTACAAGCAATGGAAACATTAATACCAAAATATAGAAGATAATAAAGTAGAAGAATTATAAAGTAGAAAATTGCAAGAGATAGATGTTATTCTTTAAAATGCATATTTGTCTCTGTCCAATTTTTTTAAAAATTAATCTCGGCTGTTCTTTCCAGTGCCTTACTTCTCTCTACCTCTCTTTCTGAATCTATGATATTATGAAGATGAATAGAGGTGAACCATAGTTGAAATGAGAGTTGGCAATCTACTTTTCTTGTTTCCGGCCAGGTGGCCTGAAGAAAAGAATGGTGGAATGTCTCAAGTAAAAGCACCATGTAGATATTCAAATTGCTCTTTTGACTGACCAAGAAAAACTTATACCAGCTATTTTTAAATATGGCAAAGTTGTAAGCTACTTCTATATAAGCAGTTATCCACATTCCACAGCTTCATGACTAATCTTGGAAAAGATTGTTGCTGAAACTCATTTCAAGTTGCTGAAACTTGGTACAGGCCATCTAGAACTATCCCAGTTCTACAGATATTGGAGATCCTATTGTAGGCTGCCACAATGTGACCTTCTACTGACACCTCCAAGTTCCACAATACTGATAGCCTGGTAGGAACACGTGTGAATGGAGCATAGAAGCTAAAAGCTCTATAAACAACAGTAATACAAAAGGCTTAACTGCAACAAATGGTTCAGTACACTCTAAATGACTTTAATAACACCATTGTGAGATATAGAAATTTTTTACAAATTTTCTTTTGTTAATGTATTTTTTGAATAATTCCATTAGCTCTTCTGTTATAACAAGTGATGTAAAATAAATTATATTTTTCCTGATATGGGGTCAACTTAGGAAAGTGTGAAACTGTGGACTATGGTAGTGATCTTTTAAAATTATCAAAAGCATATTTCGTGGACAAAAATATAAGTAAACTTCATTAAAATTCAAAATGTCTGCGCTTCAAACTGCAAAGTGGTTGAATAAAATTATAAGATAGACTGGGGCCCGGAGAGATAGCACAGCAGCGTTTGCCTTGCAAGCAGCCGATCCAGGACCAAAGGTGGTTGGTTCAAATCCCGGTGTCCCATATGGTCCCCCGTGCCTGCCAGGAGCTAGTTCTGAGCAGACAGCCAGGAGTAACCCCTGAGCAACGCTGGGTGTGGCCCAAAAACAAAAACAAAAACAAATAAGATAGACTGGGAGAGACTCTAAAGATATGTTATGAATTAATGTAGATTACAATAAAATACAATTTTACTTGTGTTGTAATGCTATAAAACATAAGACTGAGAGCTATAGAAATAATAGTATTTATAATTTATATACAATATACAATGAACTCTTAAAACTTAATAAGTAAATAACAAGTATATTAAATTAAGCAATCTCAAATAATATATTCTCTGACTCAGAAACACATTTATACACATAAAACTCAAATAATATTTAAAAAAACAAGTGATAAAATATCTAGAATATAAACTGTCACATATTGTAATAATTTAGGTGTCAGATCTTTAATACTAATCTGGAACCATAAGAAAAGGGTGTATCCTAGACTTCATCCTGAAATCTGTGCAAAAACCGAGATCACTAATTACAGAAAACTGACTACAACAACTGTGACAGAACAAAACATCTAGAACCATAAAGACTCTATCCTAGATTTCGTTCTATGACCTGTGCAAATACAAGATCTCTAATTACAGAGGACTGATCTAGTCAGCCACAACTACGCAGAACATTTCTTGGCACCATAAAAAGATTTTGGAGTTTGATAATGAGTGTATCTGGAGCCAGTAGTTGTGCTCATGACAGTATGCTTCAAGGGTGGAGAAACTGTATCTCTTAGGCCAAGGGAATTCACTTCCTAATTTCCCCAATATATACTATGCCTATGCAAAAACAAACAAAGAAAAAAACCTTGTCACACCAGCCCTCCTTCTATTTTTTCTTTGTTGTGTTGTTGCTTAGTAGTTGTTTATTGTGGCTATTGGGTATTTTTTCATTTCTCCTTATCCTCTTTCTCCTCCTCTTTCTCCTCCTCCTTCTCCTTCTTCTTGTTCTTGTTCTTATTCTTATTTTTGTTCTTGTTCTTGTTCTTCTTCTTCTTCTTTTTCTTGTTCTTCTTTTTCTTGTTCTTATTCTTGTTCTTGTTCTTCTTGTTCTTGTTCTTCTTGTTCTTGTTCTTGTTCTTCTTCTTCTTCTTTTTCTTGTTCTTCTTTTTCTTGTTCTTATTCTTGTTCTTGTTCTTCTTCTTGTTCTTGTTCTTCTTGTTCTTCTTGTTCTTGTTCTTGTTCTTCTTCTTCTTCTTCTTCTTCTTCTTGTTCTTGTTCTTGTTCTTGTTCTTCTTGTTCTTGTTCTTCTTGTTCTTCTTGTTCTTCTTGCTCTTGTTCTTGATCTTGTTCTCCTTCTTCTTCTTCTTGTTCTTCTTGTTCTTGTTCTTCTTCTTCTTCTTTTTCTTGTTCTTCTTTTTCTTGTTCTTATTCTTGTTCTTGTTCTTCTTCTTGTTCTTGTTCTTCTTGTTCTTGTTCTTCTTCTTCTTCTTCTTCTTGTTCTTGTTCTTCTTGTTCTTGTTCTTCTTGTTCTTCTTGTTCTTCTTGTTCTTGTTCTTGATCTTGTTCTTCTTCTTCTTCTTCTTCTTCTTCTTCTTGTTCTTGTTCTTCTTGTTCTTCTTGTTCTTGTTCTTGATCTTGTTCTTCTTCTTCTTCTTCTTCTTCTTCTTCTTGTTCTTCTTGTTCTTGTTCTTGTTCTTGTTCTTCTTCTTCTTCTTCTTCTTCTTGTTCTTCTTGTTCTTGTTCTTCTTGTTCTTCTTGCTCTTGTTCTTGATCTTGTTGTTCTTCTTCTTCTTCTTCTTCTTCTTGTTCTTCTTGTTCTTCTTCTTGTTCTTCTTGTTCTTGTTCTTATTGTTCTTCTTGTTCTTCTTGTTCTTCTTGTTCTTGTTCTTGTTCTTCTTGTTCTTGTTCTTGTTCTTCTTCTTGTTCTTGTTGTTGTTGTTGTTGTTGCTGTTGTTGTTGTTGTTGTTGTTCTTCTTCTTCTTCTTCTTCATTTTCCCCCTTTACCCCTTTTTTCGCTTCTTTTAAATTGATAATGATAGCTCTTAGATAGATTCCTCCCAGCTTTTTTTTTTCCCAACAGAACCACAGAACTTGAAGCATCTTGTTCTGCCTCATAAATTAAGGCGGAAAAAGGAAAGTGGATGGTACCAGGAGCAAACAGTCACATGAATATTGAGTAAAAATAAATGATGATCAGGCCTAAATACCAAACCCAGTCAATGACACCAGAATTGATATCCAATCTACAACAAACTATACACAAAAGAGACCTCTTACAGTAACAGTCTAGGGGCAAAGGTGGAGGGAAGTATGGGATGCATACTGGGAACAGGGAGAAAGGAGGTCAGCACTGGTGGTTGAGAATTGCCCTAATTCACTGTCACTATGTACCTTAAATATTACTGTGAAAGACTTGTAATTCTCAATAAAAATTATTTAAAAAACTAATAGAGCAAATTTCAAAGACAAAACTGTTAAAATGTTACATGATATGCTTATTGTGTATGATACAATATGTATTAAGTATGTGGTCAGGAATAATTATAAAAAACAATGCACATAATTTATATCATCTATGTATTTATTGGAATAAGTATGTAAGTCATTAAATAAAAGCACTGACAAAATAATAAAGTTAAATAGATTTTATATAGTAGTAAATATGTAAGAAAATCGTAAGTGTATGAGCTTGGAGATAATTCTGTTACTTATTAATAACAAAAATTCTATTATAGATTAAGATATTTTGTTCTTAAAATTCATATATTTTATATTTGCATATACATTGTAAATGCATTTATGTGTATACAGAAATACATTCTTTTATATATAATTAAAACTTTACAAACTATATATGGTGTTTCTGTGCTATTAATCCTGTGGGAGGGTATTATCTTTTATTATTTTTGTTTCTCATTTTCCCACAATTGTAATCATTGTGTAAGTTGAAATAAAAGCTTTCTTTTCTTTTCCTGTGTAAGTTAAAATAAAAGGTAAAGTTAAATATAAATAGTAATAATTATGTGACTTCATATGAAAAAATAATCTGATGCACATCATGATTTTAATCAAGTTGGCTGAAAGGCATTTTTGGTCTATAGGGTGTGAAGTATATCGGACAACGAGTAAAATGCCTGTCTAGCACATTGCCAGCCAGGGCTTCATCCATGGCATCTGATAGGATCTTCTGAGCATAACCAGGAGTGAAACCTGAGTAAAGAACCAGAAGAGAGCCCTAAACACAACAGGTATAGCCTCAAAACCAAAAAACAAACAAACAAACAAAAAAAACAACTTTAAAAATATTTTTGTCGGGGCCGGAGAGATAGCACAGCAGCATTTGCCTTGCAAGCAGTCGATCCAGGACATAAGGTGGTTGGTTCGAATCCCGGCATCCCATATGGTCTCCTGTGCTTGCCAGGAGCTATTTCTGAGCAGGTAGCCAGGAGTAACCCCTGAGCACCGCCGGGTGTGGCCCTCCAAAAAAAAAAAACCCCAAAAATATTTTTGTCAATAAATGTAGCTCAGAGGCAAAGTATGTCTTAATTTTAATCCCCAGCACCAAATATATAAATAACCAAAAAGTAATGAGAATGGTTATATAAGATATCTGTGCTTCACAGTTCACTCTAGAAACTATGTGAAATAGATACATAATAAAAGTCTTCAATTCTTTCAAAATTCTTCCATGCAAACTGTTTGGGAAGTGTCTATTTTCCAGCTTTCGATTTCAAGAAGCTCCTTCTCTGTTAATCAAAATCCCTATCACATGAAGATGTTGTAGTGTTGTTTGCTTTGTTTATTTATTTAGGGCTACACCAGAAACCATGCAGAAGTTACTCCTGGCTTTGTGCTCAGATCAGTCCTGGCTTGGTGGACCATATGGGATGCTGGGGATTGAATCCTCTTCTGTCCTGGGTCAGCTGCCTGCAAGGCAAACACCCTACCACTGCGCTACGACTCTGTCCCACACTTTTCTTTTGCTCTATATTTTCATATCTTTGGTTCTCTTATTTGAGTAAAATTGTTTTCTTCTACTGAGTTTGGCCAGTATTACAACCAATTTCTGCCACTCATAATTTCTTTTTTTATTTTATTGTTTTGGGGATAAATCTGGCTAAGTTCAGGCCTTACTCCTTGTTCTGCACTCCTGGTATACCAGTGTTCGAAGGACCTAATGTGATGCAGAGATCCAACCTGAGTCAACCCTGTGCAAGGCAAATGCCCTACCTCTCTATAATGTCTATACTATTCTCTCTCCCCCCTCTCTCTCTCCCCTTTTTTCCCTCTCTCTTTCTCTCTCTTACTTTCACTTTCTCTTCCTCTCGTTCTCTCCTTCCCTCTCTCCATTTAATATATAGCTTACTCCTTGTTCTGTACTCCTGGTATACCAGTGTTTGAAGGACCTAATGTGATGCAGAGATCCAACCTGAGTCAGCCCTGTGCAAGGCAAATGCCCTACCTCTCTATAATGTCTATACCATTCTCTCTCTCCCCCCTCTCTCTCTCACCCCTTTTCTCCCTCTCTCTTTCTCTCTCTCACTTTCACTTTCTCTTCCTCTCTTTCTCTCCTTCCCTCTCTCCATTTAATATATAGATTCTGGAGTGTCAGTTTGTATATTTTGGTCTTTGTTTTAGATGTTTATTTTCTAGCTTTTCGACCACTATATAATATTTTCACAAAGGAAATTTTGACTTTAACTTCTAGTTCCCATTCATTATATATTTTAACATGATTTTTCCTATGCCAGTTTCTGCTGTTCCAATATGTATGTAGTTTCTAGTAATTTATTATACTTTTAGAAGTTATCATATAAATTATCAGGATGTTATCAACTTTAATTTAGCAAAACTAAATAAAAATGTATTTATTTACCTCCTTAATGCCCTATTAAAATTCTTTCTTTCTTTCTTTCTTTCTTTCTTTCTTTCTTTCTTTCTTTCTTTCTTTCTTTCTTTCTTTCTTTCTTTCTTTCTTTCTTTCTTTCTTTCTTTCTTCCTTCTTCCTTCCTTCCTTCTTTCTTTCTTTCTTTCTTTTTCTTTCTTTCTTTCTTTCTTTCTTTCTTTCTTTCTTTCTTTCTTTCTTTCTTTCTTTCTTTCTTCCTTCCTTCTTCCTTCCTTCCTTCCTTCCTTCCTTCCTTCCTTCCTTCCTTCCTTCCTTCCTTCTTTCTTTCTTTCTTTCTTTCTTTCTTTCTTTCTTTCTTTCTTTCTTTCTTTCTTTCTTTCTTTCTTTCTTTCTTTCTTTTTCTTTCTTTCTTTCTTTCTTTCTTTCTTTCTTTCTTTCTTTCTTTCTTTCTTTCTTTCTTTCTTTCTTTCTTTCTTTCTTTCTTTCTTTCTTCTTCCTCCTTCCTTCCTTCCTTCCTTCCTTCCTTCCTTCCTTCCTTCCTTCCTTCCTTCCTTCCTTCCTTCCTTCCTTCCTTCCTTCCTTCCTTCCTTCCTTCCTTCCTTCCTTCCTTCCTTCCTTCTTTCTTTCTTTCTTTCTTTCTTTCTTTCTTTCTTTCTTTCTTTCTTTCTTTCTTTCTTTTTCTTTCTTTCTTTTTAGTTCTTGGGTCACACCCGGCTGCATTCAGGGGTTACTCCTGACTCTACACTCAGAAATTGCTCCTGTCAGGCTCAGGGGACGATATGGGATGACAGGATTTGAACCATTGTCCCTCTGCATGCAAGGCAAACACCTTGCCTCCATGCTATCTCTCCAGTCCCCAATTAAAATTTATTCTAACAGACGATTGTTTACAATAGTAATATGACAAACTAAAATAAGAGTAATTAGAGTTTGGTTCTATTTTCCTACTACTAAAACATCCACATTTCTGTCATAGGGCTTCAAATAAAACAAATATCCTTGCATTTATCAGCTATAGAAAAATGTGTAATAACTGATATAAATTGCTCCATTTAACTATTGTTAGTTAATAATGCTCCTTCTCTTGGTAAATAATTAGCCATTTATTTATGACATGTCTAGTCATGAAAATAGTTCTTATTAGTCTTCTCAATCACTATAGTTACTTTTGCATAAAGTATTTTTCATCTATTTGTGCTTTCATGTTTGGACTGAGTGCCTTGCCTGACTTACATAATTATCTTTATCAAATGTATTTGAATCAATTATTGAACACTATGTAATAACTACTTTAGGAATTCACATTTTACAACTAAAATAAGGCAGATGATGAAGAAAGCTGCATAAATTGTCATTCTTTCAAACGTTATTTAAAGGGTTCTTTATACACTTATTTAAAAAGTGATGAATATTGGAAAGAAAAGAAAACAGGAACTAGAGACATAGTCATATACATCTGCATACAGTTTTAATAAAGATTAAATAACATTTCATTGAAAAATATACTTTTCTAAATATATGAATGGCTTCAGGGGAATTAGATATCAGTGTGCTAAACAAGATAATTTGACCAAAGTAAATCATATGCAAGCAGTAAATAAACATGGATTATAATTTTAATGTAAAATAAAATGTCAAGATTAAAAAGACAACCTCATTAAAAGTATTTCAAAATATAAGATGTGAGGGGCCGGAGTGATGGTGCAGTGGTAGGGTGTTTGCCTTGCATGCGGCTGACCTAGGACTGACTGTGGTTAGATCCCCTGGTGTCTCATTTGGTCTTACAAGACAGGAGCGATTTCTGAGCGTATAGCCAGGAGTAACCCCTGAGCATCACCGGGTGTGGCCCAAAACCAAAAAATAAAATATGATATAAAAATATAAAAAATAGGATGTGAAATGGTCATAAGTAAATGTTAAACACAACGACCATATCAAAATTTGTAATTTGTAATAAATATTGTAATTTGTAATAAATATTTCCACTTGCTTTTCAAACCATGATTTCCTTAAATACATTTGTTTTTCTATTTATTTGCTTGCTTATTTACACTTTCTCTACTCTCTCATCTTTCTAGATTAGTTTCAGGGAATACTATTTTCTTCACCAAAATCTCAAAATAATAATAACAGTTGATTACTAAAAATCTTTTTTTGTTCTAAGAATTGTAAATAGAGTAGATGATACATTTATAACATCAATCTTATTATTGTGTTACAGTGCACTATTTATAAAATAATTCATTTTAGTAAGTTTCTGAGAGTGATATTAAACAATGCAATAACTTTATGAGAATTAGCATAACTGAATTTAAAATAAATTTGAGTATTTTTTCAAGAATTATATAATTTGAGGCTCTGAGGTTCATTTAGCCAAGGCTTAATTGGCGCAATTTTCTATAACCAGGGATTAGAATCCACATTTAATATTATAGAACTTACAATTGATGAATAAAGGAAACAGACATGAAAAGCTGATAAAAGAAATTTCACTTGTTTCATGAGTCTATAATCCTTTAAGTTGTTCCAAAAGTTTAATTAAAAAATTTAATATAGGGCCAAAAAGATAGCACAGTGGTAGGGCATTTGCCTTGCATGCAGCTGATCCAGGACATATGGTGATTCGAATTCTGGCATCCCATCCCATATGATCCCCATGCAAGCCAGGAGCGATTTCTGAGTGCAGAGGCAAGAGTAACTTCTAAATGCTGCCGGTGTGACCCAAATCTAAGAGAAAAAAAAATTAAATCTAAACTCTAGAATATAAAAGATAAAAACTTTAATACAATGTTAGCATTCTCTTGATTTCATTGATCATCTTACTTTCAGGTACTAGGAAGATATATACCACATATGTTGCCTAGTGATAGATATGTGCAACTCAAATGTCTGTTTCTATGTACCAACTTTCTGGTTTACTATGAACATTTTTTTGTTTTGTTTTGTTTTATAAACATTTTAAATAGAGAAAATATTTTGTTTTCTTACTTAAGAAAATTAATTTTTAAATTTGTTTTGAAAGTTTATATAACAAAGCATATATATTACAACTAATAAAGTATGTCACTATTTTCTACAGAATTAATTGAAATATTTTCAAAGGTTTAATTTAAATTATTGCTTTGGGCAAAATAAATTAGTGTTGTCTTTAAATTTAAAGAAATGAACACACCATGTTTTATTTAAATAGTAACAATATTCAAAACATTTTTAATTATCCAGAATGGACATGAACAATGTACATTAAGGTAATAATAATGTTATGATTCTAGCTCTAAATATTTATAAGCATAAATTTGCTCAACAACAAAAGAAATTTAATAATGACAAAAATTCAATATTCAGGGCCAGAGCAGTGGTGCAAGTGGTAAGACATCTGTTTGCCTTGCCCACGCTAGCCTAAACAGACCGAAGTTCGATTCCCCGGCTTTTTATATTGTCCCCAATCCAAGAGCGATTTCTGAGTGCATTGTCAGGAGTGATCCCTGAGTGTCATTGGGTGTGGCCCAAAATACAAAACAAAAAAAATCAATATTTATATGGCTCACTTAGGTGAGTTTGTAAATTTTGAGGACTAGGATTTTGATATTACTTCTGTTATATAATCTTTCCTTCAGCAAAATTCAGTTCCCAGAATTTAGCAATTCAGACTTTTTTCCTGTGATCAATGTTTTAGTTTATAATTTTAAAGTATAAGTATTATGTATGACATAATTGACCATAATATATTTGTTTCCAAGTAAGTGGGAACTAAATTATTAAAAAATAAAAGAAAGAGAGAAAAAGAAGAAGAAAATAGAAGAATGCAGCAATAAAAGAATCATGCAAATTAATGCATCCCACAATGAGGATATTAACTTCTCAGAAAGTTTAATAAGTTCATTATGCTTCTTTATCATTCTCTTACTTTTGTTCTTGAAAATTAGATGGCTTCAGAAACACAATGGCACTTTTATTATTGTTTTCCTACAGGGAGAGTAGTATTAAAAAAAGAATTAGGGTGCAGCCTCTACTGTAGGAAATCCAAGCACTATTGCTGGTAATGCAGCTTTTGGGAGGGGATTTTTTAGCAACTAGGGCTTACTGAGGTGTGAGAAGATGGAGTACCGCCCATACTCACTCCATAAAAGTACTGCTGTGCCAGCCCAACAGCATAACTGCAGTTTTGATCAGTTTGATTTCTGTGCAGAATCTTGGCAGACTCGTGAAACAGGGAAGGGTATTGGTGAAATAGTGATTGTGAGTGGTGGGAGCAGCAAGTATGACTTCTGTTCTGCAGGAATTTGGCCTGCCCTCTCCTCCTGAAATTGTCAGATTTCAGTGGATAGTTGGTGCTCCCATAATTTTTTTTTACTGGCTGATTTTCAACTTTCTTGAGAACAGAATGTGTCTATGAGGTGGATCACTTGCAAACATAGCAATTACATATGTCACAACTCAGAACTTTTGTGAAATATGTATTAAATCCTATCAATTGTGACATTTATTTAAAAAGTAATATGCATATATTCTTTCCGTATACTAATATTGATTAGTGAACTATTTTATTAATATTGCAATTACATAATAAAAAACATATCTGTTCTTATTTCTAACATTTATACAGTTCATGCAAAACATTATTAAAGTTTGGGGTTCATAAACACATATTGTGCAGATAGGCTTTAATTTGTTGATGTCTGCTTAAATTGCTGGCAGGATTATATGAATGTGCTCAATGGTTAAACTTTTATTATTTTCTGTTACCTGGGATCCAATAATTAAAACTTACCAGCTTAGTAGAGGTCATTCTCTAATCGATAAAATTTAAGAAACACTATCTCAAAATCACTTCATTCTATTTTCATGTATTTTAATAATAAATATTAACACTAATTTGACACTTGATTTTTATCAACCTTAAGTTTAAATGTTCTACATAGGAAATTTAATTTAATAACCTCAAGAATCTTACAAAGTAGCCTTTAATTTTATTTTCACTTTATACGCATAAAAGTGAATATATAGTATAGTCATAGAGGCTTAGTACTGTGTCAGGATCATTTATTTACTTATTAATACATTAAGGCCCTGAACCTCTAGTTTTTGGAATCTGTTTTATAATGCATTAGTTGCATGATCTTTCATTGAATATCCATTTTGGGGTCCAGAGAATGCAATGGGTAAAAAAACTTGCCTTGCAGGAGGCTAATCCAATTTGATAACCAACACAGCTTATAGCCCACTACTTCATGCCAAGAGTAAGTTTTGTTCATACATGCACAAAATATCATTGTTTTATGAAACAAAATTTTATTTTTCACCTATTATATATTATATGATCATTGTCATGCTTTGACATTAAATAGACCAATTTTCAAGTTTTTATAGTAGAAAAACTAGGGTTCGAAGTCTTTACAAATATATTAATGAAGTAAAATGTATGCTCATCGTATATAAAGATTATTAATAGAATGAGCTATCTTATTTTTTCCAGAAGGCATTGTTAGTGAAAAATACATAAATAATTGGATAAAAGTATATTACCTGTTTATGTTTCTTGGAAAGCAATGAAGTTGAAGTAGAAGAAAAACTTTAACATAATTTTATAATTCAAGAAATACTCTAAACATCGATTATTATGGCTAGTCAGAAAAAATAGTTATTTTGATTTAGAAATTAACCAACTATAATTTTCATTCAAGAGAAGAAACAGTTCAGCTCCATCTTGGAAGTCCTTCTGCTAGAAGTCTCTGCTTATGGTTCCCTTATTCTTTAAAAGCTTTTTATCTCTAGTGACTTTTCCTTGAACTTATTGATTTCATTTCATTTTTTCCAGAAACCATTCAGCTCTGTAGCATCAATTTATAGCCAAATTCTTAGAAGTTTTCCAAACTCATAACTCAGAACAAAATCAACTGATGCTCATGATTTGCTATCATCTGACTTATTTTTCCCCCTGTAAGTCAAGCTTGAATTTTCCCATAGAAGGTCAAACATAAACATTCGATTAGGTTAGGAGATATGACTGCTTTAGATTTTCAGATGTCTTTTTACTAAAGAATTCCAATACCATTTTGGTATAATTTATGATTTACCCCATCCACTCCCTACTTAGTCTAATCTTTGTATATTTTTTTATAACTACTGCTTCTTTGCAACCCTTAAATCTGGCTTATAATTGACTTCTTCAAACTCCAGTCAATTTTAAATTCTATTACTCCATTGTTTAAAACAAATATAAACATAAATAGAAATGTCATTGACCATTAGAAATGTCATTGTCATTCAAAATGCATCTTATTAAACCCTGCAAGTGTGAAAGGAACGAATATGTATTAGCAGAAAAATAATCAATAGAAGTAGGCCAAATGTGTTATTTCCTAATAAAATAAACTAATACAAATCTAGTTCACTTTATTCAATTATTTACATTATACATATATTAAAGTATATATGTGTTAATATAAATAATACCTTTTCCCATAATTATATTGGAAGTTGTATATTTGATTTACAAATTTCTATGCAACTTTATAGATAAATGATAAAGCTAAAAGGACTATTTTTGAATTAATTAAGAGAATGAATCATATGACAAAATAATGAATAATTCTATTTTGGAAGTTTAATGTTCATTCCAAGCATCTAAACATTTGCATCATGAAAATATTATTTTTAACACAAAAACACAGTACAAAAATTACCTCTGCATGCTATTTTCATTTCAGCTCTACAAGAGCCAGAATCTGGAAACAACCCAAGTGCCCTACAACAGATGAGTGACTAAAGAAACTCTGGTACATCTGCACAATAGAATAATAAACAGCTTTTAAGAAAAATGAATTCATGGTATTTACTGATATATGATAGACATGGAGACTATTATGTTGAATGAAATGAGTCAGAGGGAGAGAGATAGACACAGAATAGTCTCATTCAACTGTGGAATATAAGGAAATAAACAGCCTGGTATTCATATCTAGAGACCATATAGATGAGGGCCAGAAGGACTAAGCCCATGATATAAAGATTACCACAGAGGGTGATGAGTGCAATTAGAGCAATAACTGCACTGACAATGCCATGACAATGAAAGTGAGAGAGAAGTAGAATTCCTGTCTCAAAGCCAGGCAGTGGGTAGAGGAGGAGGAAAATGGGGAAAGTATTGGTGGGAAAATTACACTGGTGAAGGATGGTGTACATTTGATGCCTGAAACCTAACTACAAATATTTCTATAACCATGGTGCTTAAAATTATTTATATATAACTACTCATATGCATATATTTAAATAGGTTTTAAGTACCATGGTTATTTAATGTAATATATATATATATATATATTCTTAATAATTAATTTATTTCAATCTTATGTAACATATTTTATTACTGGAATATATATAGAATAAACTTAGATTAAGTTTTATAAGAACACACTTATTAACATTTTGATTTTTTGTGGGCGGGGACACAATCGTGGTGCTCCTGGCTTACTTTTGACTTTTCTTTCAGGGATTGATCCAGGAGTTCTTGTGACCATATGTGGTGTCAGACAACCAATCCTTACATAAAAGCAAATAAATACCCTATATGCTATCTTACTATCCCCCACTTTGATCTATTTTTAACTTACTGAGTCTATATACTTTAATGCTATTCTATTAAAATAAAAAGTTGTGGGGCCGGAGTGATGGCACAGCAGTAGGGTATTTGCCTTGTCCTAGGACAGACCTTGGTTGAATTCCCCTGCATCCCAAATGGTCCTCCAAGCTAGGAGTGATATCTGAGGGCATAGCCAGATATGAGCATCTCCCGATATGACTCAAAAACCAAAAAATAAAAATAATAAAAAGTTGTACTTTAATTGAAGCTTATATTAATTCCAATATCCTCTCTCTCTCTCTCTCTCTCTCTCTCTCTCTCTCTCTCTCTCTCTCTCTCTCTTTCTCTCTCTCTCTCTCAATTGGTTTTTGGTTTTAGGGCCACACTTGGTGACTGGTGATACTCAGGGGTTATTCCTGGCTATATGCTCAGAAATCACTCCTTGCTTGGGGGACCATATGGGATGGAACCATAATCCATCATCCTCGGTTAGCATGTGCAAAGCAAATGCCTTACTGCCTACACCACTGCTCCAGACCCTGTTTACCCTCTCTTTTATATTATCCTTCAGATTAATATATTTACAGTAATTGATGATAAAGGAATCAATGAACAGATTAAAATAAGCACTTTTTAAATATCATGTCTAAGATAGAATAAACCCTTATCACAATTTTTACTCTAAGATTCAGTTATTCATAGTATTCACTTGTTTCTGAGTTTTAAATTCTACTTTTTTCACTTAGTAATTCTGTCTTCCTGATTCTTTACCTAGAAATTGATATTTAGGAGCCTTGACTACAAATGAATTTGTGTATTTGTATGAATATTTTACTTCTCTGTTTCTGTCCATATGCTCTTCACACATGATGAATATAAATGCATGTTTTCTGAGCTTGATTTTCAAGTGCAAGTTCTCCCTTGAACATGTATCTCACTTGTGTGTTTATGCTTTCCACTCTGGAGAAGACTGTCTCTTCTACACACATGACTCGCTTTCTTTTTCCTTACATCTTAAAAATAAATCTCAATATAATCTATGTTTAAAGAAACAATTTTGTTAACCACTGTCCCTGTATGGTTTCCAAAATATTTGGTATGCCTGTTGGACTAATAAATTTAACAATACAGAGATATAAGTATTGTCTTTTACATTTAATTTGAAAGAGCCATTATATTAAAATAATTTTCCTTTCCAAAATAAATTACATGACTTATTGTAAGAAGCCAGAGAAATGGTATAGTGCTGAAGGCACTAGCCTTACATGAAGCTGACCAGGTTCAATCTTGAACATCATCTGGAATAAACCTTGAGCACAGAGTCAAGTATAAGCCACCACTGGATGTGGACCCCAAACCAAATAATCCCACCTCAAAATACCTTATAACTTTAATTTGATATATTGTAATATATTTTAAATGACCATATTTTCCACACACATCTTATACTCCTATTTTATTCTTCATTATAGTTTTGGGCTTATTATGTATAAGGTGTTATGTAAATAAATGTTGAGACCAGAGAAGAAATTATAGTTCCTCAATATTCGGACATATCTTGTCATAATCTTAATCTTCTTTAAAATAAGCTTTATAAATTTTATTAGCATCTTATTTACCATGAAATGTCTATAGATATGCAAATTTATCTTTATTTATTGTGCATAGCTGGTAGTTTTCAGGGCTGATTTTTGACTCTGTACTCAAGGATAAATTATCCATGGTGATACTATGTGACTCCAGGAGTTGAACCCAGATCAGCTGTATAGTAGGCATATAAAACTTAGTACATTTTACCAATCCTCTGATTCATTTCTAAAACTCCTTTTTATAGCATACAAAAAATGATGTAAGGTTTTAAGAACAAATAAAAAAAAGAAAAAAATCAACAAATGCATTTACTAATGGTAAAGAAATACAGATATGCACAAATAAGTACCACATATAATCTGAAATTTGCCATCAGATAATACTAATCAAAATATAATACAATAGTCATCTATATCGTATTCTAATTAACATTATACCATATAGTTATCTTTTCAAAGATGTGTGGCTGTCACAAGAAGTTATAAAGAATTTACTCTTAACAGAAATTTACCATTTAAATCACTAGAAAATAATTAACAAAACACACAAAAGCAGCAGCAACTACTCTATTTCTGTCATCCACAGCTCAATTGCATATTAGCAATTTAGCCTGTATCTTTGCTCATCTGATTTAACCTGAAATTTTTGGACTATTTCTTTTAGAAAACTTTGTGCATTGGACAGACTAATAGTTTCTAGATTTACTCCACTGTCATACTTGGCATATTGATACATTCACATAATCAAATAATCTTTAGCAATTTTCCAGGAAAACCAATTCTCTAAAGCAGAGATATGGTTTCTCTAGACTTTCAGTCTGTACTTAGAAAGTATACTTTAATCAGAAAAACTCAGGAAATAGCAAAAAATTTATGTTTTTTAGATCAGTAAAGGGGGAGTTGTTAAGAATGGGGAAATTTGGTCAAATATCTTAACAGTGGTTGTGTGAATGAACCTGAATGTTGCCTAAGGACAATTTGGCATGGAGATTTTACTATTGATTATAATAGTATGAATTTACATTCCTTGAATAAGAATGACTGGGGCTGAATTCTCTGTAGTATCTGTCTTATAAAAGAGAACACAGAAACAGGTGATGTGGTCCCGGTAACACATATGCAAGTGTATCTCTCAGAAAAACCCTATTTGAACTTTGGATGTAACTTAGAGTACCTGCTTTTTAAATCTAAAGTACTTAGTTCAATTCCAAGTCAATAAAACAATAAAATTAAACTAAAGTTCTATTTGAACTAAAGTTCTATTGCTTTATGTAGTTCTTTAAATAAATTAATGTGTTGAATTTTGGTAATGCCTTTAAGGAACAGAATACATACTCTGTATAAAAGTAAATATTTCAGGAGAAAATAAAACAATTAAACTTTAAAAATGTTATGAATACTACAAACATCATAAAATTCAGGAACAGATGCTAAAGAGTGCTTATGATGCTTATGCTTCAATAGTTTTCAGAAAAAAATTTTTATTCAATTTAGAGTTGCAGAATGAATTAAGATTTTATAATTGTAAAATGGAGCCCATCTTCTTTATTATTTTTGTTGTTGTTGTCTGTTTTGGGTTTGGGGCCACACCTTGTGGTGCTCAGGGATTACTCCTGGTTCTCCACTCAGGTGTCGCTCTTGGCAGGCTCAGGGGACCAAATGAGATGCAGGGAAATTGAACCTGCATTCCTGTTTGGCCATGAGCCAGGCAAATGCCTCATCACTATTCTATCACTCAGGATCCAAGAGCTCAGCTTTTTGTGGCCATGGTTCTTCCTGGACTCTGTGTTTTACTGGGTAATTAAAGAGTTCTCTTTTTTTCTTTTTTTTTGTGGGGTGGAGGGGGACAGTACAGCAACTTTATACATACTTTCTCACTCTATTAAACTATTAAACAATTGTCACCATATTACATATTACAGACTATAATTAATTTTTATTTCCCTTTTTTGGTTTAATAATTCCTTAAAGCATATATCTTCATAGTTGAAAAGACTTGAGTAAAGTATTTAGTTTTTTTTTTTATTTAAACACCCCCCATCACCAGTGCAACATTCCCATCACCAATGTCCCAAGTTTCCCTCCTCCCCACCCGACCCCCGCCTGTACTCTAAACAGGCCCTCCATTTCCCTCATACATTCTCATTATTAGGACAGTTCAAAATGTAGTTATTTCTCTAACTAAACTCATCACTCTTTGTGGTGAGCTTCCTGAGGTGAGCTGGAACTTCCAGCTCTTTTCCCTTTTGTGTCTGAAAATTATTATTGCAAGAATGTCTTTCATTTTTCTTAAAACCCATAGATGAGTGAGACCATTCTGCATTTTTCTCTCTCTCTCTGACTTATTTCACTCAGCATAATAGATTCCGTGTACATCCATGTATAGGAAAATTTCTTGACTTCTTCTCTCCTGACAGCTGCATAATATTCCATTGTGTATATGTACCACAGTTTCTTTAGCCATTCGTCTGTTGAAGGGCATCTTGGTTGTTTCCAGAGTCTTGCTATGGTAAATAGTGCTGCAATGAATATAGGTGTAAGGAAGGGGTTTTTGTATTGTATTTTTGTGTTCCTAGGGTATATTCCTAGGAGTGGTATAGCTGGATCGTATGGGAGCTCGATTTCCAGTTTTTGGAGGAATCTCCATATTGCTTTCCATAAAGGTTGAACTAGATGGCATTCCCACCAGAATGCTCCACATCACTAATCATCAAGGAGATGCAAATCAAAACAATGATGAGATACCACCTCACACCCCAGAGAATGGCACACATCACAAAGTGTTCTCTTTCAAAGAATTCCCTGTAAATTTGAAATTATTGATGAGAAAGTTATCCCTTCAACCTGTTTTTGACAGCTGCCATATTGGTTTCTTTATATAGCAGCAGGATGTGGGATTTAGTAGATCCAAATCATATTCATTTGAGGTACAACTATAGTCACAAATATTCTGGAATAAGTAGTATTACTATATTTTCAATTGCCTTAATCTATTTCCCTGTCTTCCTATACAGTTTGTGTTCCAATCTTTCCTCTTTAGACAAATTTCCAAAACACATCAGAATATACATTTTTATAAAAAAAAATTCCTATTTTCATGGAGCTAGACTTGAAATTATCTGAAATGTGATAAATATGTTTCCAAAATATGGGTCTTATCCAAAATGCAAAACACACCTAGACATTAAAATTATGCTAAAAATGTGAGTTCACAATATCTATGGGATCATCCATGCACTGAGACTTTAAGACAAGAATAAATATTTTAACTATTTCATTTTTTTATCTCTCTGGTTCTCCAGTGCAATTAGTGTTGGAAAGAGCTTCAGGGGTCAGAGTGATAGCACAGTGGTAGGGTGTTTGCCTTGCATTCGGCCTACCCAGGACAGACCTAGCTTGGATCCCTGGCATTCCATATGGCCCCTGCACCTGCCAAGAGTGATTTCTGAGCACAGAGTCAGCAGTAATCCCTGAACACTGCCTAAAGTGGCCCCAAAACATAAAAAAAAGAAAGAGCATCATTGGAAATTAGCAATCCATAATGTTTAATTTTTATACACAAGCATAAAGATTGTTGATTTAAGTTTAGGACTATAATTTACTTCTTTAATGGCATTCTGTGTCATAATATTACTCAAATTTATTGTTTTACACCTAGGAGTAAATTAGAGTGTCAACTAGAAGTATTGTCCAGTTTTGAAAACAAATATTTCTAGAAAACCTGCAATAATTTATAGTATTATATATACTATGCCATTCTTTTAAATTTGTATGATTGTATTAATAACAAGATGTGTATTTTGCAAAATAATGTGTTTTCTAAAATGTGTTTTCATATTTATTATTCTACTTTTCTTTATTCATGAACGATAATAATCTATTTTTAGTTATACCCTTTAATTAAACCACATATAATTATTTCCACTTTCAGATACACAAGACTTATTTTTGTTTTCACAGAAGTTTTTGTATATATTCATGTCTTTGCACATCAGACTAAATGGCAACTGGCCCTTTATTTAGAGAATCTTCATTTTCAGCTGTTGGCACTGCCGTCCTTTCAGCTGCTCTTAGCCTCTAGAGCCTGCACATAATAAATAATACAATCTGCTGGAAGCCTCTAAGAGCTTTAAATGTTTCTGGTAATGTCCCTTTGGCATTTTAGACCAGACTTTTAAAACTTCACTAAAATCTAGGAATTACAAAACATTTATGAGTTTAAAAGGGCATAAATTAATGAACTTCTTGATTTTCTTTTGTATGATATTCCTGCTTCAATTCTTATCAATGAGTACTTATTGTTGTCAGATGTTCAAATGGCTAGGTAAATAATCACTTATTATAAATAATCACACTTATTTTCATAACTGAGTTAAATTAGCCTACTGAATTGCACTACTTGGGAGTCTATATTTAGAAATGTAACCCCTAACAAAAAAAGTTGCCTACTATTGATTTTGGTTAATGGGAATATGGGGCTAAAGTTCATTAGTTAAAATAAAAAACATAAGGGCTACCTCCACACATTTTCATATTCTACTTCCTGTGACAGAATCATGATAGGTATTTAGAAAGAAGTTCCCTAGCATTTCAGAAGTAGATAAAAATGACAAAAAAAGACAAACATAGCTTTATATTTTTAAAATCTCAAAATTTTCTCTCTATATCATAATAAGGAAATAGGAATGTGTATTATTAACAATAATAATGATTGGTTTTTCTTTGTTTTTATGTCTTTTGAAATATATCCAGTTTCAGTCTAAGAGCTAAAGAGCTGTTTTATAAATGGAATAATTGAGTTTCCTATTTTTTTGGGGGGAAAGGGTCACACATGGCAGCACACCGGGGTTATTCCTGGTTCTGTTCAGAAATCACACCTGATAGGCACAGGGGACCATGTGGGATGTCTGGATTTGAACCACCATCAGTCCTGGATCGGATGTGTGCAAGACAAACGCCCTACCACTGTGCTATCTTTCCGGTCGTAGTGTCCTATTTTTGTGCATAAAACAAAAACCTCCCAGTTTTGAGGTTTTGCACAACAATGTTGATTATCAAGAATTTGGATTTTATTTAAAATGCTAAATAATTTTTTGATGGAGGACAATATTTTTATTTATTTTTATTTTATTTTATATTTTATTTTATTTTTGTTTTGGGGTCACACTTGGCAGCTCTCAGGGATTACTCCTGGCTCCAGGCTCAGAAATCGCTCCTGGTAGACTTGGGAGACCATGTGGGATGCCGAGATCTGAACCAATGACCTTCTGCATGAAAGGCAAACACCTTACCTCCATGCTATCTCTCCGGCCCCGACAATATTTTTAAATCACCATAAAATTTAAGATGACTGCTAATTAGCAGTCTACATTTCTATTTGTTTATTTACAATTCCATTTTATTTTTTAGTAGTATAGGACAGCATGTTGTTGGGGCATTTCTGGTTCTTTTATTTTGTGTTTTTGCCTCAATATTTATAAACTTAGGTCATTAAGGGCAAGAAGCTACTATCTCTTTCCTTGTAAAGCACAATTTTTCTCAAAGATTTAATTGATCTGAAAAAATCTTTATTGTTGTCAGTAATGATTTTATGCCAACTTCATCTTACTTATCTAACTTCTTGTTTAATTGTTCCCTATTACTTACTTGCCAACATATCAAACAGCACATAACTAAATAAATGTACACTAGAGCTTGAGCAATTGTGCAAGAAGTGAGGCTCTTGCCTCACACAAGGTTACCACACATGGTCCTCTGAGCCCAGCAGAAGTGCTTATTCACAGAAAAAGAAAACTTTGAGCACAAATCCAGGAGTGGCTCAAACAAATATACAAAAAAAATCTTTATTAAAACCTAACATTATAATAGATATTTGCAAAATTGCTATGCACAATATCTCCCCTTAGTGGGTTAATGCTACTTGTCTTAATATTTATCATAATAAAAGTCATCCACTTTATTGAGAGTTTTTTAGTTTATTATATATAAAAATAGGATTAAATCCAAGACCTGGTTATTAGCTTCTAGAAGTTATAAGCATTTGACCAAACAAGTGCTTTAGTGGTGTCAGTGGTTTGATCATAAGACCTGTTTCTAGTAAGCACTTTGAAATAACCATCTTTGACTATATGATTGTCTTTGGAAATTTTTCTCCAAAGGATTTGGTGATTATTGTCTCACATTTGTTCATTATTGACTTCTGGTTTAACATTAAAAATACCTTGTTTAAAAAATCTGAAAAAAGAAAACACTTCTTCATGCATTATCTCTTTTTTTATTAATATCTTTATTTAAACACCTTGATTACAAATATGATTGTAGTTGGGTTTCAGTCATATAAAGAACACCCACCTTCACCAGTGCAACATTCCCAACACCACTGTCCCAAATCTCTCTCCTCCCCACCCCATTCCCGCCTGTACTCTAGACAGGTTTTCTACTTCCCTCATTCATTTACGTTATTATAGTTCTCAATGTAGTTATTTCTCTAACTTCACTCACCACTCTTTGTTGTAAGCTTCATGTTGTGAGCTGGACCTTCCAGCCCTCCTCTCTTTGTCTCTTAGAATTATTGCAAAAATGTCTTTTATTTTTTTAAACTCTTAGATGAGTGAGACTATTCTGTGTCTATCTCTCTCCCTCTGACTTATTTCACTCAGCATAATAGATTCCATGTACATCCATGTATAGGAAAATTTCATGACTTCATCTCTCCTGATGGCTGCATAATATACCATTGTATATATGTACCACAGTTTCTTTAGTCATTCATCTGTTGAAGGGCATCTGTTTCTTGAGACTGGCTATTGTAAATAGCACAGCAATAAATGTAGGTGTGATTAAGTGATTTTTGTATTATACGTTCATCACATCTAACTCTCTCCCTCTGCCCCAATTTCTTCCTTTTTTCTCCCTCTCTTGTTTGGTCTGTCTCTTTCTCTTTCTCACATACATACATGCATTCATGTGGCAAACGTCAAAGGGAATGAGGAATTGCATGTGTAGAACAAAACAGACTGTAATGTCAGGTCATTGATGAAGTACTCAATAATAAATACTATGGAATAAATAGTCCTAACTAGCTTGCTTTTTTGTGTGTGTGGTCATGGCCTGTAGTATTCAGTAGCCATTTGTAACTTGGCTGCTTTGCAGAGACCATAAAGTATAAAGTTGATAATACATATCTTCTATATTCAAAACATTTTGGGCTATCTCACAACTTGGTCTGTCTAGCTTTATAATTATAAAATTTTGCAAAACCATATTTGAGAATATTATCACAAAACATATCTGAATATTATATTTGTTAGAAAATGAGGAAAGTTCACTAAAAAGACAACAATAATAAAGGAATAAATAAGAGCAATTAGTTTAAAATAGATTTTGAGTTACAAACAAAATAAGTACAAATATTAGCCTGTATAGAAATATCAGAGTAGTGCTGGAGCAGTGGCACAAGTGGTAGGGCATTTGCCTTGCTTGTGCTAACCTAGACGGATCGTGGTTTGATCCCCCAGAGTTCCATATGGTCCCCCAAGCCAGGCAAGATTTCTGAGTGCATAGCTAGGAGTAACTCCTGAGAGTTACTTTAACAAAGAAAAAAACGAAACAAAATATATCAATGTACAAGCAAGAGTTAAAATACAGAACTCCTACCAATTGTAAGATATAATAAGAAATTTGCAAATTCTAAAGCTAATTCAAAATATTTGAAAGATAAGGAATGACCCCTAGTATTTGGTGGAGAGAAAATTAAATCAAACTATATTATTAATCACAATTTAAACTTTCAATATTTCACATTAATAGAATAGCAATATGAATAAACCCATATTTTAAAGAAACTATGTTAAACAACATAAAACAGAACTTAGAAAATCTTACAAAAAGAGTTAAAATTTGGGGCCAGAGTGAAAGCATAGCGGTAGGACATTGACTTTTCACAAGGTGACTTGAGATAGACTCAGCTTCGATCCCTGGCACCCTAAATGGTTTCACGAGCTAGTCAGGAGTGATTTCTGAGCACAGTCAGGAGTAGCAATGCTGGTGTAGCCTAAAAATAAAAACAATTTTAAAAAGAAGAGTTAAAATTTGAAAGTAAATATTTGTTCTTTTGGTCTGGATGACTAATTAGCTATTGTCAGAACCTGAGAAGGTATCTGCATCAAATCAGTCAAGGTAATTAAAAGGAACAGACTACCAGCTAAAATATATTAGGAGGTTTATATGTAAAATAGATTGTACTCCCAAACAAAACATGTGTGGATTCACAGAAAATGTTGTAAAGGAGTTCCAATTTAGATGTAAAGATCTTCATCTCTATGAATATGGCATACAGCTTTTCTGTAGCTCATTTTCTATTAACGTTGAAAATGTGGATACAATTTACCAAATGGAACTGACTGACCTCAGAATTGTGACTTTCTGATAGGTGCATTTAAGTCAAGTAATCTTCCTAATTTCTTTGCAACTCTCCCCTCTGAGATGAACCATGCATTCATAATGCAACCATCTTTGGCAGCACATATGTCTGTAAAGAGATTTTTTTCCATAATTAAACATCTAAACTCTCCAACCAGATCTAGACGAACTGATGAACACTTGCATCACTTGTTTTGACAAGCAGTAATAAATATGGAACCAGACATTAACCATCTCTTAGCCAAAAGCAAGCCCAATTCCCATTGAAATACTGGTAAGTTTGTTGACTTAACTTGTACTTCATTTTAAATATTGTATTTGTTCCCATTTTGGTTTTTCACTTCAAAATAAGGTATGTACAATGCATATAGAAATTTGTTCAGGTCTTTTTAAACTATATTTTAGCCCTCCAACAGTCTGAGGGTCAGTGAATTGGCTCCTTTTTAAAAAGTTTGAGGACCCCTGTCTTAAATCATAGCATTTATTTTTTGCTATCCTGGTATCTTGAGGATGCAAAATCAAGTTACCTGTATAATCAATATAGAGTAATGGCTCTTTTCCAGTTATGTATCAAATGTTTTTACTTTCTTACAAGGAAATAAAAATTATTTTTATGAATTAAGGTAAATTTTTAGATGATAATTTTGATTAATTAAGTCTATTTTAAAATGATTGAAAAATCTTCTTTTATAACTTGAATTACATTCAGGACACAGTTTGATATATAAAAAGACAAAAAATGAGATGTGTAGGTACTACCAATATAAATGATCTGCACTTAATACAAGAAAATTTTGTAGCAAATATAAAGCTCAGATTAGCTATTTTCTCACAACCTAAAATTTAAATTTATGGTGGAATTATCTTCTAAAGAATTTGAACTAGGTATGAAAAGCTTTATCATTATAAATGTATCTTGAAAAATTATTTTGTTTAATACATTTTAAGTAGCACATAAATAATAACTAATATGCCAAAAGAAGAAACTGATATTTTTCTTATTGTTCCATTCTACTTTTATAGAAATTGAAAATATTGTGCTTGATTTCTGAAGCAAACTTTTAAATTGTCATAAATACAGTTGTGAAATTGTGACAGATGCTATGAATCATTAACAGTTTATGGAATTTGCAGAAAAAAATAGAAGACAATGGATTTAACAACCTTGTGTTGTTTGCCAATTCATTCTGGCCCAACATAGAATTTTAAAAAAATTGTTATGGTGCTGTTAATTCTAATTTCAAGATCCTTGAAACCAAGTAGTGTCTGCCAAATATTTAATAATCAAGGAGAAAAAATGACAGACTGAGTTGTTTGTTCAAAGATATCAAAACTGCATGGGAATGAGCTCAATTTGAAACACAAGAAAGGTTTATTTATTATATAAATAGGCAAATATATAAAGCCTATTGGATTTAAACTTCAAAATAAAAATTATAATTTTACACATTTTTCTAACATGAATCAATATGAGATTATTTTAATTACAAATTAAAATTATATGCATATATACATATGGTGCAAATTCACTAATAAATAAATGAATTTTGTGATGAATAATTTGGAGTTTATTAATTGTTGTTTTTTTACATGAACATTCATAAATGTAATGTGAACTATACTGAATTGATTTGAGAGTTGACAACTTATACAGGCATATTTTCAAAGTATTGAATTTTTCTTATATGTTAGTCTACAAAATTAGATAAACTGTTTTTTTCTTCATGCAGAAAAATAATTTTTGCTATTAATCTGTTTTTGAAAAACACAATATTAGTCTTAAAATATGGTTCTATCTAAATTTTAAGATAGAAATTATATCAAATAGGATTATATAGTATGTATTTTCAATTACGTTTTGCATTAAAATATAGATATCTTATAAAATAAAATAGTGTTTAATAATAGAATAAAATATAAAACACTAATTTTTCTGAATTTAACATATTTAAATAAATTTAAAATAAATTATATAAATTAATTTTATAGAATATATTAAGATTAAAGGCCATAAAGATGGTAGGAAGGAAATTTGCCTAGCACAGAGGTGACTCAAGTTTTAACACAGGCATGACACATAGTCTTCTAAGCCTACCAAGTGTGATTTCTGAGTAAAAAGCCATGAAGAAGCCATGAGCAGCAGGTATGACCCAATGTATATATAAATAAATACATAAATATGTTCCCTTACAGTCAAAAATGAAAATACCAGTAAAATTTAAAAAAAAATCTGTCACACTGACAATATAAATTTACTGAACAGTGAGCACTTGATCAGAACATGCATTCAAAGAATTTAAAGAAATAGTAAACATAAAACTGAGTAAAATGTTCAAATAATGCAAATATTACATGGAAAGAAAAAAGATAATTATAGGTGTTGTTTTTTCTGGAGGGGGGACTCCTGGGAATGCTCAGGGGTTATTCTTGGCTTTGCACTTAGATATTATTCCTAGAAGGCTTGGGGAACTATAAGTGATACTGGTATAAAACCCAAGGCAGCCATGTTTGAGGCAAATACCCTACCTGCTGTGCTATTTCTCAGCCCAAAATTATGTTTTTATATATTAAAGACCTCAATAAAGTAATTGCAAAAAGGTTTTAGAATTTCTGTTTCTAGAAAGAAAGGTAATAGGGGCAAGACTTGTTTCCCCAACTGTGAAAAAAAGGGAAGAGAATAGAAAGAAAAGAAAGAAAGAAAGAAAGAAAGAAAGAAAGAAAGAAAGAAAGAAAGAAAGAAAGAAAGAAAGAAAGAAAGAAAGAAAGAAAGAAAGAAAGAAAGAAAGCAAGCAAGCAAGCAAGCAAGAAAGAAAGAAAGAAAGAAAGAAAGAAAAGAAAGAAAAGAAAGTAAAAGAAGAAAGAAAGAAAGAAAGAAAGAAAGAAAGAAAGGAAGGAAGAAAGGAAGAAAGAAAGAATGAGTGAATGAATGAATGAAGAAAGAGAAAGAAGAAAGAGAAAGAAAAAAGAAAGAAAAGAAAGAGAAAGAAAAGAGAGAAAGCAAGAAAGAAAGCAAGCAAGAAAGCAAGCAAGAAAGAAAGCAAGAAAGAAAGAAAGGAAGAAAGAAAGAAAGAAGAGAAAGAGATAAAGAAAAAGAAAGAAGAAAGGAAGAAAAAGAGAAAGAAAAAGAAAGGAGGGAGGGAGAAAGAGGGAGAGGACCGAAAGAAAAAGAAAATGGAGGGAGAGGAAGAGAAAAAATATGAATGAAACGAAGAAAAAGAAAGGGAATAGAGAAAGAAATAACAGGAGAAATGAAGAAAATAAGGAAGGATGGAAGGAAGGAAGACTGGAAGGAACAAAGGAAGGAAGGATGGAAGGAAGGAAGGAAGGAAGGAAGTAGAAAGAAAGGAAGGATGGAAGAAACGAAGGAAAGAAGGAACAAACAGGCATATAATGATATTTCTCATAATATTAAAATAAAACAAAATATGGGTATAATAAAGGCAGTGAAAACTAAGAATTGATCTAAAGTAGGAGACCTAATACAGGGAGGAAATGAATATTATGAGCCTGGGGACAAGTGAGACATGGTGGAAGAAAGTGGACACTAGAGGAAATTGTGGTGCTGGTAAAATTATACTATTTGTGAAACTTTATTATTAATAGCATTACAAACTAGGGAGTATATATAATTTGAAAAAAATATGCTTGCATAAAACATTTGTGTACATTAAACCACTCTTTGGAAATGTCCTAAAGTTTTTTTTGCCAGGAATGTTCAAGTTCTGTTTTGTAAGCTTGACTCTACAGAAATAGTCTACTTTGAGTTGAATTTATTTATGTACTTGATATGAACTAAGGTTTTAACCTATATTTCTGCATATTAATACTGAACTTTTACAGAGCTATTTATTTACAAAATCATTGCTTCCATCAATATCTTGATTTTTTACAAAATATTTTGACAATACAATTAATCGCTTATTTCTGGTTTCCAACTCTGTATCATATATATTTATATAGTTACATATATACCTATATGTGGGGAGAGAGGCTGGGAAATAAGGGGATTTCTCAAGCTGGCCTTAAATATTAAAGAAGTCTCTAGAGACTTGTATACCTGCTTTTATGAGAGCAGGATGGGCTATAGAGAAATGTATCCAGGTCAAATAACCTGTACTTACAAATTATCTAGGCTAATAGTGCCATAAGCATAGCAATGCTATCTTTACATACTTCCCTGATTTAATGTCATGAGCATTGCAGCCTCTATCTTTACATACTTCCTGATTTAATGATTCCATAGGCATTGTAACCGCTATCTCTGGATACCATCCAAATCAATGATGCCATGTACCTTGTGACTGTTGTCTTCACATACCATCTTGTTGCTGTAATGCCTAAGCTGTATTACCCATATTCTGTTTTTATGTACTCCCACTACTATGATTTTCACTTGTGGACTCTGGGTAATCTGGGGACTATATAAATCCTGGTTTTGAAATGCTACTTTTAAACCATTATTGAGAGAGACAATTGAGAGATATAATAAACAATTATTGAGAGAGGAAGTGAGAGAGAGAGAGAGTCAGAGAGAGATGGAGACAGAGAGAGCCTGAGACAGAGACAGAGAGATACAGAGAGATACAGACAAAGACACAGAGAGAGAAGAAATACAAGTAGAGCTTTTCAGTTACAGTTAGTTACAAATAAAGTTTTAGTTCCTAGCTTTTTTATTCAAATTAGAAAATAGCTATTACTAAGAAAAATAGAAACCCATTGTTACCCAGTTTCTCTTACAAAGGTCATATTCCATTGAAACCCCACATAAGGATGTATTTAAATATTTATAGTTCATATAAGGTACCAAATTGGTTAATTGTGAACATGCTACCTAGAGATTGGTTGAGAGTAAATTGAGAAGTTCAATTTAATTATCATTATACCACTGGGTGTCTCAGAAGAAATCATTGAAATAGGCCACTTTTACTTTTTTTGGCTTATAGCACTCATTCATTTGAAAGAACTAAATATAATTTTCTTTCTCAATTTTCTACAAGTTTAATATTTGTTTTCATTGTTAATATAGTAGGATTATATGTCCATTGAAGGAAGTTGAGCATTCTATTACAAAGACAACATATTTTTAAAACATTTTAAATAATTTATACTAAATATTTTATTAATATTGCTTTCAAAGTCAATGGATGATATAGGTATTTTTTATATGTGACCTATTTTGCAGTTATTATTTACCTTAAGTCTGTTAGGCTTGCTTAGCCCTCTTTTAGAAATAGGGTCTATCTGACATACATATCTGTACTTCTCACATTTTATTATTTACAGTGTGTGCTAGCATCTATAAAATTTCAATCATTTTGAAGCAGGTTATTTATTTACAACCTTTATTTTGGAATGCATTATAATCATTCTATATATTTTTAGTTATTTGAAAACTAGTTACACTTTACCTTTATATATAATTGAAATGGCATTATTTAATAGTTAAGTTCAGTACTTATTAAAATGTTTATTTTTATATACTTTAATTCTTATATTTTTATTCATTTAATAAATTATTAAAATGTCTATGAATTTGCTAAACCGAAATACATCATGTTAGATAGTACAACCATAGCAGAAACAAATAATATATGCTGGTTATCTTAGTATTTTTCACAAATATTGTTTACATTAAATATCAAACTAATTTAATTTCTTTTATTTTAAATTATATCCATAACATAAACTATGTTAAGAAAAATAGTTGTCGTTGATGTTACTTTAAAATTAGTATTCTTAGAAAAACAATCTGGGATATATTAAAGATAATGTTTATTACAAAACAAAATTTTAGCATGAAAAGCTATTTATTAAATAAGTATATTAGCAATATTCTTTATATATATTACTTTATTTGGGAAGTTTTATAAAAGATTTTGGACGGCTTCTGTGACAATTATTTAATTGAACTCATTAAATATTTTGACACACTATATATAATAAATGTAGTTAGATAGTCATGTTGGTTAATTCAAGAATTTGTACTAAAATTAACATAAAGATACTATTTAAGACATTTATAATTTTTAGCAGATGGGATCATCTTAATCTCATACGTGATTAGGTTAGCTTTTATATAATTATGTGTTTCTGTATTATGTATTCTCAGAAGAATAGCTTTGTGACCCTGAAATAAGTTTATGTGGGGAGCCTAGCTGATGAAACCTGGGACATAGGACACCTCAGTAATTCCTAATCTGGTCACCCACGTGACCAAAAGGCCCATGCCTTGAGAACAAAGGAAATAGACAAAAATAAAGTAATTCAGAGCAGCCCAATATATCCAGCCAGAAAGAAAAATATAGAGTTTGCCTTTGTGTTAGCAAACATTATTAAGAACTCTGTTTGAATCTTATGCCTTTTAGTAAAACGTGCTCAGGTCTACCTCGTTGCCCCTCCCTACTACCTGCCCCAGTTTATGCTAATGAATGCTTGTAACTGTGATTGGTGTAAAATTTGTAACACCCCTGACGTGTTTCAGCCCTTAAAAGCTGATCCCCCAACAATAAACTTCCCTTTTTGAACAGCATGCGTTGTCTTGAAGGCTTCTGTTACTAATTTCTCTAGTTCTTCTTTACAGGTCGGTTCTGCTCGAGTGAACCCACTAATAACTAGCAACTTTCATCTCCACACCCCCGCGGGTCGGGGGACTCCCACGGAAGTTGCAGAGTGGCGCCCACGTGGGAGCTCGAGTTACAGAATCTGATCGGGTGGCAGAGTGTGACAAGTCCGGAGCTGAATTACGTCAGGTAAAATAAATTAAAGCAACGTAATTTAGTAGTCTAATGCCTAGGTGAAAAACCGCCACCCCATTACAGTCCCAGAGTAAAAATGGGGACCAGTCTGAGCAAAGGAGCAAAATTTATTAAAGGTATACAAGAAGTACTTAGAAGTAGAAATATAGTAATTGAAGAGAAAGATTTGTTGAAATTCTTAATGTTTGTTAATAAAATTTGTCCTTGGCTTGCTATTACTTGCCCAAAAATAGTTTCCAGTACTTGGGATCTAGTCGGGGCAGAACTCACTAATCATTTTAACACACATGGCAGTGAGTCCGAGAAAGAGATTATACAACAATATTGGGATCTCCTCAAAAGCATCATAGTAAAATCTGCTTTTGACCCTAAGAGCTTGCAAATTGTGAAAGATGCCCAGGAGCATTTGGAGCACACCTCCAAACAATGCTCACACCCCAGTTCCCGCTCCAGCTCATTTTTGCATATTGATTCCCTTTCTCCCCCCCGAGGAGCCTTCTTCTCTTATGCAGAAAACTCTTTATCCCTCTCTGCGAGCGGCAGCCTCAGAGCCCCCTGAGGAGAAGCAGGACTCAGAGGAAGAAAGTGAGTTGCAGGATGAAACTGATCCCTACCATGGGAATGCAACCTCTCTTCCCTCACAGCCCCCCCTGTATGATTTGCCTGCACCCATAAAAATGCCTCTTCCAGAACCCGATAATCCTTTATTGATAGAGATTCGGCAGCTCAGACAGCAAATTGCCCAGCTTCAAGCTACAGATCCATCATCTCCACATTTTTTGTTCCCCGTCCATGGCCCGGACGGGGAGGACTGGGAGGAGGAGGGTGAACTCCCCTCTTTACCCCTTGGCAGACCCCGCACGAGGGCGCAGGCCAGGCAAGAAGCAGCTGCTGCTGCTGCTGCTGCTGCCACTTCAGCAGCTCCAATTCCAGCTGCCAGAGCCCCCCAACACCCAGCCCAGCCCGACAATGGCTCCCTAGACCATAGTCCCGATCAAGCAGAACCCCCTGACATTCCTGAAGTCCCTATCAGACGGCAACTGCGGCAATACAAGGCCCTCGACAGAAAAGACCTCAAAGAACTTTTTACTGCAGTCACCTCTTATGGCCTACATGCTCCATACACCTTGTCTTGCCTTGAATCCATCGGTGGCGGTGGCGCTGTTCTGCCAGCCGAGTGGCGAGATATTGTTAGAACTGCTTTGAAAAATGATGTTTATGTTTCTTGGGAAGCTGATTTCCTATTAAGATGTCAGGGTATTGCTGCAGGAAATGATGACCTTTATGCCCGCATAGCAGGAATACCCCCATATCACGTTCTTAAAGAACAGTGTAAACTCCCTAGAAGCTTGCTTGCAAACACGGCTCTCGCTGCCCTATGAGCTTGGAAGTCCCTTCCCCGGGCTGGTACCTCTACAGCCCCGCTCTCTCAGATAGTGCAGGGCCCAGACGAACCATACAATTCTTTCATTGCCCGCCTTTCAGAGGCTGTGGAGTGTGTCCTGGGCGTCACCGCCACAGACGCTGATAGTACTCTAGTGAAACAATTAGCCTTTGAAAATGCTAATGATACCTGTAAAAGTATCCTTAGGAACAACCTGAAAGGAAAGTCCTTGCATGATATGATAAATCTCTGCCGTGAGGCAGACCCCTTTGTTCATAAGATCGCCAAAGCCCTTGTTGCCTTTCAAGGCCAGAACAAAGGAAAAACCTGCTTTCAATGTGGTGCTCCGGGCCATTTTGCCTCCCGCTGTCCTCAGCGGCAGACACCGGTGTTACAAGCAGGTAACACTAATCCCCGCCCTTCTCTTTGTCCCCGCTGCCGCCGCGGCAGGCATTGGGTTTCAGCTTGCCGCTCAGTGATTGATTTAGAAGGGAATCCACTACCACAGGTACAGGGAAACGGGCCTCGGGGCCAGCCCCGGGCCCCGAAACACATTGCATTCCAGCCGGCCACGGGGATCAGCCGGCACAATCCACCGCAGCCAGCCTTCTCACAGCAGCCCCAGTTTGCGAGGCTCTCTCAGACTTCAGCTCCCGAGGTCCAACCGCTGGTGCCAAACGGTATGTTGCCCCCCCAGCAACCTCTCTTGTCAGGGCCTCCCCAGGGAGTGCCGGCCTCGATCTCAGTGCAGCAGCCCCAAAGTTATTAACCCCTGAGGACGGTGTTCAGATTATTCCAACAGGTATTTTTGGACCCCCACCTCCAAACACCTTTTTTATGATTATTGGCAGAGCCTCTGCCACAGTGAAAGGCCTCATAGTACAACCCTCTCTGGTGGACAATGACTACACTGGAGAAATTATGCTATTGGCTGTCGCCCCCTACCACCCAGTTCAAATTGTTTCTGGCCAGCGCATTGCTCAGGCCTTACCTCTCCCTATGAATGTGCAGTTTCCCGCCCTCTCCCACAGTCGCGGGTCTACCTCCCCTGGCTCCTCTGACATTTTTTGGGTGCGTGCCATGTGCTGCATTCGCCCGCCTTTAACCCTTACCATCTCGGGTAAACAATTCACAGGCCTCTTAGATACAGGTGCAGACACCACGTGCATTTCTCCCCTAGACTGGCCTCCTGAGTGGCCCACTGCTTCCACCTTTGACAATGTTTCAGGGATAACTGGCTCCGTCAAAAGAGTTCTTGTCAGTGCCAACAAACTAGTTTGGCAGGACGAAGATGGTAACACAGGTCTCGTCCGTCCTTACATTATTCCCGACTTACCCATTAATCTTTGGGGTCGGGACATTATGGAACAAATGGGTGTTTATGTTATAAAGTGTAAAAATCCTGTTGTATTACAGCAAATGTTACAACAGGGCTACACACCCTCCAAAAGACTGGGAAAAAATTTACAAGGTATCACTCAACCCATTACCCTTTCGCAAAAATTAGATAGGGCTGGATTAGGTTTTTCGCCCCCTGCTCAAAATTTTCAGTAGAGGTCACTGCCTCTCCTGCACCCCCGGCAGATAAAATAACTTGGCTTGATGACAAACCTGTCTGGGTTGGGCAGTGGCCCCTAACCAAAGAAAAATTGGCTGAGGCTCAGCAACTTGTGCAGGAGCAACTTAATGCTGGCCACATTGAATCTTCCACCTCCCCGTGGAACACCCCTATCTTTGTTATTAGAAAAAAATCAGGCAAATGGAGACTTTTACATGATCTTAGAGAAATTAATAAAACCATGGTGCCTATGGGGGCTACTCAGCCTGGACTTCCTTGCCCCTCAGCTGTACCCAAAGGAAGCTATAAAATTGTTTTGGATCTCAAAGACTGTTTTTTCAATGCCTCCGCCCAGACGCCTTCGGTACCTGCTATTCACCCACCTCACTGGCCTAAATTGCTGCCTTGACCTGCCTTACTTCACCAATGACACCAACCTTCTGCGATGCGGTATGAAGCTTCAACAACGTGGCTTAACTTTAAAACTAGTGGTGGGACTTGAACTTTGCCCCTTGGTACCCAATATGATTCCCCCTATTGAAAATTGTAATCAAATTCTTGTCGTTAATTTCTCCTTTCAGTTCATAATTGCCCCCAATTTAACGTTTTTTGCCTGTTTCACTGGTTTATCTCCCCCATTGTTTTACATTTGTTTCTTTAGTCCTAGGACTACTGTGTTTTGGTTGTTTTAATGCCTAAATTGACTGTTAAATCAAAACTTGCCTTATTACCTCTTAAAAATAACCTTGTCTCTCTCCCGCTGCAGTATAAAAACAAACATTGCCTCCACCCCAGCCTTATTGAAAGGCCTGGGTGTTACTGGTGTAAGCACAAAAATTTATTCATTGGTTCATACTCTAGAATCTGTTAATGCCTTATAACTGTTGTTAAAAATGTTTACAAACTTAGAAAAAGTTTACACTACTTAACTGTTGAATCCCTAGCAGTATTAGAGCAGAAAAACTGCCGTGGTTTAAATTTGACTTTTTTTGAGGGAGGGGGAAAATTTGTGTCATCCTCAGAGAAAAATGTTGCTTTTTAAAATAAACTTGGCTTAGCTAAAGATAGCATTAAACTTGTGGAAGAAAGTCTAGAGAATAGAAATAGACAGAGGGATTAAGATGAGTCCTGATATAAAAATTGGTCCTCTACCTCATCCTGGCTGTCTAAGCTGCTACCTAATTCGGTCCTTTCATTGGCTTTTTGCTAATTTTTCCTTTGGCCCCAAGGCATTCTGTCGCCTCACAAGTTTGTTAAAAATCCGGTTACTGAGATTGCCCTAATGTTCAGTATAGGTCCAATATCAGTGGCTCTCCTAAATGCACCCCGAAGAACTTGAAGCCTTGGATATACCTCTGAGCTTTAAGGAGTTTTGAGTATCTGGCTAAACGCCCCTGCTTGCTCTGCTCCTGGCTGTGGAGATGCCCATGACGGGGATAGCTTGGTGCTAGTGTCTGGGTGCAAACATGGCATTCCTAATATTTTGCGCGCAAAAACTTTAATTTGGTCTCTTGTTGCCATGTCCAGTACTGGAAGCCCACCAAACGACCTAAGACAGGCTACTCCACCCACCTTGCTCTTCTTCTTTTATTATTTACAGGAAAGGGGGAACTGTGGGGAGCCTAGCTGATGAAACCTGGGACATAGGACACCTCAGTAATTCCTAATCTGGTCACCCACGTGACCAAAAGGCCCATGCCTTGAGAACAAAGGAAATAGACAAAAATAAAGTAATTCAGAGCAGCCCAATATATCCAGCCAGAAAGAAAAATATAGAGTTTGCCTTTGTGTTAGCAAACATTATTAAGAACTCTGTTTGAATCTTATGCCTTTTAGTAAAACGTGCTCAGGTCTACCTCGTTGCCCCTCCCTACTACCTGCCCCAGTTTATGCTAATGAATGCTTGTAACTGTGATTGGTGTAAAATTTGTAACACCCCTGACGTGTTTCAGCCCTTAAAAGCTGATCCCCCAACAATAAACTTCCCTTTTTGAACAGCATGCGTTGTCTTGAAGGCTTCTGTTACTAATTTCTCTAGTTCTTCTTTACAGGTCGGTTCTGCTCGAGTGAACCCACTAATAACTAGCAACTTTCATCTCCACACCCCCGCGGGTCGGGGGACTCCCACGGAAGTTGCAAGTTCATGCTTTTATTTTTTAGCTCTTTTACTAAATTACATAAGTCTCTCTTGTCTTTGCTTCCTATCATCTAAAAAATACTAATTGTATTACAATTTCCCTCAGTGGAGATCTACTCCTCAATTATATTATAACATGTATTTAATTGCCTCTTTCAAAAATTAATAAGCAAGAACATTTTTATTGATACTACTGAAAGCTCCTTTTTCCTATATATGTATATATTTGCCAATTTACTAATGTATTTAAATTTAAATTTATCAGAACTTATTAATGTTAGTATCACAAAAGTAGGCATATAACCCCCCCACTGCTAATTTGACTGGCTTTTAAAAAATTTTAAATTGTGAATTTCCATTTATTTCTTCATTTATATCCTATCTTTGATCTCCAAATATCTCGTGTCATATAAATATATTTACTGTTTAAAGATATGGCTCTAATCGCATAACATCATAAGCAAAGTTTTTAATTCAATTGTATATTACCATTGCTTTTATTTTCACTTTTAATTTAACATGATATGCAACTATTTCAATTAAACTCCCATTATCTGGGTTGTTGATCCTACAACATCAGTTTGTTTATTTTTCTTCACTATAACAGCTTATATGATATAATTTTTTCAGTGTAGTTTAAAAAATTAAAAATATTCCTCCTGTAGGGGGCCGGGCGGTGGCGCTAAAGGTAAGGTGCCTGCCTTGCCTGCGCTAGCCTTGGATGGACCGCAGTTCGATCCCCCGGTGTCCCATATGGTCCCCCAAGCCAGGAGCAACTTCTGAGCGCATAGCCAGGAGTAACCCCTGAGTGTTACCGGGTGTGGCCCAAAAACCAAAAAAAAAAAAAAATATTCCTCCTGTCATATTTCTCTAGAATTGTTTTGAATATGTAGGGCCGGGGTCTCAAACTCATGGCCCTCCGTACAACATTTTGTGGCCTTCAAATATCACCTTATTCGCGATTATTCGAGTACTGAAAATCGCAATAAAAATCGCATTAGTAAAAAAAATCGCATTAAACATTTGCATACCCCGAGCAGTTCCATTCGAAGATTTTTTGCGATTTTTTTCTTACTAATGTGATTTTTTATTGCGAATATTTGGTAAGCAAATAATCGCGAATACTTTGCACCTAGTGCAGACGTCATTTCTGCTGCTCCTACCTGCTGTCCCTTGCATTATTGGAGGCCTAAGGGAGAGAAGTTTATTACAGAAATAGATTTTGTCATACCTTCATCATGACTTCATCAAAGCCTGCAGTGAAGAGAAAGATTGATGACGAGCACAGACAATTTCAGGAAAAGTGGGAGATCCAGTATTTCTTTGTTGAGCACAGGGGCATCCCCACATGTCTTATTTGCTCAGAGAAAGTTGCAGTTCACAAGGAATACAACTTGATATGCCATTATTCAATTAAACATGCTGAGGAATGTGCAAAATATCAAGGAAATGAGAGAGCCAAGTGGGTTGCCAGTCTTAAAACATGTCTAATGAGGCAACACGATTTCTTCAAGAAAGCAACCAGAGAATGTTGCATCTGTCAGAGCTAGTTACATGGTTAGTGAGATGATTGCTAAGGCAGGGAAACCATTCACAGAAGGAGAGTTTGTTAAAAAATGCATGTTACAGGCTGCAAGTATTATCTGTCCAGAAAAGAAAGGTCAGTTTAGCAAAATCAGCCTTTCTGCCAATACTATGGCAGAGTGCATTTCTGACATGTCAAGTGACATTTATCATCAACTGTGTGAGAAAGCCAAATGTTTTGATGCATACTCAGTTGCTCTTGACCAGGGCACAGATCTAATAGACACTGCACAGCTCACAATTTATGTCTTTGGTGTTGATTGCAATTTTGAATTGACAGAGGAGCTGCTCACAATAATTCCAATACACGGCCAGACTAATGAGATATTTCGGCATCTGTGTGATGTCATTGAGAATGCAGGTTTGCCATGGAAGAGGTTTGTTGGTATAAGAACCGATGGAGCGCCATGAATGACAGGGAGGAAAAATGGACTGGTGACACTTGTTCAAAAAAAACTTGAAGAGGAGGGTGTAGAGAAGGCCATTGCTCTTCACTGCATTATCCATCAGCCGGCCCTTTGCAGTAAATGCCTGCCTTGTGACAATGTGATGTCTGTTGTTGTGAAATGCATCAACCGAATCAGATCCAAAGCACAGGAGGTTTTGTGCTTTTTTTTTAGAGGAAATGGAGTCAGAATATGGAGATGTGCTCTATTTCACCGAGGTACATTGGCTCAGCAGGGGATATGTCCTGAAAAGATTTTTTGAGTTGAGAGAAGTAAAAGCATTCATGGAGAAAGATGGGAATGCTGTTTCAGAGTTGAATGATCAGAAATGGCTCATGGACTTATCTTTCTTTGTTGACATCACACATAAGCTGAATGTACTAAACAAGATGTTACAAGGCTTGAGGCAGCTTATCAATGCTGACATGAGAGCATTTTCCACAAAACTTGCGTTATGGAAATCCCAGCTCTCACAGACAAACCTTTGCCATTTCCCAGCATGCAAGGAATTTGTGGATGCAGGCATACCATTCAGTGATGAGAAATATGTCAATGCTATTTTTTTAAATATAATTTTTATTTTGATCATAGTGGCTTACATATTGTTGACAATAATATTTTAGGTAAATATTTACATAAAATCAGGGGGGATTCCCATCACCAAATTGTCCTCCCTACATCTCCATTTTTGTCCTACTTCCCATATCCTTTTCCCTCACCTCCAGGGCTGCTAGAATATGTGGTCCCCTATGTACCTATCCTACTACATAGTAGTCTTGCGTCTGTTTGGTCTTGGTGCCTCCCTTATTTCCCCCTCTAATTGGGAGGCAGGTCTAGCTAGTTCAAATTGTGTGGTTTTGTTTAAAGAGAAAAGTAATAAACTTTTACCCCAGTCAATGCTACTTTTAAGCTAGAGAAGGAATTTGATCACAGATTTGCAGACTTCAAAAAGCACAGAGCCACTTTCCAAATTTTTGTGGACCCCTTTTCCTTTGATGTGCAAGGAGTGCTTCAAATTGAGCTCATTGACCTGCAATGCAACTCTGATCTCAAAGCCAAGTTTAGGGAGATTAGTGGAAAAGCAGACATGCATGGGCAATTTTTTAGAGAATTTCCCCCAGCTTCCTTGAGCTATCCCGAATGTTCAAGCACACCATATGCCTTTTTTGGGAGCACATATTTGTGTGAAAATTTATTCTCCACATTGAACTTCAGTAAGTCAAAGTGTAGGTCTAGACTTAATGATGATCATCTTCAAGCCATACTGAAGGTTTCAACTGCTTTCTCTCTAAAGCCAAATGTGGTTCAGAGATGTGAGAAGTCTCTGGCAGCAAGGAATAGACAAAAGATGCCATGTTCAGAAGAACTTTTCCTGATCTTCACTCAATGCTCTATTCATGTTCAGAAGAAATAATTAAAACTATTAGTAATGACGTTTGAGGACTTTTTTGTGTGTGTGAAATCCCTGTGCGGCCCTGCCTCACCCCGACTTTGCCTCCTGCGGCCCCCAGGTATTCTTCTGGAATCCTAGATGAATGTTAGCAATGTGTTCCATTTACTTTAACAGTGAGAATGTATAGTGATGTAATAATGTTAGTGTATATTGCAATTAATATGATTAAAATGAGTGCATGTCAGCCAGAAATATTAATTATTCTAATCTATGACTATGATGGGATAGATTTTTAATATACATTTTTCTACCCTTATCCTGACTTCTAATTTATTTTTGATGCAATAAATTGGAATGTTAGTTTTGTTACGTTATTTTTTGGTTGGTTTCATGTAGAAATGCAACATACTTGTGAATATTTATTTTATAGATTTTTACTTTGCTTTACTTGTTTAGCTGTTTTAAGTGTTTGTAGTAGTGCTAACTAAAATTTGAGTATAGATAAAATTCCTTTATATAAAAATCATTACTATTGATTGGCAGTATTTGCATTACTATGCTTAATAGAAATACAAATTATCACACTGAACCTTATACCAATTAAATTACAAGTTATAGATGTAGTTATGAGGTTGAAATCCAAAAGCCTTGTGTTTTTACAAAATCATTGCTCTAGTCTTGGGTTATATATTTGTAGTTTGTTTCTTTTGTAACATGCATTGCAGTTTTTAAACGTATTTAAATGTATTAATTTTTTTTTTGGCTTTTGGGCCACATCTGGTGACTCTCAATGGGTTATTCCTGGCTATGCCCTCAGAAATTGCTCCTGGCTCGGGGGACTATATGGGATGCCAGGAGGATCAAACAGTGGTTGGTCCTGGGTTAGCAGCTTGCATGGCAAACAGCTACTGCTGTGCCATCACTCCAGTCCCTCAACACGTTAATTTTTATAAGAGCAGTGACTATGAATTTATTAATATTTGAACAAAATATATATTCATTAAACTAAGAATAAAGTAGGTGATTCTCAAACTGATAAGTACAGATACTATACCTGATTTTAACCAAAAGGTGAGAAGCAATAAATCAAGCAATGATTAAATAATTTATTTTAAAAGCTTGTATTAGATAAAGTTATTACCTTTTTGTTTTGTTTGTTTGTTTGTTTTTGTTTTGGGGCCAAACTCGGTGACACTCAGGGGTTACTCCTGTCTATGTGCTGAGAAATCGCTCCTGTTTTAGGGGACCATATGGGATGCCGGGGATTGAATTTAGGTCTCTCCTGGATCTGCTACATGCAAGGCAAAAGCCCTGCTGCTGAGTTATTTCTAGATATGATTACCTTCTTGTGATCTCTGAATTTACACTCTAGTATTTCTGATTTATGTCACTATTTCTCACATTGTCATTGTTGGTGTGCACAGAAATGGCATGATAACTGTTTTAAAATAAATTCTAATTTATGGAATTTAATTGAGAGACGTGATGTTCTGCCTATAAAAAGATCCCTAGCAATAACAAAGCCATATTTCACAGTGTTACTTAAATATTAGAAATTACATTTTCTGTGTTATTGATATATCTAGTCTTTAAGTATCAATAAAATTTCTACTTTTACTAATTGGTGTCTTAAAAATTTTTTTTTGTTTTGTTTTGTTTTTGGGCTACACCTGGTGATGCTCGGGGATTACTCCTAGCTATGCGCTCAGAAGTTGCTCCTGGCTTGGGGGACCATATGGGATGCTAGCGCTGGGCAAGGCAAACATCTTACTTCTAGCGCCACCACGCCAGCCCCAAGGAAATAATTTTTAATCATAATTTCTTTCACTGATGTGAAAATTTAGTAAAAAGAATTATAACTGTCTGTAATATATTATATAGTGTATTGCATGAATAATAAATCTTTACTTCAATTTAGATACAAGAATATATTTGACCACTCTTTTTTTGAATTATCTCACAAGTATTGACTTCTGCTCTTTTTAACTATCATAAAAACTCACCTACTGAAAGAACTGCTAACAGATGGAAGTTTAAAAATATTAGCATCTTGATGGTATGTTTGATATGACAACTTTCTTCTGAAGAGGTATGAAATTATCTTGAAACATATATAATCATGTAAATCAACTTTTCTGCAAAAAGAATTTAAAAGGAAATAACCTGTTGACATTAAATAGCAGTTCAAGAAAAATTGGCTTGTCAAGAGTGTTTTTTTCAAAGTATCAGAATTGATAGTTGTCAATCAAAATACTGAAATTAAATCTCTTGAGAAAGAAATCTTGATTCATTTTGACTGTTTTTTGAATAGGAAGTACATTTTGAGAAAAGTCTGAATTAGTAAGAACTATAAGTCATATTTGACGAAGATGAATAACCAAACTTATTGTTAAAGCATTTACAAAATTATCTAAAACATATAATAAAATAATGAAAGTGTCAGAAGTCATTTTGAAAAAGCATTAATAAGTAAATTTTGATAAGCTGGATCATAAAGACTTTCATTAACATTTTTATTAGTTGTGTGTCATGGGCAAATCCCTTAGTCACCTGAGGTGCTTAGCACTGAAGTAGATTTTTATTTCTGCTTCTCTTAAATGATTATTTTATAAATCAATTCAAGAAATATAGTATAAATACTTTGTAGCACTTCAGAAAAATATGAAATATCATTATTTTTTACATGCTGATTTTTTTTAATTTTTAACATGAAAATAAAATTTGTGACAATACCAAACTCTGTAAGCAGCTGTATTCTGGCTCTGTGCCCTGTGATCAGTCCTGGTGCTCCAGGGATTTTATGTGATGATAGAGACTGAACCCTCAATAGCATCATGTAATGATGTAGCAGGTTTATGGTCCTTACTTACCATACTGTGTCTCTGGTTCATGCATCTACCAGTTTTCAATGTAAATATTAAGTTACTGTATGTAACAGATGCAATACTACTATCATTATTGACATTATACGTGACTTATCTCAAGTGACATTTGAGTTATAATAGTTTGAGAAAGTTCTTGGTTTTGTTTGATTGCTATATATGTGTTGATATTTCATGATTATAAAGAAGGACTTCATAAATAATGGAGGAAATAAGTGAATACTGGTAGAAGGTGTTGTGTTCGCATGCTGTCATCTTGAAGCACTATCAGTAAGGAAAAAATGCAAAACCAAACATTATATTTGTTTCCATCCATGTATATTAGTTTATTTTTTACATTATTATAATTTTGTCACCTTTAATCATACCTTTTATGTCATTCTTTCATTTAATACTACCCTTTCAATTTAACTCAAAAATCCTAGATTTTTAATCCTAATCCTGACAACTTTTGTTTGTAGTTTTGTTTAATTAAAAATAATAACATTGCCATACATGTTTTATTAATCCAGTCAAAACCTTAGTTCTATATATCTAGGACCAAGTGGCAAAATAAATTTAACTCTATTGGACCAAGACATGAAAGTAGTTATCCTGCATAAATTTTCTAAATCAATCACGATGGGTTATCTTTAGAAAACTGAAGTATTTATTATTAACAAAGATAATATAGAATGTAAGAACAAGGTTAAAATTGGTTTGATTCCCAACTGTTCATAGCCCCCTGACCCATCTCATTGACTGATACACAGGAGGGTATTTATATCACTTACTTAGCATCGATCATTCTTCATGCTCCACTTTCTTTTTTCTTTTAATATATTTTTATTTAAGTAACATGATCATATTTGGGTTACAGTCATAACCGAAACACCCCCCTTCACCAGTGCAACATTACCCCCTCCCCACTTCCCATCCCCTGCCTGTATTTGAGACAGGCATTCTACTACAGTAATTTGTTTTTAAGTTCAGTAAGTTGTATTTTTTTCCTTAAAGGATAAGAGTAAAAAAATATAGTAAAGGTGTGATAGTGGCAATCGCCAATGTTTGCATAGGTCCAGAAAAATGCAGAAAATGGAAAAAAAATCCTTGACCTGTTTACAAAAAGACCTCACCCCAGAAGTTTATTGGCATAAGACAGACTCTGGGTTCCAGGCACACCATTCTATCCAACTCCAGTCATTCTCAAGGTCCCGGTGAAACTTTTTCACACTTTAGCTATAGTTGGTATCAGACTCTTATATTTAAAGACTCTGGATTCTGTGCATTTCTTTCATCGATGTCAGGATGATGTGGAGCATCCCTAGTTTCAGCATACCATTCAATGCGGAGCGATCTGCTCTGCATGCAGACTGTTGCTGAGTCGCCTGGGTGTTGGGAGCACTCTTTGGAGTAAGTCAATGCCAAAACAGTGGTAGGTCTTCTCTGGTAGAGGCTTGGATCCTGGCAATGTTAAAGACAATTGTGGCTGTTTCCATAGATGGTATCCATTGTTCAGGTGTGTGTGGGCGATGCCCATTCTTCTGAGGCCTGAGCCAAATCATTATGCCAATGTTCAGGGTAAAAGGCCTAATTACATTACCAAATTTGTGTTCCCATCTCTATTAGATAAGAACTTGTTTGCATATGTATTATTTTCCTATTTTAATGTGCCTATGCAAAAGAGAATCAATGCCACAAGATATTGTTGGTGCATCTGGGGGCCAAAGAATAAAGTCCAACATTTCCTGTAACTTGGTATAAACGTGAAATCTATACAGAGTTACTCTTATACCAGTATTACTTATAAAACAGATCTCACAGGGGGAAAATCAAACAATCAAATAACTAATCTAGTGGGCAAAATTGTCACTATATGAGGATATTCGAAAAAAGTTATAGATGTTAAGGGAATACATCTGAAATATACAAAAGAGATACATGTGATCCTTTTATGTTTCAAAAAGAAAACAAGGGTATTTGAAGACAACAGGTGATAGTTGAGTTTGAGACATGTTTTGCGGCATTACGGAACCCTATATTGTCCTTGAACTAGGGGTTTTGCTCAAGCTAATTCTGGTATCACGCAACAGTCCATAGTTTGATGGGGGCAAGAGGGTCACCAAGCATGGGTCAACAGGTGTGTTGGTTGTGGTTATTTGTAGAGGCATAAGCTGAGGACCAAGAGGGTGTCTTTCAATTAGGAGCTGGATGGTGGTGTTGGGGCAGAAGGTCAGTCTTGGTGTCTACCCAATTAGGAACTGAGGATAAGGAGGGTTGAATAAGGGGAAGATAATGGTTCAGGGTTTGTGTATGAGGAGGTAGGAGAGACACAGGGATGAGGGGAGAGGCAATACATAAAAGACTAGACAATAAAGGTCAATTTGAGTGTTTTATCAAAATCTTGGGCATCCTGATTCTATTCCTAGGAACAGTCTAGGATCAGGAACGTTTTTGGATAATGCTTTAAAAAGTATATTTTAAAAAGTATATTTACACCCGTGCGGTTTTGAAAAATAGTATTACTAGTAAACAAAACAGGGGGTCCAATATACATAGGGGAGGGGTTTCCCTCCTCTGCCCGCCCCCTAGAACCTGAGTTGCCAGGGCAGGCCATGAAGACCTGCCTGGCATAGGGGGTCCCAGTCTCCTGAACCCAGTGTTCAGTCCAGGAGATCTGTGGCCCCCTGTCTGACCAACGACCCTGACATACCAGAAAAAAAGAGGGAGGGCTTTCCTGGCATGTGAGCTATGTGCACTCTGCTGGGTCCAACTGCGAGCTCCCTCTCCAGTTTGAAAATTGAAAGGGGAAGGGTTTCCCTCCTCTGCCTGCCCCCCCCCCCCCAGGGCCCGAGTTGCCCGCCTGCCATGAAGACCTGCCTGGCGTGGGGGGTCCCAGTCTCCTGGACCCAGTGTTCAGCCTAGGAGATCTGTGGCCCGCTGTCTGACCAGCGACCCTGACATACCAGAAAAAAAGAGGGAGGGCTTTCCTGGCATGTGAGCTATGTGCACTCTGCTGGGTCCAACTGCGAGCTCCCTCTCCAGTTTCCATGCTCCACTTTCTTAATTAAAGTTGGCATTGTCAATATTTTTGGATTTGAATATTTCTAATAATATTACTAAATATTGCTTATTCTAATATGTAAGTGTGCATTTTGTTCATTTTGAACAATTTTTATACAAAATATTAAATTCAGGGTAACACACATAAAATACAAATGTAAGATTTTTTTTTTTTACTTTGGTGGAATAGCAGGTACTACTCAACCTGTACTCAAGCTTCCAAAAGTCACTCTGAAGTAGTCATAGTCAATTAATCTATCCATAATCTTCACCTCAGGTAAAGAATATTCCAGTCCTCCAAGTGACAGAGTATAATGCCTATAGTCATTCTTTATAATTCTCGATTTCATGCTCTTCATCTGTATCTTCAGAAAAAAACTATAGTTGCTCTTTTTAAATATGTGTATAACATGCCTGTCTCTACATGCTACCAACATATTGGAGCTATCATAGGCTTTAATCAAAGTTAATGCAAAAAGTTCTCAATTTATAGTCTTGTTTTGTTTTGTTTTGGGTTTGGTTTTGGTTTGGTTTGGTTTTGGTTTGGTTTTGGGTTTGGTTTGGTTTTGGGCCACACTAGGTGATGCTCAAGTATTACTCGTGGCTATACGCTCAGAAATCGTTCCTGGCTTGGGGGACCATATGGGACACTGGGGATCCAACCGAGATCCATCCTACTGCTGTACTATTGCTCTGGCTTTATAGTCTTGTTTTTACATAAAAAAAAATAAGTATTTGTAAAATAGAAAATTTAGTAACAGAAAATCTTTAACTGTTGAATCTAAATGTTCCATATATATTTTATCATTTTAAGTAAATGAAGATCCAGAGAGATGATTTAGAGGTTAAGGCACTTGCCTTGTAAGCTACAAATACTAAGTCTATTCCTCTTGTCTTATATGTTTTTTGAGTACCACTATCACTATTCCATGAACACACAGCCAGGATGAAGCAATGAGCATTTCTTGGTGTGGTTCAATAGCCATCCCTCCAACATGAATGAAATCATTTAAACTATTACATGTATAATGAATAAATATTCAGTGTTTATATTACTGTTATGACTTTTAATGACAACCAATAATTGTTATATTTTGCTCTTGAATTTTAAATTATAATTTATTTTAATAAAATTATTTACCATGAGGAACTATTCTTACATGCACACTAAATTTGTTATTATACTGTCATTTTAAATCTAATTAAAAAATAATCATGCTTACATAATGTATTTTAAAATAAAGCTTTATGGGAAAATTGTCTAGTTTCTATATATCAATAATTTAGATATTTAAATATCCAATTTGCAAAAAAAAATAATCCTTTCTATGAAAGAGGGCTTTTGGTTTTAAACAAGAGCTTTCTAAATTCATTAAAATCTAGAAGGATTTCTATTATAGTCTAGTCATAAAATATGGTGATTGCTTAGTCACACAATAACCTTCATCCATTATCTTCTTTTAATATGTGCTAGCGATGGAAAATGATGATTCTAATAAGTCTATTAAATATGATGCATCCTAAAATTCACTAAAGTTTCTTCATAAAGACTTAAATTATATTCAGTGTAACAATTCTAACTATTTTATGGAAGACTAAAATTAACAAGTTGAAGGAAAACATCACTTCTGAGATGAAAATTATAAGCTAAAGTCTACCTCAATATCCTTTCAACTGGATTTGGCTGTCTACCAATATTTAGTTATAATATTACTTGGCAACTTCAAAGATTTGTTCTATTCTTGTAAAATTCAATATGAGTATTTTTTAAATATAATTGTCTCTAATGTAAAACATGTGTTTTTGTTATCTGTGGATAAAATTGGTGAATTTGTTAAATTTATGTTTAACACTTTTCCCTGATATTGCTCTCTATTTCTAAATTTGAATTTTTTTTTTGGGTCACACCCTGTGACGCTCAGGGGTTACTCCTGGCTATGCGCTCAGAAGTTGCTCCTGGCTTCTTGGGGGACCATATGGGACGCCGGGGGATCGAACCACGGTCCGTCCTAGGCTAACGCAGGCAAGGCAGGCACCTTACCTCCAGTGCCACCGCCCGGCCCCCTAAATTTGAATTTAATAAGGCTAAGTTTTAGCTTTAAATGTTGTGATACTAATTGTACTTCCTACATTGAAATTTAACAAGGGAAAAAGACTCTGAGTCATCTCCCATATAATAATTAACTTATAATATTTTCTTTAAAAATTCAGATTATTTAATCACATTTATTGACTAAAATAAAATTAGTTGCACAAAATCGACAGACCTGAAACATTGGCCATTGTTACAGCAATGATTATATTATTATAGCAAGATTCTATTCTATTATATTATTATATTAATTATATTATATTATATTAATTATATTATATTATATTATATTATATTATATTATATTATATTATATTATATTATATTATATTATATTATATTATATTATATTATATTATATTATATTATATTATATTATATTATATTATATTATATTATATTATATTATATTATATTATATTATATTATATTATATTATATTATATTATAGCAAGATTAACTCTGTAAATATGTTTGTGGTAATCTTGATCATTTCTTTAAAAATTACTTTAAAATTTCATGTTCCAATTCCTAAAGTTATGACAACTGGTAATAAGTATGCTATCAAATAGAATTATATAGGACAAATAATGAGTTCAGATGGAAAGATTTTGTGGTAGTTGGGGTCACACATGGAAGAGCTCAGGGTTTCCTCCTGGCTCTGCCCTTGGAAATTACTCCTGTAAACTCAGGGGACCATACAGGATGCTGGGTATCAAACCCTAGTTAGCCACATGTAAGGTGAATGTGTTACCCACTGTGCTATCTCTCTGGTCCCAATGAGGGAAGAATATTTTGTTTACTAGGTCAACCCTACTTGGAGTAATAATTATAATTGGAGAAGGATTTCTAGGGGTGCCTAAGAGACTTAGAAAATTTGTACAGAAGTGCTCAGAATGTCATGCTAGTAGGTTCCTGCAGAACCAAGAATTACACAGCTCATCCCTGTAGTCTCTAATAATTCCAATTTTGGTCCTGGTAATAATAAAAGAACAAGCTGAGCCAGAACTTGAACTGGAGTTGGATACATGCAGTGCAATGCAATGTAATCCTATAACAGGGACACTGTAGAAGATTCTACATAAAAGTCAAAATAAAACACTAAAATTGTATTATTATGGTCACAGGTCAAGGAATACTGGAAAATGTAAAGAAAAAAAATTCTCCCTTAAAGCTTTAAGTGGGATTATAGCTTGACTAATATATAGATCTAGATTTAGTGGGGATAATTTTAGACTGATAATATGAACAATATGATAATAAAATGTTATGTCTGTGTTTATTCCTTAAGACAATCACAAACTAAAACAATATTTCTCCTATGTGTGTATGTGGTGCAAAGCATCCAACTCAGGGCCTAACACATGTAACATAATCTAATACAAACCACTTCCTGACCCTTGTCTTTAACAGCATTAAAACGGAAAAGTTTTGTTTAAAAGATGGCACAGAACTTCCATAAACTTTTTTATACTCAAGAATACTAAATATAGAGGCCAGAGAAATAACATAGCAGTAGGGCGTTTGCCTTGTACACAGCCAACCCTGGACAGACTCCAATTCAATTCCCACCATACTGTACGGTTCCCTGAGCCTGCCAGGAGCAACTTCTGAGCACAGAGTCAGGAGTAACCCCTGAACCACTGAGTATGACTTAATCCCACCCCCCCAAAAAAGAATATCTAATATATAAAACTTGGAAGGCATTTATTTTTCTGCCTATGATCTCAAAGCTAATTTGCTGCTCTGAGAGAGTTAAGGAAGGGTAATTTGTTTTGATAGGCTTAGAATTCCCAAAATATTTTCTTTCTATTTTTCTGAAAAGTCAACACTATTATTTCTTTTTATAAATAAGGTGAATCTAAAATGTATTATTCTCCAAACCTCCATCTTCTCTTTCTAGTATTTTAGAAGCTGTTTTTTTTTTTTTTTAGTTGGGATGTAAAGATTAATGTAAGAATAAGCAAAGGAGAACAGAAATGGATCCCAACCTAGCAACAATAATTCCTATATATTCTGCTTAAAAGTACATATGGGGGAAAGAGTTGCTGTTAGGATATGTTTTGTAATTGAGGAGAGACTTAGGAAATTCTCTGGACTCATCTGTATTTGTTAAGGTTTTGGGAAATGAATAAAAACATGTAACAAAATAAATAATATTCTTAAACTTTCTTTTTTCTTTCTTTCCCTCCTAAGTAAATTTCTACCATTAAAACCTAGTAATTAGATTTTTCCCAGACACTTTATGTTTCTCAAAAAAGAAGAACACAATTAGGAAAGCCAAAGATGAGCAGAGTTTATAGAGAATTTATGAAAAAAAAAAAAAAAACAGGAAATCTATAAAGCTCTCTAAATCACTGGATAAGATCTGTGCTTCAATAATCTCATTTCCATTACCACTTAAAGCACTCAGTATTTAAGACCACCACAGAGAGCTGCACTTATAGTAAATTACTAATGTGAATATCTTTCTTTATGTAGCTATTTGTCATGTTTAACAAATATAACAAAATATCATGCAAAGATTTAGGATTATTTATCTTGGAACCAAACTAGAAGTGGATATACTATTAATAGAGTCTTTACAAAAATAGTATTGTATATATATATTTATAAGCTTATTTTGTTGAAAGTTTTGATATTTTAGTATTTCTCATAAAAGAGTTTTCTAAATTTTGTGATCTTACGTCCTGAACATCAGAGCTTTCCTCATGAATGACTTTCTGTATCATGAAAGAAAAAAACCCAAAAACATTATCTAGTATTAATTTAATTAGATATAGACAAAAATTTATCTCAACATAAGATTCTGCCTTTTATTTTTATGATTAATTCATACTGAGTTAAAATATGAAGGCTTAATGTACTTGAAATAATGAAAATTATTTTGAAAATTTATTTTCCCCTTGTAGCTTCTTTAGTAGACATGACTTTTATACATAATCTTTAAACCCTATTTTATTCACTAAAGAAATGAGAGTATGATGATATTCTTACAGTTTGAATCTTTAAGCATATCTTATTGACAGTTTTCAGTAAAATGTTCTGAAATTTATTATATGTCATCGTATTATTGGAATGTTTTATGGAAGAAAAATACCTGGCAGGAATCAATTATTCCTGGTGGTTCTGGGGGAATCAAATGCTGTGCCGTGGGTCTAACCTGGAGGGCCGATTGCAAAATAAGCACCTGAACTTTTGTACTATTTATTTGCCTCAATTAAAAAAAAAAACTGTTTTAAGCTAAAAATTATGTCAGAGCCTCTCTCAGTAAAATATAATAATATTATTAATATATAACCAATGTTTATTATAGTGTTGATTGTCCCCCCAAATATTCAAATACTCAGATTTTCCAGAGTAGGCTTTTCAATTCAACTGTATTAGGTTGGTATGGGGAACTGTTGAAGTTCTTTGCTGAAGTACATTGAGCTTTAAAAAAATTGTTACATAACCTTAAAGTATTAAAATTACCTAAATTAGTCATATCTTCATAAACAGCATTTTTGAAAGAGAATTCAGGCTTATATCAAATAAAATATCCAAAGTCAACATTTTGCCATATTGTTATTCTCTCATCTCTTCTTGATACTCTAGACATGAAGGCTATAAATTCTCCAACTTGTCTTTACTTTATAATTAAGATAATATTAAATTCTTTAAATTTAAATGATTAGAAATAATTTAAATTTCTCCAGGCATCAAAGATATAAAACTCCATCTTGTCTTTATTTTACAACTTAAATTAACATAAATTAATCTTTCTCTCTCTATATATACACATATATATAGTTAAATATATATAAATATATTTCCTTTCCTGATAATCTATGTTTTATTAACTGATATTTCCATTCTCAAAGGAAACCTAAGGGATAGAGGAATTTTAACATATCCCAAAGCATGACCATGTATCCCTAAACATAATCAATTAAATATAAATAAAGTTATAACTTTATATATTTATATATATCAAATAGTATTTGTCAAGCAATTAGTTATTACTCTTTTGAATAAATAGTGAATATAACAATTTTTATGCTGCAATTGTCTCAGGTTTTGACTCTAACACAAATCTGCCATTCAGTCTTTCTTTTCCTTATTAGTTTAAGTATTATGTTTTAGCATATGAAGTTAGTCAAATAGTCCTAAGGTCTAGCTCAGCAGATAGGTACATTTACATTGTTTTAGTCATGCAAATGTTGGGTTGTTTACTTCAGACACAGTGCTAGGGGTAGGAGAGGATAAACAATCTTACTATTCCAGCTGTTGTTATGACTGTTCCTGTTTCCAATAGAAGGGCCAAATTTGCATCCCAAATAAAGTAGATATTTGTTTGGGTATCTGCACCACTTAGTGAATTTACTCTGAAACCAGAATTCCCTGGATTTTTAAGAGATGTAGAAAAGATTAAGTCTGCCTCATTATGTTTGCTAAAATTACTTGAAGTTAATAATTAGTCACATAGAACAAGGCTGTGAGCAATCATGTGAATTGTACATCTTCTGTAGACTCACTGGAGTACTGGAGACTTGGGTTTTTTTAAGATCTTCTTCTGCATAGTCCAAAATCCATGTTTCAGTGACTCCTCTTTTTGTGGCTCTGGCTGTGGTTATGTCCTCTCCAAATTCTGCAAACACAACTGTTGTTGAGTATTTACCTTTAAAAATGCAGGTGCACAAAATAAGGCATTTTCTGGTGATAAACACACATAATTTGCATAAGATAGTTACTAGTTGTGTTTTAAGGGAATTATTTCCAGGTGTGTTTATTCTGCAGCATTTCCTAATCATACCCACCTTTAAGCTGCCAATCTTTTTTATTTTTGTTAACCTATTATACTTATTTGTCATTATTTTTATACACCTTTGAGATGGAAATCTAATTTTAACGGTAAGTTAAGCTTATCAGGAAACTAAAATTATTTTACTTCTAAAAATAGTTTTTTTTTTCTTTTTTATTTTCTTTTTTGTTTTTGGGCCACACCCGGTGACACTCAGGGGTTACTCTGGTTGTGTGCTCAGAAATCGCTCCTGGTTTGAGGGACCATATAGGACGCCAGGGGATCGAACCTCCGTTCGTCCTAGGCTAGCTCTGGCAAGGCAGACACCTTACCTCTTGTGCCACCGCTCTGGCTCTATTTTATGAGATTTTGTACATTTTGGGGGTATGGGGGTTGGATTGAGGGTCTCCCAAGTACTGTTCTTGGGGCCTTGGGCCTATCCTGATGATTCTCAACCACTCAGATCAGTGGTTCAAATCAGTGGCCTGACTACTGCTCAGGCACACAGTATAGAAAACCCCAAGGTAATTCTGTGGGTACTTTCAGCACAAGTTGAGTCACTGGGCCCACTAGGGCTGAGCTTGGAATATTTGTGGAGCTGTGTGTTTACAGTGATAGAACGAGTCATATGCCCTAGTCCATTTACCACCCTTCTAAGCTTTGGCATCAAAATGGTAATTTTTAATATAGTGTACAAACTAAGAACTTATTATAGATACTTACTAATTTTTATACAGTCAAGATCATGATACTACATTTACATAATTAATTGCAAATTTTTGTTTAGTTGTGACAGTGGATTTACTTAGGATTACTCCTGACTCTGCTCATGGGTCATTCCTGGCACTGCTCAGGTTACCATCCATGGACTTATATTCTAAAATGCATAATGTAAATTAAAACTATTTTGAGCAAAAAATATATTCATTGTATCTTCTCTATCAAATATCATGACTTAGGCTGTTTACCTTAAACATATTAACCAATACATCAGTTTAACTTGAAAAAAAATGATCCAATGCAACTATTTTAATAGTATAAAACTTCATATAACTATTGAATACTATACTGAAAATGATAGAGCTCTGTATAAATATCAGTAATGTATACGTCCTTCAACATGACTGATGAAGTTGCAGCTCTTTGCTGCTGTTTAGAATTTCAACAGAGTTTCACACTACAAGCTTAGGGAAATGAAATTTTTATAATATATACTAGTATAGAATATATATATATATCCATATATATATAACTGTATATTGTAAGGGCTAAGAATAAGCTAGGATAAGTTAGGTATAATAGGTATAGCTGGGATAAGTTAGGTATAATAGGTATACTTTAATTAGGACTAAATATGCTTTTTGGCTTCTGTTTTTGCTTGCTTTTAGAAATTCTTGCGTTGACTCTTAGTTGACATAAGCACTGCCATTACAGGCCTTTTAACATTAGGGCCCTCACAAGTAAGCAATAAACAACTCACTGACCGGGGTGGCCCCAGCTAGCTACCAGCTGGATCAAAGAGATAAGGGATGACTGCATGTGTATATACTAAAAGAGTAACTACTGTTGGCAAAACATGATTTAAAGTTAAGCATTGAAGAACAATATGGGTGCTTTGAGAATTAATAACTCAAAACACATAGGGTGGAGGAAAAGTATAGAAGAGTGAGATGGAGATTAATGTTATTTCTCGCCTCTGTTAATGGCCTGCTCTGAGCTATAAGTAGTATAAGAGACCAGAGACCAGATTCCTCCCACCACCACCCCTTAGCCCTTGGAACTTCATTACCAAGGAAACAAGGCCTTCACCCTGCCAGATCAGGACCCTTCGAAGGGCCATCTGAAGAATATAAGCCATATCTCTGCAAACCATCAGGATGTGGGCTAGGGTCATATGTTCAAAAGGGGGATTAGGACAGTTAGGGAATTGCGCCTTTTCCAGCTTGCACTATTGGTTGTTTCGAATTGTAACAGTTCTGGGCTCCAATGAACTGCTGCCAACTGAACCTGTTATCCCGCCTCTAAGAACTGTATAAAAGAGTTTTGCTTTAGCCTGTACAGAATGGCAGCCATTCCAGAGTTCTGGATCAATAAACCTTGCTTTGCCAATTGCATTCTCTGGAGATTCATGGTCCTTATTTGAGGCAGTGGGCTTCTGGACCCTTTAACAATATCATATATAAGGGCCTGCACAGTGGCACTAGAGGTAAGGTGCCTGCCTTGCCTGCACTAGCCTAGGACAGACCACGGTTCGATCCCCCGGGGTCCGATATGATCCCCCAAGCCAGGTGTGACTTCTTAGCGCATAGCCAGGAGTAACCCCTGAGCGTCACCGGGTGTGGCCCAAAAACCAAATAATAATAATAATAATTATATATTTACAATTTTATTTTTTGCTTTTTGGGCCACACCCAATAATACTCAGGGGTTACTCCTGGCTCTGCGCTCAGAAACCACTCCTGCCTGGGCGCCCATATGAGACACCTGAGGATCTAACCACAGTACATCCAAGGCTAGAACGCCCAAGGCAGATGCCCTACACAGCTTACACCACTACTTCAGCCCCTATGTATAAATAATATTTTAAATAAATGAAGAGACAGTGGCAGCAGCAGTTGGGCATCAGTACGGAGGACCTTGAATACATCTAGCAATCTTTGCACAAGCAACTCGAGCGTGAAATTCCAAAAACCCCTGAGCCCAGAAACAGGACCAGACACCTGGATAAGGAGAAAAGGCAGACCACTATATCAAATATGATACAACACTGAGGAGATCTCTTACAAAACAAACAAAAAAATGTAGACAGATAGACCCTAGAGAACAGAAAAATATAGTTTTCAAGTATTCATCAGGCAGGAGAAAAAAGCCTATATAAATATAATGGTACATTAATAGTACAGTTTAAGCAGTTAGAAAATTAGCAACAAAAGGAACAAAAGTTAGGCAGGAGAATAAAATAATAAAAGTTAGAGAATAATCTAATGAACTGTACTTTAAGAAATAAATAAAAATATCAATGAAAGATAAACTTTGTTCTTTGAAAAAATAAAAATGATTATAAACCAGTTTCTATATTCACAAATAATGAAAGTGAAGAAAAAGTTATTAAAGAAAAATCCCATTCACACTTGTGCTTCAAATAATCTAGTACATTGGAGTTGATTTTACTAAAAAGTGGAAGACAGATGCAAACTAATTTATGAAATACTGCTTCAAGAAATAAAAGAGAACACAAGGAAATGGGAGTGTATATCCTGCTCATTAAGAGGATCAAAATTACTAAAATGCAATACTTTCCAAAATATTGTACAGATTTAATGCAATCCTTATAGAATACTAGTGATTTTTCTTAAAGAAGTGGATATGACACTCCTGAAATTATTTTAGAACAATAAATATCCACCAATATCTAAAGCAAGTATTGGGGGGGAAAAAAGATGGGAGGAATCACATTTCCCAAGCTTAAACTATGCTACTAAGTAGTTGTCATTAAATAAAATATTAAAAGTTATTAAAAACTCATGGAATAGCACTGGAACAAACAGAGATGCCCTTCAACAGATGAATGGCTAAAGAATGTGGAATATATACACAATGGAATATTATGCAGCTATCAGGAGAGATGAAGTCAAGAAATTTTCCTATACATGGATGTACATAGAATCTATTATGCTGAGTGAAATAAGAGAGAGGGAAAGAAATAGTTACAGAATAGTTTCTCTCATCTATGAGTTTTAAGAAAAGCAAAAGACATTATTGTAATTATGCCCAAAGACAATAGAGATGAGGGCTGGAAGGATTGGCTCTCTATGTGAAGCTCACCAATAGAGTGGTGAGTTTAGTTAGAGAGATGACTACACTATCATGACAACATTATTGAGTAACAGAAATGGAATGCCTGTATCAAATACAGGTAGGGATGGGCTGGGGAAGGAGAGAGATGTGGGTCATTTGTGGTGGGAAGTTTGCACTGGTGAAGAGGGGTGTTCTTTTTACTACTGAAATCCAACTACAATCATGTATGCAATCATGGTGTTTAAATAAAGAAAAAAAAATCATTCAACTAATTGTAAAAAAACCCTCCCTTATTTCCCTTTCTCTTGCTTCACATATTTCTAAATAAGTTTCAATAAAAGCTTTATTGCTTTACAAAAAAAATGACACTGGAATAAAGACAGACCCTCAGATCAATAAAATAGACTTGAATATCCTGAGATGGACCTACAGGTATATTATAAAATAATCCTTGATAAAAGAAAAAGAAATTAAAAGTGTAGCAAGGAAAGCCTCTTCAACCAGTGGTGTTGGGAAAACTGCAAAAAAGAGAATCCAGGCCTCTATTTAATATAGTGAACAAAAGTCAAATAAAAATGTATTTCTGGGGCCAGAGAGGTGGCACTAGAGGTAAGGTGTCTGCCTTTCAAGTGCTAGCCAAAGAAGGACCGGGTTCGATCCCCCGGTGTCCTGTATTGTCCCCCCAAGCCAGGGGCAATTTCTAAGCGGTTAGCCAGGAGTAAACCCAGAGCATAAAATGGGTTTGGCCAAAAAATAAATAAATAAATAAATAAAAAATAAAAATGAATTGAACACCTTGATATAAGACCTAAAATCATAAGGCACTGCAAAGAAAATGTAGGCAGAACACATGATATTGAAGCCAAGGATACTGTATCTTAAAGGAAGAAAACCCACTGGCAAAATAGTGAAAGCAAAGATAAATAAGTGGGATTACATTAAATTGAAAAGCTCTGCTCCTCAAAGAAAACAGATACTAAAACAAAGTGACTAAAACAGGGACTAAAATTTTCACTAAGAAAGTAACTAAAACTAAATTGAAAAGCTTCTGCACTTCAAAGAAAACAGTGCTTAAAACAGTGACTAAAACAATGAATATCCACGTAATGGGACAAGATACTCATCCATCTGATAAGGGGTTAATAACTATGATATATAAGGCAGTGGTAGAATTCAACAAGAAAGAAACATCAAATCCTTTCCAATAATAAGAAGACATGAACAGATGTTTCTCAAAAAAAATATACATGGCCAAAAAACACATAAAAAATGCTCTATAGCATTACTCATCTGGAAGATACAAATCAATACAACAATGATGTATCATCTCATACCACAGATTCTTTCACACAGCCAATGCTTGTGCACATACAGGGAGAAAAGGACTCTCTCTCATTGCTGATGGGAATGCCAACTTGACCAGCCTTTTTGGAAAGCAATATAGATATTCCTTAAAATCTGGAAATTGAATCCTATGTGATCCACCAACATTCCTAGGGATATACCCAAGGAATCCAAAAGCACAATACAAAAATGCCATCTGTACTATGTTTATCACAGAACTATGGACAATAGTAAAAATCTAGAAATAAATCCAGTGCCTGAGAGTAGATGAATGACTGAATGACTAATTAAAAACTGTGGTACATCAACATGGGCAAATACTATGCAGCTATTAGAAAAGTCATGAAATTTGCTTATACATGAATGTATATGGAGAAAATGTTGCTGTGTGAAATGAATAAGAGGAAGAAAGATAGACATGTAATTGTCTTGCTAGTGTAAGGTATATTCAAAAAATAACAAATAATGTGGTAATAATATCCAGAGACAACAAAGAGGAGAGCCTGTACATTGTAAAAATCTTATCACAAATAGTGGAGAAATTGAGATAGGCCAAGAAAGGGATCACAATGACAAAAATAAATGGAATTGGTCACAAATAAATGGAATTGGGACAATAACTGGGTTTTGGAAGGAGATAAAGTGAAATGTACAATAGCCTTTCATTAACAATAGTGCAGGGCCAGAGCAATAGCACAGCAGTATGTCATTTGCCTTGCAAGCACCCAACCTGGGGAGGACCCAGGTTCGATTCCTGGCATCCCATACAGATTCACACCAGACTGATAGGGGGAGTTTCTGAAGGCAGATCCAAAAGTGACCCCTGAGCATCGCTGGATGTGGCCCATAAAAACAAAGCAAAACAACAACAAAAAACCATGATGTCCATAAAGGAAAATTATGTAGAGAAAGTGAAAAGGAGAGAGAGGGCAAAATACCTGCCTTTAAGGGACAGGATTAAAGGGAAATGGAGGATATTGGTGGGGGAAAACCTCATGGGTAAATGGTTGTGTATATTGTAAGACTGAAACTCAATTATGAGCAACCTTGTAGTCATGGATTTAAATTATATTTATATATTTAAACTCTTATACATTATGATATTTCAAATTTAAGTTTTGGGAGCCAAATCAATATTAAAGTGAGTAGGCACTTACTTTGCATGTACTAGAAATGTGTTGGATCCCTAGATAAAGTCAGAAGTAAGCCCACACACATCACAAAGAATGAGAACAATCAGTGCTGGCGGGGATGTGGAGAGAAAGGAACTCTTTTTCACTGCTGGTGGGAATGCTATCTAGTCCAACCTCTATGGAAAGCGATATGGAAATTCCTCCAAAAATTGGAAATTGAGCTTCCATTCGACCCAGCTATTCCACTCCTAGGAATATACCCTAGGAACACAAGAATACAATACAAAAATCCCTTCCTCACACCTATATTTATTGCAGCACTATTCACAATAGCCAGGCTCTGGAAACAACCAAGATGCCCTTCAACAGATGAAGGGCTAAAGAAACTGTGGTACATATACACAATGGAATATTGTGCAGCCGTCAGGAGAGATGAAGTCATGAAATTTTCCTATACATGGATGTACATGGAATCTATCATGCTGAGTGAAATAAGTCAGAGGGAAAGAAATAGACGCAGAATAGTCTCACTCATCTATGGGTTTTAAGAAAAATAACGGTCACTTTTGCAACAATCTTCAGAGACAATGAGAGGAGGGCTGGAACTTCCAGCTCACTTCAAGAAGCTCACCACAAAGAGTGGTGAGTGCAGTTATAGAAATAACTACACAGAGAACTACCATAATCATGTGAATGAATGAGGGAACTGGAAAGCCTGTCTAGAGTACAGGTGGGGGTGGGGTGGGATGGAGGGAGATTTGGGACATTGGTGGTGGGAATGTTGCACTGGTGAAGGGGGTGTTCTTTACATGACTGAAACCTAATCACAATAATATTTGTAATCAAGATGTTTAAATGAAGATATTAATAAAAAAAGAAAAGCTTCACCCAAACTAAGTTAAAGATTTTAATAAAATTTTAAAGCCTCTTAAAAAGAAAAAGAAGCGCAGAATAGTCAGGTGTTACTAAAATATAATAAATAAAAATAATATAAATTATGAATTTGACTGAATATTTTGCCTTTTTTCATTACAAATTAAATCATTAAATTGATTATAAATAAGGAACTTATATGGTACCTTTTTCACTGGGTTGCATACTTTCATACATTTTCTTTGATATTATTAGCATAAAATATTTTTATCTCTTACCATGTTAATTTTTTCTTAATTGAAGATTTAATAATTATGATCTATCTCTTTTTTTTTTTTTTTTTTTGGTTTTTGGGTCACAGCTGGCAGTGCTGAGGGGTTACTCCTGGCTGTTTGCTCAGAAATAGCTCCTGGCAGGCAGGCAGGCAGGCATGGGGGAGCATATGGGACACAGGGATTCAAACCAACCACCGTTGGTCCTGGATAGGCTGCTTGCAAGGCAAATGCCGCTGTGCTATCTCTCCGGGCCCAATTATGATCTTCTTAAGGTTATATTTCTGAAGAAAATGTTATCTATTTACTAATTAATAACACATACTGGATAAAATATTTTGATCTTTTGAGAACAATCAGACTGCTTTCTGATATATTTTAAATATTATTTATGGGGAGGTGTTGGCTTTCATTGACCACAGATCTTTGCTTACAGAATTCTGGCTCTGTACTCAAGGATCTTGTTTTGCCATGCTCAGTGTAGTGCTAAGGACTGAAAGAAGGTCAGGTGCATGCAAGACAAATATCTCTTTATTATCACCCAGCACTTGTTTTCAAAACACAATTGTTAAACGAGTATACTATTGAGCATGATAATGTTCTAATTGATTAAACATATATTCATTAGGATAAAAATTTTTGTTTGTTTGTTTTGGGGCCACACCCAGCTACTTTTGGCTCTGCACTCAGAAATTGCTCCTGGCTCAGAGGACCATATGGGATGTCAAAATCAAACCCAAGCCCATTCTGTCCTATGTCTGCAGAACTCAAGGCAAACGCCCTATCACTGTGCTATCTCTCGGCCCTGAGAAATATTATTTTAGTCTCTAATTAAAGATCTTTAAATTTTTAATTTTAACATGTTAAAATATTCAATATCATTAAAAACTACATTTGGGTAGCATCCTTTACACTAATATCAATAAGTTTATTTGTGATAGTCTTTTGGTCAGTACGATTAGGATAATGTCAAAACACAAAATTTATTGTAAAAGTAATTCTATTATATATTATGTAAAATAACAAATGAACCTTTGAAAAATTGTAACTGTCAATATCTCATTTCAATACGTTTATTTGTGAGAGAGAACCTAGCTAGGTTTTTCTTTGTCAAATGAAAGCTAACATTGTATATACTGCTTATATTAAACTAGCAAAATGACTTAAAGGTAAACATTATTTGGTAATTTTTGGTACTATTTAAGGTAAATAATGTCTATATTATATCTATTACATTATATTGTTTATTAAATAATGTCTATATACATTATGATAGAAAACATAATGTAGGACTGGAGAAACAGATTTACATTTTTTGTGTATTGTCACAAAAAATAAAGAATAATTATGTGATGATTGAATAGATAATTTATTTTAAAAACATGTTTCATTGTGGAATTGTTGGTATCCTGCTGTTTTGTTTTTATTTGAGTTTACTTTTACTAATAACTGTATTTACTTACAGGAATTTTGTCTGCATTATTCTTAATTATTATAGATGTAGAATCAAATAATAAATAGTAGAATTGAATTCTGTTTTTTTTTTTTTTTTTTTACTTTTTTTTTTTTTTTTTTTGGTTTTTGGGCCACACCCGGTAACGCTCAGGGGTTACTCCTGGCTATGCGCTCAGAAGTCTCTCCTGGCTTGGGGGACCATATGGGACGCCGGGGGATCGAACCGCGGTCCGTCTCCTAGGCTAGCGCAGGTAAGGCAGGCACCTTACCTCCAGCGCCACCGCCCGGCCCCTGAATTCTGTTTTTTTATAGTCAAAGATAATAAAGGATACCAATAAGGCTCTGTAACTGCAACTTCATTCCTCCAATTATGAAATAGAAGTTTGTTAAAATCCTATCAATGTTAAAATCCTATCATGTATAAGATTTTCAAATTATTTTTTATGACAAAACAAAAATAACATTAACTTTGTTAGTTAAATGTTTAATCTTGAAATAATTCTATGTTATAGTTATCTTGGTAAGAATAATTTAAATTCCTTTGGTTGCTGCAAGAAAATCTCATTACAAATTACACAGAATGGATAGAAGTGTATCTAAGTATCTAAGACTGACAAAATGAAGTAAAACTCACGAAGGTTAATCTTAGAGTGAAATGTAGGTTTGCCTTGCAGTATTTTGTAGAAACAGGTTAAATATTGCCATTGTTACTGTATTAATAAAACAATAGGTTTTATTACTTCAACATCATTTCTAAGTAAAGGATTTTATTAAAACTGTGGAAATTTTGCTTTTTTTTTCTACGTAGATATTAGAAATCTCTTCTTAGGTATTATAATTGTTGAATAAAATTTTTTTTATTAGGATCTTGGCTAACATTAGCCTACCTTTATTGTTGTCATATGAAAATACTAGTGAAAAATATGGACAACTTTCAACTTAGTTGGTAATGACTTTTGCATGTAATATTCAAATTTAATCCTCTTTGCAAATTTTTTTTTGTTTGTTTTTGGGCCACATCCGGTGATGCTCAGGGGTTCCTCCTGGCTATGCGCTCAGAAGTCGCTCCTGCCTTGGGAGATCATATGGGACGCCGGGGAATCGAACCCCAGTTCATCCTAGGCTAGCACTGGCAAGGCAGACACCTTACCTCTGGCGCCAGCATGCTGGCCCCTTTGCAAATATTTTTAATGTTTATTAGGAGTAAAATTTAATTAAGCTGTAAGAAAACCTTTTTATGCTATATTATTTATTTCCCTAAAATTTTATGCCTTTTTATAAGAATATTTTTATAGAAATTAGTGATATTTTGTAAACCTAATATTCATAATATATTCATTATCTATTCATTATTTAATAGAAAAGGATCATAGATTTTTTTTCTAATATTTTCAGTTTAAAGCCTTGGGCATGTTTGCTGTTTGGTTCCTTTCCATTACCAGTCCCAAACGACTCACTCAGCTTTCACCTTTACTGTCACTTACAAGTACTGATTCATTTTCAAGAGACTAGTTGGGTAATTGGCATTTCTATCTACTACACTATTCTTCTTGTGCTGCTATGCTCCCTTGTGTCTTTATATTTGTGATCCTTCAAGTCTAAAGAGAAAAACAAAGGTTAAAGACTCTTACATTGTTAGTCTTTGGTTCAAATTTTATCACAGATAGCACTTAAGGTCCCCTAAATTCCTCCAAGAGTGACCCCAGTGTACAGTCAGGAATAAATCATAATTTGATGCGGAAGTTAACCAAGTAGCACCCAAAACACTCCACATTCACTGCTAAAAACTGTGACGCCTGTTAAAGTAATCTACATCTGATAACGAATAAATTCTTTTTCACACTCAAATAACCATAAAGTTAGTGTGATCTATGTCATTATTCCAATGTAAGTGCACACACCTAGGCTATGGTATGAACACCAGAATTTTACAAATATATAGGATGGGATTGGATATTGACTAATAGTGAAAATGCCCCCCACACAGTACTATCAACTCCAGGTGAGTTGGTCTGAAGCAGACTTGCCATACAAATTAATAAACCAGGACAGTCATAAAGGAAGAAATCATGGATTCAGGTGGCTTTTCACCTTGTGCTCTACAAGCCTGTTAAACTGAAATCTCTATTTACCAATTCAAATCTCAAATGGGAGGGAGAGGATTGAGTGAAAGACAAAATTATCTATAAACTAATTTAGTCTAGATAGACTTTTAAAGGAATATGTGAAAAGGAAAGAAAAAGCTAGGGAACACTTTTGTTTTGGGTAAAAGCAGTTGCTCCAACAACTAATACTTTAAATGAAAAACCAACCAACATGGGGGAGGAGTGGTGGCACACGCAGTAAGGCCTAGCTTGCGCTAGCCTACGAAGGAACGGGGCTCACTCCCCCGAGCAATTTCTGGCACATAGCCAGGAGTAATCTCTGAGCATTACCAGGTGTGGCCTAAAAACCAAAACAAAACAAAACGAAAAAAAGGAGCCAACCACCAATAACAAAAATCGTTGTTTCCTTTTGTGTTATGGTTGAGAGTCTAAAGTTTTTCAATTTTTTTTTACATTTTTTTGTACTTTTACATACAATAGACACATAGGCAGTTATATTTAATTCTGGATCTGATCTTCTGGATCTCTGATCTCTGGATCTCTGATCCAGGCAGTTATATTTAACTTCTGGATCTCTGATCATAGTAGATGCTAGTTGTTAGATTCTCTGAAAGTTTTAAAAAAAACACAATAACAAAAGCAGAAAATCACTTCCTTATGCCATCTTTAAGACTTTTGGACATTCTAACAGTTGAATTGTAGCTTAGTGAGTTATTTAAGCAGATATTCATAATAAATTAAATGAATTTCATCCAACTTCTTAAGCTAAAATTTTATTTTTGATCACCATTTGTACACTTAATTATAATGTTTCTGAGCAGTTCATTAAGATAAATTTTCTTTTATTGATTATGTAACATTAAATATGTACATAATGCTCAGATACTGAGTGAATCACATATATCATATTTTCATATGTGCCCTCTAGATAAGAATGTGCATTAGATATACACATATGAACTAGTGTGTATATTTTCAAAACCTAGCAAATTTAATTAGAAACATTAAAATTATACATTATGGTTGTATAATATTTTGGATTTCATGTATTATTTAACTTAAGCAAAATTGAAGGCAATGTTAAAGAATAATATCCTTGAATAGACTTGGTCATAATTTCTTTGAAAAAAAATTCTTAGAAAAAAATACAAAACCTATTTAAAATCCTAAATAATATTGCATAAAATCTAATTTATGAGTATACTGTCCAGTACTATGGGGAGTTGGTGAATGTAGATAAAAAAGAAAGAAATGGAGATAGGCTATTCAGTAGCAAGGTCTACTGACTGATCTACTGGTCTAATTTTCTTTTTTATTGACTGATGGTCAATAGAAATCATATAAAGATTTTAAAGGTGGAGAGGTTCTTAAAAGAATGGGAACAAAGCTATGGATGTTTTACTGCTTTAGGAAAATAAAAAAGAGCTAATATGCTTAAACGTTGCCTAAATGTAAAATTAATTTGGGAACAATTGGCTCCAAACCTGGGCTACAACATTATGGACTAAAAAATATAAACTTGAAAATACAAAGACATTTCCATCTTAATTTTAACTTAAATCTCAGAGCTGTACCAAGGTAATGGGAAACTGACCAAGGAAAAGAGAAAGCAGCAAAACATATGTTATATTACACAGGTATAAAAAAGATGAAACTGTTCTATTTTATAAAGCAATATGGTTAGACAGGTGGAGAAATACTAATGCTTATTATCTCATGTGTCATATAAAAATGTGAAATGAAAACAAATATTGACTCAATGAACAAATAGTGGTTACCAGTAAAAGATAAAAGAAATGAGTTAAAATGACTAATAGAGATTGTTATAGTAAAAAATAAAATTGACCCTTATTTAAAAACTTTATATGATGTATGAAAATGTTATTTATGATGATATATACTTGAAATTTATACATTGTTTAATGTAATGCTACTCACCTGTTTTATGTCCTGTCTTCTTTATATTGAATATATTAGAATAAAATACTTACATATCATATATATACAAAGATTCATGCTTTATATATTAAATTAACATGAATATGTTTATCATATTGTGTCTTCACATATTAAGTAATTATTTCAAGAAAGCAAAAATATTATTTTGTTCACTGCCTCATTTATCCTTTCAAAAGAGAAAATTTGGGTGTCTGTTAAATTACACCTTGCTTTTAACCAAAACAAGAGCATTTCACAGCTTCCTCTTTTCTTTTCATCTATACCTTAAACTAGTAAATGTCCACATTAACTAGATTAACTTTTGCCTCTCATTCACCCCTTCCCATCCCAATTGATAAAAAGAAGAGCTTTAGATTTGGCTGGCCCAGAAAGCCAGCAGTTTCCTTGATCCATCCCTCATGAATGTCTTGGTTTATAGTTCACACAGTGACCCAGCTTCATTTGCTTACCTGGAGTTGTAAATACCACCTGTGGGGCATTTTTACGAGTGTCTATTATATTTTATGTACTATGCTTTTCTTACCTAGTTCCTTGACATGCAAAATGACCATGATTGTTTTATCATGGCTATATTAGTCACAGAAGTTGGCCTAATGATATGTGTGATTCCATTTTCACATGCTTATATCTTTTATCACAAGAAAAAGAGTGATTATGACAATTATATTTTTACTTTTATCAGCTTTTATTGTGTACACTCTTAAAATATATATCTACTTCAGATAAGATGAAGTGATGTAAACACTTTATGATTGCTCAATTATTAAATAATAATTTATAAGCTACTTCAACATTTAAAATGGAGACCTGGAGGTGTGCCTTTGGTTCTTAGGACTTTTGGACACAAGGTATTATAAATATTTAAATAAAGATAAAATTATAAATGCCTTATTCTGTCAGTCTATCAAAATATAAATTTATTAAAGCTATACTGCAAGTACTTAAATTAGTTCATCACCTTGTATTATATATAGCTAAATGTGTTAGCTCTGTAAAAAGAATTATTTTATTAAATTGCAAAATATTTTATTTCATGATTTCAAAGAAAGGTTGCATCGACAATCTCAAGGGTTATTATTTATTCTCTTTTTTTTTTTTGAAGAGGGTAAGTTCTAGAAGACTTTTCCCCCAAAGTAAAAAGATATTACAATTATGTCTCTAAATAATTGATACAAAATTCCAAAATAAAATGTACTAGGTTTCATGTTGAATATATTTACATGATATGCAGTCCATATTATACATTTTTGGTTAATTTACTGGGTCACATCTGTCAGTGCTCAGGAATTACTCCTAGCTCTGTACTCAAGTATCGTTTCTGGTGGAGTCAGGTGACCTATGGTGTGATGGGGATTGAACCTAGACAGGTTGCATGCAAGGTCTTTATTCTACCCTTAGGTCTATCTCTCAGCCAACTACATTATATATATTTAGGAAATAAATAACCTCCTCCCAAATACTCTTCATATATAAGGGCAATTCTTGTTTCCTTTCATAAATAAGCACATTTGGGGTCAGACAGATGGCATTGCAGGTGTGGCATTTGACTTGCATCCTGTCAATCAAGCTTCCTCATATGGAAGCTGAGTTTGCCAGGTGAGATACTTGAATAGAGAGCTAGGAGTAAGTCCTAGGTACCACAAGATGTGGCCCCAAAATAAACAAAATAATTTTCATGTATAATCTTTATTTAAAATAAAATCAAGGTTATGATGAGGCAGTGTACATAACGTTTATATTTTTAAAATTCTTGAAGAAAATGAAGAAATACATAAAAAATAAAGTTCTCAAGAGTTTAGACAACAAAAATAAGTGACAAAGTATCTATACAAAATCCCAACTTGGGAGCAGGATTGGTGGCGCAGTAGTAGGGCGTTTGCCTTGCACACTGCTGATCCAGCACAAACCACAATTTGATCCTTGGTGTCCCATCTGATCCCTCAAGCCAGGAGCAATTTCTGAGTGCATAGCCAGGAGTAACCCCTGAGTGTCACTGGGTGTGGCCCAAAAGCCAAAAAAAAAAAAAAAAGAGAGAACTGAAGCCAGCTTGTATAGACATATTATTAATCCATATAATCTGAATGTTTTGACCTAGTAAATCATAAGTACTTAATGGAATAATTATTGGATTTTTTATGATACAGCCCTTTGTATTATTAAAACCAAGTGTTTTTGTGAATTAATGAAGATAAATATAATTAAATATAAATATAATTTCAAAGTATTAAAAATCAATATAGTAGTAAAAATAAATTTTAATTAGAATTAGGATTATTAAATGAATATAAGGTCACAACGTTCTGATATAAAAATTTTAATTAGAATTAGGATTATTAAATGAATATAAGGTCACAACATTCTGATATAAAAATTTTGTATTTATGTTCATGAGTTTCCTTTATTTGTGTATGTTTCCATGTCTTCAAATAAAAGGAAAACATAAACATATATATAAACATCATATTATTGATAAAATAACAAGATTAATTTTGCATATAATTTAAATATATTAATGTATACAGATATATTGAATATAAATTACAATTTAATAAAATAAAAATACATATTTTAGGTAGCTATTTCCTTTAGAAGAATTTGATATCATACAATTGTCTGATTCAATGCATGGTCCCAAATCATTAAGTGTTCATGACATATTATATATATATATATGTATATATGTTAGAGTTCTGTTATTATATATACATTCTGCCCTACTAATTAGTTCCTACTAAATAAAATAATAGTCAGCACCCATCCCTACAGTCCCATTAGCTTATACTACCTCATTAATGTTAGAAATAATCCCCTCTTGTACCCCAATAACTATGTCTTAATCAAAAATACTAATAATATTTCATATTCCAGGTACTTAGGTGATGTAATGAAAGTTAACATTTTTGTAGGTTCATTTTACAATGCAATTAAAAATGCTAAATGGCATTAAATTAAATTTACAGTTTTGTTCTTTTATCTTTAAATTACACATAACAAAAGATAAAGATATTTTGGCTACAATTTCTTATTTAATTCATCTATTTAATTAGAAAGAAAATAAATGAGAAAACGGCAGCAGAATAAATGGCTTGCTTGAATAATTTTATTATATATGTTCACTGAGAATTTCCATTCTGTTCAACAAGCTTGACCATTGTAAGTGGTTTCAACATTCAATTGTAGGTTGTTAAATTACTATGTGTAACTTTGGAACAAAAAACATCTTTTTCTGGTGCACATTTATACAATAAAATTAGATTCCATGAAATGTTTCTAAAGGCATTCCATGCTGAAGTTTTAAAAGTTATGTAAAAAATAGCTTCCTCCTTAGAATTTTCTGTAACAAATGCACTGCAACAGTTACTAAATTGTGTAAAAGTAACTTAAATAACTTTTATATCATTCTTTAAGTTTTTGAAAACTCACTGGAGTATAAGCTTATTTGGAAGAAACCTATAAAGATATTCTGTAGTACCAGTAGATTATGGACTAGTGTGAATCCAAGCCTATAGGATGCTCAGCACATAATGGCCCACAAAAGTATACAGGGTGCAGTCCTGGAGACCCCAGAGCATCACCAGGTATGATGTTGGAGGCTCCAATTACCAACAAGGGTCCCAGGTATCCCCAGCACAACATTCTTAATCTTTGCATTCAACTTCAGAACCTGTGACAAACAAAACCTTCTAAGAACCACTTGGGAATCCTTCCAAAATTAAAGTAAACCAAAGTAATTTAATTCCCTCAGTATCCATAAAAAAAATGTAGTACCATTTCTCTTGCTATATATCAAGTATCATATGTCCCTAAGACATTAAAATTTATTAATAAAAGTAAGCATATTTTAATGATGAAAATATTGTAAAAAAAAACTAAGATTCACCGTCAAAATTATAATATTCAGCATTAAATATTTCATTATTTTTATTATCAAATGCCAACACTATTAAAGAAGCTAGAAAGACAGTATAAGTTACCTTATAACACAAGCAATAGAAAATTCTTGCTAATATTTTAATATGGACAACATTAGGAGCCTAAGTACTCAGAGCTGTTAATAGCCATGGTATTTAAATTTAAAATGTACTGGAAAACAAATGCTTTTCCTGTTGTACTAAGTAAACATTGCTCCAACAGGAATTAAAAGAGGTCTTTTACCTGGTGTCCCATATGTTCCCCCGTGCCTGCCAGGAGCTATTTCTGAGCAGACAGCCAGGAGTAACCCCTGAGCACTGCCGGGTGTGGCCTAAAAAAAAAAAAAAAAAAAAAAGGTCTTTTGGAAAATAGGAACTGATCAGGCTCATCTGAAATCACATGTAGTTATAAAAGTTTATGCTCTGATAATCACGATGTTCGCCCTTGTGTTCCTTAGATGCTTCCATTATGTGATTACTTCTACCAATTGAAATTCTTTTTCTTTCCTGAAAAAAAAATTAAAACTGAATAGGTCATGGTTAAAGCAGTATTGAAATAATTTAATATATCTTTACAAAATATTAGTGGAAATCTAAAGTGATTATGCACATTTGTTAGTAGTTTCATGTGTTTTCAGGTAGATCTTTAACAATATAAAGGAAAACATTAACGTTAAATCAATATAAAATATTTATTTGAATTTGATATTTTTGAAATGTTAATAACACTTGTAAAATATTTGGCACATATATTTTCAATTTTATTTTTTTAATTTTTATTTCTTTTTATAATGATGTTGATACCTTATATTTAAGTATCAATTTTAAATTCTGGGGTATCTATGGGGCCAGAAGGATAGCTTAGTGGTAGGGGATTTGACTTGCATGTAGCTGACCCAGGATGGACCTGGTTTTGATTCCCAGCATCTCATATGGTCACCCTAGCATGCCAGGAGCGATTTCTAAGAGCAAAGTTAAAACTAAACCCAGAGCAACACTGGGTGTGGCTCAAAAACCAAAATAAATAAATAAATTCTCAAATATCTAAAATTAATTATTCTTTTTAATGACTACAAGTATCCTGAAATATTTTTCTATTGATAATGTTGCAATAGTTTAAAAAATAGTTGCAATAGTTTAAAAACATTCACAAATATGAACGAACTTGAACTATTTGTGCAAACTAAGCCGATCCTAAGCGACTTACTCAGAGACGAATTACACAATCCAAACCCCCGATTGTAACAACAACCACGCCACACAATACAACTGCACAACAGTCCTCTCTATCAATAATTTCCCTAAATGTTAATGGACTAAACTCTCCAATTAAAAGACACATAGTAGAGAACTGGGTTAGGAAAAATAAACCGGACTTCTGCTGTCTGCAAGAAACACACCTACAGTTACAGGATAAGCACAGGCTTAGAATTAAAGGATGGAAAGTAATTATTCAGGCCAATGGAAAACAAAAAAGAGCAGGGACAGCCATTCTTATATCAGACCAAATTGTATTCAACCTCAAGAAAGTGATCAGAGACAAAGAGGGGCACTACTTACTGATCAGGGGAACATTAGATCAAGAAGTGCTAACCCTGGTCAATATCTATGCACCTAATGTAAAGTCACCAAAATATGTGAGGCAACTACTGACAAACCTGGAGAAACACATGAAGGGAATTGTGATAATAGTAGGGGACCTCAATACTCCACTATCACCACTGGACAGATCCTCCAAACAGAAAAATAGTAAAGAAATAAGAGCTCTAAATGAAAAATTAGAAGAATTAGGGCTAATAGACTTATATAGAGCCCTCCATCCCCAGAAAGTAGAATACACATTCTTCTCAAACCCACATGGAACCTTCTCCAGAATAGATCATGTCTTAGGATACAAAGCCAACCTATATAAGACCACAAAGGTAAGGATCATTAGAAGTACCCTTTCAGATCACTATGCAACAGAGCTTATAATTGATGTCAAGAAGAAGCAATGGAGGAAAACTAATACCTGGAGATTGAACAACATACTGCTTAACAACAGCTGGATCAAAAAACAACTCAAGGAGGAAATAAAAAGATTCCTTGAGACGAATGACAATGAAGAGACAACATGTCAGAATTTATGGGATACAGCAAAAGCAGTACTTAGGGGGAAACTCATAGCATTACAGGCCTATGTTAAGAAACAGGAAAATAACAAAACCAACAGTTTAAAAGATCACCTCAAAGAATTGGAACAACAGCAACAGAGAAATCCAACCACAACCAGAAGGCAAGAAATCATAAAAACCAGAGCAGAAATAAACAACATAGAGACTAAGAAAACAATACAAAAAATCAATGAGACCAGGAGTTGGTTTTTCGAAAAAATAAATAAGATAGACAAACCATTGGCAAAACTTACCAAAAAAAAGAGGGAAAACACCCAAATTACTAGGATCACGAATGAAAGGGGAGAGATTACAACAGAACCCCAAGAAATACAACATATCATGAGATCATATTATGAACAACTATATTCAACTAGGCTAGAGAACCCACCAGAAATCGACAGATTCTTGGACAAACACCCTCTTCCAAGACTGGAAAAGGAAGACCTAGAAACTCTAAACAGTCCAATCACTTCAGAGGAAATTGAAGACGTAATGAAAAGACTCCCTAAGAACAAATGCCCAGGCCCAGATGGATTTACAGGTGAATTCTATCAAACATTTCAAGAAGACTTATTACCACTGTTCCATAGGCTTTTCAAAACCATAGAAAAAACAGGAATCCTCCCCAACTCCTTTTATGAGGCTAATATCACACTCATTCCTAAAGAAGGCAAAGACACCACCAAAAAAGAAAACTACAGACCAATCTCACTAATGAACATTGATGCAAAGATACTTAACAAAATCTTAGCAAACCGAATCCAACACCTCATTAAAAAGATCATACATCATGATCAAGTGGGATTCATCCCAGGAATGCAAGGTTGGTTCAACATACGCAAATCAATCAACATTATACACCACATCAACAACATGAAGGACAAAAACCACATGATCATATCAATCGATGCAGAGAAGGCGTTTGACAAAATCCAACATCCGTTCATGTTAAAGACACTCAGCAAAATAGGGTTAGAAGGCACCTTCCTTAAGATAGTTACAGCTATTTATGAAAAGCCTACAGCCAACATTATACTTAATGGCGAGAAACTAGAAGCATTCCCACTAAGGTCAGGAACTAGGCAAGGCTGTCCACTCTCTCCACTCTTATTCAATATAACCTTAGAAGTCCTAGCAATAGCAATCCGACAAGAGAAGGGAATCAAAGGAATTCAAGTAGGGAAAGAGGAACACAAGCTAGCTCTATATGCTGATGATATGATGATATACATCAAAAACCCTAAAGAATCCACAGAAAAACTCCTAGAAACAATCAACCAATACAGTAAAGTGGCTGGATACAAAGTCAATACACAAAAGACAGTAGCGTTTTTATATACAAACAATGAAGTTGAGGAGAGAGAGATTAAAAATACAATTCCATTTAAGATAGTATCAAAAAATATCAAATACCTAGGAATCAACCTTACAAGAGAAGTGAAAGATCTATACCAGGGAAACTTCAAAACACTTCAGAAAGAAATTGAAGACGATCTAAAGAAATGGAAGAACATCCCATCCTCATGGATAGGTAGAATTAACATAATCAAAATGACTATTTTACCCAAATTGCTATATAGATTTAATGCAATCCCTATCCAAATCCAGACACAATTCTTTAAAGAAATAGAACAATCAATTATAAAATTCATTTGGAACCATAGAAGACCCAGGATAGCTAAACACATTCTGAAAAATGAGAAGTTGGGAGGTATCTCCTTACCTAACTTGAAACTATACTATAAAGCCATAGTAATAAAAACAGCATGGTACTGGAACAGAGACAGGACCTCAGACCAGTGGATTAGAACAGAATTCCCAGACATAAACCCCCAGATATATAGCCAACTAATATTTGATAAAAGAGGCAAGAATATGAAATGGAACAAAGAAAGCCTATTCAACAAATGGTGTTGGTACAACTGGAAACTCATATGCATGAAAGTGAAAATCGACCCATATCTCACTCCTTATACAAAAGTCAACTCAAAATGGATCAAAGATCTGGAAATCAGACCTGAATCTATAAAGTTTATCGAGAATAAAATAGGCAGAACACTCGAAGACCTTTATATCAAAAGGGTCTTTGAGAATGGAGCACCAATGGCAAAAACGTTAGCATCAACTATAAACAAATGGGTCTATATCAAACTAAAAAGCTTCTGCATGGCAAAAGAAACCCTACTTAATGCAAGAAGACAGCTAACAGAATGGGAAAAAATCTTTTCACTTGATATATCAGATAAAGGGCTGATATCTAGAACATACAAAGCGCTCAGAAACCTGAGTCCTTCAAAACCAAACGAAGCCATAAAAAAATGGGGAGACGAAATGAATAGACATTTCTCTGAGGAAGAGAGAAGGATGGCCAACAAACACATGAAAACATGCTCACCTTCACTCATCATCAGGGAGATCCAAATCAAGACAACAATGAGATACCACCTCACACCAGTGAGGTTGGCTCACATCAAAAATAATGGGAACAACCTTTGTTGGAGAGGATGTGGTATGAAAGGAACTCTCATTCATTGCTGGTGGGAATGCCCCTTGGTCCAACATCTATGGAGAAAAGTCTGGAGAGTGCTCAAAGAACTCAGAATTGAGCTGCCATTTGACCCAGCAATTGCTCTCCTAGGCATATATCCCCAAGATGGAAAGACATTCATTCCAAAATACGTATGCACCCCACTATTTATTGCAGCACTCAGTATAATAGCCAAATCTTGGAACCAACCTCGATGTCCAACAACAGATGAATGGATCATTAAGATGTGGTACATATATACAATGGAATATTACATGGCAGTTAGAAATGATACAATCACAGACTTTGCAGCAACGTGGATGGACCTAGATCATGTTATGTTAAACGAAGTAAGTCAGAAGACAAAAGAAAAACACAGAATGGTAGCACTATTCTGAAACACCTAGAATACATAAAAAACAAAAAAAGGACATTGAAGAAGCATAACTGCTAGAACCACAAAGAAAGACTTCATAAACTCCATTCCCTGATCTGCACAGCCACCAAGATCTCTAGAAATAGGTCTGATTTTACCATCCAAGATAAAGTAGAAGTCTTCCACATACCACGAAAGCAGCAAGAGGAGAATAAATGATCTATTTTTTTTGACGTCTTTATTTTGGTGTGGAGATTACGGTTGATGTCTCCAATATTATTTTATTTTATTTTGTTTTGTCTTTCTCTTTCTTTTTGCACTTGAGTATGATTTGATTTCAGAACCGAGATTGTTGTGTGGTGCCCGTTTTTATTGTTGTGGTGCTTATCGGTTATTTAATTCGATATTTTGTGTGTGTGTGTGTGTGTGTGTGTGTGTATTGTTGTGGTATTTTAATTACTTTTTTCACATCCTCTCTCAAACTGAGGTTGGAAGCCTCTAGACAGGACTCTGCCTATTTTCAGTATATTTGATTTTTGATTGAGAAGAGGACATATTAGGTGATGGGTATTCCCCTGATTTAATGTGAATATGTACCCAAAATACTACAGTGAAAGATATGTAATCCATTATGGAAAAAAAAGAAAATTGTGTTTTTAATCAGAAACTTTCTTTGACTTACATGTATTATAATTATATTAATTATATTATATGTTATGTTATGTCACTATATTATGTTATATTAGTTTACCTTATTATGTTAATCAATTTTGTCCTTTAAATGAATTCTTACTTAAAAAAAAACAAAAAAAAAAAAACAAAAAAAAAACAACTTTAGTTTGCCCTGAAGAAAAGAAAAAAATAAATAAAAGATAAAATAAGGCCTCCCAATTCTTACCACAGGCTGTGTTCTTTACACTGGCTGTATAGAAAGAGAAGGTACAGTAAAGGCACCCCATATACACCTCAACACAGGCCCCTTGCCGGGTATGTATTGTGAATTGGGGGACAAAAAAAAAAATAACTGAAAAAATAATTGAATATTGCAATATAGTCAATTAATTTTATTGCTCAGTACAAAACCTATAAATAATTAGAACTTTGATATTGTCCCAATCTTGTCTGACAAGTGTCAGATATTTTTCTATTTGTTGAATGATATAATGTAGAAATCAAAAGTTGTTCAGAAATGTAAATATTCTTACATTTTGAGCTCTTACTAAATTATAAAGTGCAAACACATTATAGTTTAGCAGTTAAAATTCTGTTTATTTTTATATATTAAAAAGCATTAGTATTTCAGTTAATGTCCTGTTAGTGACATTACTGAGAAATAATAAGATTTACATGCCAATATTTTCTCTAGACAATATATATTTTGGTTAACAAATATGCATGATCTGTTGGAGAAGAATTATTACTTTTTTTTTCTTTACTTTTTTAAAAAATCTTTCAGAGGTTACAATACTTTTGAAGTCACTGTTTTATACCTGCAGCAATATTACACCAATTCCTTCACCAGATAATAAGGTAGTTATATTTTATCTATTTTGTAGGGAAGAAATCTCCATGCTAATTTTCAATGAAGAATATATAACTAAAGACTCCTCTGTAGACAATTTGTATTGATTCCCAAAATTATTACTATTCTGAGAAGAAAAATAAATTTCACCAAACTTGTTTAGAGAAAAGAACCTTAAAGTCATGAGCAGAGAATAATTGGTAAAACACTATAAAAGAATATATAAAATTATAGGAGATAGTTTAAAAAGAGAGGTTATAGATAGAAGAATATATCTTTGGAAAAGAGATCTAGCTACTAGTTTAATTACTAAGGTTGTTTTAAGGCTGAACTGAACATGATTACTCTTCTACTCATGTTAGTCATAGGCAGATAGTATAAAGTCAATGTTTAATTTTTTAAATGTAGTTAAGAATTCTTCAAATATTCTATAAATATAATGTCTTAATCTGAAGATTGATAAATAGGAGTGAATAAAATATACAATAGAATATAGAGTTATACAATAATATATAAGCCCCTGGTTCATGACAAAGATATAGTATTTTATTCTCCTGAATAAATATTTTTATAGATCATATTTTTGGTAAATTATTTAGTGGCAGTGATTGAAAATTTCAATTTTTTATTTAAGATAAACTAAAAGAATATTTTTATTATTCTCTTATGTGTAGAATTTGAAAATAAAGCTATTTCACAGACTATTCCCCTTCTCACTAATCATGATAATATTTACTTTACTATTTGTTAAGTTAAACCTGAATTATTTCTTTTTATTTATTTTTGGGGAGTCACACCCGGTGACACTCAGGAGTTACTCCTGCCTATGTACCCAGAATTCCTGGCCTGGGGGACCATATGGGAAGCTGGGGATAGAACTGCAGTCTGTATTAGATTAGCACATGCAAAGTAAATGTTCTACTGCTTGCGCCACTGCTCTGGCCCAAGACCTGATTTATTTCTTAACAAGCTAATGTTGGTCTTCATTAGAAGGTTTTATTAATAATTAATAATAATCAATAATCCTATTGATCACTTATAACTATGTTTTATACATTCAATAGTTTCTACTACAATGTTTAATGTTTGGGGTTCTAACTTATATGTTCATACCTAAAGTTGACACTTTCTGACAAAATAATTAGGACCTATGCTATGGTGATTTAGTCAACTTCATCCTCAAGCAAAGTAACAAAAAAGCCTTGAGAAAAATCTTAGAATTTAAAAAATAGTAAATTGCATTCAAATAGTGATGTGAGAAATTGAAAAATGTTATAGTGGAAAAGATCAAAATAAATCAGGTCACTATATATTATAATCACTAACAAATATAGTTTTATTGATTAAAATATACAAGAACGATAACCTACTTTTGAATGTGAAGTTTGGAGACAAAGGTATGTATAATATACTTGTTAGGCTACACTCATGAAATTTAAATTTTCCTAGAAATAATAGTACTATAATCATATGCAAATCACTTGACTCATGATAAGGTCAGGAGAGAATTGAAGTAGATAATTTTTCCCAGACTGTATAATGTAACTACATTGAAAACAGTTTTTAAAAAATATATATGCATATACATGGGAGCAGAGCCTAGCAGTAGGGTCTTTGCCTTGCATGTGGCTGATCCAGGATGAACTGTGGTTCTATCTCTGGCATCCCATATGGTCTCCCAAGCCAAGAATGATTTCTGAGCACATAGCCAGGAGTAAACGCAAAAAGCATCACTGATTGTGGCCCAAAAATCAAAAACCTCCCGAAATATAGATACATGCATATACATGTTATGTACAATGAAAAATTAATGCATTCATGATGTCAAATTATTAGCAAAATGTAATTAAATTACTTAATGAAAGCATTATGTTTACATTTTAATTTTTATGTATTTCATTATTAGTGATTAGATTAATATTACGTATAAATCCTAATTACATATTTCTAGTTACAATTATAGGCAAAGCAGATAACTTAAAACAAAACTGTTTTAAAAATTAAGATGTTGAAGAACCTAGTACTTTGTCTCAAGACTTAATAGGATAGTAAACAAGGTAGTGCAGAACTGGCATATATAAACCAGTCAATAGCTCAGAGCATCATAAAATAGATTCAGAATCGTACTCAAACTTAGACACATAATTTTGAGTCACTGCATCAAAACAAAACAGTCCACTAACACACTTAAACAACTGATACTCATATGAAAAAAAAAATTCATAACATTTACATAATTATAAATTAAATTATTTATTAAAATGTAAAATATTCAACTAAAACATGTTAGACAAAAATGTCTGGGGTGGCTGGGAGAAATGCTCCAAGGCCTAGCATGCATGTTTTCCAAATATGAGCCCAAGATTTATTTCTGTCAACAAATGGTACCATCACCACTGGCCAAGCAACTCCATGGAGCACTGAGTTAAGAGTAACCCCAATTAGGACCAAATGTGAGCCAAACAAACACAAACACATACACATACACACACACATTAAAAATTCCTTGTCACTCGAATATAAGAATGATTTTTAAATATCAGAATATAAAAATACTAGGGAGATTGTACAGTAGATAAATGTCTTGCATGTAGCCAATGTGGGTTGAATCCCAACCAACATGTGTTAGACCCCCTAGCTCTGCATATGGTCTTCTGAGCACCAAAAATGATCCTGATTTTGAATACAGGAGCAAGCTCCGATCATAGTGATGTGTGCCTTCCTTCCTCTTCCCAAAAAAACATTAACAGCAAAAATTATACCCAAAAAGTGTATGCAAGTAAATATTAATAAATGAGTCTATATTAAAATTTAAAACTATAACAATTTCAAAGAATGTGTAAATGTTACAATAAATTATAGACTGTGAAATTATTTGAAATCCTTTTTTGATAAAGGTCAAATCCAGAATTATTAAAATAATACAATATGAAATATTCAAAAATTACAGTTTTACCAGCATAGTTGGTTACAATATAAAAATTTATTCAGTACTCAAAATAATTAGAAAGTAAAAAGAGCAATTTTAATAAAATACCACTTACCTTGCATGTGATCAGCCCAGGTTTGATTTCTAGCAGTATATATATGACCATTGGATGCTGCAAGTGATCCCAAAGTCTAGTGCCAGAAGCAAGCCCTGAGAACTAACAAGTGTGACAGTAAAAAATAATAATATTATTAATAATAAAATTTAACATAGAATGGCAAAACTTAGAGATTTACATTGCATTTATAAAGAGGAACTTAAGTGCTCAAGCAATGGGGAAAAAGTTGTTAAATAGAAAAACTCCTTGTCAAAGTTTTGTCAGTTAAGCATAAACTTTACGCATATTCCATTTTATCATTTTCCCAATATAGCTGCATATATTTATTTATATTAAAATTTATATTCAGTGATAATAGGAATTTTTCTTATTAAAGGTGGTTTTTAAATGTGATTATTGGAATGGGCATTTTTGACATAGTGTGTTCTTAAGTAAGTGTATAATGTTTCTCAAGTAGTTTTTAATAGGAAGAGTGATTTCTTAGTAATAGGTATGATTGCAATAAAATTAGCCACGCTATTGGCTTCTGTTTTTAGTTTGCTTTTAGAAATTTAGTTACAGACTACAATTACAAGGTAAGGAAGACTAGGCCAGACGAGACAGCTGATTCCTGGAACCAGTCTGTAAACCGTAAGGGCATTCCAGTGCAAGGACATCTTGCATCCCAGCACACAGATACTTTGGAAGGACACAGAAAGGAGGTGGAACCAGACTGACCATCCCGCGTTCCAGCACTGGGACACCTTGGTCCCCACATGCGGGAGGGACAGAGAGATGGCAGATGACCCTTGAAGATAGGGAGGAATAATTGCACACAATCACTAATAATACATAAATGTCACAATAGGTATAGAATAAGGGTAAAATCTAGTTTAATTGTATTCTCGCTCTGTCACTGGTTTGCTTGAACTATGATGTGATAAACAAGGCTCCCTTCCCCTAACTTCTCCAATCACTACGTTGTCAAGGGAATGATGGTCTTCCAACCTGTAGATTAGGAGACCACCTGGAAGGTCCAACCGTTATCTCTACATGCCATTGATCGAGGGTTTGGGGGTAGATAATGTTATGAAGGGACTGAACAGACAGAAAATTGTGCCTTTTTCTGTAAAAAAATATTGGATGTTTTAAACTGTATGAACCTATGGAATGCTTTGACCTGTGTGCTCATTATCATATGAATTCCCTTAAAAGTTTGTGAATTTGGATGCCTGGGGTCTCACTGCAGACTGACTTCCTGGCTCTGGAGAAATAAACCTGCATTTCTGATCTCATCTCTGAAAGTTCATGGTCACTAATTAAGGCAGTGGACTGTCATGGATCCTGGGCATCCCTGGACCCTGGGCATTCCTGGACTTTGGGCCTTCATTGGGCCCTAGGCTTTTTAACAATGACCTTAACATCAATTGATAAATAGAATATAAACAAATAATTACAAAAATTGAATACTAGACCTAGAGACAGTACAAGAATTAAGGCATCTTCCTTGCATATGACTAACCCCAGCTCAATTTTCATCACCATATGTTATATGGTCCTTGGAGCACTGCTGAAAGTGATCACTAAGAGCAAAGTCAGGAGTAAGCCTTGAGCTCTGCAGGATGTATATCCTAATGAAACAATTTAAATAATAAAATTGAAAGAGACAAGATGTTTTTGCTTTTTATAAATGCATATAGTTTAAGTTTGAAGTTTCCCTAAGCTTACAAGGCATCCTGTTTCATGATCTTCAGAGCCACAGGCTAGCATTGGCCGAAAGAGATAAGAACCTGGCTCTACTCAAGGAGGGCAGTATACTCCCAATTTGCTCGTGCTTTCTGTTATCTTTGCTTGCAAAACTTTTAGTAAGGTGGAGTAAGAGTAAGGTGACCAGCCCCACCTTCAGCCTTTAAGGTAAAGAAATGTAACCTTAAGTTTAATATTTTTCTGTAGGATAAAAATGTAACTTTTAGTGGTGGTCTGTTAAGTTTTAGCAATTGTCTCTTTGTGTAACTTTTAGTGGTGGTCTGTTAGGCTTTAACGATTGTTTCTTTGTGTAACTTTTAGTGGTGCTCTGTTAGGTTTTAACGATTGTTTCTTTGTTTGCTACATATCTCTCTCTCGTAACTGAGTTGTGCTGTATTCCTAAGTAATATGAAACAAACAGAATACTACTTCTGTGACATATGCTGTCCCTTTGGAAAAGTGCTCTATAAAAACACCGCTCAAGTAATGGTTTGGGGTCTTTGCTCTGGGGTTCATCCCTGGGCACTGACCCTGGTGCCACTGACACCAGAAAATAAATCACTCTTTGCAAATTTGCATGACTTCCAACTCTTCTTGAAACACTCGAGAAGCCACTCCAGAGAGGGGGACTGATCCCCGCACCCAACAAATTAGTTAACAAAATATCATTCAACACTAAGATTCAATGCGCTATTGACAAAATATTAATTTTAACATTGTTGAGCTTTGAACTTATGTTACAGCAGTTAAATGTGATGCTTAATATTAATTACATAGAATTATATACATTGAATATACAAATTAAGCTATAGAAAGTTAGTAAAAAGCCAATCAAAAGGCAATTTCTCTGGGGATGGAGAAAAGGAGTTGATCAGGGAGGTGAGAAGAAATACAAAATAACATTGACAACAATTTGCCTTATGTTTTCAAAACAAGTTGAACTAATGGGTGTGGGTTCTATTTTTTTCCACATTCACACGAACACTTATTGTTTCTGTGCTTTCTGATATGTGTAAGTCACAATAGTGTTCTTGCAAGTCAGCCCCTGAAGAGGTTGACTGATGGAGCGATGATGAGGTCTTTCCACTCCAGCTCGGAGCACGTGTCTGCCACCCTGTTCAGCCGGCAGTTCGGCAGGTAAACAGCTCGCAGACAGTCAGGCTTGTGGAAATATTAGCTTTATTTGGTGGACAAGACTGAAGTCCAAAGCCTCACCATCAGTTCCAGCCAAAAGCCCCTCGCCTACCACAGACCCTTGTTTTTATCCCCCAGAATCAGGTACCACCCAATGGTGGGAGCAGAATCAGGTACCACCCTAGGGTGGGGGCAGAATGCCAGGTCACACCCTAGGGTAGGGCACAATCACGATCAGGGTAGGGTCAGTAACATAATAATCCCATTAAAATGTTTACATACACAAGTGTGAGGTGAATCTTTGGCTGATTTGATATGGATTTCCCTGTAAGTGACACAGGATTTCTCTGAATGCCCATGCCATGTGTATATGTCTTCTTTAAGGGGGTGTAGGTTCATCATTTCATCAAATATTTTGGGTCACAACCGGCAGTGCTCAGGGGTTACTCCTGGCTCTGCGTTCAGAAATCACCCCTGGCAGGCACAGGGGACCACACGAGAGGCTGGATTTTGAACCAAAATGGGTCCTGGGTTGGCCACTTGCAAGGCAAATAAATGCCTTACTGCTGTACTATCTCTCCAGCCCATTTCATCACATTTTTGATGTTGTTTATTTTTTATTATTGCTGAGATTTATAAATTCTTATATAGCTGCGATAGTAACCCTTTGTAAGATCAGTGGTGGAAAATATTTTTTCTCATGATGCAGCTAGCGTTGTTCGAATTATATTACATAGTTTCTTTAAATTTCTCCAGGAAAATGTTGGCTACCGTGACTGACTCAGTGGTTACTTTTGCAAAACTCCCTGCCATTTTTTCAGTGCTAAGTGCTGTTTGCTATAAGCCCATATACCAACAGGAAAAAGGCAACCTTCAAGTAATAAGTAACTTCTCAGCCTAGGGGAGGAAGACACTGCCTGATACCATGGAGCCAAGTCTCCCCTTAACTTACATTCCTGAGTTAAAAGCTAAATGCAACAAAGCTTGCCCCACCATAAACCTTCTGAGAGTTCCGGGAAAGTGGTCTGCAAACCCTACTTTAGGGTCATAGGGCAATTCCTTGAAAACTGCTGACTTAGGAATGATTGTAAAATTGTCACTGCTTCTCCCTCCCTTCTGGAAGATAATTTACTGCCTTTGTCTCATGGCTTTCGCGCCAAAATGTATGATTGACATCACTTTTTTCCTGCCCCCTTCTTCTTCTCTATATAAGAGATGCTGGACCCTAATAAAGTCACCTTAGACCGGTCTACTCGCCTAAGGTCATTATTGCTAACCTCTCTTAGATTTTTTACAGGTGTGGTTGTCCTTCTAGCCCAGCTAAATAAAGGTGCGGTCGTCCGAGAGCCTCTCAGCCGATTCCCGCTGGCCGGGCCCCTCTGGGGGGCTTGCAGGACCCCGCAGAAAAATGGTGCAAGAATAGCAAAATATGAAGAAATGAGGAACCATATTAGGTTATTTGGAAGAACAAGAATTTTTGATTTAATGTGAAGAATCAAGGATATATATGAGGGATTTTGCCAGTCACAGGTATGAAAAGAAATCTCATATTTGTTTCTATGCAAAGTACAAAATCTCTTTTGTAAATGCAGGCTTTAACAATATTCATAGTTTGATCTACAAAACAATTCACCTGGTTTTAGGTGGGAAGCAGACCTGATGAATAGATACATTTCAAGTAAGAAGCCAGATTTAAAAAGAGAAGGTGAATTTTAACATCTCAAAGCAGTTCCTGTTTGGCTATTCCCAGGTGTCAATACTGATGTAGATTAGGAGAGTTTGCAAGGAGCTGGGTTTCCCTATCAAACTTCCTGTTTCTGAGGGAAGAGGTTTTTGTATTAGGGGCAAGTAAGAGACAAAGTTATTTGAAAGGAATACAAATCTATACCTGGTAAAAGTTCTCAACAGCCCAGTGCTATATCCTGGCCAAACTTTTTGCTGGTTAATTCTGAGGTGAAAATTAGTTAGACAGTATTCAAAGTCCTTTTAGAGATGTCCCAAAAGTAGAACATTTTGTTCTGTTTAAAACTGCAAGGGCATTTTAAAGACAAAGAGAAATAGAAGTTGTTTTTAAGTATCTTTTGGTGCTGAGTTTTCCAGGTAAAGAGAAATTTAATCAAGGTTATATTTACCTGTAAAAACCCTTATGTTTGGAAGTAAAAAGCTCAAACATATACACACTTAATACAGCAGAAGGGAGATTCATATTTAGGCCAAATAATGTTTGTTACTAAGCATGAGAAATATCACGTTCACTTTCAAATATCTTGGACAGCCTTCCACACTGAGGAAAGATTTCACAGTGGGCCTTCTGAAAAGATTCTCATTAAATAGTAGAGAGTGATACTTTTAGCCTGTGGGATTTTTTTTATATATTTTATAATTCCTTTATTTAAGCACTGTGAATACAAATTCTTCATGATTGAGTTTCATAGAATATACACCACCCAGCCTGGCTTCGGCAGCACAGATACTAAAGTTGGAATAATACATAGTAGATTAACATGTCCCCTGCACAGGGATGACATGCAAATTCGTGAAGCTCTACACTTCTGTTGATTACTCTAATTAATGTTTTTACATTTTAGGTTTTTTTTAATTTTTGTTTTTAATTATGAGAACAAGGATGTAAAGAAAGAGGACAAGGTAAAGTTACAGTGGAAGGACAATCACCCATAACATAATTCTCAGAAGTCCCCTTGCTGATATCTTAACTTTGAAATTTCAGCCAAAGAACATTAAGATAAATAAGAGAGAATCCATGTACAATTACTTTGTCCCTCAAGTCCCCAGATTGTAACACTTTATAATATTTCTTAACAGCACACAAGGCATTCTAAAGCCATAAAAACTTACATAACTCCTTAAACATTACAGGCTTAGTATTTTCTTACATTTCCATATACATGCATATTAGCTTAAGTTAACCTCAAATTTTAAGTGAGTTCTTTTTAAGGATTAGAGTCAAAGGAGCACAGTAAAAATGGTGTTAGAGTGGCAATTGTTTGCATAGGCCCACCAAAATATGAAGGACATGGAAAGAAATAACCTTGGCCTAAGTATAAAGAGACCAGACCCCTGGAGTTTCCTGGCACAAGACCAACTCTAGGCTCCAGGCAAGCTAGATCGTCCAATCTAATACATTGTCTGTAGTGCCAACACACTTTTATTTTTCACACAGTCTCTGTTGTTGGTATCATGTTTCTGTATTAAAGATCCTGGAATCTGCATATCTTACATTGAAGTCAGGATGTGGAGCATCCTCTTCTTTCACCTCACAATCAAAGGGCAATGCAGGGAGCCCTGTCCTGTAAGCAGGTCGTCGTTGTTGTTAAGTCTTCTTAGTGTTAAGGGAAGTCTCTTTTGAGCAGGTCGAAGTCTAAGCAGTGTAGGTCTTCCGTGGTAGAGGATTGCTTCCAGGTGATGTTATAGACCAGCATGGATGTTTTGTGGATGGCTTCCCTTGTTCAGGGGAGAATGGATTATGCCCTTTCTTCTGAGGTCTGTGCCAGGTCGTTATGTCAATGTTCAGGGTGTAAGGTCCCTTTGCACTACAAGATTTGTGTGTTCCAATCTCTATTAGATAGAATCTTATTTGTATAGTATTTTCCCATTTTAATGTGCCTATGCAAAAAAGGAGCAATGCCACATGGTGTTATTGGTGCATATGGGGGCCATAAGAACAATTCCAATGATTCCCATGATATGGTTCAATCATAAGTATTAAACTGGGGGACTCTTCCACCAAAATTTTTTGTTAAACAGCTCAAAAAGAGAAGATAAAAAGTGGTTAGAATCATCACTGTATAAGACAACATTTAGTAAGAATTATAGCTGTCAGAGAAAAAACACAAAATATTCTAAAGAAATACGTGTCCATTTTATGTATCTTGAAACAGTTTTTGGTTGTCACACACAATGCACAGCTTTGGACTGTGATTAGGATTGTACACTACTGAAGTTAAAAAGAGTAATGAAGGTTAGTGATGTTTGAGAGGGGGTTAGAGAGCTAAGGAGTAAAAAAGAGCTTTGTGGGGGTGTGGAAAAGGGCAGAATACAAAATGAACATTCTGTATACGCAAAACATAACATAAGAATAAGGAATACTCTTAATACATGAAGTACGAGCGGGGGATTTTTTTGTTGTTGTTGTTAATTCATCATTGATTTTGAAGTTCAGGAGTTTTTTAATCTGATGCAGTCCCATATGTTTGCATTGCTTATTTTTGCTTGGACAATGGCGTTGAGATGCCTCTAGTATCAATTTCATAAAACATTCTGCCAATATCTTTCTCAATATAATTTATTTATGGATCTAATATTTAGATCTTAAATACATTTTGAATTGCTTTTTGCATATACTGTGATATAAGGGAATTCATTCATTCATTTCATGTGACTTATTAGTTTTCTTAACCACACCATTTAACAATGTGAAAATATTCAAACTGTCTCCATGCAAGAATTAGAAACATAATAATATTGCTAAAAATAAACATTGAGAAAAAAAACAAGATAAAATAATAGCATTATATAAATGCTGAGAAACTCATATGCACACATGTCTAAAGATATTGGAAAGATAATGAGATTAAAAGTTATTTAAAAATTAGGCTAAGCCTAAAGAACAATATCATGTAAAAATAGATAAAATTTAGAAAAGACAGAAAAAAAGTATAACTACACACAGTTGATTTGCACTGTACTTTGCTGTGCATTTAAAATAAGTGGCACAATTTCATTAACCTTTTAGATGTTTTATTGTAATTTGGTTAGTGAATATTGTAGCGACAGCCTCATAAGGTCAAGTAATATTGCCAGTGGTCTCTAGAGTTCAAGCAGTCTTAATTGCACATTGGAAAACAAATATGTTTATGCTTTGCAGTCTGTGTAATGTTTAAATGGAGTAGGAAACAAACATCTGAGGTATCATAAATGAGACTCAGAACTACAAAAAATCAATCAGTTGCCATTATTTATTTTTATAAGGTTGAATGATCTTGAAAGAATTTGGATGTGCTTATTTGGACATTCAAATAAAAATGGTTTAGGAATATTTTAAGATCATGCTGACACTAATAATTTGTCTTGTAGAGAGTGTAAAAAAGAGTACAACAAGAATAATAGTGAAATAAATTAATACTGATTAGAAGAAAGTTTGTAAATCTCCATTTTTTATGCCAGTGAATATTTTAATGTTTCAATTAAATATTAAACAAAAACTCTCCTGATTGCTTTTATATTGTTACATTGTCTTATTCTCTTACAGTTAGAGCAGTGTCTTGTAAGCCTTGTTTTTTTTTTCCCTCATGATACTCTGAATGCTAAAATACTGGGCACTCTTTAGTAGTCTGCATAAGTGTTATCTCTAATAATAATCTCAAGCCACCAGGTTATTTTGTTTTATTTATTAATTGCATTATGCCACGTTTAAAAATTAGCATTTTGTTTACTTCATTATCTATTGTCAACAAGCAATTCAATGCTGTTCTAAGCAAGGAAAATAACCATGAAATGTCTGTAAAATCCATGTATAAGAATTCCAAAACTTTCACCTTGTAAGAAAACCACTATTAATAAATCTATCACTTTACACATTGATAAATTATTTTTGTGGTTTTTGGGTCACACCCGGCAGTGCTCAGGGGTTACTCCTGGCTCCATGTTCAGAAATTGCTCCTGGCAGGCACGGGGTACCATATGGGATGCTGGGATTCGAACCGATGACCTTCTGCATGAAAGGTAAATGCCCTACCTCCATGCTATCTCTCCAGCCCAAAATTTTAAAGTATGTTAGGTCAATGAAGTGTAAAATATAATTCCAATTTTATAATGTCAAAATAATATATTTTTCAAAAAACAAACAGAGAAAAATACATATATATTTATGCGCAAATATGTTTGTAAATCTACACGTTACTTACTTTTAAGAAATTTAAGAATTATTAATATACATAAAGCAATATTGAATATAAATAAATACAGTGAATTTATTTAAGTATTTTTAAAAAATATCAAGAAATCTCACATCAAAATCTTCAATTGATATAAATTAAAAATCTAAGCCTTTAAGGGCTAGAGAAAGACAGCACAGAGAATAATGCATTTGCCTTTCACAGACACCGAACATGGTCGCCTGAATCCAATCAAGATTCCAGAGCATCTCTGGGTATGACCGAAAAAAATGAACAAAAACATGTAAGTATTTATATTTCAACAAATAGTTTACATCAAACAAACATTATTAAGCTCCAATTGTGTTCAATGCTTTCATAAGTTCTAAGAGTGAAGTACTAATACATAGAATATACCATATAATATATTAACAAATATATTATATGATTATATTATGTATTATTTTATATTAAATATGTTATATAATATATGTTACATATCATATAATTAATTATGTAATCAAACAATTAATATAATTATATCTAATCAATGTATATGCGATATATTTATTATATAATTTAATAAAATGTATTAATTTATTTTATATGACTTAATACAAATATAATTTATTTAATTACAAATATGTTGTGTTTAATATATTGATATAATTAAATAAATATAATTAATTATATGTAATTAATTATTTTTCTGCATAGACCTTCTGTTTTAGTAAAATAAGGTTGACTTTGATTAATGTTAAATTAAAAAGAGAAAAAATAAATCAGACATTTTGCAGAATTAGCTCAGTAGTAGAAAAAAGTGCCACACATGTGTAAGATTGTGGGTTAAGTCTATATTACCTCATACAATAATTAGAAGAGAAATAGAAATGGTACATTGTACAATGTACAATGTACAATGTACAATGTACAATGGTACATTGTATTGGGTTTGTGGAAGAGATTTTCTGAATAAATATTATTTAACACTGAATGGAAGACAGTGTTTTAAATCATAAATAGAGACTCCAATAAAGGAAGAACAGCAAAAGTAAAATCTGAGACAAAATCATGATTCTGTTATTCTCAAAGAATACAGAATCCCAGTGGATAATAAAGTGTAATAAGGGCTGGAGGAGGACTATCCCAGGATGCTTGTATACGGCTTTTTACTTGCTGGCCTTGCGGATTTTGTGTGTGAATGGAATTGGAGTTTAGTTAAGTTAAGTGAAGTAAATCAGAAAGACAAGGGCAGATACTGGATGTCCTCCTAGTGTGTGATATACAGAATAGCATGACAAGGGAATAGAAGTTCTAACTGTTGCAAATGCTGTTGTCTGAGATTGAAAAACTGAAAATGCCACAGAAAAAGAGAGGGGGGGGGGGAGTCTGAGGAGTCTGAGAGATTGAGTAAGCTCATAAATGCTTTACATGCACTCTGATTACTGGGATTTGATCTCTGGAATCCCATCTGGTTATCAAATCCCGTATAGGAATGATCCCGAATATAGAGCCAGAGTAAAGTCTGAGTCCTGCTGCATGTGGTCCCGGCACCAAGAAGAGGAAAAAACAAAACAAAACAAAACAAAAAAAACACTAAAGAAATAGAAATAGAAAAGATGTTAATATTTGGAGGTTAAATAAGGCAATGAAATGAGACCTCAAGTTCCTCTTGAATGTAGCTGTGAGGACTCTATAAATATCTAAGTAACTACAGCTAACATTATTATAAATGCATGTCCCAAACTATAATAATTAAACTAAAATATGCATACATCAAGGAGACAGGTTGTGGTGCTAGTAATTTTTGTATGGATGCAAACATTGTTGATGGGACTGGAAGGGGAAGGGAACACTGTGAGCCTGAAACTATTGACAATACTTAAAAAATAATGGACATACATAAATATTTCTAAAATGTGTTAAAATTCATAATTTGAAATTTTAAATGCATTTGTTTTAATATCTGTCTTAATACAATTGACTGCATTAAAACAAGTCTTGACTCTGCTTGCTATATACCTATGGCTTCTTTTATTTTAAAATAAAGTTATTGGGGCCAGAATGGTTAAATAAACAAATTAAATAACAAAGTAATATCTGAATTAATTACTGGGAAGACAAGCCTAACTCCTTAAGGCATAACCAGTTACTTCTGTATTTTAATCTATATCAAGCATTATATTTTATCTAAAATCTTAGAATTATGTTTCAGACTAGCCCAAGAAAGGACCATGGAATCAAGCGAGGGTATAAAATAATATTTTAAGACATGAGCAAAAATTAAGGCATGTACCTCACAAGCCAACCCTGGTTGGATCCCTGGTACTAAATATGAGTCCTGTGATTACTTCCAGGAATTATCTCTGAGCAAGGATTAAGCCCTAAATACTTTCAGATATGACTCAAAAATAGAGCAAGAGAGAGTAGCATACAACAAATAACATAAATAAATACTTTAGAGCAATTAGTGAATAAGGAAATCTCTCATGAATATTGTATTTTCTTTATTTGCAAAGGTATGTGCATTTGAAAATGTACACAGAATTGTTAATTTATATTTAAACGTATATAGTTAATAGTTACTTTGTAAGACTCATTAGTCCGGATGCTGCTCCAACACAGAGAAATAAAGAGACAGTCACTCAGGCAAAAGCTCAAGTGAGTTATTTATTCTGGCCGGCCAGGGTCCAGTGCCCATCCAGAACCAAACAGAGACAAAGGACCACGTGGCTTTCTTTGTTCATCCTTATATACCATAAGAAGGGGAGAGGGTGTAGGGATGATTTCTTTATAAGGGCATAATATTCGCTAAGACATTCTGAGGCAGTACAAGTTCCTTATAAGGGCATAACATCCACTAAGACATTCTGAGGTAGTACAAAGTATCACATGAGCTTAGGGTTGGTATAAACTTCCTTTTTAGAACAAAAAGGATTATATATAAAAAGCAGGTATAAGTATAGAAAATTACAGAATTCTGGTTACAAAACCTGACCTTTAAGTTCCATGAGCTACAGCAGTGGGGGCTGGTGTAACTAGTTGTTGACTTCCCTTTTCAACTTCAATTGATGCTGTGTCCGGTTTTAGTTTTACTTTAGTTATTTTTCCTCTTCTTTCTTTCTTCTTTGCTTCCTTCCTTCCTTCCTTCCTTCCTTTCTTCCTTCCTTCCTTCCTTCCTTCCTTCCTTCCTTCCATTCTTTCTCTCTCTTTCTTTCTCTTTCTTTCTTTTTCTTTCTTTCTTTCTTTCTTTCTTTCTTTCTTTCTTTCTTTCTTTCTTTCTTTCTTTCTTTCTTTCTTTCTTTCTCTTCTCTTTCTTTTTTCTTTCTTTCTTTCTTTCTTTCTTTCTTTCTTTCTTTCTTTCTTTCTTTCTTTCTTTCTTTCTTTCTTTCTTTCTTTCTTTCTTTCTTTCTTTCTTTCTTTCTTTCTTTCTTTCTTTCTTTCTTTCTTTCTTTCTTCTTTCTTTCTTTCTCTATTTCTTTTTTCTTTCTTTCTTTCTCTTCCTTCCTTCCTTTCTTTCTTTCTCTTTCTTTCTTTCTTTCTTTCTTTCTCTCTTTCTCTCTTTCTTCTTTCTTTCTTTCTTTCTCTCTCTCTCTTTCTCTTTCTTTCTTTCTTTCTTTCTTTCTTTCTTTCTTTCTTTCTTTCTTTCTTTCTTTCTTTCTTTCTTTCTTTCTTTCTCTCTCTCTCTCTCTCTCTCTCTTTCTTTCTTTCTTTCTTTCTTTCTTTCTTTCTTTCTTTCTTTCTTTCTTTCTTTCTTTTTTCTTATTTTTTCTTTATTCTTTTTTTTTGATTTTGGGTCACACCCAGTAGTGCTCAGGGATTAGTCCTGGCTCTGTGCTCAGAAATCGCTCCTGGCAGGCAAAGGGGTCCAAATGGGATGTGGGTCTCAAAGCACCATCCATCCTGGGTTGGCTGAATGCAAGGCAAATGACTTACCACTGTGCCTTACTTTAGTTTTCATTTGATCTAAAACATCCTAAAAATTCTTTGTAGGTGCACTTATATTTTCTGTTTATTTAGGGGCCATACCCAGTGGTGCTCATACCTTTGCTCTGTGCTTAGAATCACTCAACAAGACCAGGGTGTGTGATGAAAATGTGTCCTGGATTCCACCTCCCACAAAAATACCTGAAAAGACAATGAGGAAGGCTATATTTTCTTTATAAGTTGAAGACCTTCAGAATACTACCTCTTAACTTGTTTATATCCAAATGTAGGTAGTCTCTGCATCACTTTGCTCTCTTATGTTTTTTATCTCATTATTTTTCAAGCCTGATTCTTTTTAATTTTTTAAACTCATTTTTATTTATTTTTTCTTTTTATATGTACATATACATGTGAGTATATATATATATAGATAGATAGATAGATATAGTTATCCTGTTTTTGTTTTCTTCTCCTCCTAAACACTCCCTGTTTTGGTTCTGCTTGGTACAAAAACATACCAGAAAAAGTCTTGCATAGGATAAAAGCTCAGGTCAGAAACAGAACATAGAGATGATGGTGCCTGACACTCTCACACCCAAACACACCAACAATATAATATAGCACCTATTCTTGTTGTATAAGCATACTAAAAAGGGGGAAATTTTACATATAGAAACAAGCTCTTATCTACTAGGGATTAGAACTTAGACATGTTACAAAACAGGGGACCCTTCCATCTTGAACATATGTCATGTGGTTCCAACTTAGACTCCATGTGATTAGATAGCAACCATCCAAACCCAATCCCTAAATCACAGACATAGAACCGACATAGTTCTCCACAACATATCCAGGAACCAAACACCCTCTGGGATATTCTTACTACTGCTCTAACACCAACACTCACCAGATTTGTTATGACATCCCGACAATGAGGAAATGGCAACAACCTGGTCTAAGAGCAGGTTGTCTTACCTCACCTCCTAACAATAAGATGAAATCAGAGCTAATATAACCTACTGGTACTACAACTACCATTGTTATTAATTCTTCTCCCATATCTGCTTATTTTATTTATATTAACAATATATTGGTGAAAACAAAGTTTTTCTTTGTTATATTAAAATAACGTTAGCAACAAATAAATTAGAGCTACTCAACTGTTTAGTCATACTATTTTCAAAATGACAAAAATGCTTCAATTACATAAAATGTAAAAGTGTAGAAAATAAATCAGCCTTTCTTTTACCAGTATGTATGTGTTGTTAGTATACATTTTATGGCTATATTTTTATAACAGGATATAAAATTATGTTAATTAATCCACATAAATGATGGATATTTTAGTGTTTAATTTTATCTTGCATTTATCCCAAAATACTTTATGAATTTTGTCATGTTGCTACAGTATAGTTAAAATGACACTAATGTAGATATTACTGGACATTTAGTTTTAAATTTAGTTTTATTTTAAGTCAAGCATATTCTATTTAATAAGGTTCATTTAATTTGATTGCCTTATACAGAAGACTGATAATTGGTATTTACATTTTGTGAAGTTAATATATTTTTACATAAAAGTCAAATTGATTCATTTTATAAATTTTTGTGCCTTTTATTTTATAAACATTTGAGCACATGAATAATAAATCACTGAAGTTTCTTAACAGTACTATAAAATTTATTTTTCCATTAATGCCAGGCAAGTCAAGGTGAATTGGCATGATTTTTGACACAAATTGGGATCTACCAACTTTATGCAGACAAATGTACTGGAGATTAAAAAGAAGGATCATGGAAAGAGCTATGAAAACACTATTTTATATTAATTATGAATACTGGCATGATACTATGGGGTAAATACATTTTCAATATTGTTACGTTATGTTATTTCTCCTATTCTTTTTTACTTCCTTTCTTCTTGATTCTTTCTTCTGTTTCCTTCATCTTCATCATATTCATCATCTCTTCCTTTTCCTCCTCTGATTGTTTCTCCTATGTGGTGCAAGGTGATATCTCATTGTAGTTTTAATTTGCATCTCCCCGATAATAAATGATGTGGTACACTTTATGTATCTTTTTAGTCATCTAAAATTCTTCGTTGAGAAAATATCTGTTCATTTTCTCTCTCCATTTTTTTGATGGGGTATGTTTTCTTTTTTTGTCATGGCCTATAAGTGCATTAATATCTTAGATATTAACCCTTATCAGAAGGATATTGGGTAAACATTTTTTTATTCTGTGAGTGGTCTTTGAATTCTGTTCCTCATTTTCTTTACATTTAGGGGTAACTTAATTTAGTGTAGTCAGATTTATTTATCTTTTTTATACTTGTTTTGACAATAGTGTTTCAGCTTTCAATACAACTTTCACTTCAAAGTCATGAAGAAACAACTTATGTTTTCCTTTATACAATGCTATTTTTCAAGTCTGATACAAGGTTTTTAATTCATTTTGATTTATTCTTTGTGCATGGTGTCAATAGGAGATTTAATTTCAGTTTAGACCAGATAATGGTAATGCAATGGAAAAGGTTTCCAGAAGGGTTGTTGAAGAGACTTCTTTGGATCTACTTAAGAATTTTTACTTCTTGGGGGCCGGAGAGATAGCATGGAGGTAAGGCGTTTGCCTTTCATGCAGGAGGTCATCGGTTCGAATCCCGACGCCCCATATGGTCCCCTGTGCCTGTCAGGAGCAATTTCTGAGCCTGGAGCCAGGAATAACCCCTGAGCACTGCCGGGTGTGACCCAAAAACCACAAAAAAAAAAAAAAAGAATTTTTACTTCTTTACAATTTGTTCTCCTTAACTTAACATATCTGTCTAGATATCTGTTTCTATTCCAATGATACAAGAATTTGACTTGATTCCAATACCATGCCATAATTACAACTGCTTTGTAGTAACGTTTGAATTTGAAAAAGGTGATACTTTCCATTTTTTTTAATTTTAAGAATTGCTTTATCTGTTCACCAAGGTTTATTGTGCATATGAATTTAAATAGTGTTTGATTTAGTTTATTTTTTTTTAAAAATGCATGGGTAACCTTATAGAACCTTCATAAAATTAGTACAATTCTTTGCAGAGTATTGCTATTTTCTTGATGATAATCTTCTCAATCCATGAGAAAGGATGTGTTTCCACTTCGTTTTATCTTCTTTTATTTCTTGAAGTATTGTTGTGTAGTATTTTTTGTATAAGTCTTTTATCTAACCAGTTAGGTTGTTTTTAGTTGATTTTCCGAGACAAAATTATGAACAGAATTTGTTTAGTGTTTGTTTCATCTCCTGTATTATTTGGCATAAAAAAAGCCACAGACATTTACATGTTAATTTTGTTGCTTGCCACTTTACTATAGAGATAAATTGTATCAATCTTACTTATTCAATAAAATTCTTTAGGGTTTTTAAGTATAATATCATATCATCTCAAATATTGAGAGCTTGATTTCTTCCCTTTCTATCTGAATGCACTTGATATATTTTTCTTGCCTAATTGCTATGGCAAGTACCTTTACTACTATACTGAATAGAAGTGATAAGGATGAGCAACACTGTCTTGCTCCAGATTTCATTGAAAATATTTTAGCATTTATCCATTAAGTATAATGTTTCCTATGGGTTTGTGGTAAATGGCTTTAACTATATCAAAGAAAGTTCCTTCAATTCCCATCTGGTGCTAAGTTTTTATTATGAATTGGTGCTGAATCTTGTCAAATTCTTCTCAGCATCTATTCATATGATCATATGATTTTCAATTTCTTTTATTGAAATGGCATTTGATACTGATTTACTTAAATATTTTAAATGATGCTTGCATCCTCAAAAATAACCTATTTGGAAATCACTGGATTAAATTAGTAAATTAGCAATTATCATCAGTATTCATTAAGAAAATTGGCCTGTAATTCTCTTTTATTGTAATGTCTTTTTCTGCTTTTGATGTGAGTATTGCTAGCTTCATAGAATTGGGGGAGGGGGTTGTTTCTGTGTCCTTAATTTTCTGGAAGAGCTTGAAAAGGATTGGCTAATTTTTACTTTGAAGGTCTGAAAATTCACTGGTGAGTATTTCTGGGCCTGGAATTTTGTTTTTAGAAAGCCTTTTAATTAACATTTTAATTTCCACAATAGTGACTGGTCTGTTTAGATATTTCTAACTATCTTGGAAGGTAATAGTAGTCCAAGAATTTATCCATTTTTTTTAGGTTCTCTCATTTTGTGGCATAAGGTTCTCAAAACTGGTATCTAGTTATCTGTTGAATTTCTATAATATCTGTTGTACAATTCCCTGTTCATTTCTGATTTAGTTTATTTTTTAAATTTTTTTATTTAAACAACTTTATTACATACATGATTGTGTTTGGGTTTTAGTAATGTAAAGAACACCACAATCACCAGTGCAACATTCCCATCACCAATGTCCCAAATCTCACTCCTCCCCACCCAACCCTCGCCTGTACTCTAGACAGGCTTTCTATTTCCCTTGTACATTCTCATTATTAGGATAGTTCAAAACGTAGTTATTTCTCTAACTAAACTTATCCCTGTTTGTGGTAAGCTTCATGAGGTGAGCTGGAACTTCCAGCTCTTTTCTCTTTTGTGTCTGAAAGTTATTATTGCAAAAATATCTTTCATTTTTCTTAAAACACATAGATGAGTGAGACCATTCTGCATCTTTTTCTCTCTATCTGACTTATTTCACTCAGCATAATAGATTCCATGTACATCCATGTATAGGAAAATTTCATGACTTCATCTCTCCTGACAGCTGCATAATATTCCATTGTGTATATGTACCACCGTTTCTTTAGCCATTCATCTCTTGAAGGGTATCTTGGCTGTTTCCAGAGTCTTGTTATGGTAAATAGTGCTGCAATTAATACAGTGTAAGGAAGGGATTTTTGTATTGTATTTTTGTGTTCCTAGGGTATATTCCTAGGAGTAGTAGAGCTGGGTCGTATGGGAGCTCGATTTCCAATTTTTGGAGGAATCTCCATTTTGCTTTTCATAAAGGTTGAACTAGACGGCATTCCCACCAGCAGTGGATAAGAGTTTCTTTCTCTCAACATCCCCCCAACATTGTTTGTTCTCATTCTTTGGGATGTGTGCCAATCTCTCTGGGGTGTGAGGTGGTACCTCATAGTTGTTTTGATTTGCATCTCCCTGATGATTAGTGATGTGGAGCATTTTTTATATGTCTTTTGGCCATTTGTATTTCTTCTTTGTCAAAGTGTCTGTCTATTCTTCTTCCCATTTCTTGATGGGATTAGATGTTTTTCTCTTGTAAAATTCTGTCAGTGCCTTGTATATTTTGGAGATTAGCCCCTTGTCTGATGGGTATTGGGTGAATAGTTTCTCCCATTCAGTGGGTGGCTCTTGTATCCTGGGCGCTATTTCTGTTGAGGTGCAGAAGCTTCTCAGTTTAATATATTTCCATCTGTTAATCTCTGCTTTTACTTTTTTGGAGAGTGCAGTTTTCTCCTTGAAGATGCCTTTAGTCTCAATGTCCTGGAGTGTTTTACCTACATGTTGTTTTATATATCTTATGGTTTCAGGTCTGATATCGAGGTCTTTCATTCATTTGGATTTAACCTTTGTACATGATGTTAGCTGGGGGTTTAAGTTCAATTTTTTGCAAGTGGCTGGCCAGTTGTGCCAACACCATTGTTGAAGAAGCTTTCTTTGCTCCATTTAGGATTTATTGCTCCTTTAAAATTAGGTGATTGTATGTCTGGGGAACATTCTTTGAGTATTCAAGCCTATTCCATTGATCTGAGGGTCTGTCTTTATTCCAATACCATGCTGTTTTGATAACTATTAATTTGTAGTACAGTTTAAAGTTGGGGAAAGTAATTCCTCCCATATTCTTTTTCCCAATAATTGCTTTAGCTATTCTAGCATGTTTACTGTTCCAAATGAATTTCAAAAGTGCCTGATCCACTTCTTTGAAGAATGTCATGGGTATCTTTAGAGGGATCACATTAAATCTGTACAATGCTTTGGGGAGTGTTGCCATTTTAATGATGTTAATCCTGCTAATCCATGAGCAGGGTATGTACTTCCATTTCTGCGTGTCCTCTCTTATTTCTTGGAGCAGAGTTTAATAGTTTTCTTTGTATAGGTCCTTCACATTTTTAGACAAGTTGATTCCAAGATATTTGAGTTTGTGTGGCACTATTGTGAATGGGGTTGTTTCCTTAATGTCCATTTCTTCCTTATTACTATTGATGTATAGAAAGGCCATTGATTTTTTTTGTGTTAATTTTGTAGCCTGCCACTTCCTTTGTGAGTCTTTCTAATGGTTTATCAATACTGTTTTATGTCCAAAGAACCAACTTTTGTTTTTATTGACCTTTTGATTATTTTTAGGTTTTAGTTTATTATTTTTTGTTACTTTTCTTCTGTCTTTAATTTTATTTATTTTATCTTTTAAATATAAATATTTATTTAAATACCATGATTATAAGCATGTTTTAGTTGGGTTTCAGTTATAAACAGAACTCCCCCAATCACCAATGTAATATTTCGACCACCGATGCCCTGCCTCCTCCCCTACTCCTGCCTGTATTCACAACAGGCATTTATTTTTTTTGGGACACACCCAGTGACACTCAGGGGTTACTCCTGGCTGTGCACTCAGAAGTTGCTCCTGGCTCGGGGGACCATATGGGATGCTGGGGGATGAACCCTGGTCTGCCCTAGGCTAGCACTGGCAAGGCAGACACTTTACCTCTAGCTCCACTGTGCAATAGGCATTTTACTTCTCTATAATTTAACATTGTCATGTTAGCTATTAGTGTAGTTATTTCTCTAACAAAGTTCACCGCTCTTTGTAATGAGCTTCAAATTGTGAGCTGATCCTTCCAACCCTTCCAGCCCTTAAATCTATTGTCTCTGGGCCTTATTAAAATAATGTTTTTAATTTTTATTAAAACCCACAGATGAGTGAGACTATTCTGTGTGTGTCTCCCCCCTCTGGCTTATTTCATTCAACATAAAAGATTCCATATACCTCCATGTATAGAAAAATTTAATGACTTCATCTCTCCTGATGGATTGCATAATATTCCATTATATATATATATATATATATACCACAGTTTCTTTAGCAATTCATCTGTTGAAGGGCATCTTTGTTGTTTCCAGATTCTGGCTATTTTAAACGGCACTGCAATGAATATAGGTGTGAGGAAGGTATTTTTGTATTGTATTTTTGTGTGCCTATGGTATATACCTAAGAGTGGTATAGCTGGATCGTATGAAAGCTCAATTTTCTGTTTTTCAAGGAATTTCCTTATTGCTTTCCATAATAGTTAAACTAGATGGCATTCCCATCAGCAATGAATAAGAGTTCCTTTCTCTCCAAATCCCCGCCAGAACTGTTTGTTCTCACACCACAGCCAATTTCTGTGGTGTGATATGGTATCTCATACTTGTTTTGATTTGCATCTCCCTGATGATTAGTGATGTGGTGCATTTTTTTATGTGTCTTTTGGCCAATTTGTATTTCTTCTTTGACAAAGTGTCTGTTCATTACCTCTCCCCATTTTTGATGGGATTTGATGATTTTTTTTTCTTGTAAAGTTCTGTCACTGCCTTGTATATTTTGGCTATTAGCCCTGTATCGATGTGTATTGTGTGAATAGTTTCTCCCACTCAGTGGGGGGCTCTTGTATCTGGGAACTATTTCCTTTGAGGTGCAGAAGCTTTTCAGCTCTAATATATTCATACCTGTTTATCTTTGCTTCCACTTGTTTGGAGAGTGCAGTTTACTCCTTGAAGATTTCTTTTTTTTTGTTGTTATTTTTTTTTATTTAAACACCTTGATTACATACATGATTGTGTTTGGGTTTCAGTCATGTAAAGAACACCACCCATCACCAGTGCAACATTCCCATCACCAATGTCCCAAGTCTCCCTCCTCCCCACCTGACCCCCACCTGTACTCTAAACAGGCTCTCCATTTCCCTCATACATTCTCATTATTAGGAAAGTTCAAAATGTAGTTATTTCTCTAACTAAACTCATCACTCTTTGTGGTGAGCTTCCTGTGGTGAGCTTGAACTTCCAGCTCTTTTCTCTTTTGTGTCTGAAAATTATTATTGCAAGAATGTCTTTCATTTTTCTTAAAACCCATAGATGAGTGAGACCATTCTGCGTTTTTCTCTCTCTCTCTCTGACTTATTTCACTCAGCATAATAGATTCCGTGTACATCCATGTATAGGAAAATTTCATGACTTCATCTCTCCTGACAGCTGCATAATATTCCATTGTGTATATGTACCACAGTTTCTTTAGCCATTCATCTGTTGAAGGGCATCTTGGTTGTTTCCAGAGTCCCTTGAAGATTTCTTAAGTCTCAATGTCATGGAGTGTTTTACCTACGTGTTGTTCTATACACCTTTCAGGTTTCAGATATGATATCAAGGTGTTTAATCCATTTGGATTTTACCTTCATACATAATGTTAACTGGGGGTCTGTGTTCACTTTTTTGCAAGTGGCTAACCAGTTGTGCCAACACCAGTTGTTAAAGAGGTTTTCCTTGCTCATTTAAGTTTTCTTGCTCCTTTTTCAAAAATTAGGTGATTGTATGTCTGAAGAACATTCTCTGAGTACTCAAGCCTGTTCCACTGATCTGAAATTCTGCCTTTATTCCAATACCATGGTGTTTTGATATCTAATGCTTTGTAATACAATTTAAAGTTGGGGAAAGTAATTACTCCCATATTGCTTTTCCCAATGATTGCTTTAGGTATTCGAGGGTGTTTATTGTTCCAAATAAATTTCAAAAGTGTTTGATCCATTCTTTGAAGAATGTCATGGGTATCTATAGGGATTACATTAAATCTGTATAATGCTTTGGGAAGTATTGCCATTTCAATGATGTTAATCCTGCCAATCCATGAGCAGGGTATGTGTTTCCATTCCTGCTTGTCTTCTATTATTTCTTGGAAAAGAGTTTTATAGTTTTCTTTGTATAGGTCCTTTATGTCTTTGGTCAAGTTGACTTCAAGGTATTTGAGTTTGTGAATGGGGTTGTTTTCTTAATGTCTGTTTCTTCCCTATCATTATTATTATTTTTTTTTCAGGCCACACCTGTTTGATGCTCAGGGGTTACTCCACTCCTGGCTAAGCGCTCAGAAATTGCCCCTGGCTTGGGGAGACCATATGGGACACCGGGGGATCAAACTGCAGTCCTTCCTTGGCTAGCACTTGCAAGGCAGACAGCTTACCTCTAGCACCACCTCGCCGGCCCCTTCCCTATCACTATTGTTGTATAAAAAGACCATTTATTTTTGTGTGTTAATTTTGTTTCTAGAAGCTTTTTGGTAGTTAGGGTTTTTTAAGTAGAGTATCATGTCATCTGCAAACAGTGAGAGCTTGACTTCTTCCTTTTCTACCTGGATTTCCTTAATATCTTTTTCTTGCTGATCACTATAGCAAGTACTTCCAGTACTGTGTTGAATAGGAGTGGTGAGAGAGGACAGCCTTCTCTTGTACCAGAATTTAGAGGAAAGACTTTGAATTTTTCTCCATTGAGGTTAATATTTGCCATTGGTTTGTGGTACATGGCCTTAACAATATTGAGAAAGGTTCCTTTCATTCCCATCTTGCTTAAAGTTTTTTTTTTTTTTTATCAAGAATGGGTGTTGGACCTTACCAAATGCTTTCTCTGCGTCTATTGATATGATCGTGTGTTTTTATTTTTCTTCTTGTTGATGTTGTGTATGATGTTGATAGATTTATGGATGTTAAACCATCCTTGCATTCCTGTAATGAAACATACTTGATGGTAGTGAATGATCTTCTTGATGAGTCATTAGATCCTATTTGCCAGGATTTTGTTGAAGATCTTTGCATCGGTGTTCATCATGGATATTGATCTGTAAATTTGGCAGCATCTCTGTCTGGTTTTGGTATCAAGGGGATGATGGCTTCATAAAGCTATTTGGAAGTGTTCCAATTTTTTCCATTTTATGAAAGAGCCTGGCCAGGGTTGGTAGTAGTTTTTCTACTTCTATTTGAAAGAATTCATTAGTTAATCCATCTCGGTCTTGGCTTTTGTTTTTGGGCAGACATTTGATTACCATTTTAATTTCCTCTGTAGTGATGGGGATGTTTAGATATGCAACATACTCCTTATTAAATCATGAAAGGTTACAAGTGTCCAAGAATTTATTTATTTCTTCCAGATTCTCATGTTTAGTGCCATAGAGTTTCTCAAAGTAGTCTCTGATTACCCTTTGAATCTCTGAAATATCTGTAGTGATCTCCCCCAAATCTGAAAATCTTAAGTATGTTTTCTAGTATGTAGTTTCCCCCTTTGATCCTGATGTGTTTAATATTCTATCTCTATCTATAGTTTTCATAAATAGTGATTAGGATGTTTCTTGTATTTTCATTTGGGTCTCTTTTAGTTGATATTCTGGGTGTCCAGGATATGGATGCTTGCACACTTCAATTCTGGGGACTTCTCAGAAATGGTTTATACTTTTGCTTCTTCCTAGATGTTTTCTTCCTGACTTTCTCGAGCACATAATTCTTTTGTTGTCTGTTTTTTTTTCTGTTAGATTTAATGCAAAATTCTACTGTTTTCTGTTTGTATGTTTTGCTGATTTTCTACGTCTGTTTTCATTCACTTTTAGTCTTTTATACATGCCCTGTTGTTGTTTGAAAGTTTTTGAACTTCATCCTCAAACTCAATGATCTGGTCCTTGGCAGCTTAGGAGTCTTCCAATGAATTTTTTTTTATTTCACTTACGAATTTTTTAATTGTTACATTCATATTTGTATTTGTCTCATTTCTGTTCTTATATCTTCCTGTGTTTCATTGGAAGTCTGTTCCATTGTTTTTTTTTTTAGAGCTGCTTAAACATTTTGGTTATTTCTGCTTTGAACTCTATTTTCAGAGAGGTGATACAGGAGATTAGTACTGATTGGGTCTACAAGACTTCTGTCTTCATCTGTCAGGCACAGTGGTATTTTGCACTGCTTTTCTATGGTTCTTTTTGGTCTCAAGGTGCCTCTTTTCTACGTATGTCACTGTGAGTCTTCCCCACTGCCAGGTAGGACTCATGGTAGTTTATGTGAGTGAACATTATCTCATAGCTGTGTAAGCAATGGCCTAATTGATATGTGACCTTTGTGGATAGGTAGGCTGTAATTCCCATTGTTGTTTTTGGGATCCACTCTCAGTCCACAGCAAGGCAAGCACTCACCAGGATTCTGTCTCTTCCGACAGAACCTTTGTTCCAAACAATAAAGGTTGGAACAATGGTTCCAAAAATGTTTCAAACAACCTTTGTTGCTGTTCTATGCATGGTTTTAACGAGAAGATTTTGCAGATTTGTGGCTTCTCACTATGAAAAGATTTTTCAACAAACTTTAAAATCCCAAAGATAGAAAGGTAGTGTTTGTCAGGATAGTATTATAAATAACTACATTGATCCATTTTTTAAACAATCAGCTAATCCTTTTTAGTTATCTGTTTACTATGCAGTATATTAAATATTTCATTAAGTCTTAAGTGTGCAATTTTGTGGCAAAATAAAATTTTAATGTTTTAATAATTACAACATTTAATAGACCTTTAATTTTCCCGAGTCTGACTTCTCTGTTAAATAGTAGATGATATTCTCCTGTCAAGTCACTTACAAACACGATTTTACATTTTCTCAATGATTTTATTATTGTAGACAACTAGCTTAATATAATGTTTGTGCTTATGTGACTGACTTATACCATTAGCATAATATCATCAAGGTTTTTGAATAAAAAGTAACAAACATGTCTATTTTCTTTCATTCAAATACAGAATATTCGATTAAATGTGTCTGTTACATTTTGGATATTGGTTTATCTATCTATGAATACTTGAGATACTTTTAATACTGTTATAACATATGTGAACAACTGAGTATTGACCTTTAATTCTTTTAGATAACAAAAAGAGTGCTTGCTGAATCACATGCGGATTCATATTTTTTAATTGAGTGATAAGTTAGCACTTTAGTTTTAACATTGAAATTAAAATTCTAAATAAATTGTTGAAGATGAGGAAGAGGCTGAAGAGATGTCATTTAATTTCAATTCAAGACATTTTATGTTATCTAAATATTTTGCATGTACTGACACAGAGGATATTGTAACCAGATATTTTTCTATAGGGAATAATATACTATGGTTAAAATAATGGGTTGCAAAATTTATAGGTGATAGAAAAGTTATGAAATATTGAATCCTCCTCACCTCCCCAATCAGAGTATAAGTCTCTTCCCCTAGGAAAATAAACATCACTACATTTCTTAAATAAGTCATCTGTGTGCAAAACCATTTCAATCACTTAATCAAGAAGCCATTGAACAACTGCTAAATTTGTTAGTTCTAAAATATATAGGTTAAAAGAACTATGTTATTTTACCCAGTTGTAAAATAATAGCATTCAGAGATATCTACATAATGTATGAAACAACATCTAGTTCTGTTTGTCTTTGCTGAAATATTTTAAAGGCTAGATGAATAAATAAATAAATAAATAACAGATTAAACTGATCTGTGATGATGAATTTAATAGTAATTTATACCATTACTGAAAACTTATCAGTAGTTAATAATATTACAGGAAGCAGAACATACCACTTTCTCTTAGAAATTCCAATAAGCTGAGGGTAAGCACAGGAAGACAAGAAATCATGTTCTTATGATTTTTTTAGTTCTTTTACCATTAATGACACTCTTATATAAATGTTCACTAATACCTTCCTTTACTCCTCATGTTCCTATCCAAAAATAAAATTTCAAGATTACATCACTCCATACTAGGAAGGTTTCCATGTTGACATTAGTGTCTATGATGACACTAGAATTATCCCTCAGTACTCTTAGTGATGAAAATATTTCAAACTTCTTTTTCTTCACATTGTTTTTCAGCCAGTAAGATTGGCAGTGTCATATTAGTCTCCTTGTATCTACTGTGCATTAACTGTGTGGCATTGTCTTATTATGTTTACACATAAAACTTGGACTCCAATTTAAAGGTGTGATAATTTGAGGAAACACATTCATATTTATAGCACTACTTCATGATGATAAAACTTAAAAATGGTTGCTAGGAAGAGTATAGTAAACAGTAACTTGCACTGCATATAGAAGACAAGAGCTAGAGCCCTAGAACTGAATATAATCATGCTAGCACTGCCAGGGGTTCATTCCTGTGCTAAGTGCCAGGAAGTCCCTCAAGGGCTGTCAAGTATGGCCCAATCTTTTGCCCAATACCAATTTTATAATGAATAAACAGTTTGGAAATACTAATGACATAATGCAACGTGGTTAAAAAGTTCATTATTGATATTTAAAGTTTCAATTATATTTGTATATAATAAAGATCTAATTTAATTATTCTCTCTCTCTCTTTTTTTTTGTTTTTGTTTTTGTTTTTGGGTCACACCAGGCAGCACTCAGGGGTTAATCTTGGCTCTGGGCTCAGATATCCTCCCTGGAAGGTTCAGGGGACCATAATATGAAATGCCAGGATTCGAACCACCTTTTGTCCTGAATTGGCTGCATACAAGGCAAATGCCTTACCGCTGTTTTATCTCTCCGGCCCCAGTTATTCTCCGTTTTAATCACATACAAAATGATTTTCAATTAAAATATAACTACCTGCATATAAATATACTGAGATAGAAATATTATTTTTTAGGATTGATATTTTTTAAATAGTTTTCTGTATTACAACTTTGATCATTTAGGGCTCTAAAATCTAGGTTTCTTTGTCCATCCTCAATCATTATATATGAGAGTGTCAAAAAATGCTTCATGATGAATAAGGGGCTATTCTCTTTTCTTTGTTAGTTCAATTAACTATTTTCAACTAACAAAATGGAATGCCTAATGCATATTTTTCCTAACCTCTATGGTCTGAAGCTACATACTTATATATATATATATATATATATATATATATATATATATATATATATATATATATATTATCTCTGACTCACTAGGTTTCCTTAGAATCAGATATAGTGAAAGGTTATTGTGATCTTGCACATAATTAGGAAAGCATTGATTCTATACCGAAAAACTCATAAATATTCCTTTCCAAAACAAATCAGATCTCGATGTGATAATTTTTCTGCTTCCATGTGCCACAGGCTTACAAAATGGCTGCTCAGGACTGACAAAATAATACAGTAGGTAATAGTACTGAGGGTATGTGCTTGCCTTGCTTGTGGCTGATCTGTGTTCACTGTCCAATACCACATATAGTCATCCATCTATCAGCAAGAATGTTCCTTCGTTTACAAAACAAAGAATAAACTCTGAGCACAGTCATGTATGGATGGTCCCCAAATCAAAAATAATAATTTCAACTAAAGTCTTCTTAGTGCAAGACAGATGACATTTTATTTCTTGCTCCCCCTTTTTTCTCTATTTATAGCATCACTGCTTGTGGGTATCCAGATTCACAAATTGTAGAGTAGTTTCCTTCTTGTTATTTTTTTTCCAAATATGTAACTTTTTTTCTATCCCTTTACCGCATTTCCCACTCTAACTTGATGATTAGTCTCTCTCTTCTTGATGACAACTCTTCACAATGTCAATTAAGGGAAGAGTGTTTAGAATAAATCTTATGTGTTTACTTTATCTAAATGGAAATGCTATTTTGTATCCTTTCCTTGTCTAGTCCACTTCATGCTGAATCTTATTCTAGCTGATGGATTGTTTCCTGTCTGCAATCACTAACCACAGTGCCTTTTTTTCTAGGTCCTTACACATCAACTCACTCTGTCTCATTGTCCTGTCCTCTTCATTGAAATGCATGTCTCCTTGCCTCTCTGGCTAATAGCTCATTCTTTCTCCTCCCCTATTACCCAGCATTGTTTCTCCATCATATCACTTGCAATTTCCAGGATGACACATTTTACTTCAGATCATAGCTCATTTAGTCTTTTATCCTGCTGGTATGCTAATAGCATCTCAAGCTAATCATTAATTTCCACCCCGTGGTTTCAATAATTCCTTCTATGCTAAATCTTGCATAAGAAAATTGTTTTAAGTTTGGCACCTTAACTTACTCTAAGGGAAAAATGAACCGGAAGATTCTGAATCACTGCCAGAGGCCCTTCTGGTCAATAAGGGAATTTTTGTTTACCTAGCTAAAGGCTTCCAAAGGAATAGGAAAATAAAAAGTGCAGAAATGACTTCAAGCCTGCTGTTAATATGTGTTTAATTCGTGTCTTTGGGAAATGAAAATAAAATATTTTTGCAAAATTTTTGCTTACAAATAACCATGTTAAAGGCATAAAATAATATATAAAGATAAAAAATAATAAATTGTTAGTACTTGAAGAATATTTAGAGATTAAATTTGAGTTCTTCGTTTTTATATATAAAAAAGAATGAGACTTTTGAGGTACAAAGATGTGCTATGGATGAAGCATTCTGTTACCTGAGGTTTATTAGTGGTAAACAACAACAAAAAAAGAACCCCATCTCACCCACCTCCTTTTTTTGATTTTTGGGCCAAACCAGCCAATACTCAGGGGTTACTCCTGGCTATGTGCTCAGAAATCGCTCCTTACATGGGGGACCATATGGAATGCTAGATCAATCCACGGTCCGTCCTAGGTCAGTGTGTGCAAGACAAATACCCTACCGCTGCACCACCACTCCAGCCCCCTGTCCTAAATTTTAATTATAGTACCTAAGTAAAGAAAAGGGTCAGCTAGGTCTGAATCTACTTTTGTTAGTGCTAGCCTGATTGCAGCAATAGTTCTCTGTAGTTGTGCATCTTGACCTAACACCATCTGTTTTCTCTTCTTTTTGTCAATAACTATATCCCAAGCAGCTGTAATATAGTAATATGTATTACAGATGTAATAATATAATATGATCCCTTCTGGAGACAACCAGAATTCTTCTTCCTTTAACACTACCATGGTCTCCTTTTCAGAGAATTACCAGAAAACAAATGCAACATATCTGTTAGCTGAGTACTGGTGAGCAGGATAAAGAGTTAATGTGTCATAACTAATTTTATTTCTGAGGAAAAGAGCAAAGATTCTCTTCCAGACCAGTTAATCCCCTATGAGTTTTAACCATTATTTTATATTCTGTGTCACAGAGATTGCACTAGAATGGGGGACACAGACTAAAGAAAGATTGATGTGAGGAGATCTTTCAGTGTGTGTGTTGTATGTAACAAAACAATATTAATATTATATCTCTATGTGTGTTGATGGGCATTTACAAACACATACTACTTTCACTTCAATTGTTTAATTATTATTCATGTTGTTGACTACCTTCAAATCTTCAATCATACAGGGACTTAAAAGACCATAGAGAAGACAGGACATTTTTCTTGCTATAGACCAACCTGTGTTCAATTCCCAGCATCCCATATGTTTTCATAAGCCCTACCCTGAAATGATTTCTGAGTACAGAGCCAGTAGTGACCCCTGAGCATTTCTGAGGTGTGGCTCAGAAACTAAATGTAAAACAAAAAAAATCTGCCATTATCAAACAGACACATATGTCAACACATACATACACATCTGATACTTTATATTTTCTTTCAAATATAAGTTTAGGACTCTTACATACTGATATCTCTATATTGATTGGGAGATGATTCATCTCTAATTGATGTACCTAGCAGAAGACCAGGTTACATTGTGGATTCTAAAGTTTAGTACACCAGGATAGTAGCTCAATAGACAGCACTCAAAAATAGTATGATGTAACTTTTAAAAATCACAGAAATGACTTTGATGAAGGAAATGCACAGAATCCAGAATCTTTAAATACAGGAACCTGACACCAACAACAGCTAAAGTGCGAAAAAGTCTCATAAGGACCATGGAGAATGACTTAGGGGTTGGACAGACTGGTATGCCTGGAACCCAGAGTCGGTCTTATGACAATAAACTTCCGGGGTGAGGCCTTCTTGTAATCAGGCCAAGGATTTTTTTCCGTTTTCCCCACATTTTGCTGGGCCTATGCAAACAACGGCAATTGCCACTATCATACCTTTACTACTGTATTTTTTTTAACACTTATCCTTTAAAAAAGAAAAAAAAAAAAACAGCTTACAGAACTTGAAAGAAAAACTGTAGTAGAATGCCTGTCACGAATACAGGCAGGGGATGATGGGAAGGAGGGAGGGGGGCATTGGGGGTTGCACTGGTGAAGGGGGGTGACTGTAACCCAACTATAATCATGTTTAATTATCATGGTGCTTAAATAAAAAAATATTTAAAAAATAATAAAGAAATAAATAAACTTTTAAAAAATCACAGAAAATGCTATATAATTCAGTATAAGTGCTTTCAAATTGCTTGCCCCACATATCTTCACAACTAAAAACCTAATCTTTGACTAAATTACTGATATAATATATGCAAAAATACCAAATATGCCAGGGGATTATTTTTTCAAGTTATTTTTAAAATTTTATTGTTTGTGTTTTGTTTGGAACTCCATCTCTATCATCTTTTAGAGGTACTAGGGATCACTTCTGGTGATACTCAGCTAATGGTTAAAAGGTAGTCTTTGGCCTTATGATGCAGGGTGATCTGGGGAAGCACTGTGAAATCCCAGTTAATGTATTTTATATTGAGTAAACAGGTTTTCAAGAATATACATATTCAAGCAATTTAAGGGTACACTACAACTACAACATATTTATCAATAGTTCATCATTTTCAAATTAAAATATTGGGTATTGGTCAGCTTAAATGTATAGAATCTCAATTATAACAGAGGCTTTGAAATATGAAATGTAGATAGATAGCCAACCACAATATGTGGGAAAAAAAAACTTAAAAGAAATGGAATACAGTGAACTTATTTAAAACTAGAAAATGTAAATATGTAAAAGTTTATGCATTTTACAAATTTGCAACTTTTTTGTCAAAATTTTTAATAACTTATGTTTTATAATGCGTATTATATACTCCACTTCTTATTAATTGACAGTGCTTTTGTTCCTTAGAAACTTTCATATAAGATGTTTCTTCATGTCAAAATTGTACTCAATATTAAATAAACTTTTAATATGTATAGGACAACACTAATATAAGATTATCTGCTACATAATATAAGTGCACTAGAGTTAAGAAATTAAGGTTTCTTAATATACATTTATATGTAATATATAAAAATAAATAACTTACAATGATGATTATTTCTGGGAAAAGTACTGAGAGCTGAATTTAATATTGGTGACTATTAGGACATTAAACATTATTTTATCTTATTATTTTATTTATTTCCCAAAGGAGCATAACACAATAGTTGAATATTAGAAAATATGATAAACATCATGAACAGAAAACAAAATTTGGGGATATAAATGACCTGTGAACAAAAAAATAATATTCAAAACAAAATAATTATCTTTTCTCTAAAAAATTTCAAGAATACTGCAAATGAATGACGAAACCATATTCAAATTTTAATAATACATTTAAGTGCTTTCCTTAACTCATAATTCTTTCTTAACTCATAATTCTTCATTCTTCATATAAATCAGTAATTAGCTTCAATCAACTCAAATGATGCAAAAAAATCTCTAACCTTTACCTCCACATTTTCTCCCTGCTCATTTTAATTGGTGATGATTTATTTATTTTTATTTTTTTCAATAGAGAGTGAGTTGGCACTCCTAACATCCTGTATTTCACAATCTTTTTTAAATTCCCCTCTGTAAGTCAAAGTATCTTTAAATAAGTCACCATTCATAATTTTTCTATGATGGATTTCAGTGGTATTTTGTTAGATCATTGATAATAGAGATGTAACCCCATTATTAATCTTTGTTTTTATTTTCATAGAAAATTGTAAGATTTAATTGAAATTAATAATACTTATTTCTTTTGAATTTATGGGCCATATTTGGTGGTGCTCAGAGTGTACTCCAAGGCACAGCTTTCAGAGATCATTTCTGGGTGATTCAAAAGGCCATAAGTGGTACCAGAGAGAATTAGTTGTTTTTATTTTTTTATTTTTTATTTTTTTGGTTTTGGGGCCACACCCAGTGAGGCTCAGGGGTTACTCCTGACTATGTGCTCAGGAGTTGCTCCTGGCTTGGGGGACCATGTGGGACACCAGGGGATCGAACCGCGGACCGTCCTAGGCTAGTGCTGGCAAGGCAGACACCTTACCTCTAGCGCCACCACGCTAGCCCCGTATTTATTTGTTTGTTTGTTTATTATTTATTTGGATTTTGGGCCATACCCGGTGGCACTCAGGATTTACTCCTGGCTCTAGCTCAGAAATCACTCCTACCAGGCTTGGGGGACAAAATGGGATGCCAGAGATCAAATCTGGGCAAAGCAGATGCCTTACCTACTGTACTATCACTTTGACCCCTTTCTATTTTTATTTTATTTTATTTTTGGTTTGAGAATTATTTGGAATTTAAATATTTTAAAAAAATTAACCTTAGTATAAAAATAAATTTATTTATTTATTACTTGTTTCATGGTTACATTTGTTGGTATTCTGGAGTATTTCCAGTTTAGTGTTTGTGGTCAGAGTAAATCAGTATATCATTTACTGCCAGAGAGTGAGCCCAGGCCTCCCACATGAAATACATACACTAAGTATTTTATGCTACATCTCTGGCCATAAAATGAATTTCTTGACATATAGATATCACATTTGAATTTAAAATATTACGTATCAATGGAGCATCAACTGGTAGAATCACCTTTTCTACTCAGTGGCAGAGTGTTCTGGATAAAGCTTACATGGTCACCTTTCACAATATTAATGTTGTAATTTCATGGTTTTCTTGGAAAAAAATTAGACTTGCAATTCATTTAATTTACACCATTTTTCTGTAGGAATGGCAATAATAGAAGAAAAAGAAACATTTTATCTTAGAAATAGAAATTGAACGCATTTCAATGGAGCAGATATAACTTTAAATGTTTAATTGGTTTTAATACAATCAAATAATGATGGCAGTGTTGGAGGAAATGAAAGTAAACGGAAAACCAATAGGGCTAGAAAGGTTAGAGACTACCAATATTAAGATTGATTTTCTTACACATACTGATTAAACTACCACTTCTCTTCTACATACTGAATATTTGACATCCAACTTGCTGGTTTTGCTTGTAAATAAAATGCAGGAAAATACTTAATAATGACAATTATTCATTTTCATAAACCACCATGGCATAAATTTGAAAACAGTATCTTCATAGAAGATGATAGCCTGAAGTTCGGATTCAATGAACCCAATTAGAGCCCATATATTCTTCCCCCCCAAATCCACATTAAATACATATATAAAAAGTGATACATTTATGTGTTTTTCTTCCCATTCAAACACTGTGTGATGCAGGATTAATATGTATATTTTCATTATACTTTGTTTATTTTGCTTTTGGCCCACACCTAGTAATTATCATAACTTAATCTTGGCTCTTTTCTCACAAATCTCTACTAGTGGTGCTCAGGAAACCATATGTGTTGCCAGGGTTTGAACCTGGGTGGGTTACATGCAAGGCAGTTTATATACTCTAAAATCTCTCAAACCCTTCGATGTTTAAATTTTATTATTGAAACTTAAAGAAGATTGCTCTATTTCTTATGGTATAAAATCTTTGGATTTTAATAATGTTGGATTACTGGTCCTACCCTAGTCAATATTCATACTCCACCCTAGGATATGATCTGGTGATGTGATTATTGGATTATTCCCTACTTGGTATTCCTCTCTCACCCTAGGTTGTGGCCTGGTTGTTGTCAATAAAAGCAGGGGGATCTGAAGAAGGCAGAGGCTCATTCTTAAGTCTTCTTTCACTAAGCTGAATTTCTTCTTAGAATCAGAAAACTTGGGTGTTGAATTCCTTGCTTGAGTGCTAGATTCTCAAATCTGTTATTGTATGTTTTAACTGTGTGGATTATTTCCTACATCAGTATTTGCTTCCAGATCTATGTCTCACCAGATCTTTGTTTTGAAGCCCTGGGCTCCACCAGCAGTATAATAGTCTGAAAATTGTATGTGTTAAAATATTTTGAATTTATGGTAAAATAATTAAATTCAAAGGTATATTAGACAGTGCCAGAGGAGACTCCCTAACCCTTCTTTTACTGAATTACTGATTTTTACTATTGAAAATTGACAAATGTTCTTTGAAATAAACTCAAACATTGCTTGAGGAACAAGTAGATATCACAGATACAATATTGCCATAAGTGCACACCTGGTACAGTGATTCTCACCTGGCAACAAACTCACATCATCTCCTAGTGAAGGATTTTAATTTTAATACACAATCCAAGTTCAATGCAATACTTTCCTAATATGCAGTCTTCTACTTTCTTCTTATTTGACTTATTTGCCCATTGATAAAGGTCACTATAGAAATTATCGGCACATTAGTATCATGGGTTTTATATTTTTTGCCTAGTGGAAAAATTTCTTAAGAGTCTGGCTCTAGTGCCCCACAAAATTTGTGTTCATGGAATTAATATAACATTACCAAACTAGGAAATAGTTCTTAATGCCTATATTCTTTTAATACTGAATGCAAAGGAATTATACACAGAAACATTCATCTACATATTTTTTCTGAAAGAAGTATAACTGTACAATTTACTTTTTTTAATTTTTGTTTTTGATTTTTTTTGATTTTTTGTTTTTTTTTTGTTTTTGTTTTTTTGGATCACATCTGGCAGCTCTCAGGGGTTACTCCTGGCTCTACACTCAGAAATCGCTCCTGGCAGGCTCAGGTGACAATATGGGATGCAGGCATTCAAACCACTATTCTGCTTGCAAGGCAGAAGTCCTACCTCCATGTTATCTCTCCGGCCCTGATAGCTGTACAATTTAAAAGTTGTCGCCCTACAGCTCAGCTTCTAATAAACCTGCCTCTAATGCTGACACTATCCTTTTTATTCAGGACAATGATGAAACTTGACACACTCACAACTCTAGAGTCAATAAAAAAAGAAATGCTAAATAGGAAAGCTCAAAGCTTTGAGAGGTAACCAAATAATTGTTCAGGGCTGAAGGAGTAAGCCCTGAGCACCACTACCGGTGTGACCCTGGCCCACCTCAAGTCTTTGCCTTCAGATCAACTATATAAATCACATTATGTCATTCTTAGTGTGCTTTCCTTTTGTTGCTTAGGGTTGAACATGATTTGGAAGTTTCAACAACAGCATTTCTCACTTGTTTTTGTAGACTTTATAAAGGCAACTCGATGTTTTGATACTTAATAGACTTAAAATTTTGACAGATGTTCAGTAGTTTTACAATGTATCAAATTTGTATTTGGAGCATATTTAATTTCTCAAGGAGATAAACATGATTGTATTTGTGTTGAGAAAAACATCCTATTTGATATTTATATAAATTTAAGCATTTATAAGAAAACAGATTTCTAGATTTTATTAAACTCATAATGATAAAATCAGTTCTTTTCGCTCACTTTATTTTCTAGACTAAAGTGCTGTGTAAATGAACTTTCATTTTCTACCAAAAATAGTATTATTTTTAAAGTTAGAAAATCCTTGAGTTCTCCTGTCATGTGTCTACGGAATCAACTGTAACTTTCAAAGCCTTAGTTTTCTTTATTACAAAATCTAATTTTTGTACATGATATTTTTTATTGTTAAAATTCATTGTCCCAGCTGATGCAAAGTGGATTATGTTGCTATTGGCTCAGAAAAGTGGGCGGGCACCTAGTGAAGTATCCTGAAAAGAGGCATAGGGCATTTGCCTTGTACGTGGTTGACCTGGGTTTGATTACAGGCATACCATAATGTTCCCCAGCCTACCAAGAGTGATTTCTGAGCACAGAGTCAGGAGTAACCCCTGAGAACAGTAATGTGGGGGAAAAAAAACACTAAAAACAAAATCAAACAAACAAGGCACGTTTATAGCACAGGGGTAAGGCATTTGCCTTGTCGATAAGGAGCAACCCAGGTTTGAACCCAGGCATCCCATATGGTACCAAGAGCCTACAAGAGCAATTTCTATGTGTAGAGCCAGGAGTAACCAGAGCTCAGCCTGGTGGTCCAAAAACCCAAACAAACAAACAAACAAAGAGAGTGTTTCCATCTTTCTGCTCAGGATTAGTAAAATTGGTTACTAGCAAATATTGAACACCTGACATTCAGCTTTGGCCAACCCTACAGTCTCTGTGCAGCGATTAAGCTGAGGCTAACATTTGTTTGTTCTGCACAAGATTGTGCAGATTTCTGTCTTCTAACTTGTTGATGTACCATGGATTCAGATTGGAACAAGAAATTTTTCTTTGCAAAAAATGAAAAGCCAATATTAATCTCTGCAGGCATGCTAGTCTATCTCATTTCCCACAGAAAAATAAAAATCAGGAGGAGATTAAATGTCGAAGCAAGATAGCTATTACCGAACAACATTTATTTTAAAAAATATGAGAGGAGAAAGGTGAGGGGTATGTGCTCATGAAAGAAAGAAGGATCTTTCAGAGAAGCCTTCAGAGGACCTAGGTTTTGCCTCAGTTTACTATCTCCAAAGAACTCAGGATTTGAAACTCAAATGGATACAGTTGTTGTGCCTGAATGCTTACTCAGGGCTAAGTGATCACTTGTTTTATAATTTTCCAAAAGTACATTATCAACCCTTCACCACCTATCTGCCTGCAATAATTATAAATACTTATTAATACATACAATAGGACAAGGAAAGGGCCAGACTGACCAGTTGAAAATTAAGTGAATTTGCTTAATTTATAATTGCATGTAATTGTTATTTATATAGTACAATGTCAATGTGTTTCCCATACTATGCTCTTCTAATCAAATATAAATTATAACTTTATATTCTTTATCTACTATATCTACAAAGCATGGGAATCTATGGCATATTGGGTCCCAGAGTAATCAATTGCCTTCTTCGGAGCCAAATATTGGAACTTTACTTCTATAAAAATAAATTATTTTTTAAAACCAATAATATTACCCTAATTTGCATGATATAAATAAATATTTTACTAGTTATTTATAATTTGCAAATAAAACATTTAGATATGTAGTTTATAGGATTCTATATACAAAATATTTAATGTAAATTCAAAATACTTAATGTAAATTCACTGAATTTTCACAAAATAAGAGCAATATCACCAAACCATAGTCTAGTAGAGGATTATTTACTTATTTATATTAGGCATGGAAAAGTTATGAGCCCTTCCTTCCTTCCTTCCTTCCTTCCTTCCTTCCTTGAAAGCCATCCTCAAAGATTATTCAGTCAAGTTTCCTACAGAGGGTGCAATTACAGAGATGAGCACAACCTAATTGCAGTGAATAACTTTTGGAAATTAATTTATGATTATGATATCCTATCTGTCAGATATATAAAATGTAATATTTATAAAATGAATCTTTTCAAATCCTCAATATATATTATAAATAATATATATTAATATATATAATAATATATAATGGTGTGCACAGAACCATCTGACTACTCACCAAGACAAGTGTTTTTCACCATGCAAGGAATAGATTTATGATATGGGTGTGATAAATCCCTCTCCTCTTATATATATTTATATATACATATATAAACATATATACATATGTGCATATATATATGTTCGTGTCTGTGTATATTTTCACCACACCTTCACATGTTAAATCTGACCTCTGGCTCTATGCTCAGGTCTCTCTCTTATGGTATTCACGGGGTCATATATTGTAACAGGGATTGACTGTGGGCAGAACATACTATAGATATATAACTCTATTACTGTCTCTTGTTGGAATGACTTATTTGTATTACGATCTTAATATTTAGAACAACTTTTGATTTAAATAATATTATAATTACCATTTTATGTTAAAAGAAATCTAAAAAATACATATAATTTATTCAGATTTAATTGTTTTTATTGTTCAATATATAATTTTTTCCAAACCCCCTTCAATATATAATGTGAGCAGAAAATTTATTTAAAAATGAAAATTTTAAAATACTATAAATCCGAAGAGTTTTATTTATGTAAAATATGGAAGTTATTAATCAAATTATGACTCTATAAAATCTTCTTTAATTATGTGTATTATGATTTCAATATTTAACTTTATCTTTTACAGTTATTTTTTAGATCTTAATCTATATTCTTAACATGAGTTCAGGCTTTTTACAATCAAACAGTTCTCTTTAGATCAACAGCTCTATAAAACCTGCTTTGTCATATACTAACAGAGATAGAAAGAAGAATCAAGTGCAGTTCAAGTGACCTTGAATTCCAAGTAAGGCAAAAATAAAAATAGACAAATAAATAAAAGCAGGAAATTTATTCTAGCGTGGTAGTCTCCTGACGAAAAAGTATAGGTCACACTCCAATTTCTATGAAAAGAAATGTAACTCATGTGTTCAGGATTGATATTGAAATGATTTTAAAATAACATAATTATTTTAATTTCTTATTTTCTATGTTGCATTTAAAGAGGATCCATAATAATCAACTTTATAACACTTTTAAAATTCATTTTGATTGATGCATCTATTTATAAATATTAAAATCATGGTTGCATACTTCCCATGCTGCCACACAAAATCCCTCTGTCATTGATCCAGGGTTTCTTCTCATTCACCTTCCTTGGCCTCATCAGTTCCTTGTATTATTTTTCATGCTTTAGAGGTTGTCTATCTATTAGAGGTTGTCTAATTTTTTCTGTTCTTTTAAAGTAATATCTTTATTTAAGCACCATGATTATAATCATATTTGTAGTTGGGTTTCAGTTATAGAAAAGGACACACTCCTTCACCAGTGCTACATTCCCACCACCAATTCCCTTCTCCCCTAGCTCTGCCTGTATTAGAGACAGGCATTCTATTTTTCTCATTCACAACCATTGTTATGATAGTTGTCAGTATAGTTATTTCTTTACCTGAACTTTGTGAGAATTGTCTAATCTCTTTATCTTTTTCTTTATATTCCATATGTAAATGAGGCCCTGCAGTAGTTGTCTTTTGCTTTCTGACTCACTGTACTTAATATGATGGCCTTCACGTCCATCTAACTTGCAGCAACCTGCAAAATTTTCTCATAGCTACACATTATTACATTGCATGTGAGGATCACAAATTATTTATTTATTTAATGTTGGCAATTACTTGAGTTGCATATATATTGGTTAGGATAGATGTTTTCAAATTAATGTTTTAGTATTCTTGGGGTAGATGCTGAGAAATAAAAGCAGTGGGTTATAAGGAAATTCTCTTTTAATATTTTTTGAGAAATCATTAAATCATTTTTAATAAAGCCTGCACCAAGAAATAGTTGCACTAACACACAATAAAAATTCTTTTTGCTCCACATCTGCCAGCCCACCTCTCCCAGAAGACAACAATTCAAAGATTTGCACTAGCTACTCCAAGCAAGCCCCTTTGAAATAAACTGGTTAGATTAGCATAAATGGGCAACTGTCTATTAGAACTTGCCCTTCTTCCTGTGTTTAAAGTTTCTAAAAATTAAATACTGCATGTGAAGAACATGCAAGGTTCTCAGTCAATGAGGGTTTGATCCCCCTCACCTTTTTATTTTTCCTTCTATGTCTGTCTTAATTTCTTAACCCTTGCATCACCCCTGCTTCAAGTCAATTCATTCAGGGTTGATCTCCTTGCAATATTTAATTTCATTTAACAGCTATGCATTAAGTGTATACTATGTATTTACATGTTAGTTTCTGTTTTGGTGGGATCATAGAGAGCACAAGGAGAGAAACCACCCGACTTCATGATTCTTTTATGACTGGCTTGATTTATTAATTTGTGCTTGATTTTGCTTCAGACCAACTCATGCAGGGTTGGAAATACAGCATAGGGCTTTATTTTACACTTATATTTTTAAAAAGCATAGGCATTTTGATGGTTCCTCTATGTCAGAAGTTGAATGAAATAAACAGATTTCTTCTTTTTATAAAACAGTCACCTATGAAAAATAGTTGGAGAGTGAAACCAGGCAAATTTAAGTGGAAATTCTTAGCAAAGACTACGGTCTAGAGCTTTAATAATTTCCATGTGAATTATATAAAGTTTTTAAAAAAAACTTTATGTGTTAAACTTTATATGGCTCCTTATTATTGTTGATAAATGTACTGTTACATTGAATCATAATTAATACCAATAAATTTGGGTATATTAAACTGTATCATAATGCATAACACAGATATTTGAAAGTGATATTTATAGCATTTAAATCATACCATTGATTTATTTTACAATTTATTAAAACTAACTTTTAATTTAATTTTATGTAGTACTCTTGGTATTTTAACAATTACCACCCTTTCACTTACATTGATAGACTATATGCACTTAATCAAATTTGATAACATTTGCTTAAGTTGATGTATTAAATCAATGTTATAGGGTGTAGTATATGAAAAAGTTTCCATAGGATTAATCTTGGAATTGTTGTATATAAAAATATTTCCTAAGGATTGTTCTGTGACTATTGCTCCACCTAGACCTTCCAGGTGGAAGCGCTGTGGAGTTGGCAATAAATAGCTTGAGAGACAGGGAAGAGGTCCTTCTGCGAAAGCTGTTTGCAGGTTGCAAAAGGACTCTCTCTCTCTCTCTCTCTCTCTCTCTCTCTCTGTCTCTCTCTCTCTCTCTGTCTCTCTCTCTCTGTCTCTCTCTCTCTCTGTCTCTCTCTCTGTCTCTCTCTGTCTCTCTCTGTATCTCTGTCTCTGTCTCTGTCTCTCTCTGTCTCTCTCTCTCTCTCTCTCTCTCTCTCTCTCTCTCTCTCTGTGCCCAATCTTTTACACCCTAACCTTCTTGTCTGTGTGGATTATTATTTGCTGCAGATAAATATTACCAAGGTCTCCCCCTGAAAGGGGACAAGGGGATGAGAAGTAATTTCTCATTCTGGGGACTGTTCGTGGATTCACAAACACCCAACAAAGTATTTAACAACTCAGATTCATTACAACAGGGTGCTGTTTTCTATGTTAATCGATAATTTTGTAATAAGCTGGTATATTCTGTTAATATTTCTGAGTGTTATTTTTACTTATCTCACCTCAAAACATTAAAAACTACAGATTTGCTTATAGATGTTCAGCATTTCCATATGTATATAGCCATGTAGGTCACAATATACAATGCTTTATCTCTGTATTTTTTTCCATTTCCTGATTTACCAAGTTTTCATAAGACAGTCAGTTCACATATTAAATATTCAAACATCAAACATCAACACCACCACCAGTGTGACTTTCCCCTTTTTTATAATTATCTTTATTTAAACACCATGATTACAAATATGATTATAGTTGTATGATTACAGTCATGTAAAGAATAACCCCCTTCACCAGTGCAACATTCCCACCGCCAATTTCCCAGATCTCCCTCCTCCCCACCCCCCCACACCTGTACTGAGAAGGCTTTCTACTTCCCTCATTCATTCACATTGTTATGATAGTTTTCAGTGTAGTCATCTCTCCAACTGCACTCATCACTCTATGTGATGAGCTTCATGTCATGAGCTGCCCCTACCAGCCCTCATCTCTCTTGTCTCTGAGATACTGTTAAAAATGTCATTCATTTTTCTTAAAGCCCATAGATGAGTGAAACCATTCTGCGTCTTTCTCTCTCCCTCTGACTTACTTCACTCAGCATAATAGATTCCATGTACATCCATGTATAGAAAAATTTCATGACTTCATCTCTCCTGACGGTTGCATAGTATTCCATTGTGTATATGTACCACAGTTTCTTTAGCCACTCATCTGTTGAAGGGCATCTTGGTTGTTTCCAGAGTCTGGCTACTGTAAATAGCACTGCAATGAATATAGGTGTAAGGAAGAGATTTTTGTATTGTATTTTTGTGTTCCTCGGGTATATTCCTAGGAGTGGTATAGCTGCATCGTATGGAAGCTCAATTTCCTGTTTGTGAAGGAATCTCCATATCGCTTTCCATAAAGGTTGTATTAGACGGCATTCCCATCAGCAGTGAAAAAGAGTTCCTTTCTCTCCACATCCCCGCCAGCACTGCTTGTTTTCCTTTTTTTGTGATGTGAGGATGTGACCTTTCCTTTACCAGTGCTTCCAATCTACCATCCACCACCTTAACCTGTTTCCATGCAGACACAAACAAATTTACTTCAGATTGCTTGCTACAACACAAAGGCAAAAGCAGATCTCAAACCTTAGAACAACACAGGTCAATTTGAACTGCTTCTGATATCTCATCATGGTGTTATTAAAGTCAGTGGCTAAGTATTTATCAGGCTGTTACTGATGCTAGTGGAGCCTTCTGTGTTACTGTTCAGGTTCACTGCAGTTGGTAGATTACTATTTAACTTTCCTGTCAGATTTCCTGTGATACTTCTAGGCTGACACTACTATAAGATATTGTTGTATTGCACTGCCATGTGCTGCTGCACAAATCAGAATTTATAGGTCTAAAAAAATTTTGTTGGCAGGGAAGTTTAATAAGGTTAATAATTGGAGCTGAGCCACTCTATCAGGGTGTGACTATTGGCTGATGTAGTCCATGCAGAAAGGGGAAACTGGACCTCCTCCCCCTTTTCTGAGAGTGCCACAGTAAACTTTATCAGCCAGGGAACAGACAACTTGGCTTGTATCAGCAGCCATATTTTCTTTTGGAGCGTGGTGGAAAGCAGGCAGTTTTTCTGACAGCAAGATCATAGCTACTATATTTTTTCATAAGAAAAACTTGATATGGGCCGGAGCAGTGGTACAAGCGATCAGGCATCTGCCTTGCATGTTCTAGCCTATGATGGACCACTGATGGATCTCCTACATCTCATATGGTCCCCCAAGCAAGGAGCAATTTCTGAGTACATAGCTAGGAGTAACCCCTAAGCATCAAAGGAGTTGATGACAAAAACAAACAAACAAACAAACAAACAAAAAACTTGATAGTGCTTGAGCTTCCAATTAAAAAAGCATAGTTTTTGGATCATCAAATGGTGAAATAATTTTCTTTTATTTTCTTAAATTGTAGATAATATTTATTTTTCATTTATTTTTAATATTTTCTCTAATATTGAGGTTATTGTCATTTTTGTCAGAAAATAGGTGTCCAGATTGACTCCTGTGACTGTTTTATGGTGCTATGAGCTTGCACCGTTTACTTTTTTCTAGTCTCTCCCCTTCTTCAAATTCTAGGATATATATTTTGAGAGACCCATGTTCCATTTCAGAAATGACAGTTTGAGAGAAAATAGTACTATGATTGTTTGTTACTGAGATGCTCCTTAAAATAATATATTTTTAAACATGTGTATGCTATTTCATAATATTTTCAGTTTAATCTGAAAAGTATGGTGTTTTTACTTAATTTGCTTGATTTTATAATTGCATCTCTTTTATATTGAACCTACTTATTCACAACATAATTAACATAATTGCTTTATTCTTTCTTATAAAAACAGCTTCAGAATTAAGATGCTGATAATACTACAAACAATGAAATTACTCAGTGATTATGCTATATTCTTATTTAGTTTCAATATTACTTTTTTCCAGTCCTCTAACCTAAATGTTAATAATAGGAAGCCTCCCAACTAGTGTCAGGAACATTATATGGTGTGACATGGCAACCCAGGAGCTATTGCCTGCAGCCTGCAGACTGCAGTATTCACTGTGTTTGTGTTCTTGCTGACTGTTGGAATAGACAAGTTGGGCACAGGGACATCTCACAAGAAATAGATGTAATCACGAATTCATGGAAAAAGATGCATAGGGCCAGGATGGTTGAGAAGCCTCTAGGGTTGAACTGAGCCAGCCAGCTAAACTAAACTGAACTAAACTGCTTTCCCAGATGGGTTTTACTAGCCTGTGTTAACAGAACAAAGGTAAATCACCTGAGGGCCAGGGCTGTAGTTAAGGATACTTATGTTAATTAAACCTAGGTGGTTTGAGTCTAGATGGGTTTTTTTATGACTCAAAAAGGGTGTGAGAAGAAAAAGAAAAGCAGGGGGGTGATTTAAGAATCAAATACAGGTGTCTACACTGTGTCTATCACTTACCATAATACACGTTCTGTGTGACCTAACTTGCTTAGGCCTGACCATCATTGTTCTGGCCAGTCTGATGGACTATCAGAGAGAGCAAAGTCTAGTAGCACTTGGTGCATTATGTGGTAACAGGGACCAAACTGGAGCTTCCAAATGCAAAGCATTTTCTCCAGCCTTTTTAACTATCATGTGCCTCCATCCTATTTTTAAATTTTTGAATTCATTATTCTGAGTAAAATCCCAAGAAAATTGTTGGGAGGTATTGGAAATTTTTACTTTTTCTATAGAGGATTTTAGTTCAATATTAACATTACTAAAACTCAATCTCTTTTACTTATGTACTAATAATTTGGATATTACCATCAAAAATTAATGACTCCCAAATTTTATCCAACATCAAATTTCTAAATAGTTGCAGATTGGTCTAATTTTAATTATGCACAAATGATTATGTTTCATTTTAACACATACACTTGATAAATGTTATTTTATACTTGTAAATTTCCTTGGAGAACTCTTTGATAACAATATTCAAAATAGGCATATTTTGCTGTATATATCCCTTTCAATACCTATATATCCCTGTGGTGGTTTAAAAATTTTCTAGCATTCTTATGATTTAATATTGTTAATCTATAGTAGTGTTACCTCAACTATTAAACAATCAATGCATTATTTGTACAGAAAAAAATGAAGAATTGCTACTTTAGTATGATTATATGGCAGAATAAAATTGAAAAGACCTTCCCACACAGGCTGGAGGGCTGTTCATTATTAAAGTGTGAGTACAGTATAAGAAATTTTATAAATTTTATAAAGTTAATTTTAACCTTTGAAAAAGGTTATATGGACCATATGGATTGAAAAGATTTTGCTCAATTTTCTTTTATAATTTGCAGGTGATATTACTTTTTTAAGGCTTTATATTTTTTTGCAAAGCAATTTTATTACAAATGTTTGTATGCAGTCAACTGAGCCATTGGTAGAGAAATATTTCATGGAATATTTATGACTACAGATATTATAAGAAATCAACTAGAATGCATATATTGACAGAGAAACCATTGTTACAATAAAATATTATGGAAATTTTTTGTGAAATAGAATTTGTAGAAAACAATGGAATACTCTTTTTATGATAAAATTCCAACCATTTGAATATTATTTACATTAAAATAGTTTAATACTTAAATCACCTTAAATGGTTGATTTACTATAAAATAAAATGACATGCAAGTACATTATATAATGAAGATAAATGTAATGATCATTAAACAATTTAAAATAAATTAAATTGTTAAAGACTTTTATGTCATGAGAGTTGTGCAAAAGAAATTTAGAGCTAAATTCAAAATTTCACATGAAAAGCAAACTCAGTTTTTCTCCTCATATTCTTTATCCTAGCACTAACACACTAACATCAAGAATAAGATGAAAGCTAACTGGAAAATCTTTGCTTCAGGATTTCAGGTACTATGGAATGTGCCTTGGGGGAACAGGCCAGGAGGGTTATTGATCACCCTGGTAGCCACTTGTCTGCACCCCAAACTTTATAAAGGTGTGCTTCCTTGTTCTCTATCCCTATAAAAGTTATTTCTCATTTTGCAGGCTATATAGTTTCTAGAAATAATGGGTATGCTCAAGTTGTTTGCATCTATCTAAACAGATTTGTTTTTCCTTGTATTTGAATATTAGCCTTTAATGGGAAATAGTCTTTTTTTTTTTTTTTTTTTTGTGGTTTTTGGGTCACACCCGGCAATGCTCAGGGGTTTTTCCTGGCTCCGTGCTCAGAAATTGCTCCTGGCATGCACGGGGGACCATATGGGACGCCGGGATTCGAACCGATGACCTTCTGCATGAAAGGTAAATGCCTTACCTCCATGCTATCTCTCCGGCCCCCGGGAAATAGTCTTAGTTCACTAAGATTTCTGTGACAGATCAACAGGTATGTGTTTATGCTATGCTATTTACTATGTGTTTTAGAGATATTAGTTATATATAATATTACTGCATATTAATTTTCATTATTATTTACATGCTTATCTATTCCAATATAAATTTAAAAATTATTCTATTAGAATACTTACCTGGTCATGGCATTGTTTTATCTGTTTGTAAGTGAAAAACATCAATGCAGGAGACATAGAATTGATTTTAAAGATCTGACCATTTCTTTTGAGTTCCTTTAATTAGTTTTTAAAATATTCTTTTGTGGCCAGAGTGACAGCGGGGCGGTAGGGTGTTTGCCTTGCAAGCGACTGACCTGAAATGTACCTTGATTAGATTCCTGATGTCCCATATGGTCCTCCAAGCCAGGAGCGATTTCTGAGCGCATAGCCAGAAACCCTGAGCATCAATGGGTGTGCCCCTCCCCCCCAAATTAAATATTATTTCATGGTTCTAATGGATATTTGTTTAAATTGAGAGATGTTTTGCTGCTAATTTTCTTATATTTTGGCTCTTTTCTAATGACTTTTTTTTTTTATGAAAAATGTCTTTATTTTTCTGTTTTAAAAATAGCTTCATATGGGCCCGGAGAGATAGCACAGAGGCGTTTGCCTTGCAAGCAGCCGATCCAGGTCCAAAGGTTGTTGGTTCGAATCCCGGTGTCCCATATGGTCCCCCATGCCTGCCAGGAGCTATTTCTGAACAGACAGCCAGGAGTAACCTCTGAGCACCGCCAGGTGTGGCCCAAAAATAAAAAAAAAAAAATAGCTTCATATGACAATTTATGTTTTAATAATTACAAATCATATTTAAATTTTTGCCTACAACCTGGAGATTCTCAGGAGTCAGTTCTGGTAGTTCTTGGGGATCTATATACAGTTACTGATCAAACTAAAGCGAGGCACTTGCAAGGTAGGTGCTTTAAACACTTTGCTATCTCTCCGAATGCTAAATATATTCTTAATTATTTGTTTGGGATTTTGTAAGATATGTGGAAGAGTGGGAGATTTAAAAAGCCAGAGATCTTTTTTCTATGAATTTTTCTTCTTCTCTTATAACCATCAATTTCCTTAACATAATGATCCTCTTACTGGGGCATTTCTTAACCTTATTATCTCTCCCTGAAGACAATTCCACACTATCATGGTACATCATTGCTTTTAGGATTGACTAGAAGTGTCTCCTGAAAACAGTTTTTACTTTCAACATAGACCATTTTAAGGAAGAAGATAATAGTTCTAGCTGTGGTTTTATGGCATTGTTTATTGTTTTGTCGAGGTCTGCTTGAGTAATTAAAATTTCTCATCTAGGACCCCAAACACACACATACACATATGCACAAATATACACTGTAATTGCATTAATATAACAATTTACATTCATTCCTTTGTAGTGATTTCATCCTAGCAGGCAAAAAGGCTGCTATTTACTGATTTTCCTAAATTTGATAGCTCCATCTTTTTCTGTTAATTTATAGAAACTGGTATTTACTTCTCCTATTATCTATTGTCTTTATATGAAAATATAGCAAATCTGCTTCCTTGCTCCAAAGGAAAAAAAAAAAAGCTAAGAACAGAATTTAAAATGAAAACTATAGTTACAAGTGTGTCAAAAACCTGCTTTTACAGACTGTAAGGAAAATAAGTGGCTAAAGAAAAAGGTGATAAAAATCTAACTAATTTTTTATAATCTGGAAGGAAGTGGTTAATGTTCCAAATTTCAAAAATAACAGCAGGAATATAAGTACCAGAGCTGAAAGTTAAAACCAATAAAAATTAGTTGCCTGTGGAAAATAGGTATGGTGGTGAGAAAAATGATGGGATAAAGACTTCTAAATTTTCTTCATAAGACTCTATTTTCTAGTTTTATTTGACTATGGGCATATGTTGCTATACTTGTCTTGTATCTTCCGTTTCTTTGTCCCACTCTTTCTTTTATCTGGTCATCTGTTTTACAGATGGTTTTGGAGCCTTCTGCTTTTAAAATGATAAAATTAACCAGTTCATCTGTAGTTGATTAGGAGATTTTCTGGGTATAGTGACATTTCAATGGATACCATTGTCAAGAACAAAGACAATTATATACCTAATTTATGTGTTTTATATTAAAGGTATTTAAAAAGATTTTATCTTATAAAAAGGCCATAAAATACTTTCTCAATTATTCAAAATTTTATTAAATGCTTTCTCCAAATATTTCTCTAAACACATTTAATTACCTACTGAGTATAGTAAAAATCAATGTACATTATATTCACATTATATTCTTTAAACACTTGTTGACTAAATTCACTGATTTTTTAGAGCCACTTTGAAGGTACATTCATACAATTGATGTGACTATCTTATTACCATGCCTTGCTGACTTAATTCTCCTCAGGTAATTATTAAAATGTGGCCATTTACAGGGGTTTTGCTAAAGTTTGTATTGATTATATGCATGAAATGATTACAGTAATCATTTTAAATAAGAACTAACTATATATTTTTCATTCTCCTATTAAAACAACTAGGCCAATTTTAAATTTGATGAATCCTGTTGAATAGCATTTATCAACATTTTGGAAACTAAAAGTATATCATATTCTTGTGAGAAGTTTGAATATTAAATTCAATTTTAGATATTATAGATTGTGATTTATGAGAATGTCAAGTCATCTTTATAAATTGTAAAGATACTTATTGGTATTTTATATTATACAAAGAAAATTTGATAGCTTTAAAATTAGAATGAAATTCTGCTTAGATATTAGTTTTATTAGTAATATAAATTTACAAACTTATTTACATATATCATTTTAAAATTCTATCTGAAAACAAAAATAGGCATTATTTTGAATTATTTTCTTTTTCAAACTTATGATTTGATGCGAAAATAAAGACTTGTCAGCAAACTTTTAGAAATGATAAAGGGATATCATTTTTAATTCAGTTTTTGTTCTTTTTATTCTTTTAATTCTTGTTTCCTTTATATCCATTGTCAACATTAATTTATTCTTAAGAGGTCATTCAAATAATATAGTCTTTCCTCCTCTCAATTTTTTGTTTGTTTTTTTGGACACACCTGGTGATGCTCAAGGGTTATTCCTGGCTATGCATTCAGAAATCACTTCTGGCTTAGGGGGGGGGGGCATATGGGACTCAGGGGGATCAAACCGAGGTCTGTGGAACACTAGCATGGACAAGGCAGATGCCTTACCTCTTGCGCCACCAATCCAGTCCTCCCCTTAATTTTTCTTATTTTCCTTTTATGAAGATTCTTAATCTACTAAAGGATCTGTTGACATCTTAATTTTTATTACAGATGCCAAACTGTTCACTCCTCACTAGCTATACTCGTCTATATTATCAGGATGCTTCTGCCTTTTTTTTTTTTTTTGCTTTGTGAATAGAGATAGCAATTACTCAGATCAGAAGAACAAGTAACTCAAGACAGAAAAACACAATCAGGTTACCCAGGGTTACTCACAATAAGGTTACTATAGTGCCTTTTCTCTCCAGAAAACCTGTGCTTTAATGACGACTATGACGACGACATCTACAATGACGAGGATGGTCTTCTAACATAAAAAGCTTGACCAACCTAAAAATAAAATACTATAGCATAGCTAAAAACAGGGGAAAACCACCTGAGTTACTTTCTAATCACGTGTGTGTGTGTGCGTGCATACGTGCGTGTGTGTGTGTGTGTGTGTCTCCTTTGTAGTGGTACTTCAACATGTGGTACATACATTGCCTTGCAGCCAAGACGAGTTTCTTCAGATTTTTCCTTTCCTATTATTCCCAGTTTTATCTGTGAGGGTAGGCTGCATCTTTCTCAAGACGAGCTGCACTTTTAAACCCGTGAATAACCGTTGCTCTACGTGGAGCAGTCCCTGGATACTAAATAAGAGCTAAAGTTAGCAAGCAAAAATTTCAAGAGTTTCTAGAGTTTAATGTTTGAGCCTTTCTCCCTCCTGGAACTGTCTGCTAACTGAAAAAAAAATGAGGAGCCAGATTCTTAATGCACTGACTTTGCGCTTCATGTTTAATTATTTATCCTTGATATGCCATACATTCTAAACAGCCTGTTTACACTATTTTATGTATATATTTATATTTATATATTTATACATACTTTATGTATATTATTGTGTTATTTTATATACAATAGATTCTCAATTTTTAAATATACATATTTATCTAGATTGAATATTTTTCATTGTTTAGAATCATGTATCCTTCTTCTTTGTTAGCTTTTCATCACATGCACAATCCAGACCAACTAAAATTCACCTCTAGTAAAGAAAGATGTGTGCTAGAGAGAGTACAGACATTAGGGCACTTGCCTTCTATATGTCTAACATGAATTCCATTTCCAACACCACATATCTCCCTAAATCTCCATCAGTACTGAAGCCTGAACATTGAGCCAAAAGTAAGTTTTGAGTACAGCTGAATATGACCCTACAAGTAACTTAGAAAGTTGGAAAAAAAGTTGAAAATAAAGATGAAAGAAAGACACATACATAAACTAATTTTATGCATAGGAAACCCATCTTCTATAATAACAAAGCTTTCAGAGAGGTATATTGTAAATGATTGATGAAAACATTATTTGGTATGTTCACTGGCATTTTTCTTTGTAGTATTGTGATATTGTCATGAGTATAAATATATTCATTTTTAAAAATATCTCTTATAGTCAGCTTCATATTACCTTTTATATAATAAAAAATAAACAGTTCAAAAAGATAAACAAATTCAAATTCAAAGACAAACAACTACTGAGTAACAAAATGGAAATAGAATGTAATTCTATTCTTTTGAGTAATTTCAGTTGATGATAGCATTTACCTAACATCAAAAAACCAGTTTATCATATTTGTTCTGAAATTATCCAAACCTATACAAAGAAAACTATAAAACTCTGCTCCAAGAAATAAGAGAGGACACATGGAAATGGAAGCACATACCCTGCTCATAGATTGGCAGGATTAACATAATTAAAATGGCAATACTCCCCAAAGCATTGTACAGATTTAATGTGATCCCTCTAAAGATACCTATGACATTCTTCAAAGAAGTGGAACAGGCACTTATGTTTCGAATAATAAACATCCTAGAATAGCTAAAGCAGTCATTGGGGAAAAATATGGGAGAAATTAATTTCCTCAACTTTAAACTGTACTACAAAGCAATAGTTATCAAAACAGTATGGTATTGGAATAAAGACAGGTACACTCATATCAGTGGAATAGGCTTGAATATTCAGAGAATGTTCCCCAGACATACAATCACCTAATTTTTGATAAAGGAGCAAGAAATCCTAAATAGAGCAAAGAAAGCCTCTTCAACAAGTGGTGTTGGCACAACAGGCTAGCCACTTGCAAAAAATTGAACTTAGACCCCCAGCTAACATCTTGTGTGAAGGTTAAATCTAAATGGATGAAAGACCTAGATATCAGACCCAAAACCATAAGATACATAGAACAACACATAGGTAAAACACTCCAAGACATTGAGAATAAAGGCATCTTCAAAGAGGAAACTTCACTCTCCAAGCAAGTGAAAGCAGAGATTAACAGATGGGACTATATTAAACTGAGAAGCTTCTGCACCTCAAAAGAAATAGCGCCCAGGATACAAGAACCCCCCACTGAGTGGGAGAAATTATTCACCCAATACCCATCAGACAAGGGGCTAATCTCCAAAATATACAAGGCACTGACAGAACTTTACAAGAAAAAAACATCTAACCCCATCAAAAATGGGGAGAAGAAATGGACAGACACTTTGACAAAGAAGAAATACAAATGGCCAAAAGACACATGAAAAAATGCTCCACATCACTAATCATCAGGGAGATGCAAATCAAAACAACTATGAGGTACCACCTCCGACCCCAGAGATTGGCACACATCACAAAAAATGAGAACAAGCTGTGTTGGCGGGGATGTGGAGAGAAAGGAACTCTTATACACTGCTGGTGGGAATGCTGTCTAGTTCAACCTTTATGGAAAGCAATATGGAGATTCCTCCCAAAACTGGAAATCGAGCATCCATACGACCCAGCTATACCGCTCCTAGCAATATACCCTAGGAACACAAAAGTACAATACAAAATCCTTTCCTCACACCTATATTCATTGCAGCACTATTTACCATAGCATGACACTGGAAACAGTCAAGATACCCTTCAACAGATGAATGGCTAAAGAAACGGTGGTACATATACACAATGGAATATTATGCAGCTGTCAGGAGAGATAAAGTCATGAAATTTTACTATACATGGATGTAGATGTAATCTATTATGCTGAGTGAAATAAGTTAGAGAGAGAGAGAGAGAGAGAGAGAGAGATGCAGAATGGTCTCACTCATCTATGGGTTTTAAGAAAAATGAAAGACATTCTTACAATAGCAACGTCAGACACTAAAGGAAAAGAGCTGGAAATAACAGCTCACCTCATGAAGCTCACCACAAACAGGGATGAGTTTAGTTGGAGAAATAACTACGTTTTGAACTATCCTAATAATGAGAATGTACGAGGGAAATAGAAAGCCTGTCTAGAGTACAGGCGGGGGTTGTGTGGGGAGGAGGGAGATTTGGGACGTTTGTGGTGGGAATGTTGCACTGGTGATGGGTGGTGTTCTTTACATGACTAAAACCCAAACACAATCATGTATGTAATAAAGTTGTTTAAATAAAAAAGTGAAAAAAAATTGAAGAAAGCATAACACTAATTTAGAAAATATATTAAATTCAAAATGACTACATTATGCTATGTTTTATCTGTTTTTATGTTAGCTAAGTTTATTGGTAATTGGTGAAATAGTCAACGAATATTTAATATTACTATATTTAGTATTCTTATATTTAATATTCCTATATTAAATGATGAACATTCACTTATAAAATTTACTGGTCATTAATTATCTTCTCATTTTTAGTTATTGTACCTTCCATTTTCTGCTTGATAAGCTTGTTTTTACTAACATAATTTTTACAAGAAATAAAAGTGCTATCCTCCCTTTAGACTTTTTGCACTTGACTGTTGAAACTGGCAATGATGACAGCATTCTCAACACCTACAGAGTTTAAATTTCTACAAGATTTTAGAAAGACTAAGAAGCATTATGTAACCAATTTCAGAATTTTAAAAACGGTGCTTATTTAATGCATATGAATATCTTTAGTTTGGATCATTTTTTCATATTGGGAATATTGTGGTTTCTGAAAGTTAAAATGTTTTTAAAAATTTAAAAGGAAATACATATTTATAAGAACATTAAAATGAACTGTATCCTGTATTTTTCTTTTAATGGTTTATTAATAAAAAATTCAGGGAACAGATACAACAAAGACAGAATTACTCTTTATTTGAGTAAATTGTTTTTATTTTAACATGTATTAGGCATACCCAAGAGTACAGAGTTGTATATAAAATAAGTAAATGTTACAGTGGCCATTAAATTATACTTTTGTGCTGAATTCATAGTAGTAATAAATAAATGTGAGTAAGCATACAGTGTTTTTTTGGTTAATGGTCAAAGCAGAGTCTGTAATATTTGACCCAGAATATGGAAGAAAATCTTAGGTTAATTGTGGATAAATTTCCATAGAAAATTCATGAGTACCATGGTTTAACATTCTTCATTTCCAGCATATTTAAATTAATAAACCAGACTCCAAATCCATTGAAGTTGCTAAATAAAAATTTTACTTTTAGAAGACCAGACAGACAGTGCAAAGGTTAAAGCACAAGGCCATTTCCTTTGAGTCCATCTACAGTTTTCTCCAGACTGCAGAGCTAAAAGTAAGCCACTATCTTGACTTTATAACAACTATTGAGAATTATTGAGTTCTTTCTGATAAATGGGAAGTTAATAATTTCCCACTATCTTAAATTCTGTCCTAGACCTTTGGTTCTTAGAAATTATGAGACAATGGATAATACCAAAAGCTAATGGTCAAATAGATAACCCAAAAGATACATGGCCAAATAGGTATTCTATAAAGCTCAAAGCTAGCCAGATTATCTTGTATAGTCCTTGCATTTTTTGTAAACTTTCTGTCACATGATAAGTGACAAAAAGTCCCAGTTTTTCTTTGGAAATTTTACAAAAAGAGTCATATTTGACATACCTTCAGAAAGTTTCTTGCTGTTTGGGGAATTTATTCTTTCCATTTTGGTAAAGAAAAATCCATTAATTTGTTTTATAAGACAGTTTATTATTTTAAGGGAAAAACAGTGCAAAAATATATTTAGAGAAACCAATGAATTATTATTTAGTATCAGAGAAATTCAGTACAGTGTAATTTGTTCCAGAAAACTCATGACTACCTAATATCCAGAGTTAACACAATAATAATAATAATGGGCATATTGTATCAAAAGGTGTCCTGTGTGTATTAATACTACTAATCAGCTTTTAGATGTTGTAGAGCCTCACTATGAGTTAAAAATATAATAGATAATATGCATCTAATTGCATAACTTTGGAAAAAGTATATATCACGGCATGTTAATGTTTATAAATTGAATTTATAAATACTAATCTCAGTATAATCATTTTTAACAGTTATTTTAAGTTGAAGATTATAATTTGGAATACGTACTATTGATTTTCTGACAGATTTAATGTCATTTTCTTTAGTATTTATGCAATATTTATATTTAAGACACTCATGACAATTTGAAAGAGAATTTTATTTATTTCATTAAACAACCGATTATTCTTTTTATTTTAAATTTTCATTTTTATTACAGTGAACAAGTTTTGAGTTCCCTACATAGGAAAAGTCTAGTCAACTTCCAATGCTTCATAGAAAAAATTAACGTAAAAACGGAACAAATATATATATATATATATATATATATATATTAAACAACCAATTCTTTTTATACATGTTATAAAATTCATATCACTTACATTAGTAAAATTTTATGAATCGATAAGAAGAGCAGCATTGAGTTATTTTATCTTCTTTAGTTCCTGTATTCAATCATTGACATAGGTGTTAATGAACAGCTAGAAGTGTTAATGAGTAGCTGGAGGTGCTAAAGATAAACCTCAGGAGGATGATTCAGGAGTCAGATAGGCTTTCTAACTTTATCAGCATACTAACCCTTGTCTAAATAAAAATATGTCCCTTTTTAATGTATAGCAATTATTTGATAGACTATATCTATTTTATATACGCAGGATTCATTGTTTAGTCTTATTTTAAGGTGTATTTAAGAGGTTGGTTGTCATAAACATCTCATAAAAGAATTTTCATTCCACAGCAAAAATAGTGGTTATTGGTATAAGTATTTCCTAGGATATAATAATCATCACAGCTTTTGCTATTAACGTATCCGAAATTTCTTAGGTAAGATTTAGATCATTTTTATTTAATTACTCAGAACATATAATCACTTTTGTGCATGTTTAATAACTGTGTCTGTATCACTCTTAGAAAAATTAGCATTAAGTGATATTTAGTGCTTTAATCTGACTTTGCTATTTGTGATTTTGCACATTGCATGAAAAACATTTTTTTTTGTAGTGACAGAATTATTTAAAACATTCTAAAACATTTAGACTTAAAATTTGAGGGTTATCTTTTGCCACACCTGGGAGTACATTTTCATTGTGCATATTATTAGATTCTGTTCTTCCAAGAATGTATATTATCAGACATATTACCATAATTATTTAATTTCACAGTAACATTTATTGCTGTCCAATAAGATACAATAGGACATGTACATATACATTGAAATATTTTTGTCAACATTTGTAAAATATGTACAAAACTTCAGGGATGGTTCTATTATTGACAAAGTTGTGTCACCAGTCCTTTACATTTATATGTTGAGAGCCTAAATTATATAAACTCAGAACATAAATTTATTTAGTAACTTTTCTATAAAATTTAAGTAAAAATAAGTTTCATTGCAGTTGGCCCTGTGAGAGTCCAATTAGGAACACAAGCAATAGTAGAGCAGCCAGAAAACTTGCTCTGCGGATCTCTAGCATTCAATATGGTCTCCTGAGTTCTGTCCGAGGTAGGGGAATTGCCAGGTATGATGAAAGAAGAAAAGATGGAAGGAAGGAAGGAAGGAAGGAAGGAAGGAAGGAAGGAAGGAAGGAAGGAAGGAAGGAAGGAAGGAAGGAAGGAAGGAAGGAAGGAAGGAAGGAAGGAAGGAAGGAAGGAAGGAAGGAAGGAAGGAAGGAAGGAAGGAAGGAAGGAAGGAAGGAGAGAGAAAGAGAAAGAGAGAGAGAAAGAGAAAGAAAGAGAAAGAAAGGAGAGAAAGAAAGATGGAAAGAAATAAAAAAGAAAGAAAGAAAGAAGAAAGAAAGGAGAGAAAGAAAGAAAGAACGAAAGAAAGAAGGAAAGAAAGAAGGAAGGAAGGAATAAAAGAAAGAAGGAAAGAGAAAGAAAGAAAGAAGAAAGAAAGGAGAGAAAGAAAGAAAGAACGAAAGAAACAAAAAAGAACGAAAGAAAGAAGGAAAGAAAGAAGGAAAGAAAGAAGGAAGAAAGAAAGAAGGAAGGAAGGAAGGAAGGAAGAAAGGAAGGAAGGAAGGAATAAAGAAAGAAAGAAAGAACGAAAGAAAGAAAGAAAGAAAGAAAGAAAGAAAGAAAGAAAGAAAGAAAGAAAGGAAGAAAGAAAGAAAGAAAGAGAGAAAGAAGGTAGGAAGAAAAAGAAAGGAAGGAAGAAAGAAAGAAGAATGAAAGAAAGGGCAAGAAAAAAGAAAGAAGAAAAAAGAAAGAAAAGAAAGAGTCAAATAAGTGTTTCAATAAGATTGCTTATATGCATGGATGAGAAGTGGGGTTCCAAAATGGAACAGACAGACACCCAAAAGCTAAGGACAAGAGGCCAAGAGTAAATCAACTCCTTGGTTTTGTACTTCTAGCATCTTGAAAAAATAAACTGCCCAGAATATGGCGCTGTGGTACTGTGTTGCAATGTTGGCAAAATTAAAATGTTACCGATTTTAACAATATTACATGGAGTCCACAGTTTGGTATAATAAAAGTCTCCATTTCTGTAAGCAATACCTTTCATGGAGGCTGTCAGGCATTGCCTCTCTTATTCTTACCCTGAAATGGAATGAAAAATTTATTTATTTATTTATTATTTTATTTTTATATTATATTTATATTTATATTGTATTATATTTAATTATATATTATTATATATATTGTTTCTGTTTCATACCCTGGTGATGCTCAGAGCTTATCCCCAGGTCAGTGCCATGAGGTGCCCCGCATCCAACCAACTTTGGTGTTAAGCAGGCATCTTACCTGCTGTACTATTTGTGTCAGACAATTGTTCTAGCTACTATATTAGCTCTTGAGTCATCAAAGCATTCATATTAATCATTTTATGAAGATATATTCTTATATTAAAATGTGACTATAGATATCATTCTGCTAAAGATATAATTCTAATTAAATTTGTGGGAATATTTTTCATTCCCATTTTATAAACCACTTGAGTTTTTTATCTATTTTGAATAAAATGGCAATTAGGTCACAATATTGACTTCACTTCTTCAAAAATATTTGTAATGAGAAGGAAATACATTCATAAATCTGATGAACTAAGGACTTAGTCAAAGTATTTTTAAAAAAATATATGAAAAGATCAATATTACAGATAAAATGAAAACATAATTGATTTATGTCTACAGATAAAAAGTAAAACAAGGAACATTTTTACTTACTGTTGAGAAATAAAACATTGGGAGAAATTTTTATAAATACATGCCAATAAATAATCAACAATTAACATTTCAAATTGATAATCTTATGTTTCATAGCTATAATAATCCAAATATTTATTTAAATAATTTTAGCAATTATTCACAAAACTTTCCAAAACATAAAGTAGAAACGGTTTTCCATCTGTAAGTTTACATATAATACTGTTTTTGTTTTTGTTTTTGTTTGTTTTTTTTGTTTGTTTTTGGGCCACACCCGTTTGACGCTCAGGGGTTACTCCTGGCTATGAGCTCAGAAATCACCCCTGGCTTGGGGGGACCATATGGGACGCCGGGGGATCAAACCGTGGTCCGTCCTACACTAGCGCTTGCAAGGTAGACACCTTACCTCTAGCGCCACCTTCCCAGCCCCTAATACTGTTATATATAAAAAAAAGAAAGCTATAAAAAGTTCAGGCTACTATCTTTTAGAAATTTGCATATTAACCATTAACAATTAGTAGAAATGTAAGTCTAGCTATATAAACACATACACAAAATTTTTATTTTAAAAATTCCAGGCTAAAATTCCTGGGAGTAAGATTAAGATGTATGTCTTGTTTAAGACAGCCAGAGGCAAATATTGACCTCAATGGAGAAAAACTGAAAGCCTTTCCTCTAAATTCTGGCACAAGACAAGGCAGACCTCTCTCACCACTCCTATTCAAGATAGCACTGGAAGTACTTGCTATAGTGATTAGGCAAGAAAAAGATATCAAGGGAATCCAGATAAGAACAGAAGAAGTCAAGCTCTCGCTGTTTGCAGATGACATGTTACTCTACCTTGAAAACCCTAAAGTCTCTACCAAAAAGCTTCTAGAAACAATAGACTCATATAGCAAGGTGGCAGGCTACAAAATTAACACACAAAAATCAATGGCCTTTCTATACACCAATAGTAATAAGGAAGAAATGGACATTAAGAAAACAACCCCATTCACAATAGTGCCACACAAACTCAAATATCTTGGAATCAACTTTACTAAAAATGTGAAGGACCTATACAAAGAAAACTATAAAATTCTGCTCCAAGAAATAAGAGAGGACACACGGAAATAGAAGCACATACCCTGCTCATGGATTGGCAGGATTAACATAATTAAAATGGCAATACTGCCCAAAGCATTGTACATATTTAATGCGATCCCTCTAAAGCAGGGGTCCTCAAACTTTTAAACAGGCGGCCAGTTCACTCTCCCTCAGACCATTGGAGGGTCTGATTATAGTAAAAAGAAAACTTATGAACGAATTCTTATGGACACTGCATAAGAATATATATCTTATTTTGCAATGAAGAAACAAAACAGATACAAATACAATATGTGGCCCGTGGGTCATAGTTTGAGGACCACTGCTCTAAACATACCCATGACATCTTCTAAGAATCAAGATCAGGCACTTTTGAAATTCATTTGGAACAATAAATACCCTAGAATAGCTAAAGCAATCATTGGGCAAAAGAATATGGGAGGAATTACTTTCCCCAACTTTAAACTGTACTTTATTGGAATAAAGACAGGTACCCTCAGATCAGTGGAATAGGCTTGAATACTCAGAGAATTTTCCCCAGACATACAATCACCTATTTTTTGATAAAGGAGCTAGATATCCTAAATGGAGCAAAAAAGCCTCTTCAACAAGTGGTGTTGGCACAACAGGCTAGCCACTTGCAAAAAATTGAACTTAGACCCCCAGCTAACATCATGTATGAAGGTTAAATCCAAATGGATGAAAGACCTCGATATCAGACCCAAAACTATAAGATACATAGAACATCATGTAGGTAAAAAACTCCAGGACATTGAGAATAAAGGCATCTTCAAAGAGGAAACTCACTCTCCAAGCAAGTGAAAGCAGAGATTAACAGATGGGACTATATTAAACTGAGAAGCTTCTGCACCTCAAAAGAAATAGCGCCCAGGATACAAGAACCCCCCACTGAGTGGGAGAAATTATTCACCCAATACCCATCAGACAAGGGGCTAATCTCCAAAATATACAAGGCACTGACAGAACTTTACAAGAAAAAAACATCTAACCCCATCAAAAATGGGGAGAAGAAATGGACAGACACTTTGACAAAGAAGAAATACAAATGGCCAAAAGACACATGAAAAAATGCTCCACATCACTAATCATTAGGGAGATGCAAATCAAAACAACTATGAGGTACCACCTCCGACCCCAGAGATTGACACACTTCACAAAAAATGAGAACAAGCTGTGTTGGCGGGGATGTGGAGAGAAAGGAACTCATATCCATTGCTAGTGGGAATGCTGTCTAGTTCAACCTTTATGGAAAGCAATAATGAGATTCCTCCAAAAACTGGAAATTGAGCTCCCATACAATCCAGCTATACCACTCCTAGGAATATACCCTAGGAACACAAAAATACAATACAAAAAACCCTTCCTTACACCTATATTCATTGCAGCACTATTTACCATAGCAAGACTCTGGAAACAGCCAAGATACCAACAGATGAATGGCTAAAGAAATGGTGGTACATATACTCAATGGAATATTATGCAGCTGTCAGGAGAGATGAAGTCATTAAATTTTCCTATACATGGATGTACATGGAATCTATTATGCTGAGTGATAGAAGTCAGAGAGAGAGAAGATGCAGAATGGTCCCACTCATCTATGGTTTTTAAGAAAAATGAAAGACATTCTTGCAATAATAACTTTCAGACACAAAAGAGAAAAGAGCTGGAAGTTCCAGCTCACCTCATGAAGCTCACCACAAACAGGGATGAGTTTAGTTAGAGAAATAACTACGTTTTGAACTATCCTAATAATGAGAATGTATGAGGGAAATAGAAAGCCTGTCTAGATTACAGGCGGGGGTTGTGTGGGGAGGAGGTAAATTTGGGATGTTCATGGTGGGAATGTTGCACTGGTTATGGGTGGTGTTTTTTACATGACTGAAACCCAATCACAATCATGTATGTAATAAAGTTGTTTGAATATAAAAATAAACACACACACAAAAGATATCACTTTGATACTTAGCACTACATGGTTCTTTCAACGTGTACAGGTGAAATTAGAGAGGCCCCTGAACACCACCAGGGTAAATAAGATAACGCTGAGCACTCCAGAACACAAGAAGTCCTCATCCTTGGATAGCTTTATTGAATTGTGTAGCTTGCCTATTTTGCAATCACCAGAAAGGAACTCTAGACTTCCTGAGCACCATGTGTGAAAACCACACATATCTGAAATATATTTTTCATATATATGAAAATTTTAGCAATTAATATGCAGAGAATAAAACATATAGGCATGCATATTTTCAAATATTTCTGAAATAGGTAAATTCTTTCTGCATCATATTCTGTTCTTCCTAGTTCCCCATCTTTATCTATCCCCCTTATAGAGTTATATTCTTAGGGATTTGGGGATGAAAATTTAAAAAATGTAAAAGGACTAATATCTGTGACAATTTTTTGTGTGTGGAAACTTTACAAGGTGATTTGAATCTCATATAGACGGCATATTTTTTTTTTGTTCTGTGAGTCACATATTGTTTTGTAGTCTCATTATATATTTTATATTCTTCCACTCCTAAATTACCCTGTTTATGTCCGTTTGGTGGAGGATAATTGTTTCTGCTGATATCACTTTCCAAGAACATAGTCTACTAGATGTGTCAAACGATCCACTTTAAAAATTTTTTTGTTGTTGTTGATGTTGTTTTGTTTTGGGGCCACACTCAGTGATGCTCAGTGGTTATTCTGGCTATACGCTCAGAAATTGCTCCTAGCTTGGGAGACCATGTGGGATGCCTGTTCGTCCTAGGCTAGTGAAGGCAAGGCAAATGCCTTACCACTTGCTCCACAGCTCTGGCCCCAACTTTAAAATACTTTTATATTTGTTTTTGACAATGATTTTTTTTTTTTTTGGTTTTTGGGCCACACCCGGCGGCGCTCAGAGGTTACTCCTGGCTATCTGCTCAGAAATAGCTCCTGGCAGGCACGGGGGACCATATGGGACACCGGGATTCGAACCAACCACCTTAGGTCCTGAATCGGCTGCTTGCAAGGCAAACACCACTGTGCTATCTCTCCGGGCCCGACAATGATTTTTGTCATGCATTATTGTTATATATTTTTGGATCACATCCAGTTTACTTCTGGTTTTGCACTCAAGGATCACTCCTAGTAGGACTTTGGACCAATCATATGTGGACCAGGGATAGAATTTGGATCGGCCATATGTACGACAAGTGCCCAACCCACTGTCTTACTGCTCCTGCCAACCACACACTTAGTGGAAAATCCTACACTATTTCTGGATTATGTTGAAAATGTTTGTGCATTGCATTTTAGCTGTATCCAAATTTCTTCAAAGAATTTTTTTATCTGAATAATCTGAGATTTTCTTTTAATTTATAGTGGTTACAAGGTTGCTCATATATATTTGTTTTTATTTTTCACTGATAAAGTTGGCCATGATTGAGTTACAGTTATTCAATAACTTTTACTAGAGCACATTACCTGCCACCAATGTTTCAAGTTTCCCTCTCATCCTCCCTATGCCAGCCTGCTTCCTGTCTCTGAGTCATACATTTTTATTCTCTCTCTTTTTCTCTTTCCTTTTCCCCCCTTTAGTTACTTTGACTTGCAGTACAGTGTACATTTTCTGCCACCAATGTCCTTAGTTTTCCTCACACTCAAGAACCTGAACCAGCCCCTGGTGCAGGCATTTTACTTCTTTTTCCCCCCGCCCTCCTTTTCTGACACTACTATTGCTGATTAAAGGGTGTCAGGCATATTTTATCTCATTTCATCATCCAGTTCTTGTACAGAGTGATCAGTTCAAACCATCACTGTCACTGTGGATCATTCACTACAAAAACTGCATTTACCATTCTTCAGGACAAACTTCCTACCATACACTGGTTTCCTGATGCTCATCTCTATTTTCTTCGGTATTATTACCATAGTCAGTAACTCATCTGACACTTTTTTACTCAGCATATCCAACCGTGTCCAAGCAAATTTCATGACTTCATTTTTTCCCGCAGCTGCATGGTATCAATGTACTAGATTCTTTATCCACTCATTTGTTCATTGTTTGCAGATTCTGTCAATTGCAGCTGCATGGTATCAATGTACTAGATTCTTTATCCACTCATTTGTTCATTGTTTGCAGATTCTGTCAATTGTAAATGAATAATCTGAGCTTTTTATCTTTAAAAACATTCTAAGTAGGACCTGATGATAGTAAGCAGGAAAAGAGCTTGTCTTGCATGAGGTCTCTTTAAGATTCAACTACCACATATGCTATGATTGTTGAGCACAGACACAGCATTAAGTCCTGAGCAACACCTACTACCGCTCAATAAAGCAAAACAAAACTATCAAAATATGCTAATAGGTGGTAGTCCAGCTATATATTTTCTTTCACTTCAGAGATAAATTTCCTTCAAGTTAGATTCCTAATTATAGTACTTTATATAACCTGAACAGCATGAGAGTTTTCAAAATTATATAACCATTATTTGGTTATTTATTTATTTATTTATTATTTGGTTTTTGGCTCACACCCAGTAAATGCACAAGGGTTACTCCTTGCTCTGCACTCAGAAATTACTCCTGGAAGGCTTAAGGTATCGTATGGAATGCCAGGGGTCAAATTTGAGTTGGGCACGTGCAAGCTAAATGCCCTACCCTCTGTGTTATCATCCCAGCCCTCTACATTTATTATTTTGATAAACACTTATTCACTCAGTTTTACTCTCGCATTGTACTGCAAAAAGCAAGATAACTCTCAGTTTATACTTTTAATACTTTAATTCTAAAACTCCCTGGTAAATAGTCAAGTTCATAGCTTACAAGTCTAGTTTCTACATTACTACAGGAAGCAATTGAATTAAGCTTCTGTCAACCTATATCAAGGACGCTCTTTCTTCCAGTATTCTTATAACATACTCCTCATTTCCTGCTGAGCCCTCACCTGCAGTTTTTACCATACATCTTTCTGGCAGTTTCTTCAAGACACTGTAGAATTTTTCTAACTTGCATTTCAAAAATCATTCATCCTCTACTAATTGCTCAATTTCAAAGTTACATAACATTATCAGGTGTTTGTTATAGCAGTACCCTCTTTCTAAGTGTTAAAATTTCAGTCAGTCATGGTTCAACTAGATAAATAGAACCAAAAGTATATATGTTAAAAGTTTTATACCAAGCAACTGTTATGCAGGAATGTGGAACTGCCAAAGCTAGTATATGAATTATAAGGCAAGACATCATCATAAGATGAGGATGAAATGCTTAATACTAGATTACTAAATCTGTACTGCTGTAACTAAAGTCCCCAAAATTAGTACCTTATGAACAATAGAAATATATAATATAGATCTGGCACCTGATTATGTTACAGAAAAAGTGAGATTAGGGGAACCAAAAAATCAAGAAGACACAATTGATAATTTTAAATCTTTCTTACCTGGGGTAAAACTGATTGGATAGTATAAACAGCTAGAGTAAGGAAAAGTAATCTATGTGACAAAGGAAAATGCATAGACAAACGTTGAGATCCCAAAACCTTTTAAGTTGGTAGATTCAGAAAGGCATATGTTGCAAAATGACAATGACTCAGATCAATGGATGATGGGGACTAGCAGAGGAATAGAATGACAAAGCAGACTTTCAACTGATGACCAAAGAGCTGTTGGTGGTGGTAACCAAAGATAGTTTAGATGACAGTGGCAGACAGCACAATCTTTATGTGAGAAAAGGTATAGCAAAAAGATACAGAAAAGAAATGCTATTTGAGTTGCTGCTTGATCTTGAAATTTTCCATTACAGGAGCTATTATTTCCTGCAATTATATACCAATATGTGCCAGGAAATAAAATGTTGTTAAATAACAGACATATAACGCTGAAGTTATCCAGTGATTGGTATACTCTTTTTACTCAGAAATACAAGAACCTTGAAGTTAGTTGGTTCTGTCTTAAAAGATGTGTGAAATTAGACCAGAGTAATGTCAAGCCACTTTTCTGGTCACAGCTGTCCTGTGATCTTTCAGAGTGGAAGGAGATGAGAGGTTTCTCATGTCTCTTTTATAAGAGCACTAAGCTTAATTTTGAACCTTCTCTATCATGACATAATCGTATTCCACAGGTTCAGGTTTTAACATAATTATTGCCTTAGAGACTGGCTTTTAACAAATGAATTTGACAGGAACAAATTTGGACCCCAGCAACTACAGATCTTAGTCATCCAATAAAGAACTTCTTTAGGAACTACTGTAAAAGTATTTTATAGATGTAATTAAATTGCACACTCAACTGACTTAAATAAGAGAGATTATCCTAGATAATCATGGCATTCACTCAAACCCCCGAAAGGATTTAAGAGCAGAGCTAAGACTTTACTGAAAAAGAAGGAATTTTACCTGTGAAATGCAATTTTAACCCAATTCAAAAGATTTATTCTGTCCTTTCTGTATCTTGCCCTTTCTGGTGTCTAGGCCTTTGGATATTAGACTTACTTGGCCAACTTTCAAAATTTCATACTTCTGTCCCTTGCTATAACTTTTTTAAATTAATATTTTATTTAAGTAACATGGTTATAGTTGGGTTACAGTCACAAACAGATCACCCCCCCTTCACCAGTGTAACATTCCCCCCTCCCATCTTTGCCTGTATTCAATACAGGCATTCTACTACAGTTATTTGTTTTTAAGTTCAGTAAATTGTTATTTTTTTTCTTAAAGGATAAGGGTTAAAGGAAAAAAAATAGTAAAAGTGTGACAGTGGCAAATGCTGTTGTTTGCATAGGTCCAGAAAAATATGGGGAAAACAGAAACAAATATCCTTGGCCTGATTACAAAAAAAGACCTCACCCCCGAGGTTTATTGGCATAAGACCAGCTCTGGGTACCAGGCAAACCAGTCTGTCCAAACCCGAGTCATTCTCCTGTCCCGGTGAAACTTTTTCACACTTTACATGTTGTTGGTAGCAGGTTCCTATAATTAAAGATATTGGATTCTATGCATTTCTTTCATCGAAGTCAGGCTTATGTGGAGCAACCTCTAGTTTCAGCACACCATTAGATGTGGAGTGATCTGCTCTGCCAGCAGGCTGTTGCTGAGTCGTCTGGGTGTTGAGAGCACTCTTTGGAGTAAGTCAATGCCAGAGTAGTCTTCCCTGGTAGAGGTTTGGATCCTGGTAATGTTGTAGACAATTGTGGTTGTTTCCATAGATGGTATCCATTTTTCAGGTGTGTATGGGCAATGCCGATTCTTCTGAGGCCTAAGCCTCAGAAGCCATATCTGATGGAGCCATATCATCCCTGTGTTGCTTGCTGAACCTTTCGACTCCCCCAGAGGTGTTTGCTTCCTAACTGCGGAAGCCAGAAATTTACCAGTTTCCTCCCCGCCCCCTGCGGGAATGGGGAAGCCAGGGGTTTCCTTTAAACTGCTCATCACCAGAACCCACTTGCTGGGACCCTGAGCAGGCAGCCAGAGGTAACCTTGGGGACCAGGAGGAAGTGGAGAGAAGGCTGCGGGGGAGGGGGGTAGGGGGGCAGCTGAGGCTGCATCTGCCCCTAAGCTTGGCAAAATGCCTACTGTGTGGAGCCATATCATCCCCATGTTACCTGCTGAAGCTTCAAACTCCCTCCCAAACATTACTGTGATATGTAATCCACCTTAATCCACCTTGGCCAAAACAAAAGTCATTAGTACTAAAAAATGCTTAAATGTGCAGTAATAGTACGTGGGAGTGAGGGAATAAAGGAATAAAAGGAGCTTCTGGACTGTATTCTAAATATGACAATATTTAAATAATTAAACTCAATGATATCCAAATATTTGTTTTTAAGTTCCTCACTGGGGCACTAGCCCCCTTGCGGTTTCAGAATGGAGAGGTTTAGTAAGGAGAATTGCCTGGGACTTCCTAAAGAACCTCCTGGCTCCCAGGAAAGAAAGACCCTTCAAGAGCTGGGAGGCCGGAGGTTCAAAGTCCCCACCTAAACCCTTCCTCTTGAGTCAGGTGGGAAATGGGGAAGGCTTAGGGAAACCTTTAAGCTCCTCTATGGGACCCACCTCGCTGGCTTGCCCAGGCATGTGGCCTAGGGGAAGCCCTGGAGTTCCAGAGGACGGAGGTAGAAGGGTGCTTGGGTCTTCCAAGTCCCGCACCCCTCCTAGGCCTGGTTAAAGATGCCTTTGGCATGGCGGACGAAGGGTGCTGGGGTCTTCCAAGTCCCGCACCCCTCCTAGGCCTGGTTAAAGATGCCTTTGGCATGGCGGACGCCAGCCAAACCCCATGCCGGCAGAACCTTCCTGCTCCCAGGAAGGAAAAAAAAAAAAAAAACTGCTATAACTTTTTAAATGGATAGTTGACCCTGGACCAAAAAATATTTGTACTGACTTTTTTTATACTGACTTGTATGCTGATTTTTTCTCTATAGGTTCTGGTTCACAGAATAAACAAACTTCAAATGCATACTATAAGTTATTAGTTAGTTTTGACAGTATGACAGTATTTTCTGTCATACCACTAACTCCTACATTTTTGAAAGTCAACTGAGTAACTGTTCTAAGTCATTTGATTTATTAAACTATAAAATACATAGATTTAATTATTTGTTTTCATCAACAAAAATAAATCATTTTAGAAGCTGGAGTGGTGGCACAAGTGGTAGGGTGTCTGCCTTGCTACATGCTAACCTAGGACAGACTGCAGTTTGACCCCCCAGCATCCTATATGGTCTCCCAAGCCAGAAGCAATTTCTGAGCACTTAGCCAGGAGTATCCCGTGAGCATCACCGGGCGTGGCCCCAAAACAAAACAAAACAAAAAGAATAAATCATTTAAAATAAATTACATCTCTTTCCCATAATTATCATCTTACCAAAATTTGATTTGGTTATGCTTAACATTTTTAAGATGTAAAAATACTACTTATAATAATCTGAATTAATATCAAATATAAGAACACAATTGGTTTCTAAATTGCTTTGTTTTATCATAAAAATAAATATTAAAAGCCATATAAGTATCTTTGAATTTATCAATGTTTATGTTTTTATCTTATATGGAGCTACTTTATTTAAATTGATATAATTAATCACATAAAATCAATGTGATTTTTCAACAAGTGATATAGAAGACCTTTAGATGATATTGTAAAGAATACCTTAGATTGATTATTTTCAAGAGAGAAGTCATTTATATCCAATTTGATTTCATGGTCATAATAAAGGTTATTTTCAACCTTTCCAACAATTAACATTTTCACTGCCTGAGGCAAAAAGGTTTCCTGATAGATTTCAACTTATGGAAGCAAGAAAATATTTAATTTATTTTTCTAATAACATCTGTAATATAATTACTTTATGTAAGCACCATGGTTACAAAATTGTTCATGACTGAGTGTCAGTCATACAAGATACACCACCCTTCACCAGTGCTCATTTCTCATCAACAATGTCCCTTGTTTCCTTCCTACCCTCTTTGACAATTCCCATTGCCTGCACCTGGGGAAGACATTTTACTTCCATCTCTCTCACTCTCTTTCTCTCTATTTATACATACACACATATATGTGTGTTTTTTTTTTCCATTTTTACATTATGGTTTGAACAGTTGCTAATGAAGAGTATTATGCTTATAACTTTATCACCTTTTAGCACCCAGATTTTGTCCAGAGTAAACCACTTCAACTATAGTTGTCACAATAAAGTAAACATTCACAACCATAACTGGATTTAGAATTCTTTGTGGCACGCTTCCTACAATGGACTGATCTTAGTAATCACCTCTATTGTCTTTGGGAATTATCACCATGTTATATTTGATTTTTTTATACCCACAAATGAGTGAAGTTATTCTATGTTTTTCCATCAGACTCTTCTCACTCTGTGTAATACTCTCTATATCCATCCATGTTTAATTTAAGCAAATTTAATGACTTCATTTTTTTCTAAAAGCTACATAATATTCCATTGAATGGATGTTCCACAGTTTCTTTAGTCATTTATATGTTGTTGGATACCTTGGTTACTCCCAGGTTCTGGCTATTGTAAATAGTGCTGCAATGAACATAGTAATACAGAAGGCATTTTTGTATTGTGTTTTTGTGTTCCTGAGATATATCCCTAGTAGTTTTATTGCTGGATCATATTGAAGCTCAAATTTCTATATTTTTGAGACATATCCATATTGTTTTACAAAAAGGCTTGGCTTGTTTGCTTTACTACCAACAATGGATGAGAGACCCTTTTTCTCACTGTTTGTTCTTGTTCTTTTTAATGTGTGCCAGTCTCTGTGGGCTGAGATGATATCTCTTTATTGTTTTTATTTGCATTTCCCTGATGATTAGTGATGAGACATTTTTGAATAGTCAGAAAAAACATAAATTAAAAGTCAAACATTGGAAAACAATCGTTCAAGCAAATATTTACATTAAAAAGGCTAGAGTGACCATACTAATATCAACTGACACAGTATTCAAACTTCAAAATGTTACAAAAGAAAGAGGATAATTTATTAATAATCAAGGGATATGCGCATCAGAAAGAAATCACACTAATAAAGATATATGCAGCCAATGAGGGGCCAGAAAAATACTTAAACAATTGCTAAAAGATTTGATGTAAGACATCAATAATAACACAATATTAGTGGAAAGGAAAGCAATAGTAAGAGGATATGAAAGGAAGGAAGAAAGGAACGAAGGGAGCAGGGAAGAGGAAGGAAGAAGAAAGGAAGGAAGGAAGCAAGGAAGGAAGGAAGCAAGGAAGGAAGGAAGGGAGGGAGGGAGGGAGGAAAGAAGGGAGGGAGGGTGGGAGGGAAGGAAGGAAGCAAGGAAGGAAGGAAGGGAGGGAGGGAGGGAAGGGATGGAGGGAGAAGGAATTATGGTGGAAGGGAGGTGGGAAGAGGACAAAATAAAAGTTTTGTTTCTTAAAATTGTACTTAATTCTGATGAGGTTTAAATTTTTCTGGAACTAGTAGTAAAGAAAACAAACAAAAAGACAGTTTCTGAACTTATAGGTTAATTTTAAGCACAGAGCATGAAGAACAAATAAAAGAAGACTGAAAAATGAGAAGGCTTAATGACTTAAAATACAGTATCAAGCGCGAAATTGTTTCTCTAAGGGAATGATAAAAATTTGAAAACACAAGAAAATATTTTGGTAATGCATTTTTTAAAGATTTAATTTAGTCTATTAACTGAGTATATACATGGTTTACTCTGGAAATATTGCTCAAAATACTTAGTTTGTCATACTGCTACAATTAGAAATTTTATACCTTGAACTTTTATTTAATATAACTTTATTTAAATATTTTGTACTGGCCACTGAACTCCGCTGGATCTCAGATGCCAGCACCCTTCTGCCTCTCTTCTCTGCTGTCCAGCATTTTTGGCCTGATTTCATCCTGGGTGCGGCTCATCTGCAGCCTTCCTTCCCATGAGCCTTCCATGGAGCCTGCCTTCCCGTGAGCCTTCCGTGGAGTTGAGTTGACACGCCCAGAAACGGAGGAGCCACTGAACTCTGCTGGATCTCAGACGCCAGCACCCTTCTGCCTCTCTTCTCTGCTGTCCTGCATTTTTGGCCTGATTTCATCCTGGGTGCAGCTCATCTGCAGCCTGCTTTTCAGTGAGCCTTCCGTGGAGCCTGCCTTCCCGTGAGCCTTCCATGGAGTTGAGTTGACACGCCCAGAAAGGGAGGAGCCACTGAACTCCGCTGGATCTCAGATGCCAGCACCCTTCTGCCTCTCTTCTCTGCTGTCCTGCATTTTCGGCCTGATTTCATCCTGGGTGTGGCTTATCTGCCAGCCTGCCTTCCCGTGAGCCTTCCTGGAGCCTGCCTTCCCATGAGTCTTCCGTGGAGGTGAGTCGACACGCCCAGAAAGGGAGGAGCCAGAGGAACATGGTTGCTCCGCTCCCCTTCACTACGGTGCACATCATTTAGCCAATGAATACAACCACAACACGTAAAGAACCCCGCAATACAAGTGTTACAATGGGGAAACAACGTGGGCCAATGCCAGACATAGAATATGAAGATGGCAACTCTGATGACTTGAGCCTGACCAACCACCTAGTCAGTCTCTCAGATAAGGAGTTTAGAGTTGCAATATGGAACATGTTCAAAGAACTCAAACAAAGTATAGAAGAGAACACTAATAAGAATCAAGAGACTATGAAGATAGAAATGAGAAAACTCCAAACTGAAATTTCAGATCAAATAACAGGTCTGAAAAACTCAGTAGATGAATTGAAGAAAAACATGGTTGAGCTTTCCCACAGGTTAACAGCAGCTGAGGATAGAATCAGTACACTGGAAGATGAGATACATAACAATTCCATACAGCAGAAGAAATTGGAAAAAAGCCTCAAAGCAAATGATCAAACAATGGAAAAATTACTCAAAGAATGGGAACAGATGAAAATAGAAGTCTATGATAAGCTCAACAGAAACAACTTAAGAATCACTGGAGTCCCAGAGACTCAGGAAGAAAATCTCCAGGAAGAATCAACAGTCAAGAACATCATTAAAGAGAAACTGCCAGAGCTAATGAATACATGCGATCAAATCCTGCATGCCCGAAGAGTGCCAACTAAAAGAGACCCCAGAAAAAACACCCCAAGACACATCCTAGTCACAATGACGAATCCTGTAGATAGAGACAGAATTCTGAAAGCAGCAAGATCGAAAAGAGAAATTACATTCAAGGGACCATCCTTGAGATTTACTGCAGACCTGTCACCAGAAACACTCAAGGCCAGAAGGCAGTGGTGGGACATAGTGACAAAATGAAATAAATGCTTCATCTAGAATACTGCACCCAGCAAAACTCACTTTCAGGTTTGAAGGAACAATACATAGTTTCACAGACAAACAACAGCTCAAAAACTTCATAGACTCAAAACCATTCTTAAAAGAAAAACTGAACGGCATATTTAAGACAAGGCTTACCAACAGACACATCAAACTTTGATATAAAGATGGCACTAACTCCCAGGACAATTCATTCTCTCAATGTCAATGGACTAAATGCACCAGTTAAGAGACACAGAGTGGCTAAATGGATCAAAAAACTCAATCCAACCTTCTGCTGCCTACAAGAAATGCACCTGAATAGTCAGAACAAACAGACTCAAAATAAAAGGCTGGAGGAAAATCATCCAAGCAAACAACACCCATAAAAAAGTAGGAGTGGCCATACTAATATCAGATGATGCAAACTTTATACTTAGGAAATTTGTAAGGGACAAAGATGGACATTTTGTATTAATCAAGGGATATGTACAGCAGGAAGAAATCACCCTCCTAAACATATATGCACCAAATGAGGGGCCAGCAAAATATTTAATACAACTGTTGACAAATATGAAAAAATAATATCAATAGCAACACAATAATTATGGGAGACCTCAACACGGCATTATCAACACTAGACAGGTCAACCAGACTGAAACCCAACAAGAATATACTAGACCTGAGGAGAGAAATGGAAGAAAGAGGCCTAGTAGATATATACAGGACACTCCACCCCCAGAAGCCTGGATATATATTTTTCTCTAATGTACATGGGACATTCTCAAGGATAGACTACATGTTAGCACACAAAACATACCTCAATAATATCAAGAGGATAGAAATTTTGCAGGCTGCCTTTGCTGACCACAAAGCCCTGAAAATATATGTGAACTACAAAGGGACACAGAAGAAAAACTTTAACACCTGGAAGTTAAACAGCCTCATACTGAACAATCAGTGGGTCCGAGATGAAATCAAAGAGGAAATCAAAACCTTCCTGAAAACAAATGACAATGGAGACACAAACTATCAGAACCTATGGGACACAGCAAAAGCAGTACTGAGAGAAAAATTTATAGCTTTGCAAGCGCCCATCAGGAAAGAAGAAGGGGCATACCTGAATAGCTTAATGACACAGCTCATAGAATTAGAAAGTGCTCAAAAAGGATCCAAAAATAGGGAGGCATAAGGAAATAACAATGCTGAGAGCAGAAATCAATGAAGTGGAAACCAGAAAAACCATCCAAAAGATCAACAAAAGCAGAAGTTGGTTCTTTGAAAAAATAAACAAGATTAATAGACCACTGGCAAACCTAACAAAGAAAGAAAGAGAGAGAAACTTGATAACTCGTATTAGGAATGAAAAAGGAGAGATAACTACAGATATGGTACAGATTCAAAGGGTAATCAGAAACTACTTTGAGAAACTCTATGCCACTAAAAATGAAAACCTGGAAGAAATGGATAAATTCTTGGAATCTTATAATCTTCCACGATTGAATGAAGAGGATGTAGCATATCTACACACACCCATTACTATTGAGGAAATTAAGACAGTAATCAAAGGTCTGCCCAAAATCAAAAGCCCAGGCCCAGATGGATTTACTAATGAATTCTTTCAAACCTTTCAAGAGGTACTACTACCAATCCTGGCAAGACTCTTTCATGAAATCGAAAAAACAGGAAAACTTCCAAATAGCTTTTATGAAGCCAACATCACCTTGATACCTAAACCAGACAGAGATGCTGCGAAAAAAGAAAATTACAGACCAATATCTCTGATGAATGCAGATGCAAAGATCCTCAACAAAATCCTGGCAAATAGGATTCAATGCCTCATTAAGAAGATCATCCATTACGATCAAGTAGGTTTCATCCCAGGAATGCAAGGCTGGTTTAACATCTGTAAATCTAGCAACATAATACACAACATCAACAGCAAGAAAAATAAAAATCACATGATAATATCAATTGATGCAGAGAAAGCATTTGACAAGGTCCAACACCTATTCTTGATCAAAACTCTCAGCAAGATGGGAATGGAAGGAACCTTCCTCAATATAGTTAAGGCCATCTACCACAAGCCAGAAGCAAATATTGTCCTCAATGGAGAAAAACTAAAAGCCTTTCCTCTGAATTCTGGCACAAGACAAGGCTGTCCTCTCTCACCACTCCTATTCAACATAGCACTGGAAGTACTCGCTATAGCGATTAGGCAAGAAAAAGATATCAAGGGAATCTAGATAGGAAAGGAAGAAGTCAAGCTCTCACTGTTTGCAGATGACATGATACTCTACTTAGAAAACCCTAAAGACTCTACCAAAAAGCTTCTAGAAACAATAGACTCATATAGCAAGGTGGCAGGCTACAAAATTAACACACAAAAATCAATGGCCTTTCTATACACCAATAGTAATAAGGAAGAAATGGACATTAAGAAAACAACCCCATTCACAATAGTGCCACACAAACTCAAATATCTTGGAATAAACTTGACTAAAAAAGTGAAGGACCTATACAAAGAAAACTTTAAAACTCTGCTCTAAGAAATAAGAGAGGACACGCGGAAATGGAAGACATACTGTGCTCATGTATTGGCAGGATTAACATCATTAAAATGGCAATACTCCCCAAAGCACTGTACAGATTTAATGCGATCCCCCTAAAGATACCCATGACATTCTTCAAAGAGGTGGATCAGGTACTTTTGAAATTTATTTGGAACAATAAACACCCTCAAATAGCTAAAGCAATCATTGGGAAAAAGAATATGGGAAGAATTACTTTCCCCAACTTTAAACTTTACTACAAAGCAATAGTTATCAAAACAGCATGGTATTGGAATAAGGACAGGCCCTCAGATCAGTGGAATAAGCTTGAATACTCAGAGAATGTTTCCCAGACATAAAATCACCTAATTTTTGATAAAGGAACAAAAAATCCTAAATGGAACAAAGAAAGCCTCTTCAACAAGTGGTGTTGGCACAACTGGGTAGCCACTTGCAAAAAATTCAACTTAGACCCCCAGCTAACAACATGTACGAAGATAAAATCCAAATGGATTAAAGACCTCGATATCAGCCCCAAAACCATAAGATATATAGAACAACACATAGGTAAAACACTCCAGGACATTGAGACTAAAGGCATCTTCATGGAAGAAACTGCACTCTCCAAGCAAGTGAAAGCAGAGATTAACAGATGGGAATTTATTAAGCTGAGAAGCTTCTGCACCTCAAAGGAAATAGTGCCCAAGATACAAGAGCCACCCACTGAGTGGGAGAAACTATTCACCCAATACCCATCAGATAAGGGGCTAATCTCCAAAATATACAAGGCACTGACAGAACTTTACAGGAAAAAAAACATCTAATCCCATCAAAAAATGGGGAGAAGAAATGAACAGACACTTTGACAAAGAAGAAATACAAATGGCCAAAAGACACATGAAAAAATGCTCCACATCACTAATCATCAGGGAGATGCAAATCAAAACAAGATGAGATACCACCTCACACCACAGAGAATGGCACACATCACAAAGAATGAGAATAAACAGTGTTGGCGGGGATGTGGAGAGAAAGGAACTCTTATCCAGTGCTGGTGGGAATGCTGTCTAGTTCAACCTTTATGGAAAGCCATATGGAGTTTCCTCCAAAAACTGGAAATCGAGCTCCCATACAATCCAGCTATACCACTCCTAGGAATGTACCCTAGGAACACAAAAATACAATACAAAAACCCCTTCCTTACACCTATATTCATTGCAGCACTATTTACCATAACAAGACTCTGGAAACAACCAAGATGCCCTTCAACAGACGAATGGCTAAAGAAACTGTGGTACATATACACAATGGAATATTATGCAGCTGTCAGAAGAGTTGAAGTCATGAAATTTTCCTATACATAGGTGTACACGGAATCTATTATGCTGAGTGAAATAAGTCAGAGAGAGAGAGAGAGAGAGAGAGAGAGAGAGAGAGAAACGCAGAATGGTCTCACTCATCTATGGGTTTTAAGAAAAATGAAAGACATTCTTGCAATAATAATTTTCAGACACAAAAGAGAAAAGAGCTGGAAGTTCCAGCTCACCTCAGGAAGCTCACCACAAAGAGTGATGAGTTTAGTTAGATAAATAACTACATTTTGAACTGTCCTAATAATGAGAATGTATGAGGGAAATTGAGAGCCTGTTTAGAGTACAGGTGGGGGTCGGGTGGGGAGGAGGGAGACTTGGGACATTGGTGATGGGAATGTTGCACTGGTGATGGGTGGTGTTCTTTACATGACTGAAACCCAAACACAATCATGTATGTAATCAAGGTGTTTAAAAAAAATTTCAAAAAAGAATATTTTGTACTTTCCCACTTCTACCCTTTATAAAAATGAGGCACATAAAAAACAGTAAAAAAAATACAAAACAACTCTAATAAGGTAACAAGGTATAAGGATAGATTCTTTTTTTGTTTTTGTTTTTGTTTTGTTTTGTTTTGGGGCCACACCCAGTGACATGCAGGGATATGATGCTCCTGGCTATGAGCTAAGAAATCACTCCTGGCTTAGGGGACCATATAGGATGCCTAGGGCTGGAACAGAGGTCTATTCAAGCTCAGTCGCATACAAGGCAAATGCCCTATCATTGCACCACGACTCCAGCTCCCAGGATAGATTCTTAAACATTCAAGTTTCTTTCTTTCTAAAATAACTGATATTACTACAACAGTATTTTTTAACCAATGGTATGTATGATGAGAACATCAAATATGTAAACATGCCACACTTTGCCTGTCTCACGTACAATGATGATACTCAGGAATTTTGTCAAGGGGAATATATTTAAATTACTTTGTCAAGAAGCAAAATACATTTGATGAAATGCCAAACTATTTAATGATCATAATTAATATTTCAGATCACCATTCTCTCTGCATATACAAAATGTACTCTGAGATACTAGATTGGCTGTGGATTTAAATTCTTTCCTTCAATCTTTTAATGAAATAGAAATGTCAAATTACAGATATGTAAATATATATAATTATCATATTTAACTCAATTTATTTGGAAATAATTTTTTGTAATATTTAGCAAAAATTTTACTTTAAAATATTTTGGCTTGGGCCTGGAGAGATAGCACAGCGGTGTTTGCCTTGCAAGCAGCCGATCCAGGACCAAAGATGGTTGGTTCGAATCCTGGTGTCCCATATGGTCCCCCGTGCCTGCCAGGAGCTATTTCTGAGCAGACAGCCAGGAGTAACCCCTGAGCACCGCCGGGTGTGGCCCCAAAACCAAAAAATAAATAAATAAATAAATTTTGGCTTAGGGCTGGAGAGGTGGTACAAATGGTAGGGCATTTATCTTGCACATGCTAACCTAGGATGGACTGTGGTTTGATTCCCAGGCGTCCCATATGGTGCCCCAAGCCAATAGCAAATTCTGAGGGCATAACCAGGAGTTACCACTGAGCATCATTGGGTGTGGCCCAAAAAGCCAAAAAAATTGGCTTAAGTAATTTTCAGCACTAATTTTATTTTATTTACTTAATTTTTTTGGTTATGATTTCTGATCACATTACTACTTAACTATAAGCTTCCTATTGTCATTCTATCATAGTATCTTGGTGATTTTTCTAGAAGGACTTACCTAACTGTAAGCTTCCTACTGTCATTCTATCATAGTTTTTTGGTGGTTTTATAGAATGACAACACAACAGAATTCCTTTATTAGTTGGTTAGTTAACCTTAATAAAAATGGAAGAAGTAGAATATTTTTTTTTCATTAAATGGAGGAGAATCTTAAAAAGTAAACATTCGGAAAATAAGAAGTCTTCACAATTCCTTTAAATGATCAGAATAGTCATTAATTTGCTTTTAGAGATACTTCAATAGCAACCTTTAAAAATGCAGGGTTAAGAGGATATTTCCTCAGGATGGAATGATAGTACAGCAGATAGGCTGATTGCCTTGCATATGACAAGCCTGCAATTTATTCCTAAAATCACATAAGATCCCCTTAAGCTGCCAGGAATGATCCCTGTGCACAGTGCCAGGGATAACCACTGAGAACCTGGTTATTAAGTGAGGCCCAGAAAAAGAAAGTTAAAAAAGCTTATTTTCTTGTATTTAATTTTTCATTATTTTAAAATTATTTGAAAATATATATTGTGACTGTAAAATGAAATTACAAATTTTCAAAGCCAAAACAAGTCTTAGTAAACCACAATAATTCCTTTATGATAAAATCATCTTAAACAGAGTATCTTTTCAAGGTTATATGTTACATACCCCTTTTAAATATCTTATGCAGGAACAGAGTATGTAGTTTCTGCATAAAGATAATTAATGCTTAATTGACCTGTTTGGCAACAGTAGAATGTTATAATCTTTCTATAAAATTTTATTCAATGAAAGTTAGTTATTTTGGTAACATATATATATAAATTATCCCTTAATAGGAAAAATTACTCTTGTTAAAATTAAAGTATTGATTTATATTCTATTTCCTTAACAATTTATCATTTTTATTCTTCAAGCCTATACTGAGAATAGGCTGATAACCATGTTCTTTTTTATTAAATTAATGCAGACTCAAAATAATAAAGTAAAAGCAACATCCTTAATTTCCTTAATTTAATCTAATGCCAAAAAGTGAAAATAAATTTGAATTTAAACTTTTTGTTCATTTTGTGTAATATCCACTGATGTTCAGGGCTTATTGCTGGCTCTAGACTCAGGCATTCCTCTAGGCTGGCACAGAGACCATATGAGATATGAAGGAACAAACCAGGTTTAGTTGCTTGCAAGGCAAATGCCCTACCTATTGTAATATTACTCTGGCCCCAATAATGTTAAATAAAATTCATGTCATTGTTTAAAATTTAAGTCAAAATAAATATAGCATTATACTTTGGGGTAAATGCATGCTATTTTAGAAATTTTTTTGATAGATTTATTTTGTTATATTATAGTTTCGATTTTTTTTTAATTTTTGGGCCACACTTGGTGATGCTCAGGGGTTACACCTGGCTTTGCCCTCTGAAATCGCTCCTCACTTGGAGGACCATATGGGACGCCAGGGGATCGAACTGCTGTCCTTCCTACGTCAGCCACGTGCAAGACAAATGTCCCACCTTTGTGCCATCGCTCTGGCCCCTATAGTTTTCAATTTTTTAATAAACATAACTCAAAATAATTAATTACATCTATTTCTTCATCAACATTTAATTTTATGAATTTAGACTTTTAATTTTAAAATATCTAATGAATTAATAACAATTGATAAAATGCTAGATATTTCTCAACTATATATTTACAATACATTTAAAGAATGTAGCATATTTTTTCTTGGATATACTTATCCAATGTAAATATTAGTTATATATGTACATATACTATGCATATATGTGTATATATTTCTCAGTAGTACCTATGTTGGATAAGTATATTCATTATATATATATATTTCTTTATATCCATTATAAAGAATGCATATAAAGAAATGCTAACTTTGTTTTGCAATATATATTAAAATTTAAATTTTATATTGACCTATACTCTTCTAGTTATAGCTTATTCAATTGTAGTAAAAAATACATAAGATGTAGTTTATTCTTATCCCGTAGTAATTCTCTTCTCTAAGGCAGTTTCAAAACTCTTCTTACTTTCACCTTGAGTATAAGAAATGAAGGAGACTCTATAGAGTATATCTCATCCACTACTAATCTTCTCTTTGATTTCATGACTTTACTCATGGGTATCCATTCCTTACTTTTCAGTAAATTTTCTACTTTAGTCCAGGATTGTCACAAATAGCAGTAATCAAAAAGGATTCAAGTACTTATCAGAATCAGGAAAAGGATTAATATAAGCACAACTAGTGCGTGACCAATCCAATTTCAACTGAATTGTACAATATAAAGACATAGTTTATTTTCTTTGTATGTGTCTATGATGGCAAGAAGAAAGGTACAAGAAATAGGAATTTCCCACTTACTAGGTGAAGTGAGATTAATCATTACAATATAAAAATGATTTTTTAACAATAGAAGCAATATAGTCAGTGTAAGCTTAAGGCAGTGTATGTTATTGTCTTTCAGTTTGTTGGATAATTTTCACTTTTTCTAAAATAAAATTTAAGTTTTCAGTCTATACATAGCCACAAAATATATGGTCAGTAAACTCCAATATATGATGATTCATCCTTAGGTAATATAGATAAAACAAGGTACTGATATCTTTGTTTAGAAGTAGAATATTTTTTAAATTGATGTCTAGAATATTTATGCTTCTAATTATATTTGCTGAGTGAATGTCACAATCTATTTAAATGTGTGGAAATATTAGCTGTGAAATATATTGTGAAACATGTGACTTATGTATATTGTAACCAGAAAATGTTAAAATTATCTTGATAATTTTAAGAATGACACAAAAATTGCTCAGAAACTCATTATGCAAACATAATAAATGAGAATATTTTTGTACATTTTCAAATTTTTAGTTCCACACTGTACTTCGCAAGGTTATTCATATATAGCTGTTCAATATTTATTTTACAAAGTTGTTCATGATTGAACAAGTCAAGATATACAATGTCCATCTTTCACCAGTAGATATTTCTGACCACCAATGTCCCCAGTTTCCAACCCAGTTTGTTTTGTTTTTGGTCACACCCTTGGCAATGTTTCTCATTTCACTACAATAATCAAGGATTATAATTTATCTCTGAAGTATCCTTGCTTTTCCCTCCATTTAATGTTTCCTCTCTTTTCTAGCATCCCATTTCTGTATTAGAAGTTGAGCCACTCCTTTTCTTCAAAGAATAAATTTATTTACTATCATTAGTCCTGTCCAATCTCATTTTGTAGTACATGACATCTATTAAAACACAATACTGGCCTAAATTCTAACCGTTTCACAATAGCATTGCTTTATTTACACATTGTGATTGTTTCTAATCTTAATCTAGAACTATTTTCTAATACAAAATGATGGTTCTCAAGTTCATTTTTAAATTATATTTAAGTACCATCATTACAAACATGTTTGCAGTTGAGTTTAGTTATATAAAAGAACACCCCCCTTCACCAGTGCAACTGTCCCACCACCAATGCCCTCCTTCAAGTTCAAAGAAATTTTAGTCAAATACTTAACTATATGTAATTATATCAAAAATATCTATCTGGAATAAAAAAGGGTATCCTGGAGAGTTGTACTAAATTATTTTTATTTAAATATTAACTATTATTATTTTAATAAGGTATTAACTACATCTATTAAGCATTATTTAGATTATGTGGTTTTGAAACTTCAATTAATACTATTTACATTTAACTTGTAGACTTCCATTTGAAAATTTTTTTAATTTTTATTGTGGTCAAAGTGATTTACAATTCTTTCACAGTAATATTTGAGGCATATAGTGGCAGTGAATGAGGGGCATTTCCACCACCAGTGTTGTCCTCCCTACACTGCTGTTCCCAGAATGCATTCCACATCTCCCTCTTTTACCCCCATAATCTAGTGCAACTCTTCCCTCCTTGTACAGTTTGTTATAGAATGGTTATTGATTCTGTTGTCCTTGATCTTGGATTTGGTATTCATGTCTGATCAGTTTTAATTTCCACCATCCATTTGAAATTTTGAGATTTAAATTATGAGGTTTTATTTGAGTTGATACAATGAAAGTTTTTGAATAAGAATTTTGATGGTGGGATTTCATTTATTTTGTACTCAAGAAGTATGTGAATAATTATGAATTACCGGACAATAAATTTTACTTGACAGAATTTTACTGTATGTACATGTATGTGCATTCCATTTGTATTACCCCCTTGAATATAGACAGAACTTGTTTATAGGATTATGTTTGGTAATGATGTTAAATAAAAGGAATATTTATATGCAATTCAACTTTATAACTAGATGATTATGAAGGAGGTGATTTTGTTAAGGTTGAATTGTCCACATGATTTTGTAAAAAGAGAAGCACATTTCTTGGCCTAAAACTGTCTATGGAAGAATTATGTCTGCAAGATATGAGAGATGATTTTAGAAAATGACAATGATTCTTAGGGGTCAGCTCAAGGGGAAAAGGGAGCATATGATCTAGAGGAGCAAAACATGAATTGTGCTACTATCACTAACTTGAAAGGCATCTCTAAGCATTCCAGATTTGGAATGCTGGCTACTACCTCAATGACAGTCAGATACTATCTAAACAGAAGACTCATGTAAGAAGTACTGAAGTCTGACCCAAAATATTCGGAATATAATAAATCAATGTTGTATTAAACACTTTTCTGATAATTTTTTGTAGCAATAATAAGTTAATAATATTAGGACTATTGCTTTGAGTTTCCAGATGATATCCTGGTGTGATTATTGCCTGTAACTGATAATCTATATCTAATTGTAAGTTGTCTAAAGAAAATTTACTACAAATTTGCATAATATATTCATTACTGAATTATTTCTCTTATTCTTCCCTTATAGAAGAGTTTGAGTGTTTCTCTATTCATTTTCTGCCTATTTTATATTTACACTAAAATCAGTTATTTTCATTTGTTTTTTTTCTCACAATTTGGTAAATGTTCTTGCTTACTTTACTCTAACCAAATATATTATTTGAATTTGTATTTGTATATATGAAACTCATGCATTATGTCTTTATTGTTTAGAGTGGCAAATTACACATGTCCTAAGTGGGAAAAAATCTTGAAATATAGCCAAATTTTATTTTATTTCCTCTATCAGCTAATTTTACCAATTATTGCTTTAGCCGAGATAGGAGCTAATATTCCAAAGTTGAAGTGATTGTAGACACAATATAGCTAGTAAAGCACTTGCTTTGCAAGTGGCCAAACTGGGTTCAATTCCTGGCATATCATGCAGTGCCCTGAATCCAGTGGGAGTAATTTCTGAGTACAGAGCCAAGAATAACACATCAGTACTGCTGTGTATGAGCCCAAAACAAAATATTCCCAAGATACGATATCTTTAGAAATAGTTCATACAAAAACATACATAAAATGTGTACAAAATAAAATATGTAATAAAAAATGAACTATTATATAATTATAAGTTATATATTTTAATTGTTTTATTTTGAATTATGAGAAAAAAAGATGCAAAGAAAGAGGACAAGGTAAAGTTACAGTGGAAGGACAATCAGCCATAACATAATTCTGATATCTTAACTTTGAACTTTCAGCCAAAGAACGTTAAGATAAATAAAACAGAATCCATGTACAATTACTTTGTCCCTCAAGTCCCCAGATTGTAGCACATTATAATATTTTTTAACAGCACACAAGACAATCTAAAGCCATAAAACTTATGTAACTCCTTAAACATTAGAGGCATAGTATTTTTTACATTTTCATGTACATGCATATTAGCTTAAGTTAACCTCAAATTTTAAGTGGGTGCATTTAACCTCAAATTTTAAGTGGGTGCATTTTAAGGATTAGAGTCAAAGGAGCACAGTAAAAACAGTGTTAGAGTGGCAATTGTTGTTTGCATAGGCCCACCAAAATATGAGAGGCATGGAAAGGAATAACCTTGGCCTAAATACAAAGAGATCCTACCCCTGAAGTTTCCTGGCATAAAACCAACTCTAGGCTTCAGGCAAGTTATCGTCCGATCCAAGACATTGTCCGTAGTGCCAACATACTTTTCACACAGTCTTTGTTGTTGGTATCATGTTTCTGTATTAAAGATTATGGAATCTGCATATCCTAAATTGAAGTCATGATGTGGAGTGTCTTCTCGTTTCACCTCACCATGAAAGGGCAATGCAGGAAGCCCTGTCCTGTAAGCAGGTCATTGTTAAGTCTTCTCATTGTTAAGGGAAGTTTCTTTTCAGCAGGACAATGTCTGAGCAGTGATAGGGTCTTCCGTGGTAGAGGATTGCTTCCAGGTGATGTTATAGACAAACCTCACAATTAAGGGGCAATACAGTGAGCCCTGTCCAGTAAGCAGGTCATTGTCTTTGTTAAGTCTTCTTAGTGTTAAGGGAAGTCTTTTTTGAGTAGATCGATGTCAGAGCAGCTGTAGGGTCTTCCCTGGTAGAGGAATGCTTCCAGGTGATGTTATATACAACCTTGGATGTTTTGTAGATGTCTTCTCTAGATCAGGGATGAATGGAGAATGCCCATTCTTCTGAGGCCTGTGCCAGGTCTTTATGTCAATGTTCAGGGTGTAAGATCTCATTGCACTACAAGATTTGTGTGTTTCATCTCTATTAGATAAGAACTTATTGGTATGTATAGTATTTTCCCATTTTGTGTGCCTAAGCAAACAAGAAATAAAGCCATGTGGTGCTATCAGATATATGGGGGCGTAAGAACATTTCCAACAATACCCATGACTTAGTTCAAACATAAGCATTAAACTGAGTGATTCTTTCATGTTGAGCAGTTCACAAAGAGAAGATAAAAAACATGGGGGGGGGGGTCATCACTGTATAAGAAAATATTCAGCAAAAGTTATAGCCATCAAAGAAAACACCCATAAAATGTTGAAGAGACATAAGTGTCCTTTTTATGCCTTTTAAAATAGTTGGGTGGGTGTTAACTCCAGGGCACCACTTTGATCTGTGACTTAGGACTCTACAGTACTTAAGTTAGAAAGGGTAAATGAGGAGTAATGATGATAAGGAGTTAAGGAAGTTAAAGAGAAATATGATCCTATGAAGGGGTATGCAAAGGGCAGAGTACAAAATGGACATTCTGCATATATAAAAACATATTTTAATGATAGTGAGTACTATTAATGTTTCTTGATTTTGACAATATAGACTGGACAGAGATTTCCAGTGACTTCAAGAAGCTGGGAGGCCAGAAGTTCAGGGCCCCACCCAGACCCTCCCTAAGGAGCTGAATGGATAATGGGGGAAAGCCTAGGGTACCTTCGAGCTCCACCAAGGGGCCCAACTCACCGGCTTGCCCAGGCATGTGGACCAAGGAAGCCCTGGAGATCTGGAGCAAGGTGGTAGAGGGGTGCTGGGCCTGGTTAGGAAGGCCTCCGGCATGGCGATGGCCTGCCAAACCCCCTCCTGCTAGACTCCTCTTATATTTCTAATGATTTAAATAAAACTTTCACTAAATACCCATAAAATATTAGAGAAAAATGATATTCTTAACAGCTATGCTTGTTTTTATTAGAAAATACAAATAAATTGTTTTTAAATTAGAGATGCTCATTGAAATAATTATAACAAACATAACAACAAATAAAATTTGGTTGAGGAGATAGAGATAGTATAGTGATTATAGCATATGCCTCACATCATTCTGACCCTGGTTGGAATTCTTGACACCACATATGTTCCCTCTAGCACTTACAAATGACTTTTCTGAGCACTAAACTAAGGATAATTTAATTTCTGTGTTCTACCAGGTTTAGTATATCCAACCCCCTTTTGCCAACTCTAAAATACAAGAGCTATTTAAACATTTAAGATAGAGATAATCTCCCTGAAAGTACTTAAGACTTTTCATTAGGGTCATGGGTACTAAATAGAATGCAAAGAGTTGAGAATGTTTTCTGACATAAATGTAAAATTATGGTTATGTATTTATGTAAGAAAATATATTTTATTAAAGGACAGAATTGTTTTCATATCCAAGATATTCACCTGTCTTCATAAATCAATAGTGTCCTCACTTTTCCTTCTCTGTGCTTGTGTTTTTTTTTTAGTCAGATTACACTTACTTTTATTTTGATATTGAATTTTAAGTCTCACTTTCAATCATAATACTAAGTACATACTTTTCTACTCAGATTCCAACTCACTTATATAGACATCTAGGTTTAGAACATTCTTATTTAGCTAATGAAGACATAGGGGAAGTTTTAATAATAAAATAATTAAGCCTAATTTCAAACTTCTTTCTATGCCTTGGGTTAATTTTCCTTGCAAACAAAGTTTCTCCTACATACTCTATTTTCTTTTGTAAAAAAAAATTTTTTTTTTGGTTTTTGGGTCACATTCAGCAGCACTCAGGGTTTCCTCCTGACTCTAAGCTCAGAAATCGCTCAGGAGACCATATGGGATGCTGGGATTCAAACCACCATCCTTCTGCATGCAAGGCAAATATCCTACTTCCATGCTATCTCTCCAGACCTCTGACCTATTTATTTTTTAAATGTTGAGCAGTCATTTTTTTTTTTTTTGGTTTCTGTCTTTTGATCTCTAGTCTCAATACACTTAATTGATTTCATAATACAATAATGAGTTTTGGCTTGCAGGGTATAAAAATATTTTCAATCATGCCCAAAGAAATTTATACACACACACACACACACACACACACACACACACACACTCATATTTTCCCAAAACGTCAGTGCCTCTTGAAATGAATTCAGCTCCATACTAGATAATATTGACATGATCTCTCTTCCTATTGTATCACTATTGTCATTGTTATTGTGGTTAATACTACTGCTGCTATTAATATTAATATCAAATAGCAATTATTATTATGCTTGATTCTTCATTGGCATAGTAATGAATTGCTATTTGATATTAATATTGATCATGCTCAAAGGTATTCACCTAACACACACATGCACACACACACACACACAAACAAACATTGGAAGTTAGAAAATATTGGGTCTAAGATGATAGGTCAGTGAGTAAGGTGTTTGCTTTGCATACGTTTGACCTGGGTCTGATCTCAGTGTAACAAACATGCCTTCCTCTGTTGTTGCTCAGAAATGACTCCAGCTAAAATTTTTTTTTTCTGTAAAGGGTTTAATAGGATAAAACAGGAAGAAAGGGGGCCAGGATCTTACAACAATGCCAGTTAGAAAGTCCAGCCAATATCACTTTAATAAAAATGTCATTTGTTTATAGACATGGAAAAAAAAGTTAATATTTTATGTCTGAAAAAAAGAAAACTGAAAAAAGCAATGTAAAAAAAGTAAAAAGTATCTGTATGATTTTTTAAAAATTAAATCTTAAAATTAAAAATAATGTGAATTAGACAATCATCAATAACATTGAGCCCTTTAAAATGGTTTGTTATCACTGGCAATATGAAATTATAAGAACTGAATTTGTTGTCTCATTTCTTAAAAGCACGTGCTCTAAATATAAGCCATATTCTATGGTGTCTTAAGTGAATCTGTTTGGTCAATTATCTAATTTATTTATTTATTTTTGGTTTTTGGGCCACACATGGTGACACTCGGGTTATTCCTGGCTATGTGCTCAGAAATTGCTCCTGGCTTGGGGGACTATATGAGACGATGGGAGATTGAACTGCAGTCCATCCTAGATTAGCCCTTACAAGGCAGATGCCCTACCGCTTGCACCACTGTTCTGGCCCCTTATTTATTTATTTATTTGTTTATTTATTTATTTATTTATTTACTTATTTTAAGAACATATTTTTGTCAGCATTCTCAGACTTAAATTATATACTTGCCAACCATCTGGTTTCTTCTGTTTTAGTGGTCCCAATGGGGTTATACATATGTTGTAGGATGATTTTTCACTATCTCACGAAAGTAGGTTTTGAGAGATCTAGAGTTTCTCCTAACAAATCATTTATCTATGTCTGCCTTTTTTTAACCATCCACACCTTTAATTTTAGGAGTGATTTACAATGACAAAGAAGGTAAGAGGCACCTTCTCTCAAACATTTTATTTTTTACTTCCAGGATGACACCTCAGTTAATTCTATTGGAATCCTAGTTAAAGGAGGATTCAAGGTCTAATAGCTTCAACTTCTGATAAAAATTCTCAGCCCCATTGATGCTGCTCCAGGCAGCAAACCCCCACTGTTTTAATGATGATGTTCATCTCCTCTTCAGTTTTTAAATGCTTTAATATAACTTTCTTCTTTCGTTATGTTTTTAAATGTTTTTCTTTAAGCACTCTTTAACAGTTGCTCCTATGTGTTGAATTTGAAGTGATCAAAATTATCCATTATGTATTCTGATTGTGTGGAATCTATGTTTGACAAGTATCCATGGTGATTCTTATCTGCAGAAAAGTTTTAAAATTACAGGAAGATAATTTAAAACTTGATCTATACTCTATAGAAATAACAATACCATTATGAAGTTTGCTAAAGAATCATTCCAAGTCATTTACAATTTGAATCTTCTTTATTCCACACAGTATGCACCTATAGCTATGTATTTTCTTTCAAAATGCTGAGTTTTAACATTCACATAAATGTAAGACAATATATATATATAAATAAAGACAATAAATATATATATGTATATATACTCTAGGCACTATAACAGTTTTAGATAAAAAAGAATCACAATATTTTTTGTCTCTGAAAAATTCAAATTCTAAAAACACAGATAAAATTGAAGTAAAGTGAGAAAAAGAAACTCAAAAAAGGCAAATTAGAAGCACTAATGATATCACATCAGTAGTGAAATTCAATTTATGTGAAAGCATAAATTGCTTGTAGGTTTCTCAAAATTCAAGAATAAAAGGAAATACAGTTGCAAGTCATCCCTCCCTCTTAAGGGAGGAGAAAAAATTAAGGTCATTAGAACTAATATTTATTTCATCCTGGACACAGCAAGTGATTCAATTTATAGCCTATTACACAATGAATAATAAATGGCATAAGTTTCATTGATCAATATAATGAAAAACATGGTCATTCCTGAAGAATTGGCTATTTTTACTCAGAAAACATGTTATTGGGTAGAAAGATTAATGGTTGGAATTGCAGGGATGGCAATGAGAGTGATACTAAGTAGAGCAATCTGCTTCAAGAAGAGCTCACAAGCAATATGTCAGAAAGTCAGTAAGCAAGCATGCTTATTACATGCTAATGCCTTTGCCAATAAAGCAAGCTAGAGGCTTTCTTATATATGTCTGACCCTGAAATCTAGAAAGCAACTTTGACATTATCTCTAACTACATATTTTGTCAAATGGCATATAATTATAATCATTATAACATTAGGATGTGTAACTGTCTCCACTAAAATTTACGGTCTATGGATTGCATTTTGCCAGTAAGTCTTTGAGTACATAAATAAAATGCTGGTTGACTTCTGTGATTTAACTGTGCCCATCACATGGTGTCATTATAAAAAGGTCCTATTTCACAACTGAATGAAGAGTCAATTCTGAATCTTCATCAGCAGTGTATGAAATAAAAATCTTGGGAGTTGTAGAGGTACAAGGTTTTCATAGAGTATATACTTCCCACAAAATGGATGGAGTATACTGTGGTTTTACATCTCCTTGACAGTCAATTTTGTTCCTTTTCGCAAATGTAGCACTTTGTGAAACAGTTCAGCATTTATGTTACAATTCCTAATGAAGTGTTTTACCTCTCGTCAGATTCAGTGGGGAAGACTTTCAAATGCATTTCCATTTATACAGGCCTGCCTTTTACCTTTGTTGTGTAATGAAATTCTACTGAATAATGTGTTTTATTTTCTATTTCATTTCTGTAGGATGTATATTGAAAGACAGAAAGTAAATTGATGTTATAAATGCAAAGAGACAATTAATTCATAAAAATGAGATAATATTTGTACATACATTGTATAAATAAGAAATTAGAAGAGTCCTATAGATTTTGGAATTTTGTTCTTCAAGTTGCTGTTTTCAATTATATGGAAATTTTTTTTCCCAAGAAACTGATAAATCTCACAACACAATATATACAAACTTTTGTCACTTCAATGCCTTAGAAGGCTTAGAGATTCTATTCTGTAGTTTCCTTTTTCTTATCGAGAGCTAGAGAAGAATTTCAAAGTATTGGTATCAAAGAAAAAAATGTCAGTTGTGACAAAATTTTTTTATGTAAAATATATACATTAAATAGAAAGTAGATTAAAAACTAAAATTTTAATTGTTGTGTGGTAATAATTGTAGACATTATTTATTAAAAATCAAAGTCTGATCACATTGGTCAATGAGTTTTGGTAAGCTGATACTACATACATTAGCACTATATTTCTTACTTATAGTTATTTTCCTATTGTGTGATCAGCATTCACTCTTAAAGGCTCAGAAATGGTTCAATGGATCGAAACCTGTAGGCAAAGAAAACCTTCAGCCCACTGACCTAACTTCACAATTCACATTGGTTTTCATTCAGGGTAACAAATATGAGTTCTTTCATGTATGTAATTTTTTTGGCTTGTGTCACAGCCACAAATTCTCATGGTTTAGTCATGAATCTGTGCTCAGGGATCACTCTTGGTGATGTTGGGGAATCATATGAGTTGCCAAAGATAGAAACCATGTTAGCTGCATTCAAGGCAAGAATCCTATCCTTGGTACTATCTCTCTAATCCAAAACTTCTCTTTTACTAAGTAGGGTTAAGTATTTTATATTACTTAAAAAACATAGAGACTAAATATACTTACTAAGTAAATTCTCACATTACTTCCAAATTTATAGTTAGGACTCCCAATTCTTACCACAGGCCGTGTTCTGTACACTGACTGTATAGAAATAGGGGGTACAGTAAATGCACCCCATATACACCTCAACCCAGGCCCTTTGTCTGGTCTGTATTGTGAATTGGGGGACAAAAATATTTATATTTAAAACAATATATTTCTTTGTGATCTTATTCTAAGTGTTTTGAATTGCATATCTACTGACAAATTGTCTTGCAGGAGACTCAAACTCGCGGCCCGTGGGCTGTTTGCGGCCCTCCACACAATACTTTGTGGTCCTGCCCTAGAGAAATCTATTTTTTGTTTTGTTTTGTTTTGTTTTAGTTGTTTGTATCACAAACCCCAATGTTCAAGGCTTACTATTGACTTTGCCTCCTGCAGCCCCCAAGTAAATTGAGTTGAGACCCTTGTCAATGATATTTTTTCTTTTTTTTTCTTTTCACATTCAAGTCATTGCCCCAGAGCCCATTGTACACCAGGATTAGTGCTATCCATGGGTTGATGCTTTTTGTAACTTTTAAATAATTTTCAATTAATCAAACGTGATATTTTCAAATAATTAAACTTGATGATCATACCCATTCAATAGAATCTGATCAGCCAGTAGCAAACATAATACCAGAATAATACATTGTCCCAAAGTTTACTTATTGCTGAAAATTACTAACCATAGATGGATATTATGCTTTAAGAACATTTACAAAGATAATAAATATTCTCTTTACTCTTTTATGTCATAATACTTACCTTTTACATGTTTATTCTTACCATACCCTAATGATAAATACTTCTTTTAGATATTAAGTTATAATATATTATTTTGGTAATATATTATTATACCATATTGCATAAAACAATTTGAAGACCATACTTGGGATCTAAAATGATTTTAGACATATAACTTGTGATTATGATGAAAAAAATTTTTAAAATACTTGAAGAAGGCAAAGTAAAATTGTAACCTTGAAACATAAACTTAAATTAAATTCTTAGGATTGCTACCTTAATAAACTATTAATTAAAAATAAAAATGAAGAATTCCCTAGAGATAACAGATTATGATAATAGTAAAAAGCAAAATTAATATTGTCACAATACTTATTTTGGCCACATATAATTTGCTCAATATTTGTTATGCTATATAAACAGGATTTATTGAATACAATGAGAGTACATTAACCCCTCTAGCATCTCTCTGGCCCTTATCGCAGACTTCCAAGAAGAGTAACTCATTCAAATATTTAATAGAATTGAAACACGCACTTTTCATAGAAAGAATTTTTTCCCTTTTCTCAGTTAAATTCCCCTTCCCCTCTCCTTCTCTTACTTATAGTCATTAGAATATCATCTAATATATCATCTGTTTATATAGACATACAGAGGTAAATTGCTTGAGATAGGAAATGATTATGTGGATTTACACTCAATTTATTATACTGTATGTTTTACCATTTAGTTATTAATTTAAGATTAGTATTGCAATGAAAATAAATACTTGGACATACTGTTACTGAGGAGTGTGATATTAGGTGCAGATGAAAACATATTTATAAGCACTGTGACTGGAGGGCCTACTTTCTTCCCCCTTCTCATTTTGGTTTCTTTACAGTACAAAATATCATCAGTGGGTTGCTGATATGCAATAGACTGGCCTCAGGTATTTCCTGTCTCAGCAAAGATGATATTGCTGAGATGTGCACAGTTGTAACAACTATGTCCTACATAAATGCATCTAGCCTGTATAACACAGCTTTTTATATTGTTAGGGAACTAGGTTGATCTTATGAGGTTTTTAATCTCATGTGTGTATGTGTTATATAAACTACAAGGCCACAGGGAAAATTTTTTTACGAGTTTCCCGATATATTTTTAAAGGCACTGCTATTTTCAAAAATTAAAAAAAATGCCTTCCCTCATAGGTGCATTACTGACAGAAACACTATATTTGTACAAATTCTGAATCCATAATTTAGATTATTCAAAAGAAGAAGATCAGAAGAGAAACAGAATCATAAACAAATAAATGTGACTACAAGGAACTTCTCTGGGCATTCACAAATCATCCAACCACTTAAACATAACGTACAAAGAAAGCACAGCCTGTTATTTATGATAGACATTAATAATTTATTTCTCTGGGGAGTGTAGTGATGCTTTATTGAGACATTTGTCTAATATGATAAAATAACTGTTTCAAAACAAAAATATACAAATGCTTCATGTATATCAGAATTTTAAGATATGCTTTACATTTATATCTTCAAGAACATTTTTATAAAAACAATGTTTGAAAGATGTTTTTAACTAATTACTTATCTCTGTAATATCTTACTTGGCAAACTTCTAAACTAGTTTCTAAATATTAATGTCTAATAAAACGTATAGCAATAATTATCCTTAACAACATTTGGAGACAAAGCAATAACTGATTTTAATGCTGATTAAATAAATAAAAACAAAGCAATAATGTTTTAGACAAATAATTTGAGCCTTGAGCTACATATATGTACATTTATTATATACACACAAATTTATATATATGTGTATATATTTATATATAATTTTGTGCTATACCACACTCAATGGTGCTCAGGTTTTACTCCTTGCTCCTTTTTTCCTGCACATTACAGGTCAGGATATACAAAAATATTTCGATGTTTCTGTCAAAAGGCCACAGAAATTGACATTCTCCAGGTTATCTTTTTATTTTTATTTTTATTTTTTTTGGTTTTTGGGCCACACCCATTTGACGCTCAGGTACTCCTGGCTATGCACTCAGAAGTCACTCCTGGCTTGGGGGACCATATGGGACGCCGGGGGACTGAACCGCAGTCTGTCCTAGGCTAGTGCAGGCAAGGCAGGCACCTTACCCCTAATATCTTTTTATTTTTTTAGAGTCCAGGTTATCTTTTAAAAAGCAAATCACATTTAAAAAGCATTATTTTGCCGTAAGTTTGACTTGTGAAAATTGCAAAGAAATCTTGGGGTAGGTTTCTGCAGATAGTTATAGTTATGTTTGTGTGAATTTGCATGTAAGTATATAAGAGCATTCTATTATATTTGCAGAATTTTTGTGAATTTTAATTTATATAGCTGAAAGACATTATTTATAAAAAACTTAAAGATGGAAATTGGAACCTAAAAATGTTTTGAGAACTCAACTATCTTTATTTATAAATGCATATCAAATATGTAGAATATTAAGGGTGGTGTGGGGAGGAGGGAGATTTGGGAAATTTAAACATTTAAATTTAAACATTCTAGCACAAATTTCAACACCAGTGTCAACTTCCCTTATTAGTGTTCATAAGCTCTCTCCCATACCCCCAGCCTGGCACTTGACAGGCACATTTTTCAATATTTGTTTTAACAGAATTATTTAACATTACAGGGGCCTGAGTGATGACCCAAGCAGTAGGGACATTGGTGGTGGGAATGTTGCACTGGTGAAGGGGGGTGTTCTTTACATGACTGAAATCATACAACTACAATCATATTTATAATCACGGTGTTTAAATAAAGATTAAAAATGTTTAAATTTGTCTAAATCTTAAATATAACAAAATGATAGTTTTTTAACTAAATTTTAAAACTGTAGTGGGTCAGATTTTGGTATGTACCAACACCTCTATTTTAAGCAAAGTCTAATCAAAGGCCAGGAAACAAAACATTTTTTCTCGTGCTTAATATAAAGTCTATATACATGATATATTAAATGATCAAGTCTTTCATTGATTGGTTTTTGTTTGGAGGTCACATCTGGCTGTGCTCAGACTTATTCCTGGCTTTGTGTTTTTGTGCTTAGGGATCATATTCTGTGGGATCATGAGACCACATGGTGTACCAGGAATCAAACCCAGGTTGACTGCATGTAAATGACCAAATTTACCAAGAGAGATGTTATAGATCTCGACTTCATGGTGGTTATTTCATATTTTATATGTGCTACACATCAAAAGATGATCATACATGGGGCTGGAGCAGTGGCTAGCAGTAGGGTGTCTGCCTTGCACACATTAGCCTCGGATGGACCATGGTTCAATTCCCCTTTGTAATATATGGTCTCCCAAGCCAGGAACAATATATGAGTGCATAGCTAGGAGTAACCCCTGAGCATCACCAGGTGTGGCCCAAAACCAAAAATAAAATAAAATAAAATAAAATAAAATAAAATAAAATAAAATAAAATAAAATAAAATAATGGATGAACATACATATCATAGCTAGTACTTTTAAGTTGCTATTGTTTTGTTCTGAACTACAGTATTTTTGTTTTGTCTAGAAAAGAGTAAACAAAAAATTTCCATTGCAACAAAGTTTCTATTGATTTAAGATGTTAAAAACTATAGTACTGGAAGTACTTGCCATAGCAATTAGTCAAGAAAGATATCAAGGGCATCCGATAGAAAAGAAAGAATTTAAGCTCCTGTTTGCAGATGACATGGTACTATATTTAGAAAACTTATAGACTTTACCAAAAAAGCTTCTAGAAACAATATATTCATACAGCAAAGTGGTAGGCTACAAAATTAACATAAAAAGAATGGCCTTCTTATACAAAAATAATGATAAAGAAGAAATGGACATAAAAAAAAACATTCACGGGGCCGGGCGGTGGCGCTGGAGGTAAGGTGCCTGCCTTACCTGCGCTAGCCTAGGAGAAGGACCGCGGTTCGATCCCCCGGCGTCCCATATGGTCCCCCAAGCCAGGAGCGACTTCTGAGCGCATAGCCAGGAGTAACCCCTGAGCGTTACCGGGTGTGGCCCAAAAACCAAAAACAAAAACAAAAAAAAAAAAACATTCACTTGAGTGCCTCAGAAACTCACATGCCTTGGAGTCAACTTAACTAAAGAGGTGAAGGACCTATAAAAAAAAAAACTGCTTGAAGAAATAAAAGAGGACAAAAAAACGTTTAGATACTTACCCTTTTGTTGATTTGGTAGGATTGATATCATTAAAATACAATACTCCCCCCAAATTATACAGATTTAATGCAATTCTTCTAAAGATATCCACAACACTCTTCAACTAAGTAGATAAACACTTCTGAAATACATTTGGAACAATAATCAACCATGAATTCCTAAAGCAACCCTTAGAAAAAAAGAGTATGGGAGGAATCTCTTTCCCCAACGATAATTGTACTACCAAACAATAGTCATTAAAACAGCATGGTATTGGAATAAAAACAGACCTTCAGATCAATGGAATAAACTTTATTCAGAGAATGTTCCTTAGAAATATAATCAATAATTTTTGATAAAGGGGCAATAAATACAAAATGGAGTAAGGAATACCTTTTCAACAAGTGGTTATATATATATATATATATATATATATATATATATATATATATAGAGAGAGAGAGAGAGAGAGAGAGAGAGAGAGAGAGAGAGAGAGAGGAACACATAGGTAAAATAGTCCATGACATTGAGACTAAAGGTCTCAATCTCCAAGGAGGAAATATCATTGTCCAAACACTTGGAAGCAGAGATGATATTATGCTGAGAATCTTCTAAACCTCAAAGGAAATAGTGACTAGGACATAAATACCACCCACTGATGGGAGAAAATATTTACTGAATACCCATTAGGGGTAGTATCTAATATATACAAGGTACTGACAGAACTTAACAAAACAAAAAATCTTACCCCATCAGAAAATGGGGAGAAGAAATGAGCAGACACTTACTCAAAGAATAAATACAAATGGCCAAATGGCACACTTAATAAATGCTCCCCATCACTAATCATCAGGAAGATGTAAATCAAACCAACTAGGTACCATCTCACACCACAGACTCTGGAACACATCACAAAGAACAAGAACAATCAGTGCTGTTGGAAAGAAAGGAACTTTCATTCACTGCTGGTGGGAATATCATCTAGCTAGTCCAGCTTTTATGTAAAACAATATGGAGATTCCTCAAGACACTGAAATTGAGCTACCATATGATCCATCTATATCATTCCTAGGTATATAAGCTAGTAAAACAAAAACACAATAGAAAAAGGCCTTCTGCACAACTATATTCATTGCAGTGCTATTTATAATAGCCATAAACAGGAAACAACCCAGGTGCCCCAAAACAGATGAGTGGCTAAATAAACTGTAGTACATATACACAATGGAATATTATGCAGCCTTCAAAAAATGAATTAATGAAATTTTACTATACATGGATGGACATGGAAAGTATTAAGCTGAGTTAGATAAGTTAGAGGGAGAGAGATAAGACACAGAATAGTGTCATTATTTGTTTGACTTAAGAAAAATAAAATACATTATTTTAATAATACCCAGAGAAGGACCAGTCCACAATATGAAGCTTACCACAAAGAGTGTTGGGTTCAATTAGAAAAATAACTACACTAACAATTTTCATGACAATTGTAGTGAGTGAGAGAAATAGAATGCCTGTCTCAAATACTGGTAGGAAGTGAGGGAGAGGGACATGTGGGGGGCATTGGTGGTGGGAAGATTGCACTGGTGAATGGGGTGTTCTTTTTTTATAACTGAAAATCAACTACAAACATGTTTGTAATCATGGTGCTTAAATAAAGATATCATTAAAAAATCAAAAGAAGAGGCCAGAGATATAGCATGGAGGTAATGAGTTTGCCTTGCATGCAGGACAGTGGTTCAAATCCCAGCATACCATATGGTCCCCTGAGCCTGCCAGGAGCCATTTCTGAGCATAGAGCCAGAAGTAACCCCTGAGAGCTGCTGGGTGTGACCCCCCAAAATAAAATCAAAGGAAAAAAAGACTATCATTGATATTCAAACTGAAATTAATCAAATACAGAGCTGAAAAAAATTTAAAAATTTAATAAACTAAAAACTTGTTTGGCTTAACTAATTTGTCTTTTGCCATTGACTTACTGTGTCACTGTAGAGTTAACATTTGTATATATTTGAATACTTTGGACACATGCTTATATGAAACTCTATAAGGAAGATTAAGTGGAAAATATATGTAAGAATGTACAATTAAGATTATTTAAAACTTTAGGGATTGAGCTAAGGGTTAATGTAGACAAAGGACATCTTGATTATATTTTAGAAAATAGTAAGGAAAGGCCAGCCAGATACATCTTTACATACATTTATCCCTCAATTTTCAGTAAATGTCCTACTGAAATAAATTTGTTTGATACCCAATTTTACCTTTGTTTTTTAGTCTAATTTTCATACCAGTGCTGTATCAGCATCAAGTTAATATTTTCCTGAGAGTTTACAATCATATGAATTGTACTGAGATATGACAATCATATTGCAGCAGCTAAAAAACCTGAATGAGCTTTAAAATAACAAATGTATATCTTTGAAAAAAGAAAGAACAGTTACTAAAATATCAAATAATTAGAATAAGTGTCTGTTGTACCCAGGGGACATTATTTAGTAAAAAGAAAAGATAAGCTATAGTGTCAAATTCTATAGCAAGACAATTGTAAAAAAAATTAGACGAAATCTTTAAAGGATAAAAAATTGGGTCGGAGATATAGCATGGAGGTAGGCATTTGCTTTGCATGCAGAAGGATGGTGGTTTAAATCCGGCATCCCATATGGTCTCCTGAGCCTGCCAAGAGCGATTTCTGAGCGTAGAGTCAGGAGTAACCCCTAAGCGCTGCCTGGTGTGAACCCCCCTAAAAATGAACTTAGATGATGAACTTCATGAAAGCAACTGAAGCAAAATATATTCAGTTTACTGAGCAATAAATGTAAAAATTAATTTTGACAAAGTCTCATTTTCATTATTTGCTGCATTATCAGATTGATTATTTTATCATCTAGTATCATATAATAGCAGCTATCTATATATATTTATAAATTATTAAAAAAGTAATTTGCATAGAACAGATTGATATAGTAGTTAATCTCATTGATAAGTTGATGGGTGCTAGAATGTGATATAAAATAATACACTAACTTCACTTACAAATTTTAGTTTATACTGTCTAACATTAACTTAATTTACAGTAGGACATACAGTTACTTAATATGAACTGTATATATTTTTGAAAAAAGGAAAAATATGAACTGTATTTTTAAATAAGGGTTTTGATAGATGAACAATGATAAAGAAGTATTGAATAATACTTGATCACCACCTGATCAAGTGATGTAAATTAATAAAATAACTAAAAATTTTTATTTTGCTCCTCACATATATTATTGGTGTTGTTTATTCAATAATGAGGCCAGCATTCTGGCACAAAGAAAGACATTGTGTTTTCTTTATTTTTTGTAATATTTTTTGTTTGTTTTTGGGCCACACACCTGGCAGTGCTCAGGGGTTACTCCCTGCTCTGTGCTCAGAAATAAGTCCTGGGGCCGGGCGGTGGCGCTAGAGGTAAGGTGCCTGCCTTGCCAGCGCTAGCCTTGGACGGACCGCGGTTCGATCCCCCGGTGTCCCATATGGTCCCCCAAGCCAGGAGCGACTTCTGAGCGCATAGCCAGGAGTAACCCCTGAGCATCACTGGGTGTGGCCCAAAAACCAAAAAAAAACCAAAAAAAAAAAAAAAAAAAAAGAAATAAGTCCTGACAGGGTTGGGGAAAGATATGTGCTCAAGGTTTATTCCTCGAACTGCACTCAAGGATCACTCCTAGTAAGTGTTAGGAATCATATGAGTTACCAGGGATCAAATTCAGGTCACTGAATGCAGGCAAATGCACCACACACTAGACTATTTTTCCTTTGTCAGAGTTCTATTTTTAAATCCCAGATTGTTCCAAATTCTATGATTAAGTTATCGCATCAATCAGATGAGTTCTGCTCTGATGCTTTTCTTCTTATAAAATTCTTTGAAAACCTAGTATGTCTTACAATTTTGTGCCTTACTTTAGAAACCTAATTTGTCTTAGTTTTCAGATCTGATTTAAAATTTTTTTTTCTCAACCAAATACCCCATTTTTCCAGGTAGTTTCACCCCAGAAAATCACAAATTTTAGAATATTTAAATTTAACTAAAGAAGAAGAAGTTAATTTTGGTTTATTTTATTTGTTTTATGGTAACAGGTTTGCTAGATTCTGAGTACTGGAAAATTAATGAATGATCCAAAGCCTGAGATATTAAAAATTTAGATGATATATTCTATAACTTTAGAAGCAATGACATAAAATAAGCTCTATTGGATGTCTTCTATGTGTAAAAGGCATTTTAACAGATACTTTATATGTTTTGGTTCATTTGTTGCTCAATGAAGCCCTGGGAGTTTGAATAACAATATTATGTATTATCATGGCATAAATTGCCTTCTTTAAACTTTCCATGCTGAAGTCTTAACTCCCTCTCTTAAAAGAGATCTTAGACTAAAAATAAGAACCTTTGGTTGGCCCATGCATCAATTTCAATGCTGTTCTGTAAATAAAAGGGAACTTTAAAATTTAATGTTTTTAAAGGGAAGGAATTTGGAATCAGGGACACATACAGAAACACAAAGACATGCCTCAAATTGCAGTAACATGTAATACAAAAGAAATATTTCAGAAGAAGGGGCCAGAGAGGTGGCACAAATGGTAGGGAGTCTGCCTTGCACTCGCTAACCTAAAATGAACCGTGGTTCGATCCCCCAGCATCCCATATGGTCCCCCAAGCCAGGAGTGATTTCTGAGCGCATAGCCAGGAGTAACCCCTGAGCGTCACTGGGTGTGGTCCAAAAATAAAAAAAAAAATAAAGAAATAAAAAAAGAAAATATTTTAGAAGAAACCAAATGCTGGCTGGAATCTTGCTTTTGGCTTTGTAGTTCCTAGAACTATAAGTTTCTAGAACTATAAGAATTATGATTCTCATAATTATTCAAAATTATGCATATATATTCAATAAATGGTCTGTAACACTTTCATATTGAGTAATATATATTAAAGATAGATAAAGGTGAAGGTTTTGACAAAAAAAGCATATATTTCAAAGTTAATTTTTATGTTATAGTTTATGATTCAATATTTCTCTCTAATGTCTAATGGTCATACACATTTTTCTCTATTATTTTCTAATTCATGGGATTACTGCTCAGTGATTAAATCTGGTTTTCAATGGTATTAATTTCAATTACAGTTATTTTTCTGAATACAGGGAACATAGCCAATAACCTTACCTGAGATCTAGCAGTTACTTTCACCTGGCAGTTTATCAGTTAACTAAGTCGAGAACTTATTACTGTCATACTCATTATTATTATTATTATTCTAACTGCTAATATTTATTATGTAAAGAAAAACTCAGTTCTTATTTTACATTTTACCTTTTATTTTTTGGCTTGTAGAAAAGCCCTGAGCCTAGTCTATTTTTTTGTAGAGCTCAGCATTTTTAACAACATGATTCACAGAGAATAAAATCACTTTCAAGAAGTGTGAAATTCTGAGTTCACACCCTCATAACACAAAGGTAAAAAAAATGAATAGAAAATATAGCTCTAATGTCTATAATTATTTTAAAAGAAGATTATGAATATTCTCTAAGTTATTTTCATAAGCATACATTTGCTATTTAAGTACAAAATCAAAATAATGAAGGTGAAACCTTTTATTAGCAAATAATACATTCCTTAGTATAAGATATTGAACTGTACCTAACTACAAAAAATTTTTTCTAATGAAGCTAAAATTATGAGAATAATCTTTTATATCATTTTAATGAAGAATATCAATTGATTTGACAGTATAATTATTATAACACCCCAAGACCACAGTATGTAATAAGAGTTATAATGTATCAGTCAATCAAAATCTTTCACTTTTTTACTGTTCTTGGAATCCTCAACTTCCTTTGTTTGTCATATTATCTGTATGACATATGAAAATGATTAAAGGTGTTATTCTCAAGAAAGAATAGTGTTATAAAATATCAAGTTCAAAATTTTATTGCAATTGATAGTTATGTGACTGTGGATACATGAATCCTTTGCAATTTTATAATTATTACATTACCATGGGGCATACTGAAATTAATTTTTTTAAAAATGCACTAAAGTTTAGTGCTCTTTATTATTAGTGAATTCTATTATTAGACAATATAGGTTCTAAAGAAAGGAGAGAAATTTGATACAATTTTTAATAAAAATATTATTAAAATTTATTTTGGAAAATATAATATGGAGATGTTATTGCTAATTTTGATAAATAGTTGTAAGATAGTTTCATTGGCTTTGTGTCTTTCTATAAAGAATAATAAAGTGTTTATGGAATATTTCTTTGAGTTTACATTCATAATTTATTTTTTGGACAAGTGTAGTTTTTCACTGAAAATCAATTTTTATGATGTACTTACCCAATCATATGTGTTAAGTACTTCCACAATTTTACCCTCAAGTGCCTGTCATCAATGCATGTGGAAAAGTTACAATGAAAAGGGAATTTAAACTGATTGCTCCAGAATTCAACCCCCAAAAGATGGGGATTTAAAATTATGTATATATTTATTTTAAATGTTGGAACACATATTGATGCTCATGGGGTACTGTCAATTTGTTGCTCAGAAATTCTGAGTGCTGCTTGGAGATGACAATGACACAGTACTGGTGATTAAATATGGGACGCATGTATGTAAAATCGTGTACTTCAGACTGTTCCAGTTTTTTTCTGGCCCTGAAAATCTTTCTTTTTTTTAATCTATATATAATGTAAGGGATAACTCAAGAAAGATTTTCAGCTGGAGATATATTCCAGGTTTATGATGTATGCCTTGTAAAAGGCTATCCCTAATTCAAAACCCAATACTGCAAAGAGCACTGAGCTTTTTTAGATACAGCCTAGAGGCCTCCAAGCCTTACTGGGGTGACTTGAATAATCTATAAGTAGCACTACATCCTTGACTTCTTGTATTGAAACACTGCCCGGATAGATAAGACTTGCTGGGAAGGACCCCAGGCCACTTGGACATCAAATGCAATGCCACCCCAAATAAAATACTTTAACACAACATTGATGATATTCTTCTATAAGATAACTTTGAATCATAACTGATAGAAAGAAGTAGAATTTTCTACATCATATATTAAGAAGCCATAAATTTTAATAGTATTATCAAACTAACTCAAATAATTTTGATGCATAGAAATTGTATTTTATCAATAATGGAAATTTATTTTCATATAATTTTTGGATACTATAGAAATTAAAATGCAAGGCAAATCATCTGTTTAATAATTCTAAAAATTTCTTATTTGTCCTGGATTTCCGAAACATTTTTTGACTTAATTTAAGGAAAAGTATGCATTTTCTACAAATTATTTTTTCCCTGGAACAAACAATAAAATAATCAAAAATGCATCATTTCCTTCAGTGTTTTTTAGCGTCTATAATACTTTATTCTGTTGCTAGCAGTTCTTTGTATTTTATTTTATTTTATTTTATTTTTTTTTTGGTTTTTGGGCCACACCCGGTAACGCTCAGGGGTTACTCCTGGCTATGTGCTCAGAAGTTGCTCCTGGCTTGGGGGACCATATGGGACACCGGGGGATCGAACCGCGGTCCGTCCAAGGCTAGCGCAGGCAAGGCAGGCACCTTACCTTTAGCGCCACCGCCCGGCCCCAGTTCTTTGTATTTTAATTGTTGATTTCTTCTTTCATTCTTTTCTTATAAGAGATGTCAATAGATTATCTATGATTGTCTCATTTCTCACCCATGATAATATAGTGTAAGCAACTATTTATTACACAGACATTCTATAGGCATTAAACTAATCTTGTGGTCATATGAAGGTCATTGTGATAAGGAGATGGATATTATCATTAATTAAACAGTGACACAAATTCAAGAATTTTGTAGGCTGAATAATGACCCCCAATTACATTATCATTGAAGTCACTAGACCTTTATATATGTTTTCTTCTATTTTATGGTTTTTGAGGGACTCCTGGCAGTGTTCAGGGGGTTGCTACCTACTGATGTTTTGGGAAACTTGAGTTGCCAGAGATCAAAACCTTATCAACTCAGGCAAAGGATGCCCTCCTTTGATATTAATTATGCTTGATTATTTTACTGAACACTGTAGAGGTTATTAAATTCTATTATTTCAGGGAAAATTTATCTAGAATCATCAAAGTAGGTACACACATATAGGGTAAATTTTAAGATGGATAAAGGAAAGCCTGAGCTAATAAGGGCAGATCATATAAAACGCTGAGCTCTGTGATACTAAAAAATGTTACCCACATATTTTTTTGATAGACAATTTTTTTATTGTGACTGAAGTTCATTTACATAGAATTATTTACGATACATAGTGACAATGAATGAAGGGTATTCCCACCACCAATGTTATCCTCCCTCCACTCGTTCCCAGCATGTCTCACACATCTCACTCTTTTACCCCCCAGAATCCTACTGCAAATGGTCGCTGCCTTACAGCTTGTTATAGGTTGGGTATCTATTCAGTTTGGTGTTCCACTCTGGTCATTTTTTTTTATTTACACTACATGTTCATATGACTGGTCCTGGTATCATTCTTTTTCCCCCCTCAATTTATGAGGCTGAATGATTCAAATTATGCTATTCTGTTGGAGGTTAAAAGGTTAAGGAAAAGAGGAGAAATAATTTGGAATCAACTACTAAAAAAAAAATCACCTAATAATATCCACAAAAGTGGAAAAGAAAAAAAAGTGGAAGAAAAAGGAGAAGAAAGATAATATCAAAAAACAAACAAAAAATAAAACAAAACAACACCAGAAAAGGGGCTGCAGTGGCAGGGTTTGTGTTACCCCACCTTTTTTTATTTTTATTTTTTTGTACAGGCACAGCAAGTATTGGGGAAGGAAGGAAATTCCCGTGGCCTAGGAGATTCGGGGTTTCTCCATTCTTGACACATACTGTCATGGGAACAACCACTGGCTCCATTACCTTCTCATTGCCATATCCCAGGGTTGTTTTTTTGTTTGTTTGTTTGTTTGTTACCCACATATTTAGGAAACTGGGCTGTCTCTAAAAAGTGGAAAAGCAAGAAACAAATTTCACCTGAGTAAATGTAATTGTTCTTGAACACTTTAGAACTTTTTTTTAATTTAGTGACAAATAAATTACAAAGTCATGAGTAGGTTTTAAGCATTCAGTGTTTCAAAACCAATTCCTTCACTAGAGTTCTTTCCAGTACTGTTGTTGATATGGTTTCATACTTAACACTTTAGCACCTTTTCAGCAACACCTCCTCTCTCTCACTATACATGCTTCCCTCCACTAGAGACTTTGCCCCTCCCTGTCCTATCCATCACCCCCTTATGTGGCATGTTTCCTACTGAATACCAGTTCTCATGTTCTTTGATTCTATTGTCTCTTACTGTAGACGTTTGATCTCTAAAACCATAGGATATATTTTTTTGCTGTTTTAAGCCACTGCATTAATGGCGATTTGTTAAGGCGGGATTAGAAAACCACAATAAATAACACAATTGAAAAAGCATAATTTAAATCTTTTACTGGGAAAATAAAACTACTTCAGTGGTTAATACCAATAATGAGAAGACTGCATTACTTTATTCCCAGTATGCAATAGAGTCTGAAAGGCTGCATGTAACTTGATCAATTCTGATTTAAAAGTTGATAACTTTATAATTATAATATATAATATATGATATATAATATATTGTATATCATATAATATATATTATATATATAATATAACTTTTTAATTTCTAAAAAAAGTTGGCGCCGGTGAGGTGGCGCTGGAGGTAAGGTGTCTGCCTTGCAAGCGCTAGCCAAGGAAGGACCGCGGTTCGATCCCCAGGGTCCCATATGGTCCCACCCAAGCCAGGGGTGATTTCCGAGCATCAAACGGTATGGCCCCCCAAAAAACAAAAAACAAAACAAAACAAACAGTTATCAACAGGTCACCTAAAAAATTGAGCACAGATATTATAGAAATTGCTGCCCATCCAATATATTTATTTTAAACTTTAAATATTTAAATATTTAAATATTTGTTGATAATACCAAAATTATCATTTTCACATTTCCTAAGTTTATGCTTTTGCTACTTAGGAAAAACTATATGAGTATATTCTAAAGCAGCAGAATGGACAGATTTAAGGAAAGAATTCATGATGTTTTCTAGTTCAAATCATGTAACCCCTGTTTTTAGCAAGCCCCACAAAGTACTAGTAATTTTGTGTATTTTCCAAATTTTCAGCTTTTTTTTATTATTCATTATTTTTCTCAGTATAATTAATTAATCCTTGTCTTTTGAGGAGACTTAATGAAAAAAAAAGTATATAGGTTCCTGAGTGATTATAGAGCAATTAGAGCACTTGCCTTACAAGCAGCTTCTCCAGGTTTGAACCCTTGTATCCTACATGTTCCCCTCAAGAGCTCTAGGAGTACTCCCTGAGTGCAGAGCCAGGAATATACCCTGAGCATTGCTGATGTGATCCAATAATTAAAAAATGTATTATATAATTATGTTCAGAAAATGTGTTATACTTTCTGGTTTCCAACAATACATGGATTTTATTTCAAGGAACCTCTATATATACATATATGGATGTGTATGTAATATATATTGTTATGGTAACACAATGACTTAGCATATGTTTATTAAATATCCAATTTAGCATTCTAATATCTTACAGTTTGACAGTACTTCTAGATATGGAGAGGTCTTTTCAAGTCAATTAAAAAATTGGATATGAGTTTATTTAAATCAGAGCAGCATCTGCTTTCTTAAGCTTATTGAATAAGTGCAGAAATTCTTTTGAGAATAACTATTTTTATAAATCTACTCTGATTCAAAATTATGTTTTAGAGACCCTCTTTGGCTAAGTGTTCTCAATTGTAGATCTTACCAATAATATTCTGACTTTGAATGCACAAATTTGCAAATACCTGTAAATCCTTTTGTGACTTAGTCTCACAAATCAATTTTGTATTTCAATCTCTCCATATGTACATGGTTATGGCCAGTGGTCTCTCCTCAATGCATGAACTGCTCAATTTCTCTTGCATGAGAAATGTAGATTTTTTTCATAAAATGATGTTTTAGAAAGACTTAAGGCATGGTTCATCAATTGGTTTTATGCTCTCATACACTTGCACTCTAATTGTCCCAATTGTTGAAATATGTTAATCTAGATGAGACTGAACTTTACATTAAAAACATGGGTTACAGGTTACAAATTTAACAGAGTATTAATTCAGCAATCTATAGAGTTAATTTTAAAGTGCTTCTTTTTTTGTTTGTTTTGTTTTGATTTTGGTAAATTCAGCCCTAAGGCTCTAAGAGACTCTAAGAAAGAAGAGCTTCTTTCTGCGGTCCCAGAAAGGCCCAGTTTCAGTCCATGCCCAGAGGCAAAATAGTTAAGATTTGAGTTTGTCATTCTTTTTGCTTTTGAAATATCAAATACTGTCAGAAACAACTTTCCTTCACCTTGCTTGCAGAATTATTCGACCTCTCTGAGCTGTTCTATGACTGCAGTTAGTCACCCAAAGCTTTGTACTTGGACACATGGTTCCAGATGACCACAGGGAAATGTTTAATTAGCTGTTTCATTGCTGATTACCTTGGGGCAGTTACTTTCCAGTTATGGAATGTTAATGGGAATCTCAAAGTCATTTCCAACATTTCAATGCCATACCCACTATATGACTATACCCTGCTTTTCACTGAAGATCTATTGCTCAAAATTCATTCTAAAATGTATATCAAATATTCTGGATATTGTCTCGGACATACTTACTCTTAGAACAAAACTTATAACAGAAACATGAGTATACTTTAGAAATGGAAAATGTCAGGAGAACTCAGAATTTACATAAAAGGAACTAACTAGTACATTTTATTTTTACCTTGGCATAATTGACATATTTTAACACTTTATATTTTGACTTATTTGCTTAAATTTTAGATATATGCATCTGCTTTGTGTCATTTGTTTATTTACCCAACTTTTCTGTCTATTTCTGGAGAAAAGTACATTTTGTTTGTTTATTTGTTTGCCTTTTTGGGGGGTCACTGTTGGTGGTGCTGAAGAATTACCCCTGTCTCTGTGCAAAACGTTCACCTGTGGGGAATTGTGTAGAGCAAATGGGATGCCATAGCTTAAACACTTGCCAGCTGCATGCTTTACTATCCCAGACCCAAACTAATATAATTTGAACACAAATTTCTAAATTATATATGCTCAAACATAAAGAGCTATTTTTATAAAATATAAATAATATAAAGAAATAAAGTAAGTAATTTCATCTTTGTGTTTGAAAATGGATATTCAGTTGCAAATATCTATTTATCTCTATATACTTAAAATCTACTATATAGTTAAATCCATATATAGTTAGTATATATTATTAATACTTGTACATAATTATTCTAAGTTATCTTCTTATACATTTATATATGTATTTAATCTATAAAGAGCCTGAGATAACTGGATTATATAAAAGAAATATCAAAATTTCTTTTTACTATCTTGTGGCTTTATCAATAACTAAAGATGAAAAGGGGCAACTAGTAAGTTCAACTATTCTCAGAGGTGCATGGAAATTTTAAAGTAAATCCTTTTTTCTCTTATCTTAAATAACTCCTCTATATGAATTGTGAGCAGATCCAGATCCATTATTGAGTCAGCTCTATAAAGCATAGGAAAATTTTACCCTCTACCCTCAAGTATATTTTTTCTGTTATGCATATTAGTAGTTGTTCTCATATTTTCCTTAGGTAAAGAACTAGAGGACCAATTGAAGTTGAGGAAACACACTTTGTTCTTTAAAAAGCAGCACAATAGAAATGAAGCCCAGAGAGAAAAGGTATCACATTACTTTTTATTTATCTTTTTATGTAACCACTGACAAAGTGATTAGCTTCTATTTGTATGCTAAATTTTCTGATTAAATTATATTCTTAAAAATCTCAATGGTAATCTTGTGAAAATGGAATCAAATCAGTAAAAATTTCTATTATAATTTTAAACTAGATGAGGTCTAGCACATCAACAGGGTTCCTTTTATACTCTCACTGAACCAGGGGTCCTCAAACTTTTTAAACAGGGGGCCAGTTCACTGTCCCTCAGACCATTGGAGGGTCTGACTATAGTAAAAACAAAACTTATGAACAAATTCTTATGTACACTGCATATATCTTATTTTGCAATGAAGAAACAAAACAGATACAAATACAATATGTGACCTGCGAGCCATAGTTTGAGGACCACTGCTGACTAAACCATAAGTGCAAGTAAAGGAAAAAGAGTTTGGTGACAGTAACTAAAGTTCTGACTATTCTAGTCTCAAGGAATTTTTCTTTGTAATTTTAATGGGTATCACTGTTTGAACACAGGATCTCAGGTATGCAGACCATGTATTCTAATATACACTAAGCTACATCACTGCACTCTCTTTGATAGAAATAGTCCTATATCTTAAGCTGAATAAAACATCAAAATTTATTTTTTAATTTCTATTGCTGTTAACCTAGGGGGTCTTCACATAGATTCTATTAAATAATTACAAAAATGAAAAACTAATATTTTGTACTATGGGGACATGTCAATAGAGAAATATATGATTATATTTCATTCTTCTTGAAAAAATAAACAGAATCTTAATTGTGCTAAATTTGCTATTCCATTTCCTTGATTGCTTTTCAGTACATATAACTCTGAAACTTTATGATTATGTTGCAGGTGACTAACATAAAGTGGGAAGAACAGAGATGTCAACCTCGAAGAGGGTGTCCACTGCTTTTCTCTCTATCTACTTGGGGCAGAGGTAATGTCTGGAGATATATGGAACTGTTGAGAGAGTCCAGATTTTATGGCTGACCATCCCCAAGAGGAAGCCAACTGGAACTTATGCTCCACTTACTTTGCCATTCATGGGAGATGATACCAGGCTTCTAGTGAACCATGAAATTCATACTAGAAAAGGAACTCAGCACTAAATTTTTACGTTGGCTTTCAGGATTCATCACTTTGCTTCACAGAAACACACAAAAAAGGAGATAAAGAATGAAGTAAAATAGATTTATTTCAAGATAATAAGGAAGGAAAGAGAGATATGAGAGTACATGTCTCAGGTGGATAGAGGACCACCCTCAAAAGAGAAGTGCCCCACATGCCTTTGCAAATTGTTTTTTTCCAATTTATCTTTGTGGAGCTTTGTTGTTGTCAAAGGAACCTTGAAACCTTTGTGATCCAGCATCGTGTACTAACCATAAAACCCTTTGTGTCTGCAGGAATTTATTTACCAATCAAAGTTTAGTTTTCCCTGAATCTGTGCTGGTGTCAGAGACCTCTTTTCTGTGTCCACCAAGTGAATATAATATGATTTCTCTTTTTTGGGTAAGAGACAGAATGACTTCTTAAAATGCCATCTTGGTTTAATTGTTTCTAAAGAATTTTTTCACCTGAGCTATACATTCTTATTTCAAATATATATATATATTTGATGCTGGGAATCAAACTCTGGCCAATCTCATGTAAGCTGCACATAAGGCAAACACCCTACTGTTGTGTTATCTATCCAGCCTCTTTATATATATATGTATATATACATATATATTTTAATATTTTTATAGCAAATTTTTTAGAGATTTATTTGTATAGAGAAATTTAAAACATATCAATACCAACTAACATTGAAACATACAAATACCTACATTTTACAATAAGTATATGGCTATATACTACATAATCTCAGTGTTCTTGTCCTCCAATGTCTGGCTATAAAAACACTCCAAATTATTTACATGAGAAAGTGATAAAGTCATAAATCCTCCCAGGTTTTTGCATCCAAAACTGAAGACCAAGAAATGGCAAATATTATCCTTTTCTTTTGCTGTTATATCCAATATTGTGGATTATTTGCTAGGTAAAATAATAAATAGTTAGAATACAGATATGATAAAACAGGAAAATATATTTTATTTTTCTATGAACCCTATTTTTATTAACACATCTGGAAATGCTCAAGGATTACACCTGGTTAATACTTAGGGATGGATCCTGGTGGGATTAGAGGGTCAAAATTGAATCAAGGGCAAATTTCCTCTCTACTTGTACTATCTGTATTATTACTGCACTATCTGGCTCCTAAGACAAAATTGTATACCTGGAAAAATTCTTCCAGAATTAAATCTGCATCTCCTTTCCATTTTCCCCTTTTTACTTATCTTTTAAAAATTGTCCGTTAATTTAAAGAATGGATGGTATAAACCCCTAGTCAAGAGATCATATGGTACTATGGATTGAAAAGTCATTTTACATGTTTATAGAAATCTTCATAATGCAGTTTTATAATTAAATAATACAGTCTATCAGTTTGATGTTTATGACTGAAAGTATAACAATATGATATATATCAATTATACTATTATGAGTTTTTACTCAATCTCTATCATTTATATAAAGATGTAAGTAAAGCAAAGTAAAATATTTTTATGTTTTTGGCCACATCCCTAGTGGTATTCAGGGGTTACTCCTGGCTCTTAGCTCAGTAGTCATTCCTGAGAGTACTGGGAAAACATATGAGATACTAGGAATCAAACTTGGATCAGCTATGTATAAGGCAAATGCCTTATCCCCTGCACTATTGCTCCAACCCCCAAAAGTAAACATTTTCTTAGCTTAATACATATTGTTAGATTCCTCTTTAGAAGCTACTTATAGTTAATAACTAGAATATATGATAATAGTTTATAATTAAAATATCTGCATTTTAATTTATTAATTTTAATTTACTTTTAATTAATTTAATTACATAAACTTTAACAAGATTTTATTTAATTAGTTAGTTAAATTTAATTAAAATATGTGAATTTTAATTCATATATTTCAGGAAATTTTAATATCCTGAATAAATTTTAGAGAAAATACATATTTGAAAGGCTGGGGTGATAGCAGAGGGGTTAAGGTGTTTGCCATGTAAGTGGCTGACCCTCGTTGAGTCCCTGGAACTGGGAACAGCCCTCAAGAACCACTGATGTGGGGTCAGAGAGAGGTGCTAGAGGTAAAGCATCTGCCTTGCAAGTGCTAGCCTAGGACAAACTGCTTTTGATCCCCTGGAGTATCATATGGTGCCCCCAAGCCAGGGGCAATTTCTGATAGCATAGCCTGGAGTAACTCCTGAGGTCAAATGGGTGTGCCCTGCCCCCCCCAAAAAAAAAGAACCACTGACTTGATCCAAACTCTTATACTTTACCCTAAAATATATTTCACACTTGATTAAAAAAATAGCATTGAAAGGCTTCCAGATTCAAATGGATTCTTCCTTTTTTTTTTTTAAGCTATTGAGGCCAAAAATTCTCTCACTGAAATCTGTCTTTTATGGGTTGTCTTGTTTCTGGATTTCAGTGCCTGAGTCTTGTTAACTCTTTCCCCTAGGCAAGAGACAGTTTAAGTTTCCCAAAATGTATCATTAAATTTTCTTTCAGACAAAGAGTAGAGGAAAATATAAAGTGACACAGTTTTTTGGCACCTATTGCTAATGTAATATTTTATCTTACTCTCCCTAGGTTTGTAACTGCTGAGGTGGATATGTAACGAGCAAAAGGTAATAACATCTCGATTTACAGTGGACAAAATCTTCAAAAGGTACTCTCTACCTGAAGCTTCAGGCCTCATCATTTAATTTTTGATCACGGCACAAGTGGAACTCTTGAGCAGGTGCCATACTAGAAATATCTCAGATACAGCTTGCCTTGAAACCAGGATCTCCCACTTGAGAGAACTCAGAACAGAACACTGTTCAGATAGATTGAGATGGGAAGACTCTCAAAAAATAATTATGAGACCTGCAAACCACTCTTTGAGTTATTTGGTCCAATTGTGCTCATTTGACGATTCTGCAAATGAACCAAAAAGGTTTGGTGGCCATCAGATCCACACGGAACAGTATGCAACAGGCCACATGCATCTAATACAAGGTAAGCCTTTATTATATCAGAGGAAATAGGCATTTCATTCCTTTGACTTATCTTCCAAAATAACTTGGAAGATTTTTAAAATCTGAATAAATGTCTTTAACATGTTTTTTAAGTTATAGGAATCCCTTTTGAGACTAACAGTGCCTAAAATTTTAAGTATAATCTAGATGGGACATATGTGACAAAAATTTATATGGAGGGTCATTAAATGTTCTGATTAGAAATAGCAATTATACTTTCTTAGTTTAACTAATTTAACCTATATGCATATATATATATATATATATATATATATATGGACCCAATAATATATACACAAAAGCTGAAACATGTTTCATCAATGATGGAAATGAATGAGTGAATACAAATGTATTTACCATTTCTGTTTGAAATTCATAATTATAAAAAAATTCATGCTAAGGTTCTGTTTATGTTTTTCAATTTTGTTTTGCTTTTTTTGAGCGATATCTGGCAATCTTTTCTCTGAACTCTAGAATTTCTGTAAGACATGCTTAAGGGACCATATTCTAGGGATCAAACCTAGATCAGCCACCCAAAACACCCCACACGCAGCCTATTGTACTATTGCTCCATACCTTCCTACTGAAATATGTTGAGGATATATATATATGTTTGGATTCTACTTTTATGGTTTGGGCTATTTTAGTTATGGAGCCACACCAGTTGGTCCTCAAAGGCTACTCTTGCTTCATGTTCAGAAGTCACTTCTCTTGGTGCTCTAACATAGCAGGAATCAAATCTCAGCCTCCCATAGTGAAGCATGTGCCTACCCCTTAAAAACCTATTTCTGAAACTTTTTTATTTTATTTGTATGTGGGGTAGTCTCTTAAATATCGCAAAATGAGTATATTCTAATTTTTTCTTATTTTTTTCCTAGGGTCAGAGGAATAGTATAAGGATTAAAGCATTTGCCTTGCACAAGATTAACACTGATTCAGTACCCCACAAACAATGGTCTTCTGTGCGCAGTAAGAAGGATTTCTGTCAGTAGAGCTAGCAGTAAGCCCTCAGCATTCTTGGGTGTGGTCTACCTACCCCAAAATTCTGCCACCTAAACACAAACCAAAAAGTAGTAGTTAGTTTTTTCCTGTTTTTAAAATTAATCTGAGTTCTCTCTCTGTGATTAAAAAAAAATATTTTCACTAAGAAGTCATATGACTTTGCCTAGTAAGAGTCTCTTAATTCTTGCTTTTTAACATATTTAGCATTTATACACTTTTTTCCTATTATATATGTTCCTGTTATAGTTTAGGGGAGTTTTATATTATAATTGGGCAATAAAATTATATAGATAAAGGTGAGTTTTTTAAAATATTTGGCATTCATACCCTTTACTTTGTCATAAGTATAATTTAGAGAAGTTTCATATTATTTGTGAACATTTAAATAGTATTTTAATAGGGGTTTCTTTTCTGACTCTTAGCTTTCTTAAACATTCTTGCAATGTATAAAGGTAACTAAATAAAATGTGACTTATACCCAATCTCTTTTACACTTAAATTGAATTTATCCTACTAAAAAGGAAATAAATTCTAAACTATGGAGTTTATGAATATCTACATTTGTTGTAGAGTGTTAAGTTAATTTGTTTAGGAATGCATTTTTTATTTTCATTGATTCATGTGAACGCTTGACATTTCTTTCAGATATTTTCTCAGAGCATAAGGTGTAGCCATAATTGATTGACAAATTAAATGACATATTAAATAGCAATTTATTTTTGAAAAATTAATTTAGACTATCAGACTTTAAGATTCTGATCACTTTCTTCCATATACCTTTCTAGTTATTTGACTATATGGATCAAGTCTACTAAACTTAGCAGACAACATCTCTTTTTATGGTGACTTTTTCAATTCATTATTAACCTTTTTTACCCTTTTGCTATGAATACACACCCAAAATTGCTCACTAAAAGCTCATACTATTATTTAATTTTATAATATATTATACTAATTTATTAATTTTGAGGGTCACACAATGTGATGCTCGGGTGTTACTCCTAGCGCTGCATTCACAAAATACTCCTGGTGATGCTTGGAAGCCAATATGGGTTAGCAGAGGCTGAATTGGGACCAGACACACTTTACCCACTGTACTACCTCTCTGATCACCATAATAATTTTTCTTTTAGTCTTGGTCTTGAAAATTAAAAATGATTATTTTAAGAATTTTTAACTTGTGAATTCTAACCGAAAGCTACAGAAATATATTTTTAAATATTACAGAAGTTGAGACTAGAAATATAGAAGAGGAGGTGAGGCACTTGACTTGCATGAAGACAACTCCCCTGGAAGTGTATTTGATTAGGGTCACTATTGAGCACTGAGTCAACCATAGACCCTGATCTTTGCTAGATATAATTCAAAAATACATAACATAAAATAAAATTACAAATATTTCTAAATGTATATCAGTTAACAAGATTATAAGGGCATTGCAATTTCTATATAATAGTTCTATAGTAATATAATATAGTAAAAATTTCTATAGTAATAATTCAGTACCTATGTTGTGTGAGAAAAGGATAAAACAATGCTTGCGACACAGATATATACCTGGCACATCGCTGGTCCTGGTTTGATTACAATCTCCAGTAACTAATATGATCCCCTGAACACCACTAAGAGTAATAATTGAACACAAATTCAGGCTTTAATTTTGAATATTGCCAGATGTGGTCAAAAAACAACTGTCACACACTCAAAAATAACATAAAAGTGGTATACACCAATACTATTTAGGGAAGATAATTTGAATAAACTTTGTAATTTATTCAGTGGTTTAATATATCAGAAAAGTGTCACTAAGAGAGAAACATTACTAAACATAAATACATATACTATATTTTCATAAGTTTACTACATTTAAGAAATAATGTTTTAAAAATATAACTATCTTAGGGAATAATTTTAATAATAAAATAAAAGGTTGACATCAGAATGATTATGGAACTGGTACTGTACAGTTAAACTTCACATAAAACAAAATTTCAACTTTTATATTCACATGTGTAGTTGGTTAATCTCAAAGATTTTTATGTCACATATAGAGTTGATCTGATTTTCTAGTTACAAATTGATTGTAGAATAATGTATTATTGAATTTTTAAAAATTACTCTTATCAGCCATAAGTCCTCATATATTAGAAAGAAAAACTTCAATGGTATTTTATAAAAATGCGATGTAACACTTAGATAAATTTAATTTAATATAATATATTTTCTAATTAACATTCTATAGATATATGTTTCAGTATAATAAGTCATCTATTATTCAAATAAGCTTTAAGTATTCATATTGAGTTATGTAGCATAGGTTTTTTTTTTTCAATTTTCTTTTACTTTGTTCTTTTTTTGGTTTTTGGGCCATACCTGGGGACACACAGGGATTACTCCTAGCTATGTGATCAGAAATCTCTCCTGACTTGGGGGACCATTTGAGCCACAGGGGGATTGAACTGTGGTCCATCCTAGATTAGCAAGTTCAAGGCAAATGCCTACCACTTGAGCCATCGCTCTGGCCCTTTTTCAATTTTATAATACTGAGATACTTTATCTCTAAAATAAAATCTTTTAAGGGATTTTTTTACCCTCCAAATAATTTCTTCCTATGTAATTTATTCTTGGCAATTACATATGCTCTTATTTTCTAATGGTAAACAACAGCAAAAATAATTGTCATTATTTCTACCTAAAGTAGACCCATTTTCTTTAAATTATTTAACAGGTCAATAATAATTTTTATAACAATCTTATTAATAATATAGGAAACAAAAAGAATAACAATGACCCTATAATTTATACAGAGAGCCCCTAAAGGTAATTACCAAAGGACTGAAAATAATGTTGCCCCACATCTGTTTTAGAATTTATCAATATGCATTTGTGCAAAATAATCGGTATATTTATGATGATAAATAAATTACAATTGGTGTTGGAATGCATTTTATTTTCACTATAATGTATGAAAGTATATATACTATAAAATTATCCAATAATGTCTTAAAACAAATACATTATAACATAATCAATAAAATTGAAATGACATATATGTGTGTATATGTGCATATAATGAGAGCACTAACTACTAACTTGAATAGTTAAGCTTATAAGAAAAATATCACAGAATTTAATATACATAGTTAGAATAATGAAGCATTGTGGTAGCTCAATTTTATTACCATTCAAATATTTACCATTATGATAAAGTTTCAGGAAAAATTTCTAATATTTTACATACCTCATTTTTTCCTATGCATTTTTATCATCACATAATTTATCTTAGATTTTCACACTCTAATTCCAGAGGTCTGACTGAGACAACTGCAACTGAGCAGAACTTCTGGAAACATAATGAAAGACTCTATCCTAGGCTTTGTCCTAGGATCGGTGCAAAAACTAAGACAACCAACTACAGAAGACTGATTAAAATAACAACAATGAGGCCAGAGAGATAGTATGGAGGTTAGCTGTTTACCTTGAAAGCAGAAAGATGGTGGTTTGAATCTGGGCATCCCATATGGTCCCCGGAGCCTGCCATGAGTGATTTCTGAGCATAGAGCCAGGAGTAACCCCCAATCGGTGCTGGGTGTGACCTAAAAACCAAAAACCCAAACAAAACAAAACAAAACAAAAGTGATAGAGCTTCTAGAACTGGAAAGAAAGACTCCATCTTAGTCTCCATCCTATCACCTGTGCAAATACCAAGATCTCCTGTTACAGAGGCCTTGATTTTGTCATCCATGATTGAGTGGAAAGTTTCCAGACACCACAAAAGGACCTAGGGGAGAGTAAAAGAGCATGTATGGAGCCTGGAGTTATTCCCATGACAGTGTACTTCAAGGGCAGAGAAACCCTGTACCTCTTAGGCCAAGGGAATTCCCTTGCTACTCTCCGCAATATTTATTGTGCCTATGTAAAAAAAAAAGCACAAATAAATTTTTTTGTTATTGTTGTTGTTTGCTTTTTTTTTTTAATTTTTGACCATGGTTATTGTTGGGTTGTTGTGTTTATTGCTGTGGTGCTTTTCGATTTGTTTGATTTTTTTTTATTGTTATGCTGTCTTCATTTTTCTCTTTCTTCTCTTAATTTAATATTTATAGCCTCTAGAAGGACTCCTCTAGATTTTTACTTGTTTTATTTTTGCCCCCTTTTTCCCTTCAAACAGAAACATATAACTTGAACCATCTTGTTCTGCCTCATAAATTGAAGTGGAAATAATGGAGGGTACAAAGACTAAACAGTTCTATGAGCACTAATGATCAGACTTAAACATCAAATCCTAAGCCAACGACAACAGAATCGATACCCAATCTCCAACAAGCTAGACACAGAGGGGACCACTTATACTAGCAGCCCATGGGGGGCAAAGGAGGCGAAATGGGATGCATGCTGGGAATAATGGTGGAGGAAGGACAATATTGGTGGTGGAAATGCTCCGATTCAATGTCACTGTGTATCTAAAATATTATTGTGAAAGATTTGTAATCCATTTTGGTCAAAATAAAAATTATTTAAAAGCAAAATAACAATAAGGGGAAATAAACAGTAGAAAAATAGGAAAAACTGAGTTTTATCATCTTCATTGTAATAGATTCTCTTCTTCTACTATAGTTGGATGTTTTGATGTTGATTCTAAAAGTAAAGGTTTTTTTTTTTCTTTTGTTTTATCTTCCACCCTCCATATTTTGAAAGTTTATTTCAAACAATATTAAAAATGTAGCTAGTTAGAGATTTTAGTGCATATAAATTATGATTTTAATTTATCAGAATACTTCTGAATAAACCAATATAAAGCTAACAATATGCTAGAGTTCTGTGTTAATTTATGATATTTAGTAGCATATTATAAAGTGATTTCTCACTAGCAGACATATATGTGCCTATATGAAAAATGTAACGCTGAGGCTTTTTTTTTCCTGTTTTCTGTTATTGGTTTTGATTCCACTTGGCAGTAGTAAGGACTTATTCCTGGCTCTATTCTCAGGACTCACTCCTAGCTGGAATATAGAGGACATATAGTATATTGGAGATTAAACCTGAGTCAGTTCTGTGTAAGTCACATGTCCTACCTGCTGCACCATTGCTCTGGCCCTGAAGCATGTTTTATTCTTTAGAGAAGATAAAAATAGATGACAGTTACAAACAAGGTGTGTCATCTTTGCTACACTTCTCACCCCTGCTTCTGTTGTGGACATTGTAAAGAATACTATATCTGAAACTACAGTAAATTTGAAACACTTTAGAGTAATAAAATATGAGGTGACTTATAATCAGTTATAGCATATTCTACTAGATTTTAAAGAAACCATCTGTGATGAAATGTGACTTAAAACAGTCATTCTTAATTTGTTAAAATCCTCTTTGAACTTCAGACCGAAACTCAAATTTCATCTCATTATTAATCCTTATAAAATCGCTTACTGGATGTCAAAACAGGTATCACTTTCTTCCAAGAGGATTTATTTCATCAAAGTATTTCTTTGCTTGCTTATGTAAATGAATACATTATTGTTAAAATATTGTGACAGTAGATTCATTTCTCTTGTGTTCCCCATGAAAAATATGAGAACTAAATGCTATAGGTATAAAATATTATATATGTGTGTCTGTGTATATATATATAAATAGGCAATAAAATGCACTAATTTGAAGACATTTCTGACATATTACTTATAAAACATGATAATTATGAGTTTATAAACTACTTTAGGTATTTAATTTTATGTAGTTCTTACATAAAACACTATATTAAAAACAACTACTACATGTGGGTCAAATACGTTTTGCAGTCTATTTTGGAGTCCTTTGGAACATACCTCTGCCCACTTATTCACTGTATATTTCTGTTTGCATGCTACAAAAGCAGAGTTGTACTGTTATAACACTGAATATATATCCCACAACGTTAAAGTTTAGAGGAATAAGTAATGCTATATTTTACTCAGTATAATATGATTGAGAAACATAAATACAGTTGAATTAGAGGAACAATATACATTTCTTAAGAAAATACATCTTCAGAGCAAACACTACTTTTTTCTAAGGTTAAATTTTTATATTTTATAACTAAGGGATATTTTTAAATTTCTGACCTTTTTTTCCAAATCACAACTAATGAGTCACAGTCTCAAAATTATATAATGAACAATTATAAATGTCAAAGTAATTTTAGGTTTTAGCATTTCTCTATTGGTTTTGCTATCAGAATTAACCTTAGTAGACTATATCTTGAAAAAATATTACATTTTCTTCACCTCAAAAATGAGAAGTCTACAGAGTATGTTCTTGTGCCTACTTCTAAGTAATGTTAACTTCATTCATAATAAATAATCTGGGCAGGTCCATAACACCCTAAAACTTTCAATTACAAAATTTACTATTATTGGAGATCAGAGAAATAGTAAATTGGGAAAAGCTTTTGCCTTGCATATGGCAGACCTAGGTTCAATTCCTGGCACCCAATATGTTCACTCAAGGAACCAGGACTGATTTCTGAACACAGAATCAAGAATAAGCCCTGAGTATGACCAAGAGTGCATTCCCTAAAATTTATTATCATTGTCTAAAAGTGCTGCTTCCCAGAAATACTAAGTAATTAGAAGGTAGTTGGATCTGAATCTTGAGATATAATTTCCAATTGTGTTTCTTCCTTAAACCACTCTTTCCCAATACACACTACTTCTGTATTTATTGAAATGCCAACAATAATGAACATGAGTTGGTATAATATTCTTACCATTCCTTAATAATTGCACATTTAAAAACATAAAAATTTAAAAATAATACACTAAAGTTATATGACATAATGTAGAGACCAGTGCTTTAATTTGTAGATGATAATACTGAAAGTCAGCAGCATCTAGATTTTATCTTAATGTTAAATGAAAGGAAGACAAAAACACAGTGTCTGTTTGTGACCTGCATATTTAAGTATTTTAAAGGTGGAAAAAATTTACAAAATTTTTCTTCATAGTACTTCTACTTGTAGAGGAAAAGACCAGAAATATAATATAGGGGTTAAAATACTTGCATTGAATGCCTCAGTTTTCTTTGTGGTTTTCTGAACATAACCAGGAGTAATCCTTGAGCACAGAGATAGTAGTAAGCTTCCAAAATTGATGGGTGTGGGATAATTTTTCTAAAATAGAAAAGAAACACCCTCTGTTTATTTAATAACTCAAGAGAAATGTGTTTCAAATTAGTTCAGAGGGTTAGATATTTTTTTCAACAAATTTGAATCTAAACTGATTAAAATTAACCATTTATTTGATGTTTTCAATTTAAACAATGGTGATAAAATGACAATAATTATAGGTATAATATTAGTAACTTCATTTTTATATCTTTAAACATCTTGATTACAAATATGATTGTGATTAGGTTTCAGGCATGTAAAGAACACCCCCCTTCACCAGTGCAACATTCCCACCACCAAAGTCCCAAATCTCCCTCCATCCCACCCCACCCCCACCTGTACTCTAGACAGGCTTTCCAGTTCCCTCATACATTAACATGGTTATGGTAGTTCTCAGTGTAGTTATTTCTATAACTTCACTCACCACTTTTTGTGGTGAGCTTCATGAAGTGAGCTAGAAGTTCCAGCCCTCCTGTCATTGTCTCTGAAGATTTTTTTCAAAAATGACTTTTATTTTCTTAAAACACATAGATGAGTGAGACTATTCTGCGTCTATTTCTCTCCCTCTGACTTATTTCACTCAGCATGATAGATTCCATATACATCCATATATAGGAAAATTTTATGACTTCATCTCTCCTGACGGCTGCATAATATACCATTGTGTATATGTACCACAGTTTCTTTAGCCATTCGTCTGTTGAAGGGTATCTTGGTTGTTTCCAGAGCCTGGCTATTGTGAATAGTGCTGCAATAAATATAGGTGTGAGGAAGGGATTTTTGTGTTATATTCTTGTGTTCTTAGGGTATATCCCTAGGAGTGGAATAGCTGGGTCAAATGGGAGCTCAATTTCCAGATTTTGGAGGAAACTCCATATCGCTTTGGACTAAATGGCATTGCCACCAGCAGTGGATAAGAGTTCCTTTCTCTCCGCATCACTGCCAGCACTGATTGTTCTCATTCTTTGTGATGTATGCCAATCTCTGTGGTGTGAGATGGTATCTCATCATTGTTTTGATTTGCATCTCCCTAATGATTAGAGATGAGGAGAATATTTTCATGTGCTTTTTGGCCATTTTATTTCTTTTTTATTGAAGTGTTTGTTCATTTCTTCTCCCCATTTTTTGATGGGATTAGATGTTTTGTTCTTGTAAAGTTCTGTCAGTGTCCTGTATATTTTGGAGATTAGCCCCTTATCTGATGGGTGTTGGGTGAATAGTTTCTCCCACACGTGGGTGGCCCTTGTATCCTGGGCACTATTTCTTTTGAGGTGCAGAAGCTTCTCAGCTTAATGTATCCCATCTGTTGATTTCTGATTCCACTTGTTTTGAACATTCTTCAAAGAAGTGGATCAAACACTTATGAAGTTCATCTGGAACAATAAACACCCTCGAATAGCTAAAGCACTCCTAGGGAAAAGGAAAATGGGAGGCATTACTTTCCCCAACTTTTAACTGTACTACAAAGCAATAATTATCAAAACAGCATGGTATTGGAATAAAGACAGACCCTCAGATCAGTGCAATAGGCTTGAGTTCTCAGACAATGTTCTCAAGACATACAATCACCTTATTTTTGACAAAGGAGTAAGAAATCCTAAGTGGAGCAGGAAAAACCTCTTCAACAAGTGGTGCTGGCAGAACTGGTTAGCCACTTGCAAAAAAGCGAACATAGACCCCCAGTTAACATCATGTATGAAGGTAAAATCCAAATGGATTAAAGACCTTGATATTAGACCTGATACCATAAGGTATATAGAACAAAACTCGATAAAACATTCCATGACATTGAGACTAAAGGCATCTTCAAGTAATTTCATTTTTAACATGTAACTACTATTGTAAATCCTTGTAAAAAGTATTTTACATGTTAAATTATTTGTTTCTGGATCTGGGTGACGTATTTATGAGAGTTTAAATAAGTAACAGACCTTTTTGTCTTCGTTTCTTTAAGTAACTAAGAATATATGCATGGTGTAGGACCCCATTGTAAATAAATGGTTTATTTCAAACATAGCAGAAAATTCTGAAATATTTTTGCTATATTAAGTACACCTAAGTTCAAAATAGATATACTAATTTCTATTTAGATATAGATCTAAATATCTAAATTTAATATTTAGATCTCTAACTAAGGTCATAATTTTGTGACTTTAGAACTCATAGAAAGTATAGATAACTTAAGAAGAGTTCTATTGTGGTTGTGTTCAGATATTGGCTGTAAATACCCAAATCTATTTAAATTTTTAATGTGAATCCTTCATATGTCAACCAACTAAAGCTACTGCTATTGAGTGCACCTGGTTATGCTGATGGCAAGGCCAACACATTAATCTTCAATATTTTTGTCTCAGAGTAATGGAACTTCTTGCATAGCAACTGAGTTTTTCTGGACTAAATATCAGAAAGAAATCAGGAAAAAATCTTTATAGAGTTTTATGTCATAAATATAACTTCAATAACATTATTGTTTAAATTAATTCAAAACCCAAACAGTATCAAGAAAATAGGAATATTTGATAAAGTACATCTTATTGAAGTGGTATTAATTATATTGAAAACAAACAAACCAAAATCTATTAGAAACATTTGATAACTAACATATAGTAGTACTTTGAAAAATATTAATAACATAGAGAAAAAACTTGATGATACTTGAATAGCTTATTGCATTCTATGTAAGACATTCTTTTCCCTGCTTAAATCTTTTATTGTTGTTTTGTTGTCACAATTGGCACTGCTCAGAACTTACTCCTGACTCTGCACTTAGGAGTCACTCCTTCCTAGTTTCTGCATCCAAATACCATCTTATACTATCTCTCTGGCTCAGTGCACCGATCTTTTCTTAAGTATTGGCATATACACTAAGTTATGGGAAATTTTAACATTATTTAACCTCAACTTTGAATTTTCATAAAAATGCCAAATAGGATGCACTGTAAAATATGCACATATTCATTTTTTTTTACAAGAAAAAGATCCTGGTAAAATAATTTCTTTTAATCTCAACTGTTTTATTTATTTATATTAGTGACAAAACTTTCTAGGATATTAGAAAAAGACCATTCTATAAATTTACCGCAATAGTATATCATCTGTAACTGGAACATATTACACTAGGAAAATAACTATTAGAGTGATAATATTAATGAGGAGGGGACATTCCAGGCAGTGCCCAGGGATCCCAGAGCCATTTCCAGTTATAATCTGGCCCTACTGTGTGAGACACATGGTTTAGTTCTTGGACAAGACGTTATTATACTTCTTTGGCCCACTATACTGGGGACAACCAAGACCACAGCTAGCATTTCTTGCTCAGTGTCCTGTGGGATTTTTTTTTTTTTTTGGTACAAAATGAAACTATTCAGTGCTGGGATTGAGCTGATTTCTTTTTTTTGTTTTGTTTTGTTTTGTTTTGTTTTGTTTTTTGGGTCACACCCGGTAACGCTCAGGGGTTACTCCTGGCTATGTGCTCAGAAGTTGCTCCTGGCTTGGGGGACCATATGGGACACCGGGGGATCGAACCGCGGTCCGTCCAAGGCTAGCGCAGGCAAGGCAGGCACCTTACCTTTAGCGCCACCGCCCGGCCCCTTGAGCTGATTTCTTATGGTACACTTCTGTGTCTTTAGGTCTTTGTATTATACTGTTATTTTTCAGTAATACTCTTTATAGAGTTTTATCCATGTACATAGATTCAGGATATGTTATGTAGTATATTTTCTTTTGAGGTCTCACTTGACTGTTCTCAGAGCTAACTATTTTGTTTTGTGCTCTGATTCTTACTAGTTCTCCAGGTAATATATGCAATGTTGGGTAGTGAATCAATGCTGACAACATTCAAGGAAAGTGCCTTACATACTTGTACTTTTCTTTATCTCATGATAATTTATTTTTTAGAGTTTAATATTAATACATGGTTTCTAATATAGACACACTATTTGACTATGAAAAGATACCTATATTTATGCTAAGGTAGATCGATGATGTGAAGCCATTTAAGAGCAAATATACCATGAATGGTCAGCCAACAAATATTTATCAAAATACTTTGAGCAGAAACTAACTCATAGATCTAACAGAGTCAAGAAAATCATGAAAAGATCTCTTCCTTTCACTCATGAAGTTTGTAAAAAAGCCTGTAAATTATATTAAAGAAATATGTGAGTTATAATGTATGGACAATCATTTATCAAGTAGTTAAGTTCAAGTAAAAGACCCCATTTTGGGTGAGGGCAGGGGCACATAAGACAGTACAACAGTTAGACCAGGAACAAATTTCTAGTATGTGCTAGAACAGGGTTTCATTTCTGGCAAGACTTGTACCCCTCTTCCTGCACTGGATGCAGGCCTGAAAGGCCCCTGGTCTAAAACAGTATTCAGCTCCTCCCACACCACCATAGGTGCTCCTGTAGGTTCTGAACACTACTGAAGTGGCCCAGGAATCCCCAGCATCATCACGTCATCTAAGAAGTATCACATTTCCAGGAACTTTCATTGAAGTGAAAGATCAGTTCAGGTCAGTTATCTGCCTGCCTGATTTTCCTGAGCACTCCTTGGCAAAACCCTTATTTCTTCTATAATCTCACCAAAAGATCTTGTGGATCAAATATGTAAGAAAGCCTTATTTAAATTCCTATGGTCATATGCTGCTAACAGGCAGAATATTAGAATATTAGAAATACCTAAATCATAAAGAATTTTAGAGCCAAACCAATAATAAAGGATGTAAAGATGGAAGTGGTTATCCAAGGGTTCAATCTCTGGCATCACATATAGGTCTTCTGAGCCCACCAGGAGTGATTATTGAACACAGACCCAGGAGTGAACTCTAAGTACAGCCAAGATCAAACCCCAAATCAAAATCCCCCCAAAGCTTTTTGATTCCGAAAAAGCATTATATACAAAACACTCTAGAATAGACAAAAGCAAATAAAATTCTAACCTGAGCCGGTTATGTTACTTTTGCTAGTAACATTGTCAACCACAGCCCTATTTACAATCTTGTTGGAGATAAGACAAAGGACAATTTGCCTAACTGAATTTAAAGAGTTTCCTTGGTGTTTTGATACAAGTTTGTGTCGTTTAATGCAAACAAGTTGCAGTATTAAAATGCTATCAGTTCTCCAAATTTTAGTCAAAATTTTATATTCAAAATGTATAATAGCTAAGAAAATGAGTTATGTAATTCAACATGGATAAATTTTACAAAATTTTCTGACCTAGAGAACATCTGAATGTTCTATTTACATAGATATATGAAAATAGATAGACATATTGACATTGATACCTCAATAATATTGGGATATGTGTTTTACTTCCTGAGTTTCGGGTATTGTGGATAATTCACTTTTATTATTAGTTTTGCCTTGCTAGCATGCTTCAATCCAAATAGGCTGGGTCCTCTGTCAATCATGTAATGTCAGTTTCTATTTTTGTTCAAATTTAAAAAATAAAATTGTATTTAGGTTGAGACCTATAATGAAGATATGAATAACATATTCTCTATCAAGTAATCCTAGTGAGTCCACACTAGTATTTAGGCCATCAAGAATTGGTTTCTATTGCATTTTCTTTTAAGAGTAAGTCAAACGGTCCACATTTTTCCATTTTGCATATGAAATAACTTTCAAAGGACTCTGGCTACTGTGAAGGATGCATAATAGAATATCTAGGTCCTATGATGATCCTACAAGTAATATTGACTTTTTGAATAGTTGGAAATTTGACTTGGAAACCTGTGTATCTTTTAATAGTGTCAGAGTAAATTTCAGTTGAATTCTTTCTGGTCTGTTTGATGTTAAGCTTTACTCATTAATAGTTCAAGCTAATCCAGAAATTTGAGTAGAAATTGCACGCAGAATTTGTTCTCACTATTTGATGCTTAGGTATTTGAACTTGCCATTCAGAATTTACCATTTATTTCCCCCAAGACCTTAGTTATGATTTATACTTTAATGTTAATGTGAGTTGGGCTGTTATTTAGAGTGGTAATTAGTTTTGAAGTGTGGAGACCTGGGTCTGATCTCAGGGTAAAATTATAAAAATAATAAAAGACTTATCCATTGTTATTATCTTCTTCGAGTTAATTCATTTTTCATTTCAGCCTAAAGTGTTTTTATTTGTTTCACTTTCAGGTGTCTTGGAATTTTCTCCCTATTACCAAATGTCTAGTTATTTTCTTGAGAAATATTATTTTAGAGGAGCACCTCAGACAAACCAGAAACAAAGTTTTTCAGATGATACTTGAAATGCAGAAGGAGGTTTGTTATCTACAATTAATATCCATAATTGAATTAAAAACTTATTTTTAATAACACCAGATATATTATTCTACATATTTCAGTTCTCTCTCACACTCATGGTAAAATTTTAGAGATAATTTTCAACAAAATATTCTTTATAAACTGATTTCTAGAACATTAATTAAAAGATAATGCTCATAGTTGCAATTTAAATGATTTCTGATGAGCTTAATTATCTACACAGTGTAATAGATTTCAAACCCTACAAAGCAGTACTTCAATTTGAAGAAAATGGAACTTTCATTCTCTTTTGGAAACTCTTGAATAGTCCATCTTTAAAGGAATTATTTTTAATGAACTTAATAAATAGTGAGTAAATCTACATAAGTCAACAGAAACTAAGGAAGGAAAGAGAAGCATAATACTCCACAACAATTTCTATAGATTTGCAGAAGTTACTAATGTGAATCTACAACAGTTCTTCATAGTTCACAGTTTTATCATTTGATAACAGTATATTTATAACCCTTTTCTGTGACTACAACTTGATATAAGACAAAAAGTTTTGTCTTATCAGAATGAGGTTTCAGTTCTAAAGAAATTCTGAAGAACAAAGCAGCTCTGCTTCTCTTCCAGACAAATACAGCTTTTGCATAAACCAAGCAAATTCTCTGGTGAGTCAGTCTGACAAATAAATTGAATTCATGCCCTAACTAATAAATCGCATACATTTACCAACAGTGCAGGTACTGTTTCATTTCTCTTGATACATAATCACTATAAATACAGGCTACTTACGATACAAAGCATACGTTACTCACAGAAATATTACTCATTCACACTGATATCATTTATATGAAAAATACTCTGTACAGTTTGAACACACCAATTTATTCTAATATGCACAAAAGCCATAAATTCTATCTCTTCTTTCATTTATGTCAAACTTTATATTTCTGTACTCCCTAATTTAAATCAAGTCTCATTCACAAAAATCACTTCATGGTATATATCATTAGCTTGTTTACAATTCTGGTTACATGAACTAAAACATAATCCTCTCTTTTAGTCAGTAAAAATCACATAAAACCAATATTAGAATAATTAGCACCAAAACATCATCTATTACTTCATTTTTATGATCTAATTAATACATAAGAAAGGTTAAATTTGCATACATTTGTAGTGCAGATAGCTTGTGCACTTCATACTTGGACTGAAGTCAATTAGTAGAAATCTCTTTAATAAAATAATATTTTAGTAGTACGTAGTAGTATAGATATTTTTCAAGAATTTGTATTCACATAAGTGCAGACCCTTATGCTCAGGTGTACCTATGGAGTTACCCTTGTTTTATTTTTTATTAGTTTGTTTATTTTAGACCATATTCAGTGGTGTTCATGACTGATTTCTAGCTGTTGGTTCAGAGATCACTCCTGGAAGTCTCAGAGTCAGAGGGATCCAAATCAGGTATAAAACATGCAAGGCAAATGAAGAACTAGCTGTATTCTCATTCAGGACCCAATATAATTTGTTTTTAAAAAGATTCATTTTGTTTTATATCATTCAACATAATACCTTCCAGATCTATCCATGTTGCAATGAATTGAATGTTTTCATCACTACTTACAGCTATGTAGTTTTCCATTATATATATGAACCAACTTTCAGACCCATTCATCTGTTGTTTGACAACTAGGTTGATTCAACTTCTAACTAATGTACTGAGTGCTGTGATGAATAGAGATGTGCATACAACCTTCGTGGATAAAAGTTTTTATGTCTTGGGCATAGATATACAAAGTGTGATTGATGGGTTATATGGCAGCTTAATTTTAAGTTAAACCTCAGTACTCTTCCATATGGATTAAATATGCAGCATTTCCACCAATAGTGGATGAGAATTCCCTTTTCACCACATCCTCACCAGTACAAATTGCTCCCAGTATTTTTGTTTGTTTTTTGTCTTCTTGGCCACACCCGGTGATACTCATGTGTTACTCCTGGCTATGCACTCAGAAATCGCTTTGGCTTGGCGGACCATATGGGATGCCAGGGGATCAAACCACAGTCCATCCTAGACTATCACATGCAAGGCAGAAGCTTTACCACTTGCACCCTGGCTCCAGTCCCTCCCAGTATTTTTGATATATGCCATTCTCTCTGGTGTAAGTTACTCATTGTTGTCTTGATTGGATTCCCTAATAACAAGTGATTATGAGAATATTTTCATCTGCCTGTTGGCCATCTCTTGGTCTTTCTCAGAGTGGTACCTGTTCATTTCCCTTCCCCAAATTTTGATGGTGTTTTTAGGTTCTGCAGAGTTAAACTTTGTGAGTACTTTATATTTCTTAGATATCAAACCTTTATCTAATGTGTTGAGTGAAAATATTTTCTCCCACTCAGATGTGTTTTAATTTTATCCAGTGTTTATTTTGCCATACTCTGTATTATTAGTTTGATGTTGTGCCATTTATTTAGATATGATTTTATAGCCATTGCCATTGGCATCATATCATTGAACACCAAATTGATGTTTAGGTCTTATAGTGTTCTGCCTATTTTCCTCAATAAACTTTCTGGATTAAGGTCTAATTTCAAGCTCTTTGATCCACTTTGAATTATCTTGTGTATGGTGCGAGATATGAATCCAGCTTTAATGTAATTCAAGTGATTAGCCAAATGTTCCAACTCCATTAATCAAAGAGGCTGTCTTATTCCATTTCAAGTTCTCAACCCCTTTGCCAAAAAATAGTTGACCAAATATTTTGTGACACTAGATATTCTATGATGGCTCACTGATCTGAAAATCTATCTTGGACCAAGTAGCATCCTGTTTTATTCACTGTGGCTTTGCAGTATAGTTTTAAATTACATAATGAGATGCCTCACAGTTTCTAGCCTTTCAGTATGTTTTTGGCGATCTGAGATATTTTATGGTTTTATACAATCTTTATAATTTACAGTTTCAAGTCCTTGAATAATGTCTGAATGTGGAGAGAGAATGCATTGAATCTATTTAGTCAGTCAGGTAATATAGTCATTTTATTACATTTCTTCTTCTGATTCATGAGCATGAAATGTTTTTCCATTCCCTTAGGTCTTCTTAAATTATCTTTGTTAATTATTTTGACGTTTTTTGTGGTATAGATGTCTCACTTGTTAGGTTGATTTCTAGATACTCAATAGTCTTGAACACCATTTAAAATGGATAGATTTTTTTGATCTCTTTCATTTCTGAGTCATTATTTGTATAAAGGAATATACTTATTTTTGTGTATTAACTTTGTAGCTGACTTCATGGCTGTATTGCTTTATTGTTTTTAAGAGCTTTTTTATGGACTCTTTAGGGTATTGATGTATACCATCATGTCATCTGCAAATAGAGATAGTTTGACTTCCTCTTTCCCATTTTGGTTCCTATTGATTTCCTTCTCTTGCCAGATTGGTATTGCTTGGACTGCTAATACAATGTTGAATCAGAGTAAAGACAATGGAGTAATCCGAGAGTATAAATACAGGACGATATCTCTTATATGTGATATTTAAAATAATGACATGAAAGAATGCATTGATTTAAATGGGCATTGTGTAGAACACATGTAGGCCCAGAGTATAGTGAGAATAAGAAAAGAAATTGAGTGGAGGAAGAGAAAGACAAATGTGAAATAACAGGGGACATGGACCAAGGGGACACAAATATATTGGTGCGTTAACAAAGCACAAAACTAAATATCTAAGCCACAGAATCAACAACAGTGAAATCATGAGACCCAACTTTTAACAAAAAAGTGATAAAACAGCCTGTTATGATGGCAGGTTGTGATGTGGGTTGGTGGCATGCGATGGCCCCTGTGAACATTGGTGGAGGGAGGTTACCAAAGGTTGTGGGATCTGTGTATGTCTACTGTTCAATTATGACTAACTTTGTAAACCACAAGTATTTAAATACAATAATTAAAAATTGATCATGAATTCCACACACAAATCTTTGTTTTTTCTGCTTTGAAAAAATGTGTCCCATATATTTGCATACTAAATTTTTAGTGTTATCATCATGTTCCAAAGCATAGATTTACCTTCACACTTTGGATTTATATACATAAACCTTCTAAATCTTAATAGAAATAGATCATTTTAAGTCAAAGATATAAGTGGAACAAATACTTTTAAATAAAATTACTTAAACTGAGGAATATAAATACAATTCAACGAGATATGTTTCACCTTTGAATCAAGTCAAATAATGCCCGTATTATAATGATGTTTATTGTTAATTAAGATTTATGCACACAATTATTACATAGAAAACTCAAATTTAAATAAGAACTGGATTTTCTAGACTTTTTTTTTTCGCTTTCTTTTTCCTTTTTTTTTTATTATTTATACAAGTACAACAATTTTAACCAATGGGAGCATAAACACATTTTGATGGCGGGAAGGATAAAGAGGAACCTGGCAGGATGGGGGGAGGGGAAGCAAATTCTTAAACAAATAGCTAATTGATATTTACGCAAATACAATTATTTGTTTAGCCTATTTTCCATTTAGATCTATCTTTTGTGCAAGCAATAAGGATCATAATTTAAACTTTACAAAACATATCTATAACTACATGCTTGAGAGCAGTTACAAAAACAGGTTCCATGGAAAGGTTAAGGAATCTGGTTAAGCCAGATTCTTTGTGCTGAGCTAAATTTATTTGCAGAGTTTTCTGTTGGTTTGGGGCTATGCAAACTTTTGTGGCTTGAATCAGGCAGGCGGTGAAAAATTCATTCAGAGTTCCTTTGATATGTGGGGTGCTCGGTCTCCCACATCTCCCCCTGTTTAGTATACAATATGGAAGGGACAGAGGTGCCTCGGTGGACTGGCCACACTGGGTGAAGAGGTGTGGGGCTTCCAGTCACCGCATCTGCTACCCTTGAGTCAGTCGTTTCCAAAGCTTGGCAAGGCGCGAGCACACAGATTGAGGTCTATGCGCCAGCTCCTCGATAACTTCAAACTTAAGTAGCGGAGAGTTGGCAGGAGGGGAGATGTCAGGTGTCAGCTCGTCTTCTGAGGTGCATAGTTGTTGGCACAGAACCTTTGAATCCTTTCTGGTTGCTTCATCCACTTGATTCTTTACAAAGGTGGTGAGTTTGCGAAAAGCCCAAGGACCAAAGGAAACTAGCAACATAAAGCCAATGAAGGGCCCCAAAAAGGCTGGGAGCACTATTGTTATCCATGGAGTGGTAGAAAACCAATTTTTGTACCAGCTCTCACTCTGCTCTATATCTTTTTGTCCATTTACTAAATTATCCTCTACGTGTTGAATGCTATCTCTAGCTAAGCCGAATTTATTTTAAAAAGCAACATTTTACTCTAAGGATGACACAAATTCCCCCCTCCCTCAAAAAAAATGTTAATTTTGAACCACGGCGGTTATTCTGCACTCTTTGCTAGGAAATCAACAGTAGTGTAAACTTCTTTAAGTTTGTAAACATTTTTAGCAACAGTTATAAGGCATTAGCAGATTCTAGAGTATGAACCAATGAATAAATATTTGTGCTTACACCAATAACACCTAGGCCTTTTAATAAGGCTAGGGTGATGGCAGTGTTTGATTTTTTGTACTGCAGCGGGGGAGAGACACAAGATTATATTTAAGAGGTAATAAGGCAATTTTTTATCTAACAGTCAATTTAGACATTAAAACAACCAAAACACAGTGGTACTAGGACTAAAGAAACAAATGTAAAACAATGGGGGAGATAAGCTAGTGAAACAGGCAAAAAACGTTAAATTGGGGGCAATCATGAACTGAAAGGAGAAATCAATGACAAGAATTTGATTACAATTTTAGGGGGAATCATATTGGGTACCAAAAGGCAAAGTTCAAGTTCCACCACCTGTTCCAAGGTGATGCCGAAGTGAGGCTTGGGGCTGGATTGCAGGGCGAGGGGGTCAGAGACAGGCAGGGGGTCGCCAAAGCAGAAGGGCGGTTGAGATGAATAGCAGATAGGCAGGGTCAGTGATGGTGGAGGCATTGACCATCTGCAGGATGAGGTTTGAGGTGGAAACTGGACCAACAGGTTTGATGGTTAATCTAGGCATTAACAAAGCTAATAGTCATGATAAGCAAGAAACATTTTAGTAACAATATGGGGAGAATGTCCAGTGGAGCTGGGGGCTTCAATGAAGATGGAAGTATTATTAACCACAATGGTTTGATTGCAAATGTTTGATAGTTGGACAGGGGGGGGCGCATATATGGTCCGAGTAAGCAAGGTCCCACGCCCATGACCTGTGTCAAAGGTATGCCTTGATGAGTCTCAGCTCCCCAGTGGAGGTCAGCAGGGTTGTTGGTAGCAGTGGGCATGCTGAAGGTTTATAGAAGGGCTGCAAGGCAGAGTATCATCCAGCATTCCCCTTAGGCAGTCAGTCAGAAACAGGTCCGGCAGGAATGGTGGGCTAGCAGGAGGGGTGACAGGCTGTTTTAAAGTGAATGAGGACAGGACTGCTGGAAGCTGCAGGAAGTCTGTAAGAAAACAGCTTGGCAGGAGGTAAAATGGTTATTTTTGAATGCCACGGGAATGCCTCCTGACTTCTGTAAGACTTCAGCATTCAAAAAAAATTTTATAATTAACAATCGCCAATTGTTTAAAAACTTTTAAACTGAACTTAAATGATTTTTCTTAAACTTGTTAGTTATTATTTTTTTTTTATGTAAGATTTCCCCTTTACTTAGTGTGCCTTTGCAGGGAGAAGTGGTGCTACATTATAATGTCTGTATATTTGTGGGTGGATTGATGGGATAACCGAAACAGGTCACATACCCAAAAACGAGGGGGGGAAAAAAAAAGGGAATTAAAAAAGTATGTGCTCACCAATATATATGTAGGACAATCATTTAAAAAAGATAAAGAAATAAAATTAAAAACAAAACAAAACAAAAACAAAAAACAAAACAAAAATAAATAAATAAAAATAAAATAAGTTAGCGAAGTTTTTAAGGAACCAAAGTGGTGCAGAGGACTACCTTACATTTGGGGGAGAGCAGGTAAGAGGTGGTGTGTTACAGGTTTTATGCCTATGTTGGAAGTACAGTTTTTCCCATTGTCTTTTGGGTTTTTCTTGTGGTGTGTGGGTTCCCAGGCATCTTCCTAACACATCCCCTGACCTTCTTCAGATTATTAAAATTTGCGGCAGGGAGGTCTTGGAAGAGTTCTTGCATTGGGGATACTTTTGGACCTAGGCCCAGTTTCAAGGAACAGTCCGCGTTAGGGAGAGTTAGTAGGGAGGGCCTCGCAGCATGAGTCCACAGGGGAGTTGGCTGTCTTTTCTTTCAGGAGACGAGGTGTGGGTTTATCTGGGTGTCCCCTCGCCTGGGTACAGGGTACTGGTTCGTTGAGTAGTTGGGAAGTTGGGAGGCATCTCCTTACCTAACTTGAAACTATACTATAATGCCATAGTAATTAAAACAGCATGGTACTGGAACAGAGACAGGACCTCAGACCAGTGGATCAGAACAGAATTCCCAGACATAAACCTTCAGATATACAGCCAACTAATATTTGATAAAAGAGGCAAGAATATGAAATGGAACAAAGAAAGCCTATTCAACAAATGGTGTTGGTACAACTGGAAACTCACATGTACGAAAGTGAAAATCGACCCATATCTCACTCCTTATACAAAAGTCAACTCAAAATGGATCAAAGACCTGGAAATCAGACCTGAATCTATAAAGTTTATCAAGAATAAAATAGGCAGAACACTCGAAGAACTTTATATCAAAAGGGTCTTTGAGAATGGAGCACCAATGGCAAGAACGTTAGCATCAAATATAAACAAATGGGACTACATCAAACTAAAAAGCTTCTGCATGGCAAAAGAAACCCTACTTAACACAAGAAGACAGCTAACAGAATGGGAAAAAATCTTTTAACTTGATATATCAAATAAAGGGCTGATATCTAGAACATACAAAGCGCTCAGAAAGCTGAGCCCCTCAAAACCAAATAAAGCCATAAAAAATGGGGAGATGAAATGAATAGACACTTCTCTGAGGAAGACAGAAGGATGGCCAACAAACACATGAAAACATGCTCACCTTCACTCATCATCAGGGAGATCCAAATCAAGACAACAGTGAGATACCACCTCACACCAGTGAGGTTGGCTCACATCAAAAATAATGGAAACAACTTTTGTTGGCGAGGATGCGGTATGAAAGGAGCTCTCATCCACTGCTGGTGGGAATGCCCCCCAGTCCAACATCTATGGAGAAAAGTCTGGAGAGTGCTCAAAGAACTCAGAATTGAGCTGCCATTTGACCCAGCAATTGCTCTCCTAGGCATATACCCCCAAGATGGAAGGACACTCATTCCAAAATACGTATGCACCCCACTATTTATTGCAGCAATCAGTATAATAGCCAAATCTTGGAACCAACCTCGATGTCCAACAACAGATGAATGGATCATTAAGATATGGTATATATATACAATGGAATATTACATGGCAGTTAGAAATGATACAATCACAGACTTTGCAGCAACGTGGATGGACCTAGATCATGTTATGTTAAACGAAGTAAGTCAGAAGACAAAAGAAAAACACAGAATGGTAGCACTATTCTGAAACACCTAGAACACATATTTTATACACAACTAATACTTAACAATCAAATAACAGGGTTTAACATGGTAGAAACTCCGAACACTGTAATAGTCAACATATATGTGTGAGCAGTGTCCAAAATACATGAAAAAGAAATAATGCAAAATTTTGATTACACAATATACCATAAAAAAAAAACAATAACAACAGAAACGGCAGCATAGAGAGAACAGGTAGGTAATCAGACTTCTACAACAAAGGCCCACAATAATCCCTTGGAGTTCGTATACAGGAACACAAGTATAGAACACCAAGGGAAATCACGGACTGCAATGGCAACATACCATAACACTACCTTGTAATGCCTTTATCTTACTATATTTTAAATAACCTCTCAGCTTTTCTGTCCACAGGTGCCCTTGGATACAAAGGGCGGACAAACTAAGGTGGCAATTCAGGATACCACATGGGATACCATACCTTGCATGCACCACGAGATGGCCACGAGAAAACTCTTTAATATATACTTTATCTCTAGGTAATACCTCCATTTAGGAATTGAAGCACGTGATCATTCAGATCATCGAAGCAGTACCTGAGACGTACAGATTTAAACCACAGGCTCGATTCTTCGAACACTTTTAATCAAACCAGCATTCCCTTGCTATTCTCTCCTCTCTTCTTACTACTTTTCTTTTCTTTTTTTTTTTTCTCTATTCTGCTTATTACTTTTTTCCCTTTCTCTTTCCCTTTTCTCTCTAAGGTATTTTCTCTTTTCTCTTCCTTCATACCCTTCCCATATACCTACCCCTTTCTCCCCTCCGGAAATCCAACTATCCCTTTACCCCTCAATCCCATCCAGATCTTCCACCATATTAAAATTTTTCACCCTCAGTCCTTATTCTATTAGGCATCAGGATTTTCTAGACTTTTTAAGAAAAATGTAAATGTCGTCTAACTCCAGGAAAAAGCATTCCTTTTCAGCAGGTGTTTGGTTTAGTTTTAGTTTTTGGTTTTGGACCACAGCTGCAGTGCTAAAAAATTACTCCCCTTAGATTTTTGTAAGGTATATGTAGCAACTAATCAAATACATTTTAATCTTATATTTTAACTTTTTTTTGGGGGGGGGCCACACCCATTGACGCTCCTGGATATGAGCTCCTGGCTTGGGGGACCATATGGGACGCTGAGGTATTGAACCACGTTTCGTCCTAAGCTAGCGATTGTCCTTACTTGTGGGCACAGACTGGGATCTTAGCACAAGCATCTTAATCAGGGAGGATTTCCAGGGTGATATTGAACCACTTTTTACATCAGGTGGCAGAATCATTTTGTTGTTTTCTTTACTCCTGCAAACTAGCCTCATCTGCTGCAGTGTCTCGCGGCTGACTTTTGACTTGTTAGCATAGATACATTATTCCCCCAGAGCCTAGGTCCTATCCTATCCCCACCTGCTCTGGAAAGCAACTTCAGCTAACTTCCTGATCAGCATCCACTTGATGGAGAGTTTATCTTGTTCTCACCCACCTTCTCCTGCCAGGTATGACACCTGGGGTGGGAGAATTACAGATGATGTAAAAATAATCTGGGTGTGCAAAATTAGTGGTAAACATACAGGGGATCAAAGCCATGTTCCATATTGCCTTGATGTGGATTATTTCCCCAATGCAACTATATTGGCCTCTGCAGTCTCATTGCAAAAGTCTAGGTAAGGGGAGGGGACCTTGGTGCCTCCCCCAGGGGTGGGTAAGGGGCACATGTCCAAACCTTGTATTCCCTGCTGGGTGGTTCTCCCCTCAGTCCAGGAGCAGTCAGTCTGTTGTCTGGACCACTGCCCTCATTATTATGGTCCTGAATGCTTCTTCTCCTCTAATTATTGGCAAAGAAGAGGTATAGGGTTATGGGGCATACACTGACACCTTAAGACAGTTAAGCTGACTTCTCCTTATTTGCCTTAACTAGTGCTCCCCACTAGAATTAGTCTGGGTACATTCTCATAAAGACCCTATTGATATTTGGGATAAACAGCTCAGATTGACAGCATTCCCCAAACTCTGCCTGAGACCTCCATCCTTAGCCTCAGGGTCCAGCTCCCTCTGTGCTGCCAGATGGCTACTCTAATGCATACTTATATTCAACAGAGAAACTCCCTTTCCCAAGAACATGAAACCATGGGTGTGTTGGCATCCACTTTTCTTAACACTTACACCTCAGGAGGAGCAGATTATTGTACAGTGTACCCAGAGATACCAAACAAACCCCACCAAGTCAAAGTTTAGTGCAGGAATCCCCATGGTGACAGTCTAACCTATAATCTCCCCCATACACAGACTGGGTAAGAAGGTGTCATTCTTGCTAGTCATCGTGCAGTCATTACGGTCACTGCTGCAAGAACACCAGGGCTATTTGTCTTCTGTTCTGGTCCTGTGAGCTGAGTCAGCTGGATCTGCAGTGTTTCCTTCTTATTCAGGCTGTGATTCCACCAGGAAGAAAAGGAGGTTCCTGCTTTCTCTTCAATCCTCGAGGGTGTCCCAGTGTATAAGTGGGACCTGGGAAGCCTTATTGGCGACTTGTCATGTCAGTTCTATTCCGGCAGAGCCCCCAAATGTAGGATTCCAGAGTAGAAGGATGAGAACACACAACTGGAATAAAGTTTAATACTTTAATCTGCCTGCTAATAAGATTCCCCAGCCTGGCCAGCCTCAGCTATTCCCCCATAGGAGTTAAGCCATCTTTTATTTCTTATATCCCACAAATTAGGAAGAATAGTCAATGTTTATTAATATACTTCTCATCATTTTACTCAGCAAAATATTATCCATATCTATAAATAAATACATGAGCTAATGTCATGATTTTGTTTTTCGTAACTGTAGCATACATTATGGTATCATTATTTAGAGGTACCACAATTTCTTGATTTACTCACCTGTTCTAACTTAGGTTGTTTTCCAGATTCTGGCAATTGAGAACAGTGCTGCAATGAACATAGGAATGCAAAGGGTTTTTCTGCATGGCAGTTTTGGTGTCTTCTTAGGGTATGGTGCTAGGATTAGTATTGCTGGATCATATGGAAGCTCAATTCTCATTTCTTTGAGAAATATCCATATAGATTTTCAAAAAGGATGAACTAGTCAACATTTTCTCCAGCTATGAATGAGATTTCCTTTGTCCCCATATTCACATCAGCAACAGTTTTTATTGTTCTTTGTGATGTGTGTCAATGTCTGTGGTCTGAAATAATATATCATTGTACTTTGATTTGCATCTCCTTTATGATAAGTAATGTGGATTATTTTGCCTTTGGCCCTGTGTATTTCTTTAAGAAAATTTCTATTCGTTTCTTCTCCCTATTTTTGATTGGGATAGAGTGACTGGCTTCTTGGCCTTACTGTCAATGCTGCCTTTCTTCTCATAGTCGTGCTGCTGCGTCCCATGTGGCCAAGGTAGCTTATTATTGTTCTATCTCACTCTCTTGACATTAAGCTCAGCCATCAGATGGGATTGTGCCATGCCCAGAGCTATGAGTTCTGCTGCTCAGAGACCAAGTCTGCGTGCCACACCCTGGCCGTCACCAGGCAATGACAAAAACCATCTAACCTCATTGCCACTGCTGGACACTTTTAGCTGGCATCCCACTGCCACACCACTGCTTCCCTTATGGTCAAATTACTGGGTTGTCCTGTTTTGATTAGCTTTGCCTTTGCTAACTCCCTTGGTGCTAATGTCCATGTCCCACAGTCTTGGCCATAAAGATGGGACCAGGCCCTATTTCACCATTCACTCCCAAACTCTCTTCTCAGGAAATATTGCTGCATAGCCAAATCTAGCACTTCCTCTATTGCCCTAAGGCAGACTCACTGCCATGTATTTCTTCAGCCATCTCCTTAGGAGCTAAATTTTCCCCTGGTAACCAGCCTCCACTTTTTCTCCAGGACCCTCGTTTCTCCTTTCTGGGCTGTGGGTCAGGAATTTCTTGCTTGGGTTGGCAAATGGATGATCTATTCGCGGTATTTATTTGCACTGCTGCTGCTGCTGAAGCCAGTAATGCTCTCCACCATTTTTTTGCTTTCAGGTATGTCAGTTTATGGTAGAGCTTTGTCTAGCCTGCGTGAGGATCTGGCCTTCATTCCAGGACCTACAAAATCCTCCAGCCTTCATGCCAAATGTTGAATTCTTAGTTTCTGTGAAGACACATTCATGCTCAAATAGTTGTTTAAATTGATGTTTCTCTTCTTTTTCTCCTTGCTTTTTTTGTACCCAGCTCTCTCCAAAGGCTCCAAAATTAATTGACTAAACTAAAAGAGGTTCCTTGTAGATGTTGGCTTAAATTACATTACCTTCTTAACTAGGTGCTTGGAGTTAAACTCAGACTATCACTGTTGCTGGGATTAAATCTAGTCCTCCTGGTATAAACGCATTGTCTCTGACAATTTTATTTTCAAGACATACATCACTGTTTAGAATGTGGATAATCGTGAATTGCACCCAATAAAAGTTAATTGTGACTGGAGTTCATACAAACCTTAAGAAAACTCAGGAGCATAGTTGAGAGAAACAAATAGATATTGAAAGGGAAAATTAAAAATTATTAGCTCAGCTGTAAGTAGTTAAATTAAAATAAATGGAAAAATATTATAAAAATTGATCATAGGGAACCATTAAAGATGAAGCATTTGGAAATACTTTCTCTCATGTGTGATTACTAAAGTCCAATTTAGCATGAGTATATATGTAATGCAAAACTGTAAAAATACTTATAATCAATTTTGACAAAATAATTGATATAAATTTAGTGTAATAATTGACTTGAGAGATGAATTTATACAGGCAATAATACTGTGAGCTGTTATGAATTCCAATTATTAGGAAACTGTTAAGCGTTCTTAAACCCTTATATTGAATCAATATAGTAGTGACTATAATATAAATTTACCACATTAATATTTATTCATCAAAATATAGTAAATAGAAGGGCCATAGCAATCGCACAGAGGGTAGGGGGTTTGCCTTGTATGCAGACTGCTTAGGTTTGATCCTGGGCATGAAATATATCTCCCCAAGCCTGCCAGAAATAATTTCTGAGTGCAGAGCTAGGAGTAAGCCCTGAACATCACCGAATGTGGACTAAAAACAAAACACAGAAAAAATATAGTAAATAAAAATTACACAAAGATGGGGCTGGGACACTGGCACAAATGGTAGGGCATCTGCAAACACGTGCTAATTTAAGAAGGACATGGTTCAACCCCCCGGCATCCAATATAGTCCCCCAAGCTAGGCGTCCCATATAGTCCTCCCTAGGAGTGATTCTGAGTGCATAGCCAGGAGAAACCCCTGAGCGTCACCAGGTGTGGTCTAAAATGAAAAACAAAACAAATACAAAATGCAAAATATAAAAAAAGATGTAGCTGGTTCTTGTATGAGGATTAACATTTGTAAATTTTATAGAATAAATAACTGTAATACCACCTATAATTGAATATATATGCATACACATATGCAGGCATAAAAATTAGTTAATATATTATTGCTAGATATTTGAAGCAAATTCTTTTATCAGGAGGTAAAAAGACCAGAGGATAGAAAAAAAAGAGCACAAAATGTACTGTGTATATTGATACACACACTTATACAACCCAGCAACAACCTTCTTAAATGACTCTAATGTATAACAATAATTCAAACATTATGATCAAAATCATTTTACTATTTTAGATGGAGACAAAATACAAATAATACTCTTGTGTGTAGCTTTATTTAAATACATAAAGGGAATATTCACAGTAATTTATTTGATCACTTGAAAATCATCAGTTTCCTAAACTGAGTAAAAAGAAGGCTATTTGATTCCATACAAGGCATTTACAAACTTTATATGAAACCTTTTGGTAGTATACATATGTTGTTATTAGTTTTGAAATGGTGACATACTATAGGTAGATTTTGTTTAAGACATGAGATTATGTGAAATATGTTTAAATTGTCAACTGTCAATAGTATTTTAATATAGTGTTAGTAAAAATAATTATATTTTATAATAGTACCTCCAAAAATAATAATAATACCATAAAACTGTAACAAATAATAGCATAACAAATTATTCAATGGGTTCAGAAGTAGAAAATTGTTAAGATGCAGTTAACTATGAAAAATAAACTGTAATTTGGCCTATGTAATTGATGTGAAGGAATAAAAGCACCTATGATGCTACAAATTACTAGTGAGAATTTCAATTTTTTTCAGATAAAAAAGTTGTTTTTAAATTACTATAACAGAAGGTGAGACAAATGACATGAAATAAACATGATAATTTTCACAGAATAGAGAAAAAAAGGATTGAAGTGAAATAGAACAAGGACGACTACTCAGTGAATTGAAAAATAAAAATTAAGTATGCTAAAACAAAATTATTGGAATGATAGAATAAACAAAGTTGCTTATATTTTCATTTAAATGTCAGGCATATATTCTTATATCATCCAAGAAATGATAAAAATATATTTATGAAAGTATTTCAACAAGATAACTAATTTTGGGAGGTCTGAAAACAAGAGTTAGTTGCCACTTACAATATTGTCTTTGGAACACATTCAGAATATAGCCACTAGTAAGCAAAACAACCAAAAATTCATTTTTATCATAAGTTTTGTTTAATTTTTGTGTATGCCTACATATAAAAGTATAATAGATATTATATTATTTTGAAAAATAATATAGGCAATATCTGTAGTTATTTAAATATCCGCATAAGAATGCATGAGCTCTTGAGTAGAATCATAAAAACCAGGGGTAATTTATGCCATGTTAAATCTAGGCATATTAATAGTCGTATAGTGAGTAAAGAGGCTTGCTTTTTAAAAATACTGTTATGTTAGCAATACTAGAGATACTCAAGTATGTGGATAATACGTTTGCATAAAGGAAGTCTGGAATTGATCCCTAGCACCTCAAGTATCCAAAAAACAATCAGTTGTGGCCCTCCAAACAAAATATAAAACAAGAAAAATGAACAGATATAGATAAGAAATAATTATCACCTTAACACAAATTTTACAATATCTACCTACTTATATATTAATGTAAGCATGTAAACATATCATTGAGTTATCTGCTTCAATGTTCATTTATATTTTCATATCTAGAAATTGAAATTCAGAAGATTAAAAACAGAAATTGTATAAATAATATAAAATAATATGAAATTTTTATGTAATATTTAAGAAATTGCAGTTTATAAAAGTTACAAGTAATCTTGATAAAACTGATCAGTTTGTTTTTGCTTTATGTTTTTGTTTTTTTGGCCACAGATGGCAATGTTCAGCATTTATTCCTTTACCTGTAATCACAGGTTTGTTCTCAATGATAATTTCTATTGGTGCTCGGAGACATTTTGTCATGCTGGGTATTAAACCCGGGTTCACCACATATAAGGCAAGCACCCTACCTAGTACAGTATACCCATCTGTATAGTCCAGTTGATTTTTAATTAATAGCATAGTATATCAATTTAATACATTGAAAACAAGAGAAAATTGGGAAATGACATTTAAAGAGGGTTTCACAACAGCATCTTAAAATATATAGATAAAGGAAACTAAAGAATAAGATCTTGCCTTAAATATGTTAAACTTTGTTTAATCTCTGGGACTGTATAAGGCTCCTCACACAATACCAGGAGTGACCCCTGAGCACAGAACTAGAAAAAAATGCCTGAGTACCACCAGTCATTAACCAATCCTTTCCTTTCTTCCAAATTATGACATTCACTCATAAAAAATAGTAATACCTCCAACCTAAAAATTTTACAATATCCAAAAGATGATTTTTAAAAATTAAAAATCACACACATCTGTGGCCGGAGAGATAGCATGGAGGTAAAGCATTTGCCTTACATGCAGAATGACAGTGGTTCGAATCCCGGCATCCCATATGGTCCCCTGTGCCTGCCAGGTACAATCTCTGAGTGTAGAGCCAGGAGTAAATAACCCCTGAGCACTGCCAGGTGTGACCAAAAACCAACAACAACAAACAAAAATTAACACACATCTACATCTATATATACTATTATTAGAGATTTTAAGTACTGATATAGAAATGATCCATTTATTTAACTAGTTATTGAAAGAAATTCAAAGTAACATTCTGAAAACAAATGGTTTTATATGAACACAGAAAATTTAATACCTAGACCATGTGAGAAATATTTTTAATAAAACATATTGAGAGGGCACTTATGTGATTTGAAGATTATAACATGACTAAATTAATACAGTATTACAAATGTTTAAAAATAGTCGAGTAGAGCAGAAACGTTAGAAAAAAAATTAACATAGTCAATAAATTGCCAACAGGCTTACCGATGTACATTCAGAAAGAATGTTGTTTTAAGAATTGGAGAAGCAAGGAAGGGCTTTTTGTATTGTATTTTTGTGTTCCTCGGGTATATTCCTATATTCATTGCAGCACTATTTACAATAGCCAGACTCTGGAAACAACCAAGATGCCCTTCAACAGATGAGTGGCTAAAGAAACTGTGGTACATATACACAATGGAATACTATGCCGCCGTCAGGAGAGATGAAGTCAATAAATTTTCCTATACATGGATGTACATGGAATCTATTATGCTGAGTGAAGTAAGTCAGAGGGAGAGAGAAAGACGCAGAATGGTTTCACTCATCTATGGACTTTAAGAAAAATGAAAGACATGTTTAACAGTATCTCAGAGACAAGAGAGATGAGGGCTGGTATGTGCAGCTCATGACATGAAGCTCATCACATAGAGTGATGAGTACAGTTGTAGAGATGACTACACTGAAAACTGTCATAACAATGTGAATGAATGAGGGAAGTAGAAAGCCTGTCTCGAGTACAGGTGTGGAGGGGTAGGGAGGAGGGAGATCCGGGAAATTGGTGGTGGGAATGTTGCATTGGTGAAGGGGGTGCTCTTTACATGACTGTAATCATACAATTATAATCATGTTTGTAATCATGGTGTTTAAAGATAATTAAAAAAATAAAATAAAAAAAATAAAGGCACAAATCCCTATTAAAAAAAAGAATTGGAGAAGCAATTAGTCATTCTAGTAAGACAATAAATTAAATGACAGTTATCTAGCAGTTACCATATAAAATATTTTAATAAAGTATTTTGTTGAGTAAAATAAATTGGAAGTTATCATATGATTGCAAACCATTAGCCTGGACTGCAGTAAAGGAAATACCTAGGAAGAAAATTGAGTTGGTTTGGATGGATCTTGAGGCAAACTGAATAAGACATAGGGATATTAATAAAGAGGCTTGTACATTTTAGAGATCAAGTAATTAAATACATTAATATGCTAAGATTCAACACTATTGTACACTTGGCACAAACTATAATAATTGATTTCAATGAATTTGCCAAGAAGGCAGGTTCATAGAAGAAGAAAATTTGGTCACTGATGGAAGGGCTCTGACACACACAGGTATAGGTTCAGAGTAGGAATATTGAATATCTGAAAATCTGTGTAAAAACATTCATAAATCACAGTACCTAATTAACTCACATTCACTAATTAATTTTGCTTCAGTGAGTTGCTAGCCTAAACTTGAAAGTTAATTTCAAGTTATTTCAGAAGTACGTAAATATAAAAACCTACATAATTTCAATGCTTTCAAGAGCTCCTTAACTGCATGAAAAATACTTCCACCCCTGTGCCTGTCTGTGTTTCTTGAATACCTGAAGCTCTCTTCAGAGGCATAGGGAGCACACCCCCAAAAAACTGCATTCTGAAGCTGCCCAGTTAGTGAGTGAGTAAAGTCTGGCCGTGGGGATAGTCAACCAATAAGTTGAGCCCTCTGGCCTGCGGAGGCTCCACCCTGCTGTGACTTTGATCACTCTGAGGACTTTAAGGGAAATCTTTCCTGTGTCTGTCTGTGTTTCTTGAATACCTGAAGCTCTCCTCAGAGGCCTAGTGAGTGCACCCCCAAAAAACTGTCAACTAGAGGCAGCAGAAGAGCACAGTGCTTTGCTTTGCAGCCATGCACTCTTTCTAACCAATGAACCCCACCATAACACGCAGGAAAAACCACACTACAAAAGTGACAGTGGGGAAACCTCGCAGGCAAACACCATGCACAGAGAATGAAGACAATAGATCGGATGATCTAAAAAATTCCAACCATCTGATTAACCTCTCAAATAAAGAACTTAGAATAGAAATATGAAAGATGTTTGTAGTACTCAAAGAAAGCATAGATCTATGTGAACAGAACACAAAGACAGAAATCAGAAAACTCCAAACAGAAATAACAGATCTGAAAAACACAGTAGCTCAACTGAAAAGCTCAGTGGATGGCCTCACCAGCAGGATAACTGCAGCTGAGGAGAGAATCGGCTTACTGAGATGAAATACAGAAAAACTCAACACAGCAGAAAAAATTGGAAAAGAACCTTAAGACAAACAATAAGGCAATGGAAAATGTACTCAAGGAGTGCAAACAGATGAAATAGAAGTCTTTGATAAACTCAACAGAAACAACATAAGAATCATTGGAGTCCCAGAGACCCAGGTAGGAGATTTCCAGGAAGAATCAACTGTCAAAGACATCATCAAAGAGATACTCCCAGAATTAAAGACTACATGCAATCAAATCCTGCATATCCAAAGAATACCAGCTAAAAGAGACCCAAAGAAAAACACTCCAAGACACATCCTGGTTACAATGACAAATCACACAGATAGAGATAGAATACTGAAAGCAACAAGATCAAAAAGGGAAATTACATTCAGAGGAGCATCCCTAAGACTTACAGCAGACATGTCACAAGAAACTCTCAAGGCCAGAAGACAGTGGTGGGATATTGTGACAAGACTGAATGAAATTAATGCCTCACCGAAAATACTACACCCAGCTGGACTCACGTTCAGGTTTGAAGGAAGGATACATAGCTTCATGGATAAACAACAGCTCGGAAACTTCACAGATAAAAAACAAGCCTTAAAGGAAAAACTGACAGGTCTACTTTAAGACAAGAGAGACTAATAAACACAGCAAACTTATCTACAAAGATGACATTAAATCCTATGACAATCATCTCCTTCAATGTCAATGGACTAAATTCACCAACTAAAAGACACAGAGTGGCAAAATGGGTCAAAAAGATGAATCCAACCTTCTGCTGCCTACATAAAACATACATGAATAGTCAGAACAAACGTAGACTCAAAACCAAAGGCTGGAGGAAAATCATCCAAGCAAACAATATTCTTAAAAAAAGGTGGGGTGGCAAAATTAATACCTGATGACAACAACTTTATACAGAGAAAAGTTGTAAGGGACAAAGATGAACACTGTGTACTAATCAGGGATATGTGCAACAGGAAGAAATCAGACTATTAAACATACATGCACCCAATGAGAGACCAGCAAATAATTTAATACATTACTGACAAATCTGAAAGAAGACATAAATAATAACACAATAATTGTGGGAGACCTCAACATGGCCCTATCAACACTTGATAGGTCAACCAGACTGAAACCCAACAAAAACATACTAGCCCTGAAAAGAATAATGGAAGAAAGAGGACTAGTGTGTGTGTGTGTGTGTGTGTGTGTGTGTGTGTATATATATATATATATATATATATATATATATATATATAAAACACTCCATCCCAAAAAACTGGATACACATTCTTCTCCAATGTACATGAATCATTCTCCAGGATAGACTACTACATGCTGACACATAAAACATACCCCCATAAAATCAAGAGGATAGAAATCTTGCAGGCTACCTTTGCTGACCACAAGGCTCTGAAATTAGATGTGAACTACAAAGCACACAAAAGAAAAACTTTAACAATTGGAAATTAAACACCCTGTTACTGAACAATCAGTGGGTCCAAGATAAAATCAAAGAGGAAATCAAAACTTTCCTTGAAACAAATGATAATGACGACACAAACTGCCAGAATCTATGGGACACAGCAAAAGCAGTCCTGAGAGGAAAATTTATAGCTCTACAAGCACATATCAGGAAGAAGGGGCATACCTGAATAACTTAATGGCGCAGCTCATAAAATTAGAAAACGACCCAAAAAGGAACCAAGACTAGGGAGACAGAAGGAAATAACAAAGCTGAAAGCAGAAATCAATGAAGTGGAAAACCAAAAAACAATCAATGAAGCAGAAGTTGGTTCTTCAAAAAAGAAATAAAATAAAATAAACAAGATTGATCGACCATTGGCAAAACTCACAAAGAAAGAGAGAAAAATCTGATAACCTGTATTAAAAATGAAAAGGGGAGATCACGACAGATATTGAAGAGATGCAAAGGGTAATCAAAAACTACTTTGAGAAACTTTATGCTACTAAACATCGGAACCTAGAAGAAATGGAAAAATTCTTGGACACTTATAACCTTCCACAGTTAAGAAAGGAGGATGTAGCATATCTAAACACCCCCATTACTATTGAGGAAATTGAAACTGTAATAAAACATCTGACCAAAAAGAAAAGCCCAGGTCCAGATGGATTTACTAATGAATTCTTTCAAATTTGTCATTAGGAGATACTACCAATCCTAGCCAGGGTCTTCCATGAAATTGAAAAAACGGGAACAGTCCCAAACAGCTTTTATAAAAGCCAACATCACCTTGATACCAAAACCAGACAGACATGCTGCCATAAAAGAAAATTACAGACATAAAAGAAAATTACATAAAAGAAAATAACCCTGATGAATACAAAGATCTTTAACAAAATCCTGGCAAATAGGATCCAATGCATCATCATGAAGATCATACACTACGACCAACTAGGTTTCATCCCAGGAATGCAAGGATGGTTTAACACACGTAAGTCAATCAACATCATACACAACATCAACAACAAGAAAAATTAAAATCACATGATCATATTAATAGATGCAGAGAAAGCACTTGATAAGGTCCAACACCCATTCTTGATTAAAACTCTCAGCAAGATGGGAATGAAAGAAAACTTTCTCAATCTAGTTGAAGCCATCTATCACAAGCCAATGGCAAATATTATCCTCAATGAAGAAAAACTAAACGCCTTTCCTCTAAATTCTGGTAGAAGACAAGGCTATCCGCTCTGACCACTCCTCTTCAACATAGTCTGGAATTGCTTGCTATAGCAATCAGGCAAGAAAAAGATGTCAAGGGCATCCAGATAGGAAATGAAGAAGTCAAGCTCTCATTGTTGGTAGTTGACATGATACTCTACTTAGAAAACCCTAAAGACTCTACCAAAAGGCCTCTAGAAACAATAAACTCATATAGCATATGGCAGGCTACAAAATTAACACACAGAAATCAATTATAGAGAAGAGATGGACGTCAAGAAGGCAATCCCATTCACATTAGTGCAACACAAACTCAAATAAATACCTTGGAGTCAACTTGACCAAGGACATGATGGACCTATACAAAAAAAACTATAAAGCCCTGCTCCAAGAAATAAGAGAGGACACACTGAAATAGAAACACACACCCTGCTCATGGATTGGCAGGATTAACATAATTAAAATGGCAATACTCCCCAAAGCATTATACAGATTTAATGTGACCCCTTAAAAATACCCATGGCATTCTTTAAAGAAGTGGATAAAACACTTATGAAGTTCATCTGGAACAATAAACACCCTTAAATAGCTAAAGAACTCCTAGGGAAAAGGAAAATGGGGGGCATTACTTTCCCCAACTTTAAACTGTATTACAAAGCAATAGTTATCAAAACAGCATGGTATTGGAATAAAGACAGACCCTCAGATCAGTGGAATAGGCTTGAGTTATCAGACAATGTTCCCCAGATATACAAGCACCTAATTTTTGACAAAGAAGCAAGAAATCCTAAGTGAAGCAGGGAAAACCTCTTCAACAAGTTGTGCTGGCAGAACTGGTTAGCCACTTGCAAAAAAGTGAACATAGACCCCCAGTTAACATCATGTATGAAGGTTAAATCCAAATGGATTAAAGACCTTGATATCAGACCTGATGCCATAAGGTTTATAGAACAACACATAGGTAAAACACTCCATGACATTGAGACTAAAGGCATCTTCAAGGAGGAAACTGCACTTTCCAAATAAGTGGAAGCAGAGATAAACAGATGGGGATACATTAAGCTGAGAAGCTTCTGCACCTCAAAAGAAATAGTGCCCAGGATACAAAAGCCACCCACCGAGTGGGAGAAACTATTCACCCAACACCCATCTGATAAGGGGCCAATATCCAAAATATACAGGGCACTGACAGAACTTTACAAGTAATAAACATATAACTCCATCAAAAAATGGGGAGAAGAAATGAACAGACTCTTTGATAAAAAAGAAATACAAATGGCCAAAAGGCTCATAAAAATTGCTCCTCATCACTAATCATCAGGGAGATGCAAATGAAAACAATGATGAGATACCATCTCACACCACAGAGATTGGCACACATCACAAAGAATGAGAACAATTAGTGCTGGTGGGGATGGGGAGATAAAGAAATCCTTATTCATTGCTGGTGGCAATGCCGTTTAGTCCAACCTCTATGAAAAGCGATATGGAGATTTCTCCAAAATCTGGAAATTGAACTCCCATTCGACCCAGCTATTCCACTCCTAGGGATATACCCTATGAACACAAGAATACAACACAAAAACCCTTTCCTCACACCTATATTTATTGCAGCACTATTCACAATAGACAGGCTCTGGAAACAACCAAGATGCCCTTCAACAGACGAATGGCTAAAGAAACTGTGGTACATATACACAATGGAATATTATGCAGCTGTCAGGAGAGATGAAATCATGAAATTTTTCTATAAATGAATGTACATGAAATCTATCATGCTGAGTGAAATAAGTCAGAGGGAGAGAGAGAGAGACGCAGAAGTGTCTCACTCATCTATGGGTTTTAAGAAAAATAAAAGTCATTTTTGCAACAATTCTCAGAGACAATGAGAGGAGGTCTGGAACTTCCAGCTCACTCCTGAAGCTCACCACAAAGAGTGGTGAATGCAGTTATAGGAATAACTACACAGAAAACTACTTTAATCATGTGAATGTATGAGCAAACTGGAAAGCCTGTCTGGAGTACATGTGGGGGTGGAGTGAATGGAGGGATATTTGGGACATTAGTGGTGGGAATGTTGCACTGGTGAAGCGGGTTGTTCTTTACATGACTGAAACCTAATCACAATAATATTTTTAATCAAGATGTTTAAATAAAAAAATATAAAGAAGAAAAATACTTTCAAAAATATTTAATTGAAATGTTATCAGTTTTTCTATTTCATACATAAAAGAAAATTATTTATATTTAAGAGATATAGAAAGCCTCCTATAATTAAATAAAATGTATAATTTTAATGCAAGTAACTAGAGGAAAAATCTGTAATAATTGCTATATAATTGGCCAATAAGGACATAAAATGATATTTATAAAAATACATATTTTAGTCATAATTGAATGTCACTTCAGAAAGAAGATAAGTTAGGCATACAAAATGATGGCTAGTATATATAGTTTGGGATTTTTAAAGCCATAATTTAAAATAATTGATCAATATTATATGAAGTTAAGAATAAAACCATTGCTTCCCAAAGAACTCTATAGTTTCTATAAAGAAATGAGATTTTTCAATGAAAGATATTATTTTGAAATTGCTTATTGTTAAGTTTTAATTTATAAGTTCAAAAATTTAACCTCCTATATTATAAAGTAGTAGTAATTAATGGGCAATGTATTGCAATGGGCTTGGATATTCTAAGAAAAATATTCAGATACATGATTAATCAATCCTTGATAGAGGATCAAGAAATATAAAGTTGAGCTTGGAAATCTACAGCAAGTAGTGTTGAGAAACTGGTTTGCTACATGCAAATGTTAATTCAAAATTCATTAAAAAGTGCTCTAAAAGTAAATCCAAATAAAGATATTGATATCAGACATAAGTCATAAGTAAAATAGTTGAAAACATAGAAAGGACTCTCCATGACATTGAAACTTAAAGCTTTTTCAAGGAACAAACAACAGTGACCAAGGAAGTGGAAGCAAAGTTAAAGAAATGATATTAAATTAAGTTAAATTAAGTTTTTTACCTCAAAAATCAATGAGCTGGATATGAAGACCAGCACGGATAGAAGAACTTATTTACCCAATACCCATTATATAAATGGTTAATATTTAAGACATTGATAGATTTCAATAAGAAAAAGAAATCCAAATCCATTTACAAAATGGGGAGGAAACATGATCAAAATTGCCTTCAAGAAGAAACAGTCAACTCATGAAAAAATACTTTACGTTAATCATCAGGGATATGCAAATTAATACAATGATATATCATCTCACACCATAAACCAAACAAAGGAAGAACAACTTATGATGGCAAGGATGTAGGGAGAAGGGGAAATGGACTCTCATTCATTGCTGGTGATAATGTAGATTGGTACAGCTTTTGGGAAAACAAATTACCATTGCTCAAAATCCTATAACTGGAGCTTTGATTTTATTAATCAATATTGGGAATATACCCTACTTCCCAGAATACAATACAGAAATGTCACCTGCATGTCACCTGCACTGTAAAATATTAAAGCAAAATATTAAAGATAGCCATTATCTGTAAACAACTAAAGTACATGAGAAAAGAGGAGTGGTTAAAGAAGCTATGGTATCTCCACAGTGCAGTGGTTCTCAAATAGTGGGGCTCTCCCCCCAGGGGGGGCATGAGGCTCCGTAAAGGGGGGCACATTTGACCTCGGCAAACACTATCATAACAAGTTAAGCCCCGTGTTTATGACTCTATGTCTCTGGCGCTGAGAGTTGCTGTGTCCTGCTTCAAACCCCGCTTCAAAAAGCTATGCATTGCAAAACGTGCTCATTGTAGCCATTAATCCAGACATCACCTCTAATTAAAAACCAGCTCAAATTATTTTATACATTTTTGTTTTGCAAGTTAAAGATATTTTAATAAAGATACTATTTACAATCGTGTGGGGGGTGTGAAAAATGTTTTCTTCTTCCTAGGGGGACATGACAGAAAATAATTGAGAACCACTGCCACAGTGGAATACTGTGAATCTGTTAGGAAAAAAAATGAAATGATGAAATTAGCTTTTGCAAGGATAAATTTGGAAAGCATTGTGCTGAGTAAAATGAGTTGTGAAGCACAAACATAGGATTATTTCACTCATTCTGCATATTAAAAAAAAAACACATAGCATCAGAATAATACCCCAAAGTCAATGGAAATGGGAGGTTACAATTACAGAGAAGAGGCTACTATGACAATAATAATTGAAAATGATCACTCTGGACCTGAATTGTAAATTGAATGGAACCAAGTAATATGCAGGGTACCTTTTCAGTTACAGTTTTGCAAACCAAGGTGACTAAAAGGAAAAAGGGAGCACGAGAAGAAAATTGTCTGCTAGAGAAGTAGATTTTGGTTGGCATAAATGGGGTAAAAAAAAAAGAATACTGTAACTGGGAGATTGGTGGTATGACATAAATAGTGGTTAAGGGGGGCCGGCGAGGTGGCGCTAGAGGTAAGGTGTCTGCCTTTCAAGCGCTAGCCAAGGAAAGATCGCGACCGCTGTTCGATCCCCCTGGCATCCCATATGGTCTCCCCAAGCCAGGGACGATTTCTGAGCGTTTAGCCAGGAGTAACCCCTGAGCATCAAACGGGTGTGACCCAAAAAACAAAAACAAAACAAAACAAAACAAAAAACAGTAGTTAAGGGTTCAGTGTTGGAATAATGTATGATTGAAACTCAATTATCAATAACTTTTTAAAAAAGTATTAATAGAACATTATATATGACAATAAGATCAATCAAAATGCAATTATTTTTTTATTTACTCAAAAGAATGAGAAGGATATGGGAAACAGGAAAATTTGAAAGACATACTAGTGATGAGATCAATCATTTTAAACACTGAATGACTTAAAATGACTGTATTATGAACAATTTTGTAAACTACAGTGCATAAATAAAATATATATGGTCAAAATTATATGAGATGTTTATATCAGCTATATCTACATAACCCAAAACAATAACAATGCCAAATATTCTTTTGAATGGTAGTTGCTAATAAAATTATGTATTCATATAGTAAAATACTGTGCAGTTAAAAATAAATGAACTGCTGAACCATGAACAATACTATTGATGACTCTCAAGATCAGTATTTTCATTTAAATAATTTTTGCACAAAAGTCTCCATATGTATTATTTCAATAAGAAGGTTCAAAATATGTAAACTGTATACCTAATAACTGATATTAATATGATCAATAGTTAATTTGGGGCTGGAGCGATGATGCAAGTGGTAAGGCATTTGCCTTGCCAGCAGCTAACTTAGGATGGACCGCGTTTTGAGTCCCCTTCCCTCCCAACCCTGCGTCCCATATAATCCCCCAATCCTGGAGCGATTTCTGAGCTCATAGGCAGGAATAACCCCTGAGTGCCACCAGGTGTGCCCATAAAAGCAAAAAAAAATATTAATTTCTCTTTTTTTATGTGTGTGTGTGGGGGATCACACCAGTTTGTACTCATTTCAGGTAGGGCACATGGGACCATCTTAAACCAATGTTGGCAGCATGTGATGAAATGTGCTTTACCTTTGGTACAATCTCTGGCGCAATTTTGAGCTTACTGCCCAATGATTACTCCTGATAATGCTCAGGAGACAATATGTAGGAGGATTGAACCCTGGATGGCAGAGAGGAGGACAAGCTTACCTTACCCATTGATTGTATTCTCTCTGAAATTCTTAGCATTTGAAAAAGAAGCTGCTACCATTTAATTAGAAACAAGCTGAAAGATCATTTGGGATCACTGTAAATTTGAAATTCATTCATGAATAACTTTGTAATAAATGATGATTCAATAAATATTTTCAAAAATATTAAAAATAAAATTAAATTGTATAATATGTAAAGCATCAAAAAGGTTTTTAAATTTTGTCTTTTGTGCATTTTTCTTTATCATGGTAACACTATAAACTTCAATTCACCTTAAAAGCATTAAATTCATGTCCAAAATCAAACAGAATTTGCTATATTACTAAAATGTAAAAATGTTTATTGTTAGTAACATACTAAAGTACTAAAGTCAATATGTTTGTAATTCTTTTGTATTTTAAACATGTGTATCTGACACCATGTGGAGGTGTAAGACTTTTTTTTTTTTTTTTTTGGTTTTTTTTTGGGGGGCCACACCCGGCGATGCTCAGGGGTTACTCCTGGCTGTCTGCTCAGAAATAGCTCCTGGCAGGCACGGGGGACCATATGGGACACCGGGATTCGAACCAACCACCTTTGGTCCTGGATCAGCTGCTTGCAAGGCTAACGCAACTGTGCTATCTCTCCAGGCCCAAGACTTTTTTCTGTTTTGTTTTTAATACCTTTATGCAAGCACCTTGATTGCAAACATGATTGTAGTTAGGTTTCAGTCATAAAAACAAACAAACAAACAAAAAAAAATAAAAACACCCCTTCACCAAGTGCAACATTCCCATCAATTGTTTCCCTCTAAATACTCCAGGGTGGGAATCATAGCGCTACAGTATGGCTTGCACTTATTGAGCAATTGATAGGTCAGGGAAGATTTCAAACATCTTTGGATCTGTTATATAATTTACTCTTTCAACCATGTTACAGGGGTTTAGAACTTCCATTCCTCTTGTTTTGCAGATGGGGACTTGAGGTGCAGAAAAGGTAAGGATCCATTGAGGAGCACAAAGCTCAAAGGAGGTATAGCTGAGATTTCACTGGAGTGAGCCTGGTCCTAAAACTCTCTTAGTCTGCTATACCTGAAGCGAGGGTCTTGCCTTAGCGGGATGGGGAATTTAAATACTGGTTCAGCAATAACTGAATAGTTGAATAATCTTTATTGTGGAAGGTGCAGAGGAAGGGCTAGATAGTGTTGGTGAAAGGAGACAGGACATTAACATAGTGGTCCAAGTGGTGTTTCTTTTCCAAGGATAATTAGTAATTCCAAGAAAAGGCTGTTAAAAAATAGGGGCATTAACTGGCGTAAATCGTGTAAAAACCAGGCACTCTTTTTATTGAAAAACAAAAAAATTAAAAAAGATGTAAAAAAATGATTTCATCTTTGATTCAATAAAAACAAAATAAAAGTGTGCGTCATGTTTGTAAACATGACTTCTGTAATAGAAGCAATAGTACACTTGGTCAGTTGCTGCAGTCAAATGAGGCTAGATCCCCAGCAGTACATATGAAAAAGTAACTGCTTGTGCTGTTTCACTTTATAATATTTCGACCTTATAATCTCAGTTTGTATTGTTGTTGCTATACAGTGATATTTTTAAAGTAGCTACAGTTATTTTATCCATTACATTATATAATTCTAGAAACATAATTTTATGTACATTAAAATTTAACTACAAACATTAATTCATACAAATGTTATAATTTTTCTTTCTTTTTAAATTACTTCTCATTTTAACTTATTTTCATTTAAGTAATAGTTATTCCTTATATCTTAATATCTCTTAGTTACTGTATTTTTTTGTTTTTTTTTTGTTTTGTTTTGTTTTTTTGTTTTGTTTTTTTTTTGGGTCACTCCCAGCAGCAATCAGGGGTTACTCCTGGCTCCACAATCAGAAATTGCTCCTGGCAGGATCGGGGAACCATATGAATGCCAGGATTCCAACCAATGACCTTCTACATGAAAGGCAAATGCCTTACCTCCATGCTATCTCTCCGGCCCCAGTTACTGTATTTTTGTATGTGCAAAAGTTTTTTACTTTTTTCACTTCATGCTTTATAATGTTTTCAAATAAACTGATTATATTAGGTTTTATATGTATTAGGTTTAAAATAAAATTGAATTCATAGAATTTACAATTAATTTTGCCTTCATATTTAATTTTCTTGGTTTATATTATTTTATTTTCTAATTGACTATCTTATTTTTAAATATGTTGTATTCTGTGAGTAATTTCTGATGATCATAAGCAATGTCAGTTTCTGAGAAATCCTTAAGGCAACAGATTACTCAAATACTGCAGTATTTTTGAGTTTACAGCACCAAAGATTAATTAGTGGTTATATATTGCTCTTGATAGGCATAGCTGATATCTATAGATATAATTTTCTTTGTGTAAGTAGTAAAAGTGTGAAGATCACACATAAATGCATATAAATATAATATATGTACCTTCTACAGGAGGTATGTATGTGATATTTTTTGTGTGTAACAAATGGGGATCATATGAAGTGTATTATAGAATAGGACCTTATTCTTTGTGACTAAATATAAAGTGTTTTCTTTTATATTGAACATCTGCTAGTTATACACATTTTTCTCTCTTTAAAATATTCTCATTCTTACTTAAGGATATTGTTAGATACTTAATTGTATAATCCAACAGTTATAAATGACTAAATAACAGAAGTGGTAATTATAATACAATTAACACTACATAAAAGTTCCAATTATTGATGTTTTTCTGGTGTGTTCTTACATAAAATAAATTAATTTTATATGTAATAAAAATCTTGTAAGCAAGAAGTGTGTAAGAACACAGAGGGAATATTGATTCAAACTTGTGACAGTAATGGATTTCTCTCCCCTACTAGACTGCTATTCTATTGAGGTTTCATTCTTGGAATGACTAAACAATATATTTGAAAAAATTATCTAACTTTTACATTATCATAATTTATGAAGTCATTTTATTTTTTTAATTAAAAGATGCCATTTAAAAATGCAACAATGTAATAGTAAAATATAATCAAGATTAGTTTAAAAGAGTAAACCTGATCCTTTTCTTACTGGAAAAAATTCAAAATGCATACTTATTCCAAAATATTATTAAATAGTAATTCTGTGTATTTATATATAAGTATTGCATAATGAATCATTTGAATTTCAGAAATAGCTAAATGGATTTGACATTTTTAAATAATATATACTACAAGAGATGAAGGAGCTTTCAAACATGATCCACTGTATGACAGAGCTTCCTGCTAGAGAATGAGTCAAAAGAAGACTCACAAGTGAATCAATACCAGTTTTTTATGTTCCAGTTAGAAATGTCATTCAAAATTGATGACAAGATTTCTGACCAAATTCTATTTTGAGCCAACTTGTGTCATAACCTCTCTGACTTCACACATAATGCTTCTTGACCTATGCTATAGACATCAGAAATTAGAGATAAAATGTTATTGACTGAGTTATAGACTAGACTGTTTCTTCACTCAATGGCATTGAACCTAGACAAAGCTGTAGAAAAAAATGTGATGATTCTTATAAATAAACCTGAAAAAATATAACCTAAGTGGTTATAAGATGATATTAAAATATATTTACTTCTCTATTTTCTACTTCTTCTATTTTCTCTATTCTTATCATAATAAATAATACTAATATAAAATTATGTGTTGGTGATCGAGATGCTTGAAAAGGCATATATCTGATTCTAATAGTTGTTTGAATATCATTGTTAATAATGCAAAACACACACTCATTACTATTTTGTTTGAATAAAGAATTTTTCTTTAGTTTTCTCTTCATTTTAATTCTTTTAATTTTTAATTTTGACCAAAGTGGATTACAAATCTTTCACAGTAATATTTTAGGTACATAGCTACATTGAATCAGGGGCATTCCCACCACTGATATGGAGGGAGTCCTCCCTCCACCCCTGTTCCCAGCATGCATACCCTATCCCCCCCTTATCCCCTGGTTTGCTAGTATAAGTGGTCCTCTTTGTGTCTAGCTTGTTGTAGATTGGGTATCGATTTTTTTGTCATTGGCTTTGGATTTGGTGTTTAAGTATGATTATTTTTTAATTTCTACTTAACGTTCATACGACTGTTTGGTCTTGGTACTCTCCATTATTTCCCCCTCAATTTGTGAGGTGGAACAAGATGGTTCAATTTATGTGGTTAGGTTTGAGGAAAAAAGAAAAATAAATAAATAAAATGGGGCAAAAATCAAACAAGTAAAAAATGGGAGGAGTCCTTCTAGAGACTATAAATGTCAACTTAAGAGAGGAAAAGGAAAAAAAGAAGTAAAATATAACAATACAAAAAAATAAAAATAAATCAAACAAAAACCTCGAAAAGCACCACAACAATAAAGACAACAACCACACAATAACCACACATAAACTACAATAAACCATTGTTTAGTTCTCGACATGAAACCTATGTGTGTTCTAAACTGCTCCAGCCATTATCTAGCCCTGAAACCTTCTGTTAGGAAGGCCCAACCCATTACTGATGAAATGCCTAGAAACTGGGAAAATCTCCCAACTCCAATGCACCAATCCAAGCTCTCTTAGTTAATTTATTAATCTTTTACCTTATTTTTAGTATAGTTAACTATTTTATTGTTCTCCTCTCTTTCTTAAGCTATACCTAAACTAATTATTTTTCTTAATTCAACCAGTCCTTAAGAGCTCATACCCATTCCTATTAGGGTCAGACCAATAACATCTTAAGAATAGACCACTATTGTATGTTTTTATGTGGGCATGAGTACATAGAGGACTCCAGTATGATAGTCAAACCTAAATTGTAAACAATCAATGCCTATAGTGTATATAACCCCTCCTATATACTATCCCTACTCCCCCCAACTTCAGAAATCCTACTAGCCCTTTATCCCACATTTCCAATCTGACATCCCACCTTATTAAGGTCTTTACCCTCAGTCCTTAGAATCCATTTGGTATCAAGACTGACCTCCTGCCTCAATAAGCATTCACCCAGCTCCCAAGTGAAGGGACATCCACTTAGCCCCACATCTCATCCCTTGACAAGAAACTACAACCAACACCCCTGCTGACTCATGCTCTATGAGAATCCTTCTCCCCCCCTCCCACCCAAATGTTGACCGTTTGATACCAGACTCAACCTCCAGAAGGATCCCCAGTGCAAGAACTCTACCTGAGCCCTTTATGCCACAAATTATTTCTCAATCTCAACAATACCAGGGTGTATGATGAAAATGTGCCCTGGATTGCACCCCTACAAGAATATCTCAACAGACAATGGGGAAGCCTATATATCCTTTATAAGTTTAAGACCTATATAATACTACCTCTTAACCTGTTTATCCCCAAAATGTAAGGTAGTCTCCTGCATCACTTTGTTCTCCCTTATTTTTTAAACTTATTTTTATTTATTTTTTCCTTTATATTTGTGAGTATATATATAGTCTTGTTTCTGTTTTATTTTCTTCCTTAACTCTACCTGTTTTGGTTCTGTTTGATACAAAAACCTACAAGAAAAAGCCTAACCTGGGATAATAGCTCAGGTCAAAACCTGGGCACAGAGGTGATGGAGCCTGACTTGCTCATCCCCAAATGTACCAGTAATATAATGTAGCACTATTTCTTCTTGCGAAGGCATACTACAAAGGGGGAAATATTTTGTATAGAAACAAGCTCTTATCTACTATGGATAAGAATGCATGCATTTTACAATAGAGGGGTACTTCTCACCTTGAATTTATGTCATGTGGACCCAGCTTAGATTCCAGGTGATTAGACAACCACTGTACAACCAGGAACCCTAGATCCCAGACATAGAATCAACACAGTTTTCTGCAACAGCTTCAGGAACCAATCTTCCTTTGGAAAATTTTTAATAATGCTCTGACACCAACATGTGCCAGTTTTTTTTTTTTTTTGGTTTTTGGGCCACACCTGTTTGACGCTCAGGGGTTACTCCTGGCTATGTGCTCAGAAATCGCCCCTGGCTTGGGGGGACCATATGGGACGCCGGGGGATCGAACCGCGGTCCTTCCTTGGCTAGCGCTTGCAAGGCAGACACCTTACCTCCAGCGCCACCTACCCGGCCCCTGACATGTGCCAGTTTTGATATGACATTTTGACAATGAGAAAATGACAACAACTTTTTCTAAGAGCAGGTTGTCTTACCTTACCTACTAATGACAAGATAAAATCAGAAGACATGTCAACCTTTCATTTGTACAAAAGCTAAGTTTGCTATCTACAGAAGACTGACTGTGGCAACCATGACTGGGTAGAACTTATACTGGGTCCAATAAAAAGACCCTAGTTTAGAACTTGGCCTATGATCTATACAACAACCAAGAACTCTAATTCCAGAGGTCTGACTGAGAAAACTGCAACTGAGCAGATCTTCTGGAAATATAAGAAAAGACACTATTCAATGCTTCATCCTAGGATCACTGCAAAAACCAAGACCACCAGCTACAGAAGACTGATTAAAACAACAATGATGGAACAGAATTTCTAGAATTGTAAAGAAAAACTCCATCCTAGGCTCCAACCTTTGACCTGTGCAAATACCAAGATCTCTAGCTACAGAGGCCTTATTTTATCATCCATGATGGGGCAGAAAGTTTTCAGACACCACAAAAGACCTAGGGGAGAGTAAAAGAACATGTACGAGCCTTTAGTTATTCCAATGACAGAATACTTTAAGGGCGGAGAAACCCTGTATCTCTTAGGCCAAGGGAATTCCCCTTCTAATCTCCCCAATATTTACTGTGCCTATGCAAAAAAAAGAGAAGCACAAATTAATTGTTTTTAGTTTTGTTGTTGTTGTTTTTCTCTGTGGATTTTTTTTTTTGTGTGCTTTGTTTTGTCTTTAATAAAGGATTTTTTTTTCCTTTTGGTTTTAGAGACACTTGGTGATGTTTAGACAGACTTAGTGCTCAAAGATATTTCTCCATAATATTTAAGACAATGTGTACTGTGAAGCATCACACCTAGGTCTTTTACATAAGCTTAATTAATTGCTTTATTATTAAATAAATCAAATAAATATCTATTAAATAATTAATCGATTATTTATCTATCTGAACTTGAAGGAGACTATTTTTAATTGTGTGGTCTATTATTTTGTTTTAATTTTTATTGAGACCAATGTGAATTACAACTCTCTAACAGTTATATTAAATGTACATAGTGACAGTGAATTAGGGCAATTCCACCACCAGTGTTGATCTTCCTCTACCACTACAACCAGCATGCACCCCATACCTCTATCCTTATCCCCTGCTAAGGGAATGCTAATGTAACAGATCACTTCTGTGTATAGCTTGTTATATTGGGTTGGATATTTAGGTCTGATCATTTATTTTATTTCTATTCAATACTCATGAGATTATTTTGCCCCTGGTGCCATCCACTTTTTTTTTCTCAATTTGTAGGAAGCCAGAAAAATATGAGGTGGAACAGAATGATTATGTTCTATGGTTCGATTAAGAAAAGAAGAAAAGAAAAGAATAGAAAAGAAAAGAAAGCTGGTGGGATTCCCTTGTAGAGGCTACAAATATAAATTTGAAAGAAAAAAAGAAAAAGAAAAAATGGGGCGGGGGCTAATGTGAAAATAATTTTTGTTTGTTTTTTGTTTGTTTTTATGCTTAGGTACAGTAAGTGTTGGGAAAATTAGAAAGGAAATTCCTTTGCTTATGAGATACAGTGTGTCTTCATGCTTGAAGCATACTGTCATTAGACCAAGTACAGGCTGAGGTCTTCCTTTATGATGTTAGGAAATATTCTGCTCAGTCTTGATTGTCATTTCAGACATCTGTAATTAGAGATCTTGGTTTTTGTACAGATCCTAGTATGAAGTCTAGAATAGAGTTTTTCTTTTTTTTTTTAGAATAGAGTTTTTCATTATAGTCTCTAGAAAAGTTCTAATTGATTTTTGTCTCCTGTAATTACTGATCTTGGCTTTTGCAAAGATTCTAGGACAGAGTGTCTGCTGATTTTATCTCATCATTAGGTGATGAGTTAGGGCAACCTGTCCTTAGATCAAGTTGTTGTTGTTTCCTTGTCGTTAGGGTGCTGTATGAATGTACCCTAGTGCAAGTTGGTGCAGGGGTGGTATTAGGGACTCCTCTGGAGGGGAATTTGATTCCAGGTGCTAGTGCAAGGAACTGTACAGTTCTGTGCAGTTCAAAGGTAGGGATCTGGTGTTTGAGGTTGGACAGTTAATGTCTCAATATCTCAGTTGAGGCCCCATGACAAATTTTCAGGGTGGAAACCACCCTTGTATTATAACATATATGGGTTCTTATCTCTATTAGATAAGAACTTGTATCTATACATGATTTCCCCATTTTAGTGTGCCTATACAGAAAGGGACAATGCCATATATTATTATTGGTGCATTTGGGGGCAAAAATGACAAGCTATATAATCTCGGTGCTCCAATTTTGACCTGATCCCAAGCAAGACTTTTCTACTAGAATTTTTTAACCAAAACAAGCAAAATTAAAAAAATAAAAAGGATGAAGGAGGCTAACTATATATTTTGGAATAAATACACTAAGATTTATAACTATTAAGAAAATAAACATACAAAGAAAATATAAATATTCCCATTAAGTCTTTTGAGATAGTCTTGTGGGGGTATAAGATACAGAGCACATTTTCTTCCCACACTGTGCTCTTATTAAGTCTGAGAAATGGTTTGCAAAAGTAAGGCACTAAGGGATCAGACAGTGTCCTTGAGCTGGGGGGTCCCTTTGAAAGTGAATATGGTAGCAAGCAACGGTCCACATTGGGGAAAGGGGTGGGAGAAAAAGGGCAGCATAAAATGAATCAGCAGAAGTGGTGGCTACAGCTTATTGCCTGGGCGAAAGATGTGGGGCTGCGAGGGTGTCCTTTAGCTTTGTGAGCCGGGTGGTAGCTTATTGTGGCAGAAAAACGGTCTTGTTTACTAAAGAGTTAAGAACTGAGAGTAAAGAGGGCTAATTAGGGAGAGATAACAAATCAGAATTGAGGGGGTGAGAGCATAGAAGGATTTTTGAATTTGTTTAGAGGGATAATCTATAGTAGGGGATATATACAATATAGGCATGGAATGCTTACAATACAGATTAGGCAAACATAGAGGAGTCTACTGCATACATACCCGTGCCCACTTGCAGAAACACATTAAAGATCTATTCATAGGTTGTAGTTGAAGGCCTGACCTTATGAAATGGGTCAGAGTACTTGAAAAATAAATAATTAAAAAAATAAAGACAAAAATAGAATAAAATTGGGCCTGCACTCTGGAGGGGAGAGGTTTTCCAATTTTTAGGCACTTCATCAATGGCTGGTGAACTTTGCTAACTAAAGCTTTAGGGGTTAGATTGTGCAAGGAAAATTTAGGATAAACATAATTTTCATGCCTGGAATACCAAACAATATAGTAATGAGCACTATAAGAGGATTCTACCCTATGTAGTATCATCCACTGTGACTTATGCATCAAGTCTCCTTTCCTGAAAGAAACCTTATAGTGGGTTTTGTTATAAAAAATAACAAAAGTATAGTAGTAATTTGTATAAACATATTCACTGAGTGGGGCATTTGTTACAAAAGTCTACAGTGTGCTGTTACCTATTTAAATGGTCTCTATGATTCTGAGATTTAGATCATAGTAGCAAGAATAATCAAAAGAAAATTGGGACCAGAATTATGGTGCAGTGGTAATGTGTTTGCCTTGCACTCAGCTGACCCAGGATGGACCATGGTTCAATCCCCTGGCATTCCATATGGTCCCCCAAGCCAGGGGCGACTTCTGAGTGTATAGCCAGGAGTAACACACCTGAGCGTCACCAGGTATGGCCCAAAAACCAAAACCAAAACCAAAAAAACAAAAAACTGTAAATGGTCCAATTGGAATACTTTGTCAAGACATTATCATAATGAGTAGTATTTGTATGCTAGTTTGATAGAGCACTGAATTGTGAAATTATGATGTCCAACCTCTCATCCCATGCAAGACTTTTCTACTAGAATTTCTACTAAGAACCTCTGTGGACAAAGAAGTTGAAGAGTTATTTTGTACATAATAAAATTAAGGCAGGGACAGAGCTATAGCACAGAGATAGGGTGTTTTCCTTGCACACTTCTGACCCAGAATAGACCTCAGTTTGATCCCTGGCATCTCACATAGTTCCCAAAGCCAGGAACGATTTCTGAGCAGATAGACAGGAGTAACTCCTGAGCATCACCAGATGTAGCCCCCAAACCAAAAATTAATCAATAAATAAAATAAAATTAATTTACTAAAACATACTGATAGTGAGCACTACAGTGAGAGTCCCTGGCATCTAAACCTTATTCTGTGGATAAAAGCATTAGAACATTATTGTAGGTTTTTGTAGTGAGTTGATTGAACATCTGTTCAATTTAAACAGCTGGTATTTTGTTGTTGTTGTTGTTGTTGTTTTTGTTGTTGCAGGTTTCTTTGTAAAATAGTTTCTTAGTATAAAAGAGAGTAAAGGCTTTGCGCTTCTCCTCTTTCACTTGTTTTTTTTTTCCCTTCTCTTCACCAGACCTTGGACCCTACAGTGTTTGGAGTATCTACCATTTTGACCATTGAGTTTCTACCCAGTCATGGTTGTCACAGTCAGTCTTCTGTAGCTAGCGAACTTGGCTTTTATACAAATCAAAGGCTGACGTGTCTTCTGATTTCATCTTATTGTTAGGAGGTGAGGTAAGGCAACCTGCTCTTTAAGCTGTTGATTTTTGTCATTTTCTTCTTTCCTAATGTAGGCCTGCATAGCTATAATTTTTCCCTAATTACTGCTTTTGCTGTGTCCATAGATTTTGGCAATTTGTTTCTTTATTGCCATTCTTCTTGAGTTGTTTTTTATTACTTCCTTGGTTTCCCCTCTGATCCATATTTCTTTGTGCTGCATATTGTTTACCCTGCAGGTGTTAGATTTTCTTCACATATTCTATTTACAGTCAGTCTTGATCTCTGTTGCATTGTGGTCTGATAGGGTGCTTGGTATAATTCTTATATTTGTGTTTTTATGTAAGATAAATTTGTGTTAAAGAGTGGCCTATCCTAGAAAAGGTGCCATGTGAACTTGATAAGAATATGTTTCCATTTTCTAAGTACTTTCATGTATAAGTCCATTAGTTTTAGTTTTTCTAGTTTCTCGTTTAGGCCTTTTATGTCTTTGCTACTTTTCTGCCCATTGATCTGTCTAGAGGCAATGATGGTGTGCTAAAAATCTCCCACTATTATCACATTTCCAATCTCGTATCATTCCAGGTTTGTGAGAAAAAGCCTTACATATTTTGCTGGTTCTACATTTGGTACATAAATGTTTATTAGAGTTCATACTTCTTAAACTAATGTTCCCCTGATTAATAAGTAGGGTCTACCTTTGTCTCTGAGTACTTTGTTAAGTTTGATTGCAATTTATCTGATGTGAGTATAGCTGTCCTAGCTTTTTATTTCCCAGTGGCATGTATAAGCAATTTCCATCCTTTTGTTCTCAGCCTGTGTCTATCCTGAGCTTTTGAGTGTGTTTGCTGCAGGCAGCAGATATCTGGGTTTTGTTTCCTGATTCAGCTCTCTAATCTGTGCCTTTTAATGGAGAGTTTAGCTCATTAACATCTAAGAAAATCATTGACAGGGAGAGTTATTGTACACTTACATTTTGTAGGATTGTGTTGTTACAATTGGGGATTTGGTTTCTGTAATTGATATCTGAGTAGTTCATGTAGTGTCAGTTTGGGAAGTGCAAATATTGCGAGGATTTTGTTTTTGTTGTTTTTGTTTTGTCTAGGAATGTTTTTAAACTTCCCTTTCATGTATTTGAGAGTTTTCCTGGGTAGTGGACTCTAGGTTAAAAGTTTCTAATTTTTGGTTTTTGGGCCTCACCTAGTGACGCTTAGGGGTTACTCTTGGCTACATTCTCAGAAATCACTCCTGGCGTGGGGAACCATATGGGACGCCTGGATAAAACCGTGATCTGTCCTAGGTCAGCTAAGTGCAAGGCTAATGTCCTACTACTGCGCCACTGCTCCGGCCTCATGAATTTTTTTTATTTATTAATTTCAATATATCATTCTACTGTCTTCTTGTCTGAATGTTTTCAAATGGAAGATCTGATTGATTCTAATATTCCTTTTTATGTACTTGAAATGTTTTCCTATATTTCTTTGAAGAATTCATCTCTCTGTTTTTTTTCTTTTCTGTTCTTTTTTTTGTCATATGAATTACTATATGTCTTGGTGTTGATCTGTTAGGGTTTATTTCGTTTGGTACTCATTTTACTTGCCTCTTCAATTTGTACAGCCATCTTTATTTCAGAGAGTGGGAAAGTTCTCTACTATTATTTCTCTCACTTCTTGTTCTTCCCTTCTTCCTTTATCCTCCTCTTCTAATATTACTCATCATAGATTATTTCTTTTGTCTTTGTTTATTAAGTACCTTACATTTTCTTCTAATGTTTTGTCTCTCATTTATTGACTTCTTTGTTGTTGTTGGCTTGTATCTTGTCTTCAAGTTCATCCATGCGTGTAATTCTATGTGTGTAATTCTGCTATTTTGGCTTGCTAGCATGTTTTTTAGTTCTCTTAGTTCCATTTTTGTGGATTCTCTCATCTTCTTATAGAATTCTTCGTTGAGTTGGTTGAATTGTTCATATATGGATTTATTAATTTCTTTGCTTAATGATTCCTTAAATGCCATTCCTAAGACATTAAATGCTGCTTTTAGGTCCTCTTTTATAGAGTTATGAGCTTTGGAGGACTTAGAAATTTGCTACAATTTCTCTATATCTCCAGATACTTGTGTCTTTCTTAGTTTCTCCCTTGTCCTTTTTTTTTTAAATTTTTACTGTGACCAAAGTGCATTACAAATCTTTCACTGCATCATTTATGGTACATAGTGACAATGAATGAGGGGTATTCCCACCACCAGTGCTGTCTTCCCTCCACCCCTGTTCCCAGCATGTATCCCATATCTCCCTCCGTTACCCCCCAGAATGCTAGTGCAACTGGTCTCCACTTTACAGCTTGTTGTTGATTGAGCATCCATTCCACTGTCATTGTGTCATTGGAGATAAAAAGAAGAAGAAAAAAAGGGAGAAAAAAATTTTGATAAAAACTACCAAAAAAAAAAAAAGAAAGAGAGGAAAAAAATAAAAGAAAAAAATGCACCCGGCAAATAAAAATAAATCACCAAATAATAACCACAAGAGTGAAAAAGAAGGAGAAAGGTGGAAGAAAAAAGAGAAGAAAAATAAAGTCAAAAACTAACAAATCAAAACCAAACAAGAAAAAGTATGGGTGCTCGAGTGGCAGGGTTTGGCTTTCCCACCACTTTTTTTTTTGCATAGACAGGGTAAGCATTGGGGAAGAAAGGGAATTCCCGAGGCCTAAGAGATTCAGGGTTTCTCCATCTGTGAAGCATAACATCATGGGATCAACCCCTGGCTCCATATATACTCATTACCCCATCCCAAAGGCTTCCTTGTTCTTTTCATTAGGTGGGTTGGAATGCTAGTTTCAAGGTTTTTTTGTTTATTTTTTTTTGTTTTTTGCTAAGTGGTCTGTTAAATTGTGTAAGAGGTAGCTGAATGTATATCTGTTTGGGGTTTACTTATTTTAGCTAAGCAAGGTTGCCCAAGTACGAAAGAAGTGCTATACACTAATTTTATGGGTTGTTCTTCTGGTTTTGGCCTATACATTTTCTGTGTGGGCTTGGGGCTTTTGTGATGGAGAATGGGGTTTCCAGAGGTGGAACGATGAGGGAGGGGCTGTTTTGAATGCAGAGAATTTATGGAGTGACCTGGGCTTTCCTGCTCACAATCCTTGCTGATCTAGGGTTCACAAGTATAGGGTTTGGGGGTGTTTGGGGGTGTCTCACAGGTCTTTTTATTCCCATCTGGGTTAGGTTTTATATAGTTTATTAATTGTTGTAAGTGAAAATATGGATGACTTATAATAGTCTTAGAAAAATATAATTACTGCAAAATTTTCTTTAATTTGACTTATGAAATAATGCAGTCACTAAAGAACAATCTTGATTTTACATGATCATGTAGAAAACTTGGAATGCTACTAAATGACTTATTTGATTATTAAAGAATTCAAATTTTATTACCCAAAATACCAAAATATAAAATTAATCAATATATACTCAATAAAAAATCAGTGTTATATTTGAGACTTATTTGAATTAATCAGATTTTGTTTGTTTTTTTTGGGGACCAACTCAGGAACTGCTTCTGGCAGGGCTTCAGAGGACACATGTGGGATCAGGGATCAAATTCATGTCAGTTTCGTAAAAAGCATCACCTTGGCAACTATACATCTATCTGACCCTCGAATTAAACATGTTTATATGAATGTCTTTGTATAAGATCAGTTTCAAACGAAAATAAATGTGACTATTTTTACATTCATGTTATCTTTGCAAGAGATAGTAACAGATAGTAGAATGCTTTTATGATTATTACATTTATACTGTATTTTTGTTGTCCCTACTATTTTGTCTTTATATTACAAAATATTTATCACCAGTATCAACCTGTTCTTTAACAAAACTATTTTCTTGGTTCTTCTAATTTAGTGTTTGGTTGAGATTCTTTTGATAGCATTTATATAAACATTATGGATATTCTATTTTGCAACATCAAACAAAGCATCAAAGTATTTGCATTTATACCACTATTTTAGGACCTATTTTGCCTCTCCAGCACCCCAACATGCCCCAATTGACAAATTCAGTCTTTAAGAAGACTCTCAGGATCTGTTATCATGGGTCATGAACAAGTCATATTTTAAACTTCTCAGTAGTAAAAACTTCCTTAAAAAATATTTATTTGGGGCAAGAGAAATAATATAGTAGGTAGGTTTTTTTTTCTTTCTTGTGTGTGGTTTATTCCTGGCACCTCAGATGTTTTCTAAACGTTCTAGGTATGATCCTTAGCATAGAGCCAAGAATAATACCTGAACACTGACCAGAAACAAACAATAAATAATATACATTTGAAATAAGAGCAAATAAAATGTGCCAAAGAAAGCGTTGAGTTATTGATATATAAATATAAACAAAATATATAAAATTACTCATTCTACATTACTTACAAAATAGTTTAAAAATTTTTAAATTACTTATAAGTTGTAAGGTTTTTTTAGTGCTGAGGGCATTTCCAGCTCAGAGTGCATGAAAAGTGGGGCTCCAGCTCCTTAAGCAGCTATCCCTCTAGTATTAATAGTGAAGTTTCTATATTTCACCTCTAAACCATTTCAAAATTTATGTAAGAAACAAAAATAAGTTTCTCATAACATGATGATAATATGAATAATTCTCAAATTTCATTTTATAACTTGTTTTATATTAAATACTGATATCAGGATACATTAAAATTAAATCTTTTTAACTCTTTTTCTTTGTGTTTGTCTTTTGGGCCACACCCTGTTACAGTCAGGGCTTAACTCCTGGATATGTGCTCAGAAATCACTCCTGGCGTGGGGAACCATATGGGACTCTGGGGGATCGAACTGAGGTCCATCCTAGATTAGCACACACAAGGCAAACGGCTTACCACTTGTGCACAGCTTAGGCCCAAGTCTTTTTAATTCTGAAAATGAACAATATCTACCAAAATGTCAAATAGTTGGCTACATTCATAACGAATAGTAGATCTTAGTTAGAATTTAGTAGATTTTGAACATTATATTTCTGAAAAATTATAAAATTCGATTAAAGTATTTTAAGAATATATTCTATAAATGTTACTATTATTATCACTATTTCCTTCATCAGAAATATTTGTAATGGACTCTATCATAAAATATTTCTGTTCTCATTAGGTAAAATTTCATTCTTAAATTGTAATATTAATATAACTTATTATAGACTACAGTAGCTGGTATTACAAGTTTATTATAATTATTATAACTTTCATTGATAAAATGAATACAATATTTTTTCTATAACCAAACATATATTGTGGCTAACTTTATTATGTCTTCAATTTTTATATAAAAACATGAAAAGACAATTTTCACATATATTTTCCCAATTGAGTAGTTACTTGCATAATAAAAAAGCAAAGAAGATAAGTTGTTACATTTACTGGTTTTGGTTTTTATATAGTCATCTAAAGGAGTTTTAAGGAAATAGGTTTTTGGTGACATTACAACACATCTCAGTATACAAACCCTTCTGGGAATATAATTAATACCATTTCCCAATTTTTAATTTTCAGTTGTTTCTAATTAGTAGGGACATTATTATTATTTATTGATGACCTTAATAGTAATGAAAATCACAAATTTCAAATTAAAAAATTCATATCAAGTTTTGCAATTGCACTTTTCTTCTGCCTCAAATTTCTCATCAATAAATAGGAACAGCTCTATATTTTTGCATAAAAATAACTGACCACAAGAGAAACCCTTTGTATAAACTGAGGAAAAGAGAAAATAGAAGAAATATTTCATGTTAATGAAATAGATTCAGGCAATACTGAAATATCATGATTTACAGATAAAAATAATGATCTTGAGAAGAGAAATTATTTTAATAATAACTGAAATAACTTGAAAAAACATGGAATTATTTTATTCTATTAAGTCAATAACAGAAACTCATTATTATTACTGGACTCTATTCAGGTAAATTCTAAGATAAGTGCAAAAACTAAATTACAAGAGTTAAATTGTGTTGCCCATATACATTTATAATATAGTAAGAGTATTGTACTTAGACAAAATATTTAAATGTGTATTGAGAAAAGAGTAAAGTAAGGCATTAGTATTGCATACAGTATTGCATTGTATTTCATCTTCTGCATGCCCAAAACTCCTCTAAACCTATCAGGACTTATTTCTAACTACAGAACATGTAAAATCTTTGATCATCACAGGGGTGGATAAAAGACAAAAGAAACAAACAAAAAATTAAATGAGTTGTGTGTAGATATGTGGAAACAATGTAGTGTCTAGCTTCATAATGATATCATTAAGGTATTTTAAAATCTAATTCAGTGTCATAAAGTGTATCAATGTAATATCTGACAAGTGTAACTTTTTTAAACAAATGATTTGAGATAAGACATATTGATGAAGATTAAACAACCTATGAACAAGAAAACAAAAATGTTTATTGCTATATAAAATAAAATAATAATTTTATATTGTAAGTTTTCCTATAATGCCTTAAGATATTTTTCTTTGGCCCCCTTAAAAATATGTAAGCACGGGCCCGGAGAGATAGCACAGCGACATTTGCCTTGCAAGCAGCGGATCCAGGACCAAAGGTGGTTGGTTCCAATTTTGGTGTCCCATATGGTCCCCCTTGCCTGCCAGGAGCTATTTCTGAGCAGACAGCAGGAGTAACGCCAGAGCACCGCCGGGTGTGGCCCAAAAACCAAAAACCAAATATATATATAAGCACTGAAGGTCATAAATGAATGAGACTGAGTTATCTTTTACAGGATTTTTTTCCTTTTAGAATTTAATTTTAAAATGTGTAAAGTTGAATTTTTATGAAATAATATAAAAAACATTTTCAATCCACTTAAAAATTAACGTAAATTAATGAGTCACATTTATTTTCAAAATTATTTGTAAGCATAATTTACTAAGCTTTAAAATTCCATTCATTAAAAATAAACTCAATCAGGGGCCTGAGTGATAGCACAGCGGTAGGGCATTTGCCTTGCATGTGGCTGACCCAGGCCGGATCTCGGTTTGATCCCCGGCATCCCATATGGCCCCCAAGCCAGGAGCGATTTCTGAGCACATAGCCAGGAGTAACCCCTGAGCATCACTGGATGTGGCCCCCCCAAAATGAACTAATTCTAAGTTATTTTTCCCTATATATAAAATATTGAACTTTTTACCCTACACTCTCTTTACACTATTTGTTTATGTCTATTTTTCTCCATGTAATAGTTTAAAACAGAAATACATTAAGCATATTCATACCACTCTCAGAAAAGTACTTGGTCAAAAAAGTGAGCAGAAGCTCTTTTACTTTTTCCAGTGAGCTAACTTTTGTAAGATTTTTAGCTAGTTAAAATGTGTAAAAGGGGAACTAATTACCAGAGCTTTCTATTTATAGATTTTATATATCAGCATATTATAGAACATCATTACACAGATATAGACAATCTACATATGGGGTTCCATCTGTTCAGCTTGATTTTGTTACTTGCATATGAACAAAGCTCAGGCCTGGGTGTTTGAATTGTTTTGGCCTTAAACACTCACTGCATTTCTATAGAATATACTAAATATTTTTCTGCTTTGCATATTGTTTCTTTTCTAGCATTTTTAGCAAAATGCATTGTTTTGATGGAACATTTGACTCTATGTACAATATGCTGGCATAGGCAAGTATTACGTTATTTGTTACATTTTATGTGAATTCTAAATGTAAATTTATTCATTAAAATGATGTTTTGTGCACAAACTCCATAAAATAGTATGTTTTAAATCAATATCATGAATGTTTAAATGTCCTCTTAATAATCTTTTGCTATTTTAGTTAAAGCTTTTTTCAGTAAAATTTTTTAGTGTGTACTACTAAATTGGCGTGGTTTGCACTAAAACACAGTGGCGAAAGAATAGCTCAGATCTCCAAGACACATTGGGATAAACATACATGTCAGGCACACTGTTGCACGTTTATTTTTTCTTTGAAAAGCAGAATTTCAAATTAGTCAGGTGAATTTCTAGATTCCTCTGCAATCTTTTATCATTTATTTTCCAAAAGTGAAAACACAATACAAAGTAATAATGAGAAAGGTAAAATTATGAATGCTTTCTTTTACCTTTGCTGAAGACCTGTAGATTTTTGTGAGAAAACTCAAGACTGCTGGATTAAAGTTTTCAATAGAGTATTTCTTTGTGGAGAAATTTACATACAAGAGAAAGGGAGAGAGAAAATGAGCATATATAATGTAGTAAAGAATTGATTTACATAGCATAAACTATGTTTAACTGTTCTAGAACATAGTTTTTATTATCATCCAGAAAAGATCCAGATATTTTATTATCTGAAAAGAGTCATTGGTATAACAATATTTAACTGAATAGATAAAAGACATATAATCTTTCAAACTTTTACACAGTCTGTTCTAATTTCCCTTTTAATCTGCACTGTTTCTCCTTGAAGTTTATATAAAGTTTCTTTAGAGTATCCTTGCTGTACAATAAGAAGACATTATTAGGGCCCGGAGAGATAGCACAGTGGTGTTTGCCTTGCAAGCAGCTGATCCAGGACCAAAGGTGGTTGGTTTGAATCCCGGTGTCCCATATGGTCCCCCGTGCCTGCCAGGAGCTATTTCTGAGCACACAGCCAGGAGTAACCCCTGAGCACCGCCGGGTGTGACCCAAAAATAAAAAAAAAGAAGACATTATTAGTATATTTTCATATATATATGTAGGAAAATATACATATTTTCATATGTATTCATATATATGTATATTTAGAGAAGAAACCTCTTGCTATGAAATTGTAAAGAAACAGTATTACAAATAGCATCCAGGTGCACTTGGGCACTTCCCTAGATAATCAGGAATCTCTACCGGCCTGCCACTCCATATTTTCCTCAGTACAGGGAAACAGAAACTATATAAGCTGAAACTATAGAACCCATTCAAATTTCATGCATGAAAAATATTTACTTAGTGTTTCTATCTTTTCTCATACATGTAAGCCCATTTTGTACATAAAAACTGGATTTTTTTTTTTTTTTTTTGGTTTTTGGGCCACACCCGGCGGTGCTCAGGAGTTACTCCTGGCTGTATGCTCAGAAATAGCTCCTGGCAGGCATGGGGGACCATATGGGACACCGGGATTCGAACCAACCACCTTTGGTCCTGGATCGGCTGCTTGCAAGGCAAACACCGCTGTGCTATTTCTCCGGCCCCACTTTATTCTTTTTTTTTTTTTTTTTTTTTTTTTGGATTTTCTACATTTAGCCTGCCTTTGCCTATCCCAACTTTTAGCCCTGTATCATTCTGAAATTGATCACATATAATTTAATATAGATGTACTCATATGAATAATATGAAATAACTGTGAAATGTTAACATGTCTATTTAGATCTATATAAGTATTTGAGAGAGCAATGCAAACAGAAATGCTACTGCTTTCAATATGGTTATGTCATAATACCACTTCTACCCTAAAAAGAGAGATAACATAAAATGTTACTGAAATCTATCAAACGTTACTAATTACTAAGAATCAAAGAAAATAAATTAAAATCCAGAAAATGACCTACTTCTTGTATAAAAGTGTCCCAATAATTTATTAGTTTTAATTTGGGGTTACACCCAGAGGTGCTCAGAGTTTACTCCTGGATCTTTATCAGGAGCACACTTGGCTTGTTCAGTGTACTGTTCAAAATGCTGAAGATTGAACCCAGGTCTGTGACATGCAAGGCAAGTATATTACTCTCAGTACTGTAACTCCAGCCCAACCCCCTGATTCTTACACCCTCTCTGTTCAGTCAAAGTAAAAAAATTGTTTTCAATTACCAGGGACCAGAAGAGAATAAATTAATATGGTTAAAATTATAATGGTTCAGAATAGACCAACCAGAGTATTTAAATTCTTAAAGAGTATGTGGCTCAAAAGAGGTTTGAATCCAACCATTACCAGTTTCTCAAGGGCCTTCTTTAAGTGCTTGCTCAAAAATGAAAGTTCAGTTTTTTTAAGCATGAGTTTCTCATAGTACAAAATAACCTATAGATCTTCTCAGAAGAGTAAATCATCATGTATGTGTAAGTTAGAAAATAAGAAAGAAAAAATTAATCTTATGATAGTGTATATTAGTAACTACAAAATTGGGAGTAAACACCTGGAAATGTTTATGTCTAACTCATATCTCTGCATTCATGAATCACTGAGGTAGGCCCAGGAGTAATATCAGGTGAAGGGCTGTATACAATGCAAGCACCCTACCTGCCATACTATAGTTCTGGCCTATGTATAAAGTGTTATTATTCTAGTAGTGTTAAGTATCATCATTATTCTTTTAACATAGAATATTTAAAATTGGTAAGATACAAAACAAATAGTTAAACACAATAGCATTTACAAAAATTGATAGCAAACTGATGTTTATTTTAAATAATATATAGGTAGTAAATATAAATATCTATAATTATATTCTAATATATATATTTAATAAAATTGGGAAAACTCACTTTTTCATAGACTACTTACAAATAGATAAAAAATGAGACATTTTTTTTATTTTTGGACCACACCTGGTGACGCTCTGGGGTTACTTCTGGCTATGTGCTCAGAAGTTACTTCTGGCTTGGGGGATCATATAGGATGCCAGGGGATTGAACTGCAGTCCGCCACATGCAAGGCAAATACCCTACCACTATATCACCGCTCCAGCCCCCCAAATGAGAATTTTTTGTTTTTTGTTTTTTTTTTGGGGGGGTCCCACACCAGGCGGTGCTCAATGATTACTCTTGGCTCTGTACTCAGAAATCGCTCCTGGCTTGGGGGACCATATGGGATGCCAAAGGTCGAACCTGCATCTATCCTGGGTCAGCCATGTGTAAGGCAAATGTTCTACCACAAAGTGCTACCACTTTGGTCTTCAAATGTGAAATTTTTAAATAGCTAAATATATTAAAATTATTTATATTAATATTTTATTTATATATTATATAACTATATTATATATCATCTTATACTAATATTTTATATTAGTATTTTTCCTCAATTTATGCATTAATTACATGCAATATCAAACAAAACAGAAGCTATTCTTTTTTTTTTTTTTTTTTTTTTTTGCTTTTTGGGCCACACCTGGTGATGGTCAGGGGTTAGAGGGTATGCACTCAGAAATCTCTCCTAGCTGAGGGGACCATACGGAACATCAGGGATCGAACCAAGGTCTACCCTGGATCGGCTGTGTGCAAGTCAACACCCTACTGGTGTGCTATTATACTTGAAGATAATAGTCTGTATACTAGCAGGGAATACATTATCATTGCTTATATAAGTGAAGGCATAATGGAGGACATAAAGTTTTACCTTGACATGTATCTATGTGACTATGCTATAACTAGTTAATTACTAATAATAAGGTAAGTAAGCTAAATAAATTATATTCTATTGCTTAAACAAAATGAAGATTCTACAGTATATTTTCCTTTAAGTCTAATTGAATATTTTTATTTTGTGCATATAAGAAATTTTACTAACAGCCTATGATTGCATATCACTTTTTACTTTATATTGACAAACTAGACTAAAATTATGATTGAATTTCACTCTTTGACTCATATGAATTAACTTACTAAAATAAATTTCTCTAAATCTCCTGTGCCCCAGAAAATAAATACCTTTAAAAAGCTACTATCAATGGAATCTTTGAATCCATTGAAATAACCTTAATTAATAAAGCAAAAGTTTTAAGTTTCATGTCAAAGACAATCTGATGGTGAATTTAATGTGCTACTTTGTGCCTTAGTACTGAGATATTTAATTAAACAATTTGGATCTTTTATGTTTTTTTAAGTTGACTTACTATTTAAATTAGTTAAATTTAAATAAAGGATGTCCTTCTCTGTATTGTGCACCTAAATTCATTCTGCCAAGGTCCTAAGTAAAAGATAGGAGTAACCTAAGCAGAAAGAAATTCTGCCATCAGACTTCCTCCTTTAGACACCAGGAGAAACAGCAGACTGAGTAGTCAGCAGATCGTCCCTACCTGGTCAGGTTTTTTAATTCAGATTTATATTTATTTACATTAATGCTTCTTATTCTTTAGAGAACCCAGGCTATGAAAATCTAATATACTCAATCCTGTTCCATAAATCTACCCTCCTTTTATTATATCTAGAAGGTTCAAAATGTTCTTTCAAAGTATTATCTAAAAACGAGCTATTCATCAATTCACTAAAATCACTTAATGCATTTTGTGATGATATAGTCACCGATGTAGAAATAGGAGACATGTATTAAATGTAACTATTTATAAGAGCCTGTCATTTTGATGCTGAACAATGGCTATTTAAATAAGCAATTGAATTTAAAATTTACCTGATTTGGGCAACAACTTATTGCTCACCATGGAAAAGAAAGCAAAAGGCTTTTCTTAGACAAACTAGATTTAAATCCTTTGAGAAATATCCTTGATAAATGAACTCTAAATATTGGGCATTCTATTGCACTCTAAGCATATGATCAATATTTCTATTATGCAATTTGATTCATGCAATTTAGTTAGGAACACAAATCTTATTAAGCATTCATTCGGCTAATAGTTCTGACTTACTAGGTAAGTTCCAGAAAAAGAAACGCAACTTTGAAAACAGAACCAAGGTTGGTCAGAGGGTAAGAGGACATGAGAATCTAATGGATTATGGAGGAAATATAATAGTAATGTGTATATATGGTAACATATATTTTGAAGATATAATAAAATAAATCTTAAAACTTATATATCCTTGTGAAAGAGGGAAAAAAAAAGAGTAACCATATCAGGTGGTACTCTCATGTCCTAAATACTTTTAATTTGAAGTCTAAGCATTTATTAAGAATAAGATCTCTTTAGAAATATAAATATGTCTATTGGCTTAATTTGATTATAAAAAATTGAGTCTTAATTTGTATAGCCATAAGAAGACTACTCATCTTTATTATACCGAATGTTTTTCTTGTATTCTTGTATTATTATGTATAGTTAACACATGAAACATATAGAAACACAGCCTAGAGATAAGCTCACTCATATTTTTTTTTGATTTTTGGGTCACACCCAGTGACACTCAAGGGTTACTCCTGACTATGCCCTCAGAAATAACTCCTGGTTTGGGGGACCATATAGGATGCTGGGGATCGAATTAAGGTCTGTCCTGGATCAGCAGTATGCAAGGCAAACGCTCTTCTACTGCACTATCACGCCGGCCCCAATTCATAAATTTTACAATGTAACTCGAGTGTTTTTTTTCAGCATTGGTTTCCATAGGATAAAATTCATTTATTGAATTATTTTACAAGGATGGTAATTTACAGTTTTTTTCTCATAAAATCAAGTTGTTCATGATTTGAGTTTCAATCATAAATATATAACAGCCTTCATCAGTATACATCTATATATTTTTTTATCATCAATGTCCCAGTTTACCTCCTGGGCAGACATTCTTACACACTCGAGCGTGCGCGCGCGCGCACACACACACACACACACACACACACACACAGACACACACACACAGTATCTCTCATCCTTTTTTCTCATATTTTTTTGTCAGTCACTGTATGTTGCAATAATGATCTAGAGAGCTAGTAGGTCTATCACCTTATCTCCTTTCAGCAACAAATTTTCAGAGTGATCATTTCCAACTATCATTGTCATAGTGGTTCCTTCTCTGCCCTATCTGCACTCTCCTGCTATTTATAGCAAGTTTCCTACTGAAGACTAACCTCCTGACCTTGCTCACTATTTTCTCTGTATACAATTGCCATGGTATCATATTATTTTCTTATATATCACAAATGAGTGTGATCATTCCAAGTCTATCCCTGTTTCTCTGACTCATGTTGTTCAGCATAATACTTTTTATACCCATCCCTGAATAAGTGAATTTCACGATTTCGTTATTTGTAAGAGCTATGTAGTATTACACAGCTGTGTAGAAATGGCAAAGTTCTTTTTTTACCAACTCATATGTTCTCAAGTACTTGTCTTTTTTTCCAAATTCTGTATATTTTGAATAGTGCTATGATGAACAAGTTTAATTAATCACTCCTCAGTTTAAGTACAGATACAATAAAAATAAGAAATAATATTTTACTGATACAACAAATATTTTGAGAATATCTTCTTTAAAATTCTTCCTAGGGGCTGGAGTGGTGTCTCAAGTGGTAAGGCATTTGCCTTGCATGTACTAACCTAGGACGGACTGCGGTTTGATTCCCAGTGTCCCATATGGTCCCCCAAGCCAGGAGCGATTACTGAGAGCATAACCAGGAGTAACACCTGACTGTCACAAGGTGTGCCCCCCAAAAAAGCCCAAAATATAAAATGAAATAAAATTCTTTCTTACTAGGGGTTCCTGAGATAGCATAGTGGGTAGGGCATTTGTCTGGCACCTCAAATAGTCACTATAGGGATCAATATCTTCTTTTTTGTTGTTGTTGTTTTGGGTACTTTACTGATTGTAAGGTGTGGTAACTATAGATCAAAATGATAAACATTAACATTATTATAAAATTAACTATGTAGTCTGAACTGTGAAATTAAAATTAAAACCTTAAAATATTTTTAACTGAAGATATGAAGCGTGTGTAGGATTGTGTATTTATTAAACATATAAGGGATCAATATCTTAAATAGGTGCTCTGATATATCTCAATATAATGTACACTAGTCCATGTACACTACATTGTCCATGTCCTATATTTACCTTATAATAATGCACTATTCTGCTTTCTGCAAGTAAACACCACATAATAGTTTATATCTTTATACCCTTATTAATTGCTGCCACATATAATTAAATTTTGATGTTCCATTCACTTTGGAGTACCAAAATACAGGTTGAATATCTTCCTCCAACTATTGAAATTATTATTATTTCTCTCAACAGCACTCTAAAAATTTCTGGAGAAAGAAGAAAAGTTTAGAATGTTTGAATTGTACACCATAAGTTTGCTATTCAACTTTCTAATGAGAACATGGTAACTTGAGAGGACTAAGAAAAGTTAATCTACCTCATTAAATCATATCAGAGTGGTTTTTAATTATGATGCAGTTTGATATCAATTCATTCTCTGGAGTTTCATATAATTGAGATGTTAAAACTATACTCCAATGATAGATTCTTCAATAGCCAGATTTTGAAATCTACTAAAATACTTGCTGTGCTCTTTCTGGTTAGAACCCATTTCCCAAGTTACTGAACAATATTTATGTGCAAATTTAATAGTGCACATATAAAATACACTTATGCTGAAGGAGTTTTGTGAACCAAAAGGTTCACAAAAGGTCAAGATACCCACACATAATGTTCTGGGGCACATATGGTAACTGGAATCAAACACAGCTTTTGTACATGCAAGTAATGTATGTGTCTTAATACCTATTTTTTCATTTCTGCATCATTTTACATGTTCTAAAAAGCAGATAAATATATTTTAATGCACTTAATGCTGTGTTTGTGATAATATAGTATTAATATACACGGGAGAAGACTGAAGTTCAGAAAGAGTATGTAACTTATAAACTTGGATTCTGGAAACCAAAAAAAAAAAAACAAAGTAGACTTCTTGTCAGCCATGTTTATCTGAAGTATTTCAAAGCAAAACCGCACTACAAACAACAACTATTGAACTGAACTGTGGGAAATGAATTTTACAATGTTTTCAATTTTAAAGTGTGGCCTTGACTGAATTATAGATGATAGTTTGAAACATTGATGGAAAAATTAAGTGTACCATTCCATTGCTCAGATGCCTTTATGAGAAACCAACAAATTAACAATGAATAAATCCACAAACTCTATTAAAATATTCATAAAATTATTTGAAATTATTCATGAGAAAGAACTATGAAGTTCTCTTTGGATTTTTTTCTTGAGGGTGTTGCATCCCAAGTAGCTCAGGTTGTACAACAACAGTTCCTCCTGATGATCCTTGGTCAAATGAGTCTGTGGTTATTAGGAAGAGATAAGAAGTATTTGGCAGTACTCATGTCCTATAGTGTAAGGCATTACCTGGGTCATTCCAGCAGTGCTCAGGCTATGCATCCCAATGCTTGGTGGTATCCACAATTAAAACTAGTGAAGCTCAGTTGACTATGAGTTTTGGAGATCAAACAATGGTGGTCATATGTGAGGCATATCTCTTATTTTCTTGATAATTATTTGATTACTACTATTGATGATTATTGTGTAATGGATTTTATATACAAAATTTTATATACAATATTAAATTTGAAAACATATTCTCTTTCACCTAAAATATTAACATTTAAGTTCACCCCAAGTATCTGGATCTAATATTTAATGACATACATAAACCAACTGATGCATTAAAAAATATTTTCACGGGGCCAGAGAGATAGCATGAAGGTAAGGCATTTGCCTTGCATGCAAAAGATCAGTGGTTCGAATCCCAGCATCCCATATGGTCCCCTGAGCCTGCCAGGAGCTATTTCTGAGCATAGAGCCAAGAATAACCCCTAAGTGCTGCTGGGTGTGACCCAAAAACCAAAAAAAATATTTTCACATATTATTTTTAATTATATTTTTACTTTTATTATCTATTGCAAGAAATACTTTTAATGTTTTGTTAGTTCTCTTGATCTCTTTGTATGTGAAGGTAATAGTTTCTATCACATATATTCTTAAATTTTGGATGCAGTGGGAGTAGTAGGCAGTGGGGAGGTCCCAAGTAATGCACAGAGGCATTAGGGCTATATGTTTCAATGTTTGGGACCTGATAAGACACGACTTAGTTCAAGCAGTAGTAGAGAACACTAGTGCTATCTCTGGTGGTGCTCAAATACCAATATGTGTCAGGATTTGTAAGTTCTTACTTAAAAGTCATTACCCTTAAATATCTCCCAACCTCTCTTTTTTCCTTTCTATATTGACTTCAGAAAAATCACAGAATAAAATGATTAATGCTATATATGTGTATTAAAATATCTATGACTTTTCACTTGTGATATGTGTCTCTTCTCCTATAGACTCAATTAAAGAATCTATAGGACTTTTGTCATGTAATTGCTTTATGAACTGTTTTGTTACCATCATCTATTTTGTGACTAAAGAAAAGACTCATGTATCTGACTAGTCGTTCTCTACAACTGCATATTTTATTGATAATTCTAACCTCTCACTCCATATTGTGATGTCCTTTAAGCATAGCCTACTATTTTTCTATGCTGTTCTTGTTTTTTAATTACTTCTGTTTTGATCCAGTCAGTAGTTGAGAAACAGCATATACTGAACAATTTAGGATTATTCGCACTTGCCTTTTCTGGCACACCATATAGTTATCTAGTTCAACTATTCCTGCTAACATGATATCAGAGCTAATAGATAAATACAGCACATGTGATCAAAATGAATATCTGATTGGAGTAGTGTTAATAGTGAATTTTTCCTTTTATATTTTTGGACTCTTTCTGATTTTTTACTACTTAACAGCTGAATAACTTATGAGATAAAGTTGTAGCTTGTGATTATCAAATAAGTATTAGCTCTGTGTCTGTTTACCTCCCCATCATGTCTTCTTTCTTTCCTTCATATTTGTTTCTTGGTCATCAAACTTATTAAAAAATATTGACTATAAATATAATTTAGATTCAATCTCATTTTTTCTGGACATCCTGCAGAAGAAAGTGTCTTATTATTAGATCATATTTTAAAAAACTGAATCCTTGATTTGATCCTAATATTTGATTCCCTAATAAATTTTGATTTCCTAAATTTTTCATATTGTATTTCCTACATTATTAAATGGCAATCGTTTATATTTAAAAGCTCAAATCAAACATTTTTCATTTTATCTGTGTTTTCTTTTACTATTTTTAAAGGGGACACATATGGCACTGTTCAAGGCATACTTCTGGTTATTTGAAACTCATGGAAGTTCTAAGAACTATATGGGTAACTTAAGATTGAACCAGGGTCAGCAACATGCAAGCCAAATACCTTCATCCTCTAGTCTAAACTATCTCCCTGTGTTTCTGTTTTGTTCTCATACTCTACATCTAATATAGTACATTAGAATATAATCCTGGATATACTTTATGTTCATTTATATATACTCTTTTACTTATTAACAGTTATATATACACTTATGACAGGATTATCTATGCCCAATCTATATTATTTGTATTTTCTTAACAATTAAGCGCAACTACTATTTTAATAGTTGATATCTATAATTTATTTTCCATGTAAAAGACAGCAACTTGTAAATATGAATCATGCCATGTGTTACTTTGTACTTAAAGAAAAGTCTCTATGGTGGCCTTTAAGTCTCTCCTTTGTTTATATCTTATTATTTCTCTAAAATAATTTTCTAATCTATATCTGACCTTTACTCATGAGTATAGACTAATTTATTAGATATGACCTGGAGTGACTGACTATTTTAGCACATTTTTATATCACATTGGTCTCCTCTGTCTTCCACTGATTCCCTTCTTAGAACTTAATTGTTGACTATATGTCTGGTTCTTTTCCTCTTTCCTTCAAAATTACTTGTTATTTCTGAAATTTATATTATATTATTTTTTAGGTTAACCGTTTTCTTTACCAGTTCTCTGTCTCTCTCTGTCTCTCTGTCTCTGTCTCTCTCTCTCTCTTTTATTTTTAAATATAATTAAGAATTTCACAACAAATATTTTAGGGTGGGGTTTGAAATTGTCTGTTGCCATGGAAACTGTATAAGCTACTTGCCCACAGGAGGGAGCCCTCTACCTGTTAAAAGGTTGGCTTATGGTAGTGATGTTTTTGTTCTGGAAGGTAAATTGAGAAAGAAACAATTAGTAATATAGGCCCAAATATTTTCTCTTGTAATTTGCACCTTGTACTGGCATTTGGCATATCTTCCATTTAAACAAGGGACACGTGGAATATTAAGGTGGCACATAATAAGATTCTTTGGTTCCAAAGCCAGCTAAAGCAGGTATAAGTTTACAAAACAAAAACGCTCTTATTCTCTGATTCTACAACCCCATATTTAGACACTGAAAGATTGTTAGAAATTGACTGATAAAAAATATAAGACAGGACCAGAATACAGTAGAGCAGTTGACATGCTTTTCTTGCACACGGCACAACCTGTTTGAATCATCAAAACCCCATTTAATCCCCTTAAGATTTTCCAGGATTTATTTCTGATCACAGATCAAGGATTGAGTCCTTATTACCTTGGATGTGGCCCTAAATAGGAAATAAAATTATGAGGAAAAAGAATCAAGAGAAGAATCAGAATAAAGGAAGGAAGGAAAAAAGAAAGAGGAGGAAGAAGGAAGTAAGAAAGGAAGGAAAAAAGGAAGGAAGGAGGATGGAATGAAGGTTAAGAAAAAATAAGAGGAGAAGAAAAAGAAGGAGGAGGAGAAAAAGAAGGAGTAGCTAGGGAAGAAGGTAGAGGAGAAGGAGGAAGGAGGAAGATTAGAAGAATAGAGGTGAAGGAGGAAGAGGGGCAGGAGGAGGGAGAAGAGAAGGAAGAAGAGATGGACAGTGGTGGATGACTAGAAGAGGGAGGAAATGAAGAGAAGTAAGAGAAAGGAGGAGGAGAAGAGGAGGCAAAGGAGGAGGAACACAAAGAAGGTGGTGATGGAGAAGGAAGAGATAACGAGCAACTAATAGCAACTAATAATAATCAGTAACTAACTAGACATCAACTAGGACAGTTTACTTGAAAAATAAATTCTAATGACTGGTTCTGAAAAGAGGTAAAGTCTAATAAGATAAAACAAATGGAATTCACTACATAACTGTAGTATTATATAAAAACTGTTCAGAAGCTAAGGGAAGTTTAATATCGTCTGTCCACATTTATAATTTTTTATTCTGGTACAATAATGCCAAGATGCATAGAATTTAATTCAGGACCAGAGTTATTCCTAATCCAAAAGACATGAAGATCTATTTTTGGAAGTGATACGCACCCACGTTGCTAAAGGATTATTCTTTTCTCTATGCTAAAGAATCAGTCCTAGAGGTGCTCAGGGGATCATATGTGCTTACAAGTATAGAACACAGCTTGTGTGCCAGGCAAGAGCAGTAACTCCTGCACAATGTTTCTGGTCTTCTGAAAGTTACTATATATAATCTATACTTTTATCACAATATAATCTTCCAGATGATTAGACTTAAAAATGATCTTCTGGCCTTTTCAGGAAGTCTTTCCAATTTACTGGCCCATTCTTCCACCACTGATAAACAATCCACTACTGATAAGCAGTGGACATACTGCTCTTATCAAAAATATAAAAAGTCAATATTTTTAAGAACCAAGAAAGAGAACGCATTTGAAATGAAGTTGGCTTGAGAATTGAGGTAGCAATTTAAATTTTATTGCACATTGCACTTTCATAGCTTCAGCCACAAATGGTAATTTATTATAAAGAATATAGTTAAAATCAAATTACTATATTCTATTCACAGAAGTAAACTCTAATGTTCACTATTGGAAAATATACTATGTCTTTATAAAAATACAATATTTTAAGATGGCAAAATTCTTCATCAATCGATTTTGAATACCCAATTAGTTGTAGAACCTATACTAAGTATAGGAAGAGGAAGCCAAAAGAATTTTATCAAATGTAAGTGAATGGAGCAATGAGTTATATGCTTTATTACATTTTTTCTTAATTTACATTTAGTAATATTCCTGACTTTTATGTTTCATGCATAGCAATTCCAATTTCAACGTGTTTCAATTTTGTCTATGTTGATGCTAGAAATATATTATTGCCGTGCCTGACAGTAATTTATGAGCTTAAACTAACAGAAAATACCAAATTACTAAAAAATATTGAAAAAATAGAATAAAGACTTATTTTAAATAAAAGACAAAGAAATAAGTTAATTTATTTTCCATTAATTAACATACACTAAAAGAAATAATTATTTTATAGCAGCAAAATTATTGTGCTTTAGCCACTGCTTCCCCTATCTGTTCTCTAAAAGAACTTACAATTCATTCTTTGAAGTATATTTGATATTTGCCAAAAAAATGAAAAAGAAAAAGAAAAAACAGAACTTTGTGAAATATTTAAAGAATATGTCTAAATAGAAAAACTAATTTTGGCCAAAGCAATACACTAAAAATATGTAGTTAAGATCTTTATAGGGTACTATAATTAAAAAAATTGTACTATCTTTGTAGCTAGAAAAACATTGGGGATGTGGGGAATAAAACACAAAACTCCTAATGCTTTTAAATAAATATACTAACCATACACATCATTGGTTATTAAAATATTTATTTCAAAAACTCTATAAAGAAATTAAAGAGAAAGACAAAAAATATTTGAAAGAATAAAGTAGCCTATACAACTTGCCTACATGTCTCTAGAAAATAACAGAATTCATGATAAAAATCTGAAATTTTAATGATGAAACTTGTTTCAAAATTCTAACTAAAAGTTTATATATTGTTTAAGTCTCAGTTCATGGCTATGGACTAGAGAGCTAATTAAGTCAGCTCATAGTCAACTTAGTAAATCGCATCAGCTCACATAAAACCTGTGAAATCCAGCTATGTGTTGAGAAGACAAAGAACCTAAGTATTTATGGGGTTGGAGCAATGGTTAAGCTATTTGCCTTGCATATGGCTGATCTGGGTTCGATCCCCTGAATCTTCTATGTTTCCCTGAGCCTGCCAGGGACATTGTGGCAAGAAATGCACACTGGAGAAGTGAAGGGTGTTGTACATTGCATGACTGAAACTCCACCAAGAACACATTTGTAACTGTGAATCTCATAGTAATACAATTAAGTAATTTGTTATATATAAAGGGCTTTAATTTTAAAATGATTTATAGTTGAGTTTTAGACATATAATAGTCTAACAACAATCCCACAGACACTGTCAACGTCCTTCCACTGTTGTAAGTTACTTCCCACCACCTCATGTTGACTGGCATATTTTAAACTGTTCTCATTTTATTTATTACTTTCTTTTTAGTAATATTTTAGATTCTGATCAGCAAGGAAGATATTCCATTCTTCCAACATTTACTTTATGTTAGTTATCAACCTTTAATTCTGATACTACTAGTTTTGCTATAATTATGGTATAAATTCCTTAAGTCTTCACATAAATCTTGGGAATAAATCCTCATCAAGGTGCCCTCCACTGAACCTGATTTTCTGGACCTAATATCAGCCAATATTATCTGACAAACTGAAGTTTACGAGTACATCTATGCTCTAGCACAGGGGTGGCAAACACGTGGCTTTTAACATCTTGTCTTTTAACATCTTATTGATTATACCATTCCAAACTTTTTCCTTTTATAAGCCCCCATTTCAACCACTATTGGTTGGTCCCCTAGTTTTATGCATAGTCTCCATTTCATAATTTTCACCTCTACCCACCTTAAAATTCCTGGGGACCTAATATATCACTGCTGCAGTAAAAAATATTCTTGGTAAGAAAGGCTAAACTAGACTCTATACTCTTTTTTAAATATTTTTTGTGTAAGTTATATTTGCCCTTTTGCTAGAGTCATACAAGATATATGATAGACTCTTAACCAAGCTCTGTTGGATTAATAGAACCACATTACAACTCAGAAATGTAATTATTACCATGTTTTAAATTAAGAGTAATTGGACTTGGTAAGTAACTATAACTACATTATATAAATGAATATTAAAATAAAATTTCAGGCAAGTTTTACACTTTTGTTCATTTTGCCTCTTGCAAACATTGGTATGATTTCAAATTCTGTTAGTTATTCATTGAAACAGATGTATTTTTTTTTTAGTGGTTCTATTGGTGCTTCCATTTTTAATTCTTTTGAGTTTGCTTGTTTGTTTAGACCACACCACAATGAGTTACTCAAGGATTGCTCTTCAGGAATCTTTTTTCTTAGGAATCTTTTCTGGCAGGCATCTGGGTACCATATGTTGTACTGGGATTAAATTTCTGGTGAGTCATATGCCAGGAAAGTATCCTACCTACTGTACTATAGTTTTGGCCCCTGTTTGCTTTGTTATTCTGCAAGCAAACTTAAAAAAGAAAATTTACCTTTTAGTTAATTAAAATAACTTGAATAAGAATAATTTGCTTAGATTTTATGAATGTGTATAATTATTTTGATGATACCAAATTGGACTAGCGATAGTTAATAGTAAGAATGATTAATTAGGAATGAGATATGCATCACTTTATTTAAATCAAAGTTCATGATCCTAATTATACTGCTACTGAAAAAAGGAGTGCAAGAGATGTTGAAAGTAGTTTAGTAGTGAGTATTATTTTTCCTAGGAGAAATATTGCTACTGTGTTTACTGTGAGTCTGAAACTGTTGTTCTGCTTTGATTTTACTGCTGCTTCTTTTCCCAACCCTTTACAATGTGGCTATAGGGAAATGTTATTACAACTTATTCAGTTTAGTTGGCCTTCATTAAAGGCTAATCGGCTCATGTAATCTATTTTATTTGCTTTTGTACCATTTGCTGTATTGTATCTTCTCAAAATAACATTTCTTAATATTTTTATCAATAATAACTGCAAGTAAACCTGTGAACTTAATAAAAAGCATTCAATGTTCATGTCCCTAAGCATTCAGGAGAAAAAAAGGAAAAAATAGCTTCCCAGAAAATATCATATACAAAGGAATTTTGTCCGTTTTGGGTTTTTGTTTGCTTCTTTGCTTTTTTTTTTTTTTTTTGGTGTTTGTGCCATTTTGCACTCAGAAATCGCTCTTGGCTTGAGGACCATATGGGACGCTGGCTATCAAACAGAGGTCTGTCCTGGATTGGCAGTGTGCAAGGCAAACTACATACCACTGTGCTATTGCTCCGGCCCCATCTTTGCTTTTTTTGGGTTTTGTTTTTGTTTTTGTTTTTTTGGTTTTTGGGCCACACCCGGTAACGCTCAGGGGTTACTCCTGGCTATGTGCTCAGAAGTTGCTCCTGGCTTGGGGGACCATATGGGACACCGGGGGATCGAACCGCGGTCAGTCCAAGGCTAGTGCAAGCAAGTCAGGCACCTTACCTTTAGCGCCACCGCCCGGCCCCCATCTTTGCTTTTTTTTAAATGGAAAGTAGTAAGGGATGAAAAGCTAACATGAAACTAAGTGTTTAAGATTCCTTCACACAGCTTTGTCTTTGGGAAAGGTTTTGTCCATTTGAAACATCTTATAAGCACAAAATTTTTCTTTTACAGGATTTTTATCACCAAATTTTTCTTATATAACTCAATAATATAGAGAGTAGTGCTGTAATGATAATATTACCCTCAAAAGCTTAGTGGTAATAATCTGGAAATTTCAAGACCAAATGTAGAAAGTAGTGTAAAAATAAATTTTAAATAAATTTAAAATTTAGGTTTTAAATTAAAAACTTTACTTTTATTTTTATATAATGGATATATAGATAGACATTTTTGAAAATTTAATAATAATTCTATTTTTCAAATGATATGTTTTTGACACCAAATAAAGATATTTGTGTACAAATAAATATTTTATATCAGTATAATTATCAAGTTTAATGAAATAATATGTATTCCTATCATTAGCTCTCTTTGCTATTCCCTCCTTCCCTATATCTTTTTGAAAGATTAAATTACAAGATACAGATATGGGGATGGAACAGTGGCACAAACATTAGGGCATTTGCCTTGTATGCACTAACCTAGGACGGACCGTGGTTCAATCTCCCAGTGTCCCATATGGTTCCCCAAGCCAGGACTGATTTCTGAGTGCACAGCCAGGAAAACCCCTGAGCCTCACAGAGTGTGGCACAAAAAACAAACAAAAAAGGCACAAATATATACATAACTTTATATATGCTTCTAAAATAATTAATTAATAACAAAAATACATAATCACTAACCATACATGTGGAAGTGGGTGAGTAAAGAAAAAATTGAAAAATGTAGATAAGAAATGTGGGTTGTAAAATACATATTTTAAGAATAAATATGTTTATTTTAAATAAAATGAAATATATGGTAAATAGATATTGTAACTGGTTTCTTTTTTTGTTTGTTTGTTTTTGGGTTTTTTTTGGCCACACCCATGTGATGCTCAGGGGTTTCTCCTGGCTAAGCGCTCAGAAATTGCCCTTGGCTTGGGGAGGACTATATGGGACGCCGGGGGATCGAACCGCGGTCCTTCCTTGGCTAGCGCTTGCAAGGCAGACACCTTACCTCTAGCGCCACCTCTCCGGCCCCGTAACTGGTTTCTTTAAATGATATTTTATTGCAAATTCATTTTATTATAAAGGTTGCTTTTTTCTATTTACAGAAGTTTCGGTAACATATAATAGTGTTAACTTTTGCTTTTCTCTCTCGCACTCTCTATAAACTTCTAATACAGTATAATTTTATATTAAATTGTTTATTTAGGTAGGGAGATAGTATAAGGGTTAGGACAAATTCCTAGTATGTGCCAAATTCTCATTCAATCTCAATAACACAAGGTTCTCTGAGTATTTCCAGGTGTAGCCCAGAGGTTCATAGAGCACTGTTATGATGATATGAGTAATTCCTGCCACCACAGGCCTGAGTAACTCTGCTTCTTCAAGTTCTTGTAGTGAATTGGTGAGTCAGTCTGTTGAAATTTATGGCCTTCATGAGCACTACAAGGGAGAACCCTCATCACCTCCTAGATAATGTCTTAGATATATTCAATATATATGTATTTTTAAAAATTTAAGCTAATGACTTAAGCTAAAATAAATGTGCACTTACTTAACTCCTCATCTTTTAACTTTTAGTATTTGATACAAAAACTTGTATTTAACTAAAAATAAACCGACAGATGCATAATAAAACTGATAAGTTTATTTTCTTTTTTGTTTTATACACTTGGTCAATTAAGTTCAGGGATTACACTTGGTTCTGCATTAATGAATTACTATTGAATCACTTTTGTATTCACAAAATGCTTATGGGATCTGTTAATAATTTTTTCTTTTTAATATTTGTTTTTTTGGGGTTGTTACCTGGTGATGCTCTGAGGTTATTCCTGGCTCTGAGCTCAGAAATCGCTCCTGGGGAATCATTTGGGATGCTAGGGATCAAATCCTCATTAATCCTGGGTCAACCACGTGTAAGGCAAATGACCTACTGCTGTGTTACATCTCTGGCCCCGTATTCATAGATTTTTATCTTTCTATTTTCTAAATATTTAGTAGATTTTATATTATCCATTTCCACTGAAAATAGTTGTTTGAAATTTATACTCTCTTTATGCTTAATTTCTAAAGTTTTAAATAGTATCTCAAGGCCACATTTATATTGCTACTAGATTAATAATATTAAAATGTTATTTGCATTTAAAAGCATGAAATTTTAAATAAATTTGTTTGTTTGTTTGGGGGCCACACCCGGTAATGCTCAGGGTTTATTCCTGGCTATGCACTCAGAAATCGCTCCTGGCTTAGGGGAACGTATGGGACGCTAGGGGATCAAACAGCAGTCCATCCTAGGTCAGCTGCATGCAAGTCAAACCTACCACTATGCCACTGCTCAAACCCCTTTAAAAAACTTTTTCTTCTGAAATTTTCTGTTTTAGTCTTTATTGACAATAAATCAATTTTACTCAGGATTATAAGAAAGCCTCACCATTTGACTTTTAAGATTACTATACTAGGCACAATAGAATATGACATGATAAAACAAATATTTTAGGGCAAATATAAGTGTAAACAAAAAAATGCAAGAAATGTACAAAGAATTATTTTATAGTTTCCTCTCACAATTTTCTTGTTATTAAAATATGAGACTAGCTGGTTAAAATAGAAATTAAGTCAACCATCTAGGCAACTATGTTGTTGTATTTAACTTGAATACTACATATATCTTTAACTATTCGTTATTATTCATTTTAGATTATTCTTTAGTTATATACTACTGGAAGTCATGTTCATAGAATGTACCCAGTAGGTCAACTTTTCGACCACCGATGTCCCCATTTTTCCCCACCACAACCCTTGCCTGTCTCTGGGACATTTATTTGGCTTCTCTCTTTCATGGTCATTGTCATAGTAGTTGTCCATGCAATTAATGGTCTGTCTGCTCACTGCTCTTTCTGATAAGTTTTATATCAACAGATAAATGTCTAAAAGAAACTGTGTGGCCCAAAAGACAAAAACCAAAAAATAAAAAGAATAGTCTTACTCACGGAATTTAAGAAAAATAAAAGACATCATTGTAATAATGTCCAGAGACAATAGAGATGAGAGCAGGAATGTCTGGCTCACGATATGAAGCTCACCACAAAGAGTGGTGAGTGCAATTGGAGAAATAACTACACTAAGATCTACCAAGATAAAGTTAAAGAGTGAGAGAAGTAGAATGCCTGTCTTTAAGGGAGTGGGGGAGGAGGAAAATGGGGGGTCATTGTTGGTGGAAATGTTGCATTGGTGCAGACATGTGTCCTTTTTATGAAAACCAACTACAAACATGTTTGTAATCATGATGCTTAAATAAAGATATCATTTTTTAAAAAGAAATAAATATGCTCAGCTCATGTGTTCTCTGGGCCCATGGTAGGAAAATGTATTTTTTTTAATATTGTGTTATCAGAAGTGCATGGGTTTGACTTGTATTTGCACGTCTCTTGCTATTTCTTTTTAAGTTTTCAAATATTTTCTTGAAGGCAAGTGTGATAGTGTAGAGGATAGGGCTTTTACTTTGTGTGGCCAACCTAGGTCTATGCTCAGCAAGATATATGGTTGCCCCAAGCCCACCAGAAGTGATTCCAGAGCACAGAAACATGAATAGCCCCTGAGCACCACTGTGTCTTAGATAAACAAATCTAAATATAAACAAGAAATAATAGAAAGGAAATGTTTTCTGTGATAAATTTTTCTTTGTTCTAAGCCCGCAGAACAGAACACCATCCGGAGAAATGCATTATTTTTAAACAGTTTACATTAATTGTGCCTATATAGGAAGAACATGCCCATATTTACTCAGAAATTACCCCAAGCTCTGTGCTAGTACCACATTTGGAGGGACTCAGGTCATAATATATAGTACCTAGGATAGAGTGTGAGAAGGCAGTATGTAACTCAAGTATTTTATCTGCTGTACATTCTCTCCAGCCACGTGTGCCTATTTGTGTGGAGACGAATACACAGAACTTCTCACACCCAATTTAAGAAAAAGAATTTTGTTGCTTATATAATATCAGCTTAAAATAAAAGTGATTTTGTCAATCACTCAATTCTCACAATTAATATTGGTAATCTTCTAATTGTCACTTAACAAAAAGAAATGGACACCCAAATATGCTTATGCTAATTTAAATTTTATATATTTAAAGAGAAGATATAAACCAAGTTGTTAATCATCTAACCTTATTTTCATTTCACAACAGGGGATACTTTCATTTAAAATTATGTATTTTAAAGGTTTATTTTACTGTTATTGGCTTTAATAAAAAAATCCTCAGTCACTGACCAAGACAGTTTCCAACATAGACTAAATATTTTAAAGATTAATAGGTCCATATTCTTATTATTAAATACATTAATCACATACATAATATTCACTCATGATTATATTATTTTATAATTTCTGAAGTTATGATTCTTTCTAATAAAATAATAATTCTAATTGCATTATTCCAAGGAGAAGTTTAAGTTCTTCCTGAAATATAATAGTCTATGAGCTATAATGTAAAGTAAGAATGCTATTTCTCTTCTTTCTATTAAGCATCTCAGTGGAGGTCTCTAAAGAGAATAAACAAAGATTATTGAGAAAGAGTATATGTATTATAAAGATTGAAGAAAATGCCAAGTCACAACATTATAAAATATAAACTTTTGGTCATTTTAATTGGACCATATTGATAAATATACTATAAATATAATTGGTAAATATAAATGGTGAGTCTGTTATATGCATATGTTATTGATGTTTAAGCTGTAGTAGATTTGTGTCCTGGGGCATATTTGGTAATTAAATAAAAACAATGCAAATTTTATATATTATACAGTGTACAGAGTATGTAATGTGAATCAGACAATAATCGAGTCTCAAAGATCAATAATATCTGTGTTTTAGAAATCTTGTAGTAGACAATTATGAGTACAAGAATTATAATACTTTTATGTTTATTCAGTTAATACAATTTATTTTTTGCAAGCATCAAAAAATATAGCACTTCACCAGACTTTTGGAAATTCAACAGAGAATAAAATACAGTTATTTCCCAAGCTAATTCACATTCTCATAAAAAGATCTTTAAAGAATACCTGCAGGGAATCTGAGTAAAAATTATAGAAAGTTGAATTAAAACTCTAAGGCACTATCAAAGAATCACTTCTTTCTACTGGAAATTAACTCAATTAACTCAATAGGTGTATATTTAAATTTAAGGTATTAAAATAAAGAGACAAAATCTCATTTGAGTTTAAATTTTGTTCATTTTGATTATTAAAATATTTAGATTTGTATTTACTGTATTTGGACAGAATATAGTTAATTTAATTTGAATCAAATACAGTACATTTAATTTTGACATTGATAACTAATTTTACTTTCACAATAAATAGATAAATAATGGTTTACAATCTGGTTTGATAATGTCAGAAACAATATGTCATATTTATATTTCTTAATATTACCATTTTCCCTTATAGACCTCTGAGTTTATTTATATTAAAAATAGTGAGTAGAAGTGAGGGAACAAAGGATATAAGGCAGGAAACAAACTGACTATTATTGACGTCTTTGTTGTCAACTTTGACTCCAGATTTCCTCTGGACAATAGAAACATCCAAATACTTCTCAGAATGTAAGATAATGGAGTGTCCTGAACCCAGAATATCTGATCAACAATGGTGAGCATGCCTCTCAGATATCTCTCTTAAATTATTCCTGCGATCAAATCAAGCCATATGTTTATTCTTATATAATCCTGGAAGAGGCAATGCGTTATAAGCCAGCTGAGTAGGGAGTTCAGATTATTCAATAGGAGGATGGAAGCTAGGAGTCAGCAGAGTGGTACTAAGACCAGACATACTCAAGAGTAGTCAGAACTGATCCCCATTTATTGGGAGTTCTGCTTCATATTTAAGCAAAAATTTATCAATAGTAGGAAGTTGGGTAGATCAAGTGAGATATGGTTTTTGCTATAGAATAAATATTACGTGTCAGCACAATCATTAGACAATCATCTAAACGTTATATGCATATTGTAAATTCTTTGTCATCAGCTTCATTTACTATAAACATACATCAGAAAAGTACTTATGGGACCGGAGCCATGGCGCAAGCGGTAACGCATCTGCCTTGCCCGTGTTAGCCTAGGACGGACCACGTTCGATCCCCCGGCGTCCCATATGGTCCCCCAAGCCAGGAGCAATTTCTGAATGCCTAGCCAGGAATAACCCCTGACCATCACCGGTTGTGACCCAGACACACACACACACTCACACACACACACACACACACACACACACACAGTACTTATTATTTCCTCTTGGATATGATTCTTGCTAATCAACAGAAATCAGAAATATATTCTTTCCCCTCGGATATGATTCTTGCTAGTTAACTATTAATAGACAGAATACAATCCCATTGTATATTTGATATTATACTAAAGAGCTATTGTAAAAAGAGGGCAGATGTAATTCAAAGACCAAAAACATCTGTAGCCTACGCAATACTAAATAACTGACTAAAACATTAGTATTGATTCTACCAGCTTGAGACAAATACTATTGTAGAGTATTCTATTAGTTTAGAGTAAGTAAAGTTTGTTCCAACAACTTGTTTTAATGCAAGGGGTAAAGACACACAGTTCGTTTATTTGTTCTTCTTTTATGTGCTCAGCATTGTTAATTCTCATTATACATTTAATAATTTTCTCTCCTGCCAAGTGCTAACCTACAGCACAAATAGCCTTTTCTCAGTAGTGTCTGCCAGGACTGTACCTCTTTCTTCAGGGGGGACTAGGCCCACACCACAGCAGTCCTGCTGTTTTTCAGCCATCATGACTGTAGGCCAGGAGCTACAACAGCAACAAAGTTAAATTTAAACAATAGTTGTTAAAGATAAATATGATTTGCATGAATCATTCCATTACTAATAAAGCAGATGAAGTGAAAGTACCTATAAAATGATAAATAGTAAATTCAGAAAAAATTTAAATGGGCTAAAATAAAACAATAGCAGATTATAAGATTAATTTGAGAGTTTCTAATAGAAGAGCAAATAGAGGGGGATTAAATGGGCTAAATAAGTCAACTGTCTAGGAGAGGATTGAGTTGGTTTTTTTTTGTGTTGAATTAAATGTAGCATATACATTGGTTTAAAATAATAGAAACTATAATATTATAATACAATATACATCAAAAACTCTCTATATTTCTAACAGTTACTTAAGAAATGGAGACTTGTTACTAATACAGTACTTAGGACTGGAATGATTATACAATAAATAAAGTGTCTTGCCTACAGTAGACCATAATTCCAACCCAGAAACTACACATTCCTCCAAAGAATGGGTAGGGATCAAAAATTATCCAAAAAAGCCCTCTGAAAACTGATTAGTATAGCCCAAACTTCTCCCATTTATAGCATTCTTCACTTGAATAGTTTCAATTGCTTCCAAAATGATCACGTAATTGTAATACTAAGACAAAATCATCTACAAATATTATCTTTTTTACTTATTTACTTATATACTTTGTCCCAAATATTGATCAAATATAGTTGTCTAATAAAAAGAGAAAATATTTGAGAAATTCAGTTTCTCAGAATTTAGAATTGCAATAAGGTCTAACTAAGGTAGGGACTGAGCTGGAGAATATAGCCATAAAGAAGTTTTTCTATATGATAATATGTAGGAGATAATGGTTTAAAGAAATTATATAAATATAAGATAAAAATTAAAAGTAAATAGATAACATGATTCCAGATTGATAGCTCAATGGGCAGAATGTTTGCTTTGCATGTGGCTTACCTGAGTTTGATCCCTTGCATCCCATATGGTTCTTCAAGCACAGAGAGTAGTAACTCTTGAGCACAGAGTCAGGAGTTATCCCTGAGCACTGTTAATTTGTGATGCATAAACAAAAACAAATAAAAAGGTAGAAGGATAATAAAATAACATATAATCTTGAAAAAATAAAAAATTAAACATCATCAAACAGAACCATATACAAATTTTTCATCATAATAATATTTAAAAATCTGTGGGTTTTTTTTTTTTGAGTGGGGGGGGTGGAGGCACACCCAGCAGTGCTCAGGTATTATTCCTAGCTCTGTGCTCATGGATAACTCCTACCAGGCTAAGGGAACCATATGGGGTGCTGAGAACCACATTGACTGTGTACAAGGCAAGAATTTTAGCAGCTAAATTATTACTTCAAAAGTGTTCTAGTTTTAGACTATTAAGTCATTAAGTAGTCTGAGAGAAACGTTAAACTGTTGTTTAAAATCTGCTTCTAATGAGCCAGACATGTACTTAGTGATGGTGCTTGTCTTTTATTGTAAAGATCTGAGGATAATTCCTGGTACTCCCCCTTAAAAAAGGGGGGGAAAACAAAATCCCAGAAATTAAATATATATTTTTCTCCAAAAAATTATCCCAAATAAAGTAAATAAACATAGCTCAAAGAACAGAGAGAATGATTTGCACATGGGAAGACATCCTAGGACCTTCCTCCTGAGTCTCTGAGTACCAGTGAGTTCCAAGCACTGATTCAAAGGTAGATAAACATAAAAATCTCTCATAAAGGGCCGGGAAGGTGGCGCTACAGGTTAGGTGTCTGCCTTGCAAGCGGATGGACCGCGGTTCGATCCCCCGGTGTCCCATATGGTCCCCCAAGCCAGGGGTGATTTCTGAGCGCATAGCCAGGAGTAACCCCTGAGCGTCAAACGGGTGTGGCCCAAAAAAAAAATCTCTCATAAATTTCTCTCTTAAATTATTATTATGGGTTAACTGAGAAAGTCTTGATAGCTCTGACATTCAAGAATGAATCAAATGATGAATATAATGACTAGGGCCAGAAATAGTGTTATGCTTTATTGTCACATGCTCAAAGTTTTTGAGTTTTATTTCCTAAAATCAACTATATTTTCTCAGGAATTAGAAGAAGAAATTTTTAAAGATAAAAAATAAAGAAGAACATTTTTTGGAAGTGCCTTTCCAAGTCAAATGGCTCCAGAATTAATAGAATCCCACCTTCCCTCATAAACTGATCCTCTGATGCATACTCCATCTATCTACAAACCAAAGCTTAAGATTTGGGCTGTTGGTGAGAATGGAAAACAGAACAAAGCACCCTAGATTTTGAGGTAAAGAAAATGGTGCTATTCTTTCTATAAACCTGAGGTAGATGATTGATAAATGAGATATATAGAAGATAGATAGATGATAGCTAGCTAGCTAGATGATAGACAGATAGATGATAGATAGGTAGATAGATAAATGATAGATAGGTAGGTAAGTAGATAGGCAGATAGATCTGACATACATTTCAGTGAAGTTCTGAATTTGTCTCATGTTTAACTAGCTCTCGACAACATTGGAACCGAACATTTTAATAATAATTTTATTCCAAAATGATATTATAAATTCTTATTTTCTTTTTTTATTATTTAGAAAAATATTAAATATAATTTTGTTTAGCTTGACAGAGTTGTAATTGTTGTTATTGGTTGTATAGAGAGCCACAGAACAAACAGATTGCAAGAGATGGAATGAGAGAGAAAGACAGTGAGAGAGACAGAGAGACACAGAGAGTGAGAGAGAGAGCAAGAAAGAGAGAAAGAACTCTATAATAATAATGATAAATGGATAGAAGTCCACATAAGTGCATTCACAGTGTGGAGTCTAAAGTCCTGAGTTTATACAATTTTCCAGAATTGCTTTCTATTCTTGTAGATGGGAATGACCAGAGAAGACAAATAATAAAGTGAAATATCTTTATTTAGGGAATGTGAGAGAAGGAAAAAAGATATCACCTGAAGAGTGAGTATGACTCACTCATTATCACCATAACGAGGCAATTACACACCCAATTTGGAATGTAGATAACTCCAAATATTTTGTGTGCCTCATCAAGCAAAGGAGACACACGTTGGGGAAGGATTCTAGAACAAGAATGAATGTACCACCTGAAATAAAGACAAAAAGAGAGATACCCAGAAAAACAGTGTCCAAGATTTGAAGACAATGTGTACTTCTTGTTTTTTCCAGTAATTTTATATAATTTCCTATGTTTTCCTTATTTGGGTTTCCATTTCTAAGGGCTCTACAGGAAAACAAATCAATAGACATTCATGGGTCCTTTCTGGTTTAAGCTTATGTTTGCAGTCTGGTTCTGGGCCTTAGGGCAAAACTTTTTAATGACATTTAGTTTGGTTTAAATAATTTTGAAATTCATTGTTAAGGATACTCCTATCTATTTCCTTTTTCTTAATTAATAATAGAAAATATAAATCTCAGAAATTAATACTTTTTTATATGATCTCAGAAAGTTAAAGCTGTTGTGGTCTATAACATCTAAACATTTTATAATCCCTTACTATGTAAATTATCTGTACCTGTCCAAATTGTGAAAATTATGATTCTAGCAAAAGTGTATATTTCATGTGATTTCATGTATTTAATATATATAAACTATATATGTTACATTACATAGATACATTAAATACATATATATTACTTTGGGGTCATATATGGCTGTGCCCAGGGAACTCCAGCTCTGTATTCCTGGACATGGTAATTTCTGAATGACACATATGTGGTGACAGGTATCAAAACTGAATCTGCACCTTATCTGCTATACAGTCTCTTCTGGGTTCATGAATACAAACTATTTTCAAGAAAATGAAAATAAAATAACTGTTGAAGTTATTTTATAAAATGTATGAAGAAAATTGGCATAAATTTTATATTTAATTCATCTATATTCATCTCTTTTTTAAAGAAATTGATTGATTGAATGATTAGATTTTTGGGACACACTCGGTGGTGTTCAGGAGTTACTCTTGGCTCTGTGCTCAAAAATCTCTCCTGGCAAGCTCTGGGGATCATATGGGATGTCAAGTATTGAACCGGGTTCATCCTGGGTCAGCCACATGCAAGGCAAATGCCCTACCACTGTGCTATCTCTCCAGCCCCTAAATTCTTCTCTATTTCATCCACTGTTATATGCAAAGTATAATATATATTTATGATATGCACTTAAAATATTGAATGAGGAGCTGGAGCAGTGGTGCAGCTGTAGGGCATTTGCCTTGCATGCTGCTGACCTATAACGAACCCTGGCATTCCATAGGGTCCCCAGAGCCAGGAGCGATTTCTGAGCGCATAGCCAGGGGTAACCCCTGAGCGTCACCGGGTGTGGCCAAAAACAAACAAATAAACAAAAAATTGAATGAATGACTGTCCCTCCAGACAGTACAAATTAAGTGATGTATTTGTTTATCTAATTTTGATAAAGGACTCTAGTATAAATATGTACTTAGAGCTTATAGTGTAGACAGATTAAACATATCTATTTTCAAAAGCTTCATTTAATTCTTCAAATTAAAAATGTATTAATTTTCTTTTAAGTACATAAATAAATAATGGCTTTGGAAAATATTACAATGAATTTATTTAAGCCATATATATAATTTTACATCCCAAACACAATTGTAGTATAATTCTCTTAAGTATTAAAATTTCTACAAAATTGTTATTAATAAAAATAGCGAACTCCATTGGTAAAGATAATTTAATTGTTCTAATATATGGACTATTATTATAATTAAATGCATACTTATTTTTCTCAACCTTATTTGAATAGAATTTTAACATTTTTTATTTTAATGTAAGGATGGAATATGCAAATGAACACCATGTAATATTTATGTAATGAACTTGTAGTAGATTTTCTGTAAACTCCTCTAGCATCTAAGTAACTTACTGGTTTTATTATACTACTCTCAGCTAATTATACTAACATTATGCTAATAATTTAAAGAGTAATTTAATTTAAACTGTAATATAAGCAATCTTTATTAGCATATATATTATCTGTCAAATTTTATTTTATTTACATGTACATTTAACTCGCTAATTGAGTTGATATATAGAAATCTATATTTTATGCAGATTAAAAAGTCACTATAACAGTGGTATATTGGAATACTACACAACTGTTAGAAAAAATGAAATCATAAAATTTTCTTATTCATGAATGAAAATGGATAGTATTATTCTGAGTGAAATGAATAAGAGGGAGAAGTACAGACATAGTATAATCTCACTCATTTTTGGAATATACAAAAATAAAAGATAGTATGGCAATAATATCTAGAAAAAATAGAGATAAGGGTCAGAAGGATCAGTGGAAGGGAGGAAGATTAACATAAAGATTGGTGAGTGAAGTTAAGGTGAAGAGTCCACTATAACAATGATAATTGGAACTGATCATTCTGGACAAAAAAATAGATGCTGAAAGGGGATACAATGGTATCCATGGTACCCCTTTATTATCAATAGTGTAAATTTGGTGTCAGAAAAAACAGTGAGAAAAAGTGAGAGTGAGAATGAGTGAGTGAGTGAGAGAGAAAAGAGAGAGAGAAGTAAAATGCCTGCTCCAAAAAAGGTGGAGATGGGAGGAATACTGGGGACACTGGTGGCAGGAAATGTGAACTGGTGAAGGGTGATGTACATTGTATGATTAAAACCCAAACATGAACAAGTTTGTAACCTAGGTGCTTAAATAAACTAATTATATATATATATATATATATATATATGTGTGTGTGTGTGTGTGTGTGTGTGTATTTAAAAAAAGAGAAAGTACCTTTATATTTAAAAAAAGTCATTAAAACATAAAACACATTTAATATTACATATGTTATATTGGTTTGAATATTACTTAAGTGGTTCTTAGTGACATTATTAATTTAGTTATTAGGAATAAATTCTGATAGTGCTCCAAAAACCATCTGATGCTGGGAATTGAATCTGGATATCATGCATGGAAACTATGTGCTCAGCCATTGAGCATTATGGCATACATTTAATAATTCTAAGAACTTCTTATACACTATTCTAATTGTAAGTAAATATTAAAGAAAGCAATTCAATAGTTTTTTAAAATCCAAAAATTTGAATATTTAAATAGAGTAATAGGTAAGCAAATATAAAAATACTTGTATTTTTTGGTCTCCATGATATTACATATTTATTATTTTTACATGTGCTATCTTCTATAGAACTTATGTCAAAATATATGCCTTTGAAATAACTTTTAAAATAACTTTTGTAGCATATAGATATAATTATAAAATATTTATATTTTATCTATTTATAGAATTATTATTAAATAATTTATTATAAAGAAATTGTATATTAATTAGCATTGTTATACTTTAATTTGCTTCAAAAGTCTATTATATAAAAATTTAAAATATATTTCCAAATTTAATAATTGTAAAATTAAAATTAATATATTTTAGCAAAACAAAATATTCAAGTATTTAGTTAAGTACAAAGCCATATGTTAAAACTTATTCAAATTCTTTCTAATATTAGACATTGAAGATCTACTCTTAACAAAATCTAAAATTTAGTTTACCTTAGTAATTCTCAAAGCCCATTCACAAAAATTCTATATTCTAAAAACTTAGTATTAACTCTTTCCGATGCAAACCTTAAATTCTCAGTCTTTTTACCACTCCCTAGCTAGCCCTATGTAAGGTCATAATGCTCATTTCTGCACCAAATACTAATATTGAATTCTGTTTCATTCAGAAAGTTGCTTGACTTAATTCACCTGGAGATCTACAAGGTTTAATTTGCTTATTACTTAGAGCCATCAAATTCCTACAAAAATGTCCATTGGGTAAAAAATAAATAGAATCACAAATTACTAATATTTACTTTGAAATAAAAATATTTTTAAATTTACTCAGTTGACGAGTTATGTTATCCTTCCATCAAGTATAAATGGTTTAGTCAAAATATGCTACACATGATTTATGCTACACATAACTACACATAGCATAGCATACTCTCATTTATGATTAAAACAGATCTGATTTAAGCTGTTAAGATTTTAACAGCTTCTGTTCTTTTTGAATTTTTTCACAATGATGTCAATTAGATAGTGTAAAGATAATACATCACATATATTTCAAGTGATATTAATGATTTATATTTGCTATATTTTAATCATCATATTTCTTTCCTTTTGACCCTTTGGAAAAGCCAATTAATAGAGAATTCACATCTCTTCCATTGGAGCTGGTTGGAAATTTATATCGCACAGATCTCTATGTAATGTAAGAAATTCCCTCCATATAAGTCTAGAGTACAGACAGGGGTGGGGTCAGGAGGAGGGAGACTTGGGACATTGGTGATGAGAATGTTGCACTGGTGAAGGGGTGTTCTTTACATGACTGAAACCCAACTACAATCATATTTGTAATCAAGGTGTTTAAATAAAGATATTAAAAAAGAAAAGACTGCCTACTGGGAAAAAAAAAGAAATTCCCTCCATTAACAACTCATAATGAGTTACACAGGTAAACTCATACCTGTGTAAAATCAAATCGTTGTAATCTGTCTCAGCCACCTCTGTTCTGTTTGTACCAGCTGTTCTCCCTTGTATGTGAACACTAGTATGATAAACTTACTATTATTTGAGCAGTAATTGATTGTTCTTATTGTGTCCAGTATTAATAGGTTTGACATTAACACAATCTTGAATGGTTGTCATTCAATCTGAAAACAACCAAATAAACAGGTTATTGACAGATGAATATTTATAGTAATGGGATTAATTAATTATTTTTGAATGAATAAATTCTTAAAATATATTAATAAAACAAAACATAACTTCTAGTTGCAAACACTTTAAAATACATTTCTTTTATGTTTATTTAGGGGAGCTGGAGTTACACACAGTAGTACTCAGAATTAATTCTTTGTGTTCTGGGGGACCATATGGAATGCTGAAGATGGAACAAGATTGGCAAGTAAACAACTCATTATTTTTCTGGCTCCAAGATGTCCTACTCTTTTAATAAGAAAAATATTGAAACCTAAATGTTTGATTCTTACCTTATATTTTTACTTTGTAATTCAAATGTACTTTGCTTATTGGTACAATAATAGGAAAGGACACAATATAATTGATTTTTAAATAATAAACATAGCAAGCAACCAATAAAAGGGTTTGAAAAAATGAACATTCGTTCTTTCAATATATTTTATTCTTAATAAAATCAACATGTATTGTTTATTCAGGTATTTTTAAATAAAATAAATTAAATCAGACTTGCTATGATCATACTATTATTTTTATAATTTATAGAGTATTTTGTGAAGTTGTAAGATAAATCATGCATACTTTTAAAATCTAAATCCACATTCAACTGAAATTAAAATATAAAATGAGAGAAAAATTCAACAAAGCATGTTAAAGTTTGAGTCAACAGAATTTTTTTTTTTTGGGTCACACCTGGCAGTGCTCAGGGGTTATTCCTGGCTCCAGGCTCAGAAATTGCTCCTGGCAGGCACAGGGGACCATATGGGGCGCTGGGATTCGAACCGATGACCTCCTGCATGAAAGGCAAACGCCTTACCTCCATGCTATCTCTCCGGCCCCGAGTCAACAGAATTTTTATTTGTATTTTGATTTTGCAAAATAACATGGATATAGAACTGTAATTCATAATCTTAATAAGAAAATAATTTCACTGATAAATAGCAAAGTTCTCAATCATTCTACTCTGAACAAACTCTGATTCTTTACTGAGCATGTTTTTTATTCACAACATAGTAATATTCCACTTATATTCTATATTCTAAAATGAAATATATACACGCGAAGAATTTATTATTTTCTAACAAAATTTTATTGATCTCCCCACGTAAAAAGTAAAATAGATTACTATAAAGCATATTGTTTGTGAATATTTTTGTAGCTTTTTGCCTCTGATGGAGCTATTATCTTTAGGGTGCATTGCTTTTTATTGTCTTAACTTTCTCTTTAATTAATGTGCAGATATTAATCAGTATTGTGGTAAGATTAAGTGTATACAACAGGTTTTACAAATCTTTATGAGATAATTAAAATGTTGTCACCAACTAATAAGTCCTAAAACTAAGCAATCTTCTGGGGTTCCTTGGAAAGGAGGGTACACAGAATTCTGCCAAGGGAGACAGAGGCCAAAGACACAAGTTGGGTTCAGGTTCTGTTCCTTTTATTCAAAGCAAAAGGTGAATATTTATATTCTATTTCTTGACAAGTCTTAATTTTCAGACAAAACTAACTTACCAAAAGGCATTAGGGCAAATTGTTCAAGGCATATTCTGACGCAGGGCAGTTTTGCTTTAGAAGCCACTTTTTTAACTTTTAGAATGTCAGCTGAAGTTATATCTCAATTAATATTTATGCTACATCCCCCTTTTTCCTGAATACCTCGTGGACAGGCAGGCAACAAAAGGTTTTTTCGGCCCTAATGCCTGTGAATACTGGATATTGTCCAGGCCTGCTTTCTTAGAGGTGCTACTTTCTCTAGACATCTATAAGAGAAATATAGGAGAAAATCTGAGAGAAAATACTGTCAGGCGTGTTTATATACTGCTGACTTCTATGATTGATTATTTGTATTGAGAATTTCTCTGAAGTACATTTAAACCTCACTAAAAATGAATCAATATTTACCAATAAAAGATTATGGAACTTTGAAGGAGACAGACAAACTTGAGATTGGTCTCTTACTACATGAAAAAAATTCCTATTAGTGTATAATCTTGTGACTGAAGAACAGGATAGCATTATTTTTTTCTGAATATTTAGGCATCTATAATTGGTTTTGGTTTAGTTTAGGTATTAGAATACTGTCTTAAAAATACTTTTTAAGGCTATACAGGTGTTGGTATACAGCAAGAGAAGGCTTCCACTAAGTTCAGTAACAGCACATAAAGCACAGCTGAATTACATCTACTGTTCTGTTCAGCCTAATATATTCCTGGTAACATTTTTAATATTTTAAAATATTAAATATTTAAAATAAAATAAAAAGATTCAAAAATATTCTTGCTTTCACTATTCTATTCAGACTAACTATAGCACATGCAGTTTTTTTATCTTTTATATTTCTATTTTTATTTTTTTATAATTTTTATTTTAATCATAGTGGTTTACATATCGTTCACAGTAATAATTTAGGTACATATTAACATTGAATCAGGGAAATTCCCATCACCGAATTGTCCTCCCTCCACCTCTCCTTCCGTCCTGCCTCCCATAGCCTCCACCCTCACTCCGGGGCTATTAGAATGAGTGGTCCCCTCTGTGCCTAGCTTACTACTTGGTGATCTTACAACTGTTTGGTCATGGTTCCTCCATTATATCCCCCTCTAATTGGGAGGCGGGACTAGATAGTGAAAGTTATGTGGTTTTGTTTGAAGAAGAGAAAAGTAATAAAGTGGGGCAAAAATCAAATACGCCGAAAATGTGTAGAGTCTTTCTAGAGGCTCTCATCCTCGGTTTGAGAGACGAAGCATATGCAGATTTTAATTCTTTCTGATCAGTCTGGTACAACCAATAAGTATATTTGCTTATAGGTTACTTATGAGGAGTGGGCTTTAGGTTAAGTCCACTAGAATGTATTTAATTCAATCAGCTACAGAAAAATAATTTGTCTCTGCCTTCACCTTGAATCTTGCTAGATAACTGAATAGTATTGGCTTGTTCTTTTGCATAAATTCAGTAAATCTGGAGAAATCTCCATTTGGGGCTCCCATTAAGAGGGCTCTGGGGTACGGTATATGATTTTTAAGCTTTTCTATCTACACGAGGAATAATCCACACAACAGAGAGGAAAATTTCCTGCCTATATTTAGGTAAATCAATAATATCATAAAATGTCAAAAATACTAAGGGTGCCAAAAACAGACAAAAAGAAAACCTTTTTCAAATTTACAGAACACACAGAATAACCATTATGCGTATAAAGTTTAAATTCCATTTGAAAGCCTTGTTTTCTTATAATTTCTATATATCCAATCTTCTAAGAGTAATGTAACATGAGTTTAGAGCATTTAAACTCATTTTTCCATGGAATTATTTACACAAAACATTAGGTCATTTCTAATTTAGAGAGATATTAATAATAATCATTCAGTTTGATTATACAGTTTCTTTCCTTAGTACACAACCTCAAACTTTCTTCACATACTTTACGTTTATTCTGTAACTTTCCTCCATTCCTATTTGCAACCAAATGATCACGACTTTACGAAGTTCTCTTGATTTTTCCAACATTCATAACTGCATTATTTTTATGGTATAAATCACACACCTACATTTGATTTATTAACCTCCTTTTCTTCTTATCCTCCAACAGTCCTGTCATTCTTTCTGTGACCAGCACCCATTTTGGAGCACTGAACAATTTGTCCTTTATGATATTAGTTATCATAATTAATTAAAATTTAGAACATTCATTTATCTTTTATTTATTAAATCAGCTATATAGAATTATCTCCTTTTGGGGGGGTTTTGGTTTTGGGGCCACACATGGTGACGCTCAGGGGTTATTCCTGGCTATGATCTCAGAAATCACTCCAGGGTACAATTACTATAAAGTACCATGACATTCAGAGAGCATTTATAATATTATCATAACCCATTAATATTTTTACATTATATAAAGATATCTATGACCAAAATTAAATTTGATAACTGGTGACAAAACTATTATGAAATAGTTATCTCAACAATATCAAGTACTAACAAAATTACAATATTATTCAAAAAGGGTAACCACAATAATTTGTAACATTTTCCACATGATTTTTTATTTTTAAAAACCTTTAAAGTCAAAAATTTTTCTCATAGAAATATGGAAAAGTCAAGATTTTTAAAACTACTTTTTGTAGCAACTTGGCTTAAATTTAAAATGACCAAAGTGTCTCTTTTCTGTTAGTCTGTTATTTAGAGATGGTACCTAACAGTTGCTTAATAAATGTTCTTGCTCAAAAAATTTATGAGTGGCAGGTGGTAAAAAAAAGAAAGGAAGTTCAATGTTCTTATCTTAAGGTTTTCTCAGCTTTTGCTCTAGAGGCACTTGTTGAGGCTTCTTCATTTTTTCCCCTCCATACCATCTAATCATTATCATCAAAGAAATTTTATTTCCTAGAACAGCTTTGTCCCATTTTTCTATATAACTATTTGCCTTCTTAACTCAGTTTATATCTACTAAGGGGTCCTGGGCACCCTGAAAAGGTCTTATCAGGGCACCTAAGAAATAAAAATAAAGGAAAAAGGGCAGAGAAAGATAGCTTAGCTTTTATGATGGTTCCATATTAGGAGCCAATAAAATATTTTTAAAATCATAATTGCTTTCTACTTATTGTTTCTATCCAAGGTACATATTATCTGCAATATGTCTGCAAGATATAATGAAAATTTCTTTAACAGACTACTCTTCCAGGATGAGTAAGAAAACTTATCTCCCTAGGGAAAGTAAATATTTAAAGAAAGAATATACCTAGTTTTCAGCTACTTGGAACATAAAAGAATGATTCAGGCTTTCACACAACTCTCACTGCAAACTATATATTCATTCTTCTGTCTATAAGAATCTTAAAATGTGCAAAACATATGTTTCTGAGGAGATATTCTTTATCTTTAAAGCATTACTATTCCTTTGCACTGTAGGTTCAAACTGCAGATTTTTAAAAAATCCAGGGAAAACTGTATTCTTAGCATATCTTACAAAGTGTTTTCAAAATACAAAATGAGTTTCTTTGTTATTATAAAATTAAGTTAGATAAATAGGTTGAACACAGATTTTTTTTAATTTGGTTAATTTTTCTTTTTTACATTACTGCTGAGACCTTTTTTCTAAAGCAAAGCTTCTGGGCATCCAAAAAAAAAAAACAGACAAAAATATATTCATGTGAATAAGGCAATTGCATAAAATTCATTTTCAGTGTTTAAATAACTAGGTCCCATTGTTACAGATTTTCTGAGAATTATGAATTGTCAGATGGCATACACCAGACATCTTCAAAAATATTTAGTGAAATTGCCCTACAGATACTGATTTAAGATTATAGTAATTTAGTTTGGTTAGGATGAAAACTGAACAGTTGTGGTTAAAGAAATATGTTAGTTAGCTTTATTTTATATCAAGAGGTGATAAAATAGTTTTTATAACTTATTCAAAATTATTTTCATAATACACCATTGAGCTGAATTAAAATGATAAACTTTATCCTTTTGGTTCTCTGCTAGACCCTTCATGTCCTTATCTGACTCTAATAAATGAGACATCTTCATATCAGCTCTAAACATTGAAAACATAACTGTTAGGCTACCTTTGCCCATAATTGATTTAAAACTGCAATTTGTAAGAAACAAGGAGAATAGCTAAATAGCACCCAAATTGAAAAGTATAAATCATCCTCTTAGCAAGAATTTGCTGTTACCTTGTCTCCAGGGACAAACCATTGCACATCTCTGACTGACAATTCTTCTCACATTCTCTGCTATAGTATTGTATCCCATTACTAAAAGATTTTTTTAAGACTAATAAACATAAGTTAAATATTTTGGGACTGGCATTTGATTACTCCATAAAGATAATGCCATTGATTACTATTGAAAGAACATTTAAAAATACACTGACACATTTTAAAAATATTTTATTATTATATAATTATACATTGATACAGCAATATATACTTTTCACATCTACTTGACAGTTATGTTAAAATGTAGAAGGAAAAAATGATCAGTAAATTGTAACTTATTTGTATTTGTATTTGAACAGAAAATGTTTCCTTGTAGCAAGACAAGCTAACCTATGACAATGGGAAAGAAAAATATTTTATATTAATGGGACCAAAATGTTATGTATAAAGCAGATCTTAATGGCTGTATTACTCTTTATGTGGGCCTCAAAATATGGAGAAAGGGGGGTTTAAAAAACACCATGGGTGACAATACCAAACATAAGACTTCAAGGATAATAATTCATCTAAATTAGTAAGAAACTAAGGAGTATTTGTGTTTCAAAATTTAAGAAAACTTTGTTATCTTGCAAAAAAATCATTTGACCAGGTTACAGCAAAATTGAAAGTCTAATATTACTCTTTATTTAGATTTAACCCATGTTGTTACAGCAAAATTATATTTTCAACATGAATAAATCTATTAATATTTCATGATGTCAAATGACTTAATGTTTCATTTTTCTATTATTTTGTTAGTCATAAGCTTAATACAATTGCAAAGTTAGCCTAGGGCTTTGTCACAGTAGTATTCTACCAACAGCTTGCATAGTTCAAAGTCATGCACTAATGTTGTAGTGTTATTATCTTCTGTGGTATTGTAGCCTGTAAAAGATGCACAAGGTTCTATATAGTGTTCTATATAGTTCTATATAGTCAGACTTGGGACTATGAAAATGTGAGGCATATGCTCCAGCTATTTAAGATGTTTCTATAATTTCTAGTTTTGTTTTGAGATACACACAATTATATAGTAAAGTAACCATCTTAAAATTTTCTCTTTATCTAAATATAATTAAATACATGGTAATTTTAAATAAAATACTATATAATTTGCTTTAAATACATCACAAAAACATTATTAATCAGAGTATATTATTTTTTAAATATATTTATACTTTACTATTCTTAACACAATGTTATTTATAAATTCTTTAATCAAAGTAAACTCTATTTTCTCCAGACACAGATAAAAGTCAAAGATGATTTAGTAAGTTTTTTATTAGTGAATAAATTAAATAAATGCTGAATGTATAACACTATACTTTTTACAATTTATATAATAAGAGAGTTAAAAATGAAACCTGTTTGATAGCCAAGGTTTATTTGAAATTTCTAAGAAAGCAAAGGTGATAGATATTGTTATTTGATTTAGGACCACACATCTGTCTGCTTAGCTCTGTGCTCAAGAATCGGTCTTGACCTGAAATAGGAAGCTTTATGTATTGTTGGGGAATGACTCATTGTACATACTAGCCCAAATTAAAAAATAAAAATTGAAGATCCCACACATAATGGGATCTTGTAATATCTGGTAGCTGGAGCACTCCTGTTCTGGCTAGAATCTCTAAAATGGGACTAAGAAGTGCAGTGATAGGGCATAGCAATGCTTGTGGACCACTGGCTAGCCCAGCAATATTGAGGATTGTAGGATTAATTGTACAACATCAATCTTTAATTATTTTATAGTAACTTTAGAATTTGAAAGAAATGAAGTATTAAAGTATCTTACTATTACAAATTAATCTCATTAAATATCATTTTCTATCTTTGAGATAAATAATGATAACTTCTTTGACTTGTGAAATCTATTTTAGGATTCTTAAGAAATTTAAAATTTTGAGGTTTTTAAATATGATATGATATAAATCAAGGTAGTTTGCTGGTTTTAATTTGTAAGAAAAATATGGAATAATGTGCATAATTATTTTCTTTCTCCAATTATTTAATTAATTTTATTATAACTCAATATATAATTTTTAAACTTCTCATTTTGAAGAACACAAGTTTATCGTAATTAAACTTAAGCATAAGGGTAATATTTTTTTTCTTCTTGTTTGGATATATTAAGTAAAATAATTCTAACATTTTTGGTTTTTGTTTGCTTGTTTATTTATTTGTTATTTCTTAAACTTATTTGTGTGGGTTTTTTTTGTTTATTTTGGGCCACACCCGGCTTCCAGCTTCGGTCATGATTTAATCCTGGCTCTGCGCTCAGAAATTGTTCCTGGCTCTGGGGATCAGATGGGATGCTGCGTCAGCTGTGCACAAGGCAAACGCCGTACCACTGTGCTACCACTCAGGCACTCAACTTAATATTTTTTAAAGCAAAAATGGGCATGTTTATGGTCTATAAATTCAGAGCAGGTCTAAATTAGTAAAGAAAATATTAATTAAAAATAAAAAAACTTGAGCCAAAGAGATAGTAAAAGAAATAATGCGTTTTCTTTACAGGATTGATCCTGAGCATCACATATGATTCCCTGTGCATATTCAGGAGTGATCCCTGAGTACAGAGTTAGGAGTAAGACCTGAACAGAGCTGGCTGTGGCCAAAAAAAGGCATGAATATATCATTTAATAGAGCAAATTTTGAACAAATATGAAGCTACCTCTGCCAAAGCTTATCTTTACATTAAAGAGTATATGTTGATATTACACACACACACACACACACACACACACACATCCATGCACACCCTAGTTGGTTTGATAAAAAAAATCTTGCTTAAATGCTCTCTGTTTTAGACAAAAAAAAATACCAGAATATTTCTAAGTAAAGAAGCTAGAGAAAAATGTCCTCATTAAAAAAAATTCTCAAAGTGACTTATTAATTTAGGTTGTACTTTTAAAAATAATGGCCAAAAGGCACATGAAAAAATGCTCCACATCACTAATCAGTAAGGAGATGCAAATCAGAACAGCTATGAGGTACCACCTCACACCACAGAGATTGGCACACATCACAAAGAATGCAAACAAGCAGTGCTGGCGGGGATGTGGAGAGAAAGGAACTCTTACCCATTGCTGGTGGGAATGCCGTCTAGTTCAACCTTTATGGAAAGCGATATGGAGATTCCTCCAAAAACTGGAAATCGAGCTCCCATACGATCCAGCTATACCACTCCTAGGAATATACCCTAGGAACACAAAAATACAATACAAAAACTACCTACATTCATTGCAGCACTATTTACCATAGCAAGACTCTGGAAGCAACCAAGATGCCCTTCAACAGACGAATGGCTAAAGAAACGGTGGTACATATACACAATGGAATATTATGCAGCTGTCAGGAGAGATGAAGTCATGAAATTTTCCTATACATGGATGTACACGGAATCTATTATGCTGAGTGAAATAAGTCAGCGAGAGAGAGAAAAACGCAGAATGGTCTCACTCATCTATGGTTTTAAGAAAAATGAAAGACATTCTTGCAATAATTTTCAGAGACAAAAGAGAGGAGGGATGGAAATTCCAGCTCATTTCATGAAGCTCACCACAAAGAGTGATGAGTTTTGTTAGAGAAATAACTACATTGAGATCTATCCTAACAATGAGAATATATGAAGGAAATAGAAAGCCTGTCTAGAGTATAGGTGGGGTGTTTTGGGGAGTAGGGAGATTTGGGACATTGGTGATGAGAATGTTGCACTGGTGATGGCGGGGGTGTTCTTTACATGACAAAAACCCAAACACAATCATGTTTGTAACAATCAAGGTGTTTAGATAAAATATTATTTAAAAAATTTATTTCAAAAATTAATATAATATGTGATTTGGCACTCACGAAAGCAATTATATGGTTACCAGCTTATTATAAATCTTACTTAAAACGATTGATTATATTATATATGTAACAATTATTATGTTTAACAATTATATAGTGATCCCTTTAATACCCAGAAGAAGATGAGATATAGCACAGATTTTCATAATTTTGTGTCCTCATTGAAGTATTATGAGATAGATTGTGGGAAGTCTGATTTTAATCTGAGTTATACATCTAAAGCATGAAAGGAAAAGCACACAGAAAAAGCAGTTTTCTCAAACTTTTATTATAAAAAAGCAAGTGAAAGCACCGTAATATTGGTGTGAATGTAAGGAATAACAATTCATTTAAAGATTTATTTAGAAAACTTGTTTAAAAAATCTTCCAATAATTTCTATTACTGGTAGATATAAAAATCTTGTGTTAATCACAATAAAAATGAAGCCATAAATGGTGTAGCAGCACTATAAGAATGAAATATATTTTAGACCTGAGGATACTCAGTGTGGCCCCAAATTACAATGGCCTAAATGAAGTTATTGAGTAGATTGTAGGCACAGAGAATACTCCCAACCCTGTGTTCTGGGCTTATATGTCCAGACTGGGATAGACTTATTAGCAAAGAAAAAGTCAATGTAATAATATATACACAGATACTATGACTATGCAGGCCCCACTTGGATACATTATAAAGAATTTTCATCTCTCCAAAAAGGAGATAACTGTATCTGATAGTCTCAGCTATAGATGATATGTTTACAAATAAACATATAACTGTATGATACTTTGTGTAAATGCTTGTGCTTGTACACATACAGAATTCTCAACCCACATCCCAATTAAATTTATATGTTCATATAAAGGAAAGGAAAGATTTCTTTTTCTATTAGGGTAAGGTCAAAAGCTTAGGGAGTAACAATCTCTTGTTTGATTAGGAGAAGGGCAAACATACAAGGTAAAAGGCAAAAACTTCACTTTAGTCTTCAGAACCGTTAACGACCTTAGTCTCATATAGCAAAGTGGCAAAATTGAAAAAGGCCTACAGTGAACATCTTTTAAAGAGCCTATCTGAACTCTTTTCTGGAGACTGATCCCACAAGGGCAACTATTGATCAGACAATCTCAGCTCGCAAAATTGGATGGCACTCTTTGGGAATATAATAACCCCTTATGTACTTCCCATTTAGTCTGATGACATCAAAAATTCAGAAAATTATATAGCAACAATCACAATAAAGATAATGTAAAAATTTTTCTTTCCACAATTCAAGTTTATTGCTATCTTTTGGGTTCTCACTTCTTAAATTTACCACAGAAAATAAATGTAGATTGGAGTAAAGGAATATAGAAAGCAGTTTTAATAGAATAGTAATTAAAATTCAGGCATAGCCTTAAAAGTCTTGCTTTTAAGTAAGAAATTTTGCAAAAAGTATAAATGCTGAATTGGACTCAGAGTGTGGATATATACATTACTACCGATATATATTATACAAACATATATTTTGTAGAAGTAATGTTATTTTAGCCAATATATAATACATATTATATAAATAATATATCAAAAATATATTATATATACTAGCTAGAATAAAATTTCTTTTTTGTTTATTTGTTTGTATTTTGGATCATACCCAGTGACTTTCACCATGGCTATGCATTCAGAAATCACTCTTGGCTTGGAGGACAATATAGAAAGCTGGGGAACGAACCAAGGTCCATCCTGGGTCAGCCATGTGCAAGGCAAATGCCCTACCACTGTGCTATCTCTCTGGCCCCTAGAATAAAATTTCTTCAACAACAACAACAACAACAACAACAAAAAAATATATATATATATATATTATACACAAGAATACAAATGGGGCAAAATAGGGAGGAATAGGAATGGGATTTCAGAGATAAATGACAGTCTTGGGATGGTGATATTTTGGAGTTAATATGACACTCACACTGGAATCATATTTGGTTACTTTCTGTGATTGACAAGGAAATTATAAACTGTCAAGGGGTAAGATTTTTTATCCTGCAAATATATTTTTGCTAAACTCTAATGAACAGTGAAACTATCCATTGATTTTTTGGTTCTCTTTCTTGAAATTACTTAGCTCTAATTGTTCTTAAGGCCCCAAATATTCTAGGAACATTTTGTTTTACCATTTGAAGTATCTATCTTCTGAAACCCATTTATTTATCTGGAAAAAATATAGTAAACTTTTCATATTAGTTTTTATTGCAAACTTGTGAGGAAAAAATCTATAGAAAGAAGTAAATGTTGGCTCATTGAAGGACCAGATACACTAGTGGCTAATTCTTATACAATCACCTGGATATTTGTTTAAGGGAATAACAAAATGCTATAGTTAAATCATACAATTCCTGTAAGAAATAATGTTCTGAATCTTTTAATAATCTAAATTATTTTATGTATAGCACTTCACTATAAATTCTATCTCAATTATTTAAATATGTGCAATCAAAAACATACATAATATCTTCATTAAAAACATAAGAATTTATACTTTAAATATACCATGGCCAAAGAGAAAGCAGTAGTTTGTTAACTGTCCTGGTATTAGAATGAACAGATAATTTGGAGTGGTCATTGTGTGTGTTTAGAACTAGAGGGATATTGAAAAATATATTGACAAGATTATATATTATAGGGATTAATGTTTTCATTGCATGAAGCCAACATCATGGTTCAATCCCTTCCAAGTGCATAGAGCTAGGTATCTTTGTTTAGTGCCAATGAGATTTGTTCAATAACTATATATATAATAAAAATTGAATGTAGATTATCTTTTATAATTTCCAAATCATTCAAGAATTGTACATCAAGAAGTAATTTATATTTATTAAATGTATAAATGGTAGTCAAGATGATATTTTGAAGAATTTTATCCTTGATTTTTACCCAGGTTCCACAAGTTCCTCCAGTAGTTTATTGAGCAAAATGGGCATGGTCACTGTAGCCCTAATCACCATAGGGCACTATCAGCAGCATACCCCAAAGTTCAGCACTGACTCATTTGAAATATATTTTGAGGAGTAGAACCTGAACATAGAGAACATTCTTTTTGACTCCCAACGAATATTAAATAAACACTCTAAATCATAGAGAAAAAGTAATAAAAACAGTCATACAAAGGAGGCAAGAGTGGATCCCCAGAAACCCTTATGATCCCTCTGTGAACTGCCAGAAACGAGACATAAATACAGAGCCAGGAGTAAGCCCTTATCACAGAAGAATGTGGTTCAGAAAAATAAGTGAGAAGGAGAGACGAAAAAGAAAGAAGAAAGTAAAAGAAAGAAAGAAAGAAAGAAAGAAAGAAAGAAAGAAAGAAAGAAAGAAAGAAAGAAAGAAAGAAAGAAAAAAGAAATAGAAAAAAGAAAAAAGAAAAAAGAAAGAAAGAAAGAACGAAAGAAAGAAAGAAAGAAAGAAAGAAAGAAAGAAAGAAAGAAAGAAAGAAAGAAAGAAAAATAAAGAAGAGAGAAAAAAGAAAGAAGAGAGGAAAAAGAAAGAAAGAAATAGGAAGGAAGGAAAGAAGGAAAAAAGAAGTAGGAAGCAAAAAGAAGGAGACCAAAGAAAAGACGGAAGAATAATGAAAAGGAGAAAAATATTGAGATATAAATTATAAAAAAAAATAGATCAAGATGAGGCCAGAGCAACAGTGCAGCAGTATTTTGCCTTGCACATGACTTACACAGAAAGGACATGGATTCAATCCCTGGTGTCCCATATGGTTCCCCAAGCCTTGAGCGATTTCAGAGCACATAGCCAGAAGAAACCCCTGAGCATCACTAGGTGTGGCCTAAAAACAAAAACAAATAGCAAAATAATAGATAAAAAAAAAGAGGAAAAAATTTAGAGAAAGGAAAACTAAAAGGCTATAAAATCTGAACTGAAATGAAATAAATTTTAGGAGACTGAGCTCTAAAGGAAGTGGAAAGTATAATTAGTATCTATTGTATACATGCTCATATTACACATAAGTAATATATGTATTAAGTTATATGTTGAGTAAAAATAAAATTACTAAATTCTAAAAAATTAAATTATGAGTGACATTGTATTTCATAGAAACTTCTCTCCCAAAAAACTACAGAAATTATCACTGAAAATTTATTCTTTGATATTCTTTGATAAAAATTTACCAGAATGGTAGCACAAGGTGTAAGCCAGGTATCTGCCTTGTGCTGCTAGCCTAGAATGAACCGCTGTTTGATCCCCGGTCATCCCATATGGTCCCCCAACCCAGGAGCGATTTCTGAGTGCCTAGCCAGGAGTAACCCTTAAGTGCCACCGGGTGTGGACCTTAAACAAAAACAAAACAAAAAAGGATAAAAGAATTGCAAATGTAAAAATTTTAAAATACCCTATGGATTTGTATTCCATTATTTCTTAGTTATTGGATGTAAGCTTTAATCATTTTAACTGCAAAATAATCACCACTACTTAATAAAACACTACTTAATAAAAACATTAGATATAAGTATATTGCTACTAGAAAAAAATTAATCACCTCAAATCTCATAAATCACAAAATAAATAACTATAAAAGATATTAATTTAGATAATCTAAAGAAAGGGCTGGAGTGTTGTCACAAGTGGTAGGGCATTTGCTTTGCATGCACTGACCTAGGACAGACTGCAGATCGATTCCTCAGCGTCCTCTATGGTCCTCCAAGCCAGGAGCAATTTTTGAGCTCATAGCCAGGAGTAACCCCTGAGCGTCACCAGGTGTGCCCCCACAAAAAAAAACCCCCACAAAATGTAGGCTTATTATTTTTTAATATTAAATCAGATTTGTGCTTTAAATGTGAAATTAGATTCCACAGAATATAATGTATTCAAGTGCTTTCTTAGAAATGTAGAATATACCTAGTACAAAATAAGTAAGTTAATACAAAAGATATGTCAAAGTGAAAATTGCACTGGCCTGAGATTCACAGGACAGAATTACTTTATTCAAGGTTATTACAACATGAGAGGAAATTGGAATCAAATAAATTCTGCTATACCAAAAATGTTTGAGTTGAATTGGGAAAGATGTTTGGTCATTATTGCTTATTGGTTCATCTAAATGAAATACATAATTTGTCTAATCATAATGATGGTGATAGTTCTACAATTTGGATTAGGTTCCTATCTGGTAGATACACATCCTATCATCCTTGATAATTGTTTACTATTTTTAGTAACGAATGTTGGGCCACATCTACTGCTGAGGATGTAGCTTTATGTTCAGCATGACTTCAGACAGTGCTTGGAGATCATATACAGTGTCAGTGCAAAACCAAGATCAGCCATATGCAAGCAAAGTACTATAAGCTCTGTATTACTTTCCTATTCTATTATTTATGATCATATGTCATAGGAATATATCCAGGGTCCACAGAAGAAAATAAAATAGGATTTTCTATGAAATCCCATTTTGCACGTGTCAATTAAAGTCAGCTTGAAATCCTGTTTTTTTTTTTCAAATATTTTTTATCACTCTTTTAACCACTTAGAAGAAAAAGGTTGTCAAGATTTGTAATCATCAGGGTTAACAGGGTTGAATACTAGTATAGTTGGCAGGGCATTTAACTTGTGCATTGTTACAAGAGATTGCCTATTCTCAAACTCGCGGCCCTCTGTACAACATTTTGTGGCCCTGCCCTAGAGGAATCTTTTTTTGTTTTGTTTTGTTTTAGTTGTTTGGGTCACACCCCAATGTTCAAGGCTTACTACTGACTTTGCACTCAAGGATCACCCCGACTTTGCCTCCTGTAGCCCCCAGGTAAATTGAGCTTGAGACCCCTGTAAGTTTCATCTCTGGGGGGCGTAGAGAGATAGCACAGCGGTAGGGCATTTTCCTTGCACGCAGCCCATTCAGGACTGATGGTGGTTCGAATCCCGGCATCCTATATGATCACTCGAGCCTACCAGAGGTGATTTCTGAAATGCAGAGCCAGGATTAACCCCTAAGTGCCACTGAGAGTGACCCAACCCCTTCCCCCCAAAAAAGAAGTCATCTCTGAACACTGAACACTGCTAAACATGCTCCCCAAATCAAACCAAATCAAAACAAAATATGCACATCTGGAAATATCACTGTACATAACATTTTCATTAAAAAGTCATCTTTATGACAGAATGAATGTTTACTTACATATCGTCTTGATTTTCTAAGTCACCTTAATATCTTCTATATATTAGGTTTAGAATGAGGTTTGAGAAATCAACAGAAGGACAAAAATTTCATTTTCATCTACACCTATATGGGAATGGTCAGATAAGCTGATGGTCGAATTAAGTTGTCTATTGGTCAATCAATTAATTATCTACATCTATGTAATAATATCTGCATTAAATTTCATCAGAAAAGAGTAAGTTTTAGAAAAATTCTAAGTTGGTGAACTTTTACATAGGAGGTAAAATACTATTAATATTTTACCTTGCTAATCTCTCTTTTATTATGGGAACTGTTTCCCACAACATTTTAAAAGGGTAGATAGAAAGTTATTTTCCTTTCCTACAATGACAGAATAATATGTAATATAACTTAGACTAAAGTAAATGCATTATATCTAATCCTGAAGGGACAAGAATTTGGAATCTAGTTAATGGAGTTTGTGAAAGCTAGTTCATGTGCTGCTAGAAAACCCTAGAGCCATAAAGAAATCCAACTTTCATCAGACCTGCAGCTAAATATAAAAGACGTGAAGGCAAAAATATCTCCTTTCATTACCACTCTGAAAATTTCTGAGCATACTTTTGTTAGAAAACAAGAGAAAATCTCTCCACTTCTATTAGATTTTTGAGACCGCACAAGTAAAAAATTAATATCAGGAGAAGAAAAAGATAAAATTTATTAACCTTTATGTAGAGAATTTCAAGATGAAGTAGTATGTTTGTATCATATGCAGAGGGTCATGGAACATCATGAACTAAGGATGAACCCTCTTGTAATGATTTGAGGGTTGTTTCACCTTTAAGAGTAAATGAAGCACTTGCCAAGACTGAACATGGTCACTCATAAATCTGCACCTTGATGATGCTATGTTCTTCTAGATTATTAGAAGAAGCAATAATCAATTTTTTGTTTGTTTTGTTTTGGGTCACACCCCACAGGGCTCCGGGGTTACTCCTGGCTCTACACTCAGAAATCGCTCCTGGCAGCGTCGGGCGACCATATGGGATGCTGGTATTCGAACCACTGTTCTGCTTGCAAAGCAAACGCCTTCCCTCCACGCTATCTCTCCAGTCCCAGTATTTTTCTTTTTTTGATCACTTTTCTTGAATAAGAGCAGAATATTGGAATTATAAGAAAAGAAAAGGCTTTTTAGGTTTCAGAGCCAGTGTCATCCCTAATGTCACTTACAAAAATGACATTTATTAGGAAAAGAAGGCCTATTCTGATATCTAACTGTTTTTCTGGATCCTTTATCCTACAATTCTGTAAATTAGAAATGGCTAACTTCTGCATTCCTGTGAACCTCAAGTAAGAATAGCAAGGTGATCAGAGTCCGCAGTGTTTCAATGAAGTCCTCTTCATTTTACAGCTCATGTATTTCTCAGTGGACTACAGTAGCTTTTAAAAAAAATCTCAGTGTTTAGAGCAGCTTTTTATTCTTGTTCCTTCTCACCACTTTCCTAGACTTCTCAGTTCATGCCATCTCAGGCCTCACCATGTCTTTGCATTATTTCCCCATCTTACAATCTTCTTTTCACTGTTCAATGCTCCTGGCCTTGGTGCTGTCTAATTTCATCATCTTATCTTTAGTCCACAACATGTGTCTGCTTGATTTCCTATGCAGAGTCTCACATTTTCTATCTTAACTCTCCATATTCTTGATTATTTCTACTGTTTGCTTATGACCTATGAAATGGATTACTGTCATATATTTCCTATGCGCGTGATGAGATTTTTGCAAATGAACCAGGGGCTTTGATTAATTCTCCAAGTGCCCCTTTCCTATACCCCTCCCTATTACTTCTAGTTAATCAAAATAGCAAGGCAAGAACAAATGAGTTTTCCAGAAAGCAAAAAGAAGCCAGTATGGGTACTATATAGGCAATGAACTGGAAATAATAGAAGTACTAGAAATAATAAATGATACCAGGAGATAAGATACATTTTGTTGAAACTAAAATGATGTTGATTGGAAAATGCCATTGTATTTTGCTCTGTAAAATGCAATATGTTGCAATTAAATTATAGCAACATTTTATATAATTAAATATTTTAATCACACTGATTTTCACGTTTTTAATTTGCACAATGATAATTTAGTTAACTCTGCCTTTACAGAAAATAAAATAAGTGCATAATCTATATGAGAAATTTTTTTCTCTTCATATTATTTAAAATCATTTTATATCTTCCTTTATGGTCTTCCTATATTATATCATTGACTATAATTAAATGTAATGGAGTAACAAATTAAAAATACTTTAACATTCATCTTTGGGGTTTTTCTCTAAGAATTAGATACTTATTTTATAAGTGTGATGTGAATATGTGCTCCATTTTATCATTTTATCAAAAGGCATCAATAAAAGTATTTCGATAACTATTTCTATTTAGTTTTGGGGTGACACCCAGTAGTGGCTCTGAACTCAGGAATCACTACTGGCAGGTTTGGAGTACCATATAAAATGCCAGAGATTGAACCTGGGTTGGTCACTTGCAAGGCAAACACTTTACCATATGTACTCTCCTTTGGTTCATAGACTATTATTAAAATGAATTTATATCTATAAATTAATTAACTATTAAATCAATGTATACTAATGGAACATAGTATAGTGTATAGGACACTTTCCTTGCAAGCTGTACATCTGGATTTGCTACACAGCACTACACTACATATGTTCCCTGAGCACTGTCAAGACTGATTCTTGAGAACAAATCCAGGACTAAGTCATGAACACTGTTAGGCATGGCAAAACAGAATATATATTTATATATATTTTATATGTAGACTATATATAGCATATATTTATAAGTATAGTGATATATAATAAGTATATATAAAGCTCAAAATGGTCAAATAAAATTATATGAAGTTTATTTTTATTCATTTTCTGTATTATAATAAATTTTAAAATGTGGTAATGTTCATAGTATCTTAAAGCTGGACATTATCAAATAGAATTTATATAAAGTTATAGGGTTTATACATGAATATAAAAGCAAGGTATATACATCTTATTTATGATTTTAGCTCTTCAATCTAAACCACACATTCACATACCCATGCACAAATATACACAGCATGCATATATAATTTAAAAGCAAAAAAATTAATCTAAGTTTATTATGAAGATTTAATTGTTTATTAAATGATTCAATAGGTAGCATTCCATCTACTAAGTAAAAAGGCTCTACATGGTGTACAAAAGAGAAGAATTTTGGAACCATAAATAGTATGACACATGTATATTAATTAAAAATTAATATTTTCCATGTTAAAATTATTGTACAAAAGTCACAGGAACAAATAAATAAAATTAGCTTCTTATTATGAAAACAACAACTTAAGAAGCATGTCCAATCAGCACAGACCAGATCAACTTGAAAGAGGAACAAATGATTTTATGCAGGATTGATTTAGGGTATATATATATATATATATATATATATATATATATATATATATATATATATATATATATATATATATAATAGTGTTTTGTATCATTTTAAGGAATATACAAGCTATACATATATGAAGGGGACATATGGAAATGCGTAGTTAATGAACATAACAAACATATAAATTATAAATTGTATATACAGACATGAAAAATATCCCACAAGTGTACTCTTTAATATGACAATAGTGAAAAAAATTAGGTCTGCAGTGACTCCAGTATTTATTCCTCAGAGCCCAGTGTTTTTCTGATGTCTTTGGACCTATGTACACAAAACGAGTCATCTTGGTCCATTGTAAGTGAAGGAAATTTAACATGTGTTTTCCAGGAGGAAGTATCGTATTTTTACACTGCAATTTAAAATTATCATAGTTTGTTTTCTTTATTCAGGGAATCTCTTAATCATAGAAAAGTTGCCCTAATTTTGGAAGGAAACAAGATTGTAAGATTTATATAGTTTTGTTTATTCTATGACAGAAGTAGGCTCTCTCCTAATAAAGATTTCCTTCATTGTGTAGCCATGAAATGATAGCTTCAATTTCAATTAGCTTCAATTTCAATTTCTAGATTATGTCAAAATTGCAATTATAACAGGTATTAAATATTAATAGAAGTGATCAGGAAAAAGTTCACTTTAGTTCTGCTGTTTCTTTCTTTACTTTTTATATTTTATTTTAGATCATTTTTATAGATAGTTAGATGATAAAGTAGATTAAGTTGTGCTTTCCTATATATAATATTTCATAGATGGGGTTTCAAATCTTCATGGAAGATCTATTTATATCAAAGATATTTATATGGGTAAAGGTAGAAAGCTCCACTTTAAGCTTCATTTCCATTGTTCAAGTGGGAAAAGCACATTTTTATTTAGATTTTTTTGGTCAAACTCAACAATGTCTAAGTTCACTCCTATTTTCATTCTCAGGAGTCATTTCTGACAGTGATTAGAGAACCTATGAAGTTCTTGGTTGACTGCATGCAAGGCAAATATTTTAATCTTTTTACAACCTTTCTAGCCCCAGAACAAATATCTTTAACTCTAAAAATACATGATATAAATACTCATTATTGAGCTGATTTTCTTAATTATCTTCCTCACTATTTGCAGCAAGCTTTCTATCATGGAATTACTGGCCCTGTCTCTATTTTCTTTGAATATTAATACTATGCTATATATTTTTTAATATCCCACAAATGAGTGTGATCATTCTATGCCTATTTCTCTCAATATGACTAATTATTGTCATATAATATCCTACATATCAAGCAATGTATAAGCAAATTCCATGACTTCATTTTCCTAACTGCAACACAGTATTCGATTGTGTAGACATATCAGTTTCTTTACCCACACATCTGTTCTCTGGCACTTGGGTTGTTCCCATATTCTCTCTATTGTGTATAATGCTGCAATGAGCATAGAAGTGCAGGTGGTTTTTTCTGTATTGTATTTCTGGAGCCCTAACTTATATTCCTAGGAGCAGTATTTTTGGGTCATATGAAAGTTAGGCTTCTAATTTTTTAAAGAATTATCCATATTATTCTCCACAAATTCTGGACCAGTTGACAATCACTACATTTTCTTGAGTTTAGTGATGCCACATATGATTTCTTTTCTGGTTTAGGAAAAAAAAAATACTGATTTTCATTTTATCATATATCTTGATAAAGAATACTCAGTTTTCCTAAATCTTTAAAATTAAGTGACAACTGATAAGTCAAACAAACCTAAAATTGCTGTATTTACTCAGCCTTATGTTATAAACATTTATTTTACTGAACATTATAAAGCAAGATTACATAAACATACTTTTTTATGTCAGTGGTCGGCAACCTGAAGCTCGCGAGCCACATGTGGCTCTTTACACTTTTAATTTGGCTCTTCTGTGTGCCAGGAGTGAATACTCTGCTTCTAGCCTCTGTCAGTGCGCAGCCGGAGTGCAGCCCAAGCGGCCAGCTCCAAGAGTGTAAGATGATACCCAGTATCAACCCTAAACAAAGGTGTTCCCCCAAAGTCATCCTTTCTTAAACCTTTTCCTATGATATGTAAAAGTCCACTGAATATGTACTTTTGTCTCTCTCTCTTTCTTGACCTGAAGCCTCCTGGTATTGGGAATTGGTTTTAATAAAGAAAGAGGTGTTCTAGCTTTTTGGGCTCGAGGCAGAGAGTAAAAGGTAAAAGGCCAAAGGCCGTGGACTCCATGATCATCTTTTCCTGGCTAGCTTGGTTTATTATTTCTTTCCTTCTACCCTGCTTCTTCAGACCAGGTTGGGTGGGGTTTAGAAATGCAGTGCCTGGAGTGATCTTAAAACATATATTTTATTTTGCATAAGAATGGGTATCTTCCACGAAGGGATTCTCAACCCAGAGTTTTCTTTTCCGTGGATTCTCATGTTCATAGCACTCATGATTAAAGTTGTGAGCTAATGCCCTTAAATGCTGTTTTTTATATTGATTATGACTTTCTGCATAATATAAGGGCCAATCAGAATTATTTTGCAAGAGTGGAAACATTTCAATATTTCCTTTTCAGACACAGCTATCCCAGAATCAGATTCTTTTTTGAGCACATCCATCTCATGTCTCACTGTAAAAACTAATTGTGAAACTCCCCTGCAGAGAAATATTAAGTTCATAGAGAAAATGAACAATGGCTGCCAAATACACAAGCTTAGCTACCCGTTCCTTGTCCAACTGGGGCTGTACAAAGTCAGAGTTCTGCTCTCACAGGAACTGCACTACTTCTTCCCTCTTGCCAACAAGGCGAGAGAGCACCTTTCCCCTAACAGCCACTTCACTTCTTCATGGAGAAGATGCTAGTAGTGGGCATCCATACTCTCACCCAGGTTGGTGAATAGCCTGGATTTGATCACAATTGTGAATTTCACAAATTATCTTTACTGTGTCATCTGTCACAGATATTAGTTCAGCAGGGAGTTTTTTTGAATCTAGTCTATCATAAAATGAGTGGATACAATGTACATTTGTGCAATTTCTGTTTCTTGCGACTACACAAAAACACTGAGCCATGCACATTGCATCATCTGTACATACATCAACACATCAGATTATTATTCTGAGTGAAATGAGTCTGAAGGAGAGGCATAGACACAAAATAATCATTTGTGGCATATAAGAATAATAAATGGCAATATGATAATAATATCTAGAGAAAATAGGGATGAGGGACAGGAGGACTAGTCCATGATAGGAAGCTTGCCATAAAAAGTGGTGAGTTCAGTTAGAATAGAGAAAGGTACATTATGATATTGATAATTGGAAAATATCACTCTGGACAAGAACTGGATGCTGAAAATGAATAAGTGACATACATGGTACCCTTTAATTAACAATATTGCAAACCACGGTGTCATAAAGGAAATTTTGCAAACCTCAGTGTCATAAAGGAAAAGAGATAGAGAGAAAAAGCAAAATGTCTGCCCCTGACATAGGCAGAGGAGGGGGAAGGGGAAGGAAACAAGGGACATTGGTGGTGGGGAAAGTGCTCTGGTGAAGGGTGGTGTACATTCTATGATTGAAACTCAAGTATGAATAATTTTGTAACAGATATGCTTAAATAAAAAATCATTTTTAAAATGTTTCATGTACTCTATTATAATTCCTTTATGATATAGCATATGCTTTAACAAAGTACCCTTTTTGTTTTTGTGTGTATTTTAGTTTGGTTTCTTGCAGCACACATTAAAGTGTCAATAGATTTTTTTCCTTTCGGTGAAATCACTACTTTTCTCTGGAACACTGTCCTTGCCTTTAAAGATTGTTAAAAGGTTTTTCTCTTTTACTTGTTTCATCTCTGTATTGTAGGGTTTCAAAATTTCAGCACATTTTGGTTATCAAGAGGAAACATTTTGCTTCCTTATTATCAGAAATCAAAGCATTTTTTCTTGAGAAGTGTGTTCACTATCCAGAATTAACAATCAGTGGATTCAAAAATTGTATTTCATGGTGGATGTCACTTCACATCTAAATCAGCTTAATCATAAACTACAGGGGAAAGGAAACACAATTGTTTTTGATGTTAGAAGAAGTTATTTCTTTTGAAAACATATTATCTGTTTTTGCCCAAGATTTTGACAAAGAAACTTTGATTCACCTTCCAAGCCTGTTGAAACATCGCCAAGAAAATAATTCTGATATTGACATTAACGATTTTAAAACAACACTTTTAAATACGAAGGAAGCTTTTCTCAAGAGGTTTCAGGATTTCAGAAACAGCAAAGGACGTTGGCCTTTGTTCAAAAGCCTCTGGATGCCACTGTAACGGAGTTAAATTTTCTTCCTTTAATATCGATCGACATTGGCAACTTTGAAATGCAATTGCTGGATTTAAAAAACAAAGAACTGTGGAGCTCGAAATTTGAACGTCTTTGTGCTAATTTAGAAAGATTGGAGAAACAAAAATGTGAACTTAGTTCACAGAATAAGTGGTTTGCTTTGAAAGACCTGGAGAAGGAAGATATGTTGATTTTTAATACCTGGAATAGTATTCTTGACTCATATAATCAACTAAAAAAACTAGCGTTTGCTGTTCTTTCATTGTTCAGGTCTACATATTTATGTGAACAATCATTTTCAAGCATGAATCTTATCAAGAGTAAATTGAGAAATTGTCTCATCGATGAGAACCTGGAATTGTGCCTAAAATTAAAGACAACAACAAACAAACCTGACTTACTCAAACTATCCAAGGAAATGCAAGGCCAATGTTCACATTAGTGTTTGCGACTTTGTCAGTCATTGTCAGGATGTAATTTTCTCTACATTGTAAGGCAAATTTTATGGAATTTAATCTTATCGATAAATAATATCATTCTAAAGTTTTTGTTTTATAAGTTGTGTTATTTGTATCCTCTCAACCTAATTGAATACTTGCATGCAGAATATTCACAATAAAAACTTATTGAAACTAAAAACAGTGTACCATCCTATGTATTTTTCGGTTTTAAAAATGTGGCTCTCGGGGCCGGAGAGATAGTATGGAGGTAAGGCGTTTGCCTCTCATGCAGAAGGTTGATGGTTCAAATCCCAGCATCCCATATGGTCCCCTGAGCCTGCCAGGATGAGCATAGAGACAGGAGTAACCCCTGAGCACTGACAAAAAACAAAACAAAAAACCAAAAACCAAAAAAAAAAATGTGTCTTTCAAAATAAATTTCAATTGTGGTTTTGCAGAGATTTGACTCAGATGAAAAAAAAGGTTGCCAACCACTGTCCTATGTGACTCAGTCACTGAATTGGTTCTCATTTGAGAGGTGTTGATAAAATGAACTTGAGAAAAAATACACATAAAGTTTGGAATTCCATATACAGTAATGTTAGTTTTTCATTTATTATTATTATTATTATTATTATTATTATTATTATTATTAGTTTTTGGGCCACACTAGGTGATGCTCAGGGGTTACTCCTGGCTATGCGCTCAGAAGTCGCTTTCAGCTTGGGGAATCATATGGGACACCGGGGGATCGAACAGTGGTCCGTCCTAGGCTAGCACTGGCAAGGCAGACAATTTACCTCTAGCACCACCGCACCGGCCCCAAGTTTTTCATTCATTTATTAATTGAGTATTATTTGAGTCTGGTTTGGGATCCACAACCAACTATGCTTGCTAGAGGATAAGGGATTTCTCTTAATGGTGCTTCAGGTCAATGGGATGAAAGGCATCAAACTAGCCCTCATACTAGGTATGCACTCCACCCTTTTGAGCTTAATATCTGCCAAATGTTAATCTTTTTAAATGTAACTTTCTAAAATATGTCTTTGCTAATTAAAAAATTAGAGCCTTCGTGGTTAATTGGAAATTTGTAAGTGAAATAGGAATAAAGTAAGGCAATTCATATGCAAACTACATTACCCTACATTACCCTAGTTTAGTGGATGAATTTTAAACTTCAAAATTACTTTTACAAAAGGCTACTTGGTGAAAATTAGATTTGTCTTTTTAAAATAAAAGAAGATTCAGTGAATCCTTTCTGGACCTTACCAAAAAAATCTTTTAATAGAAAAATATATTGTAAGCTCAAAAAAAGAGCAGTTTAGTGGATAAGTGAATTCCTTATTAGTGAACTCTAAAATTTTACTATTTGACTATTAGCTTTTCTTAATGAAGCAATTTAACATGCAAGCAATTCTAAGATAAAGTATAACTTGTCCTAAAAAATAACTATAGTTTAGGGGCCAGAGAGATAGCATGGCAGTAGGCTGTTTGCCTTGCATGCAGCCGATTCAGGACTAATGAAAGGTGGTTTGAATCCCGGCATCCCATATGTTCTGCCATGCCTTCCAGGAGTGACTTCTGAGCACAGAGCCAGGAATAACCAACCCCCTGAGCATTGCCGGGTGTGACCTAAAAAACACAAAAACAAAAACAAAAAACAAACTATAGTTTAATGCACAAAATGTTTAGGATTATTGCCAGAAATGATCTTTTGTCAGAAAAGAAAATTGTAGGCAGAACAATCAACTCTTGACACACACATTTATATAATATATATTGAATATATATATTTTGAACTTTTCATAATACTATCACACTCCTAAACATTCTAGTCAGTCTATCTTCTCTTTTTTTGAAACCATAACACATTCCTTTCCTTTGTACTCTCATTTCTTCTTAATGGTTTCAGAACCCACATGCCCATAGAGTTCCAAAACAGATATAGGAAAATTGTTTATTTTTCCTCCTACTTGTCTGTTTTAATTTTTAATTTTCAATTATCTTATATAAACAATATCTAACCACAATAAAGAGGAGGGCCAGGAGAACCAGTCCATGGTATGAAGCTTGCCATAAGTAGCAGAGGAGTATAGTAAGGTCAATCAAGGGACAATGACAGTTGTAAAAAATCTGTCTGAATTCTTTAATAATTTTTTAACCATACTTAGAGAGCTACTAAAACATTTTTTCACCTAAACACAGGAGATTTTGTTCATAATATCATAAGATTTAAATAAACATAAATGGAACACAATATAAATACCAAAAGTTATTTGTATAAAAATCTGTAGGGGTTTGTTTATTCTTATCAGCTTGAAGAGGCAGAAAAATTAGTTGGAAAAAAAGCAGATGGCACAGATTTTTGTTATTGTTAGAGTTTGGGTTTAGCAATTTCACACAATCATAGGGATGAAGGCATAGGTCCATCTATACCTCTGTTCATAGTTGGATAAAGAATCTAAGGCCGGGCGGTGGCGCTAGAGGTAAGGTGCCTGCCTTGCCTGCGCTAGCCTAGGACGGACCGCGGTTCGATCCCCCGGCGTCCCATATGGTCCCCCAAGCCAGGAGCGACTTCTGAGCGCATAGCCAGGAGTAACCCCTGAGCATCAAATGGGTGTGGCCCAAAAACCAAAAAAAAAAAAAAAAGAATCTAAGGACAAGAAGTATAGAAAATATCAGAGAGAATATTGTACAATGCACACCCTGTGCATACATTTAGGTCCTCTCATTGACAGTCATGGGCTTGTTTTAGGGTCAAAGAGCAAACTAAGTATAATGAAGATTACATAGGGGTTGTCTGGGTAAGATAAAGAGAAAGTTAAGTATAAAAGAAAAACATGAAGGATAGTCCATCAGCATGTTCAGCATGAATTATGGTTAAGTTGCACAGGCAGACAAGACTCTGCTTGCTCATATATCACATGTCTCAATAATACTTAATTATGCCGATGGGGATATGTCAGGAAATATGTGTCTTGGAGTTTATGAGCAGACAGGTGAAGGTGAAACAATCTCAGGATACACCTCAGTAATTATGCTGAAACAGATTTCCAAAGTCTTCCTTTAATCAGTAAGTTAATAACAATAACATGAACTGGAGTTTCAAGCCATTTTTTTATTTAGAAATATGAACTAGTCTTTGTTACTTATAGTAGTTTTCTCACCTAACTTCACGTGTAAGAATAGAAAGAATTCTTGGGGGGCACACAAAAAGGTGCTCAGGGTGAACTCTAATTTCTAACTTTAGGGATCACTCCTGGCCATTAAATTATGCCATGATTTAACTATATCTTAAATATCTTAAAAATGTCAAAATATCTATGAATTAGTCAATGGTATATTTGTGGGGTTTTTTTTTGGCCTCAACTGGTGACAATCAGGGATTACTCCTGGTTATGTGTTTAAAAATTGCTCCTGGCTTGGGAGACCATATAGAATGCCAGGGATCCAACTGAGTTCTGTCCTGGGTCAGTTGTGTACAAAGCAAATACCTTACTGCTGTGTTCAAAAGGCATATTTATATAAAAAATTACTATTGGTAAGCATTTTGTAACTTTAGAGTTTTCAAGTGAAAACTTAAAAATGCCACTTTTCTTAAGAATTTAACTATATTAAAGGATTTTATATTTAATTACAGATTTGGCATGTATTGATACTGTTATTTCCTAACTTTGAAATTACAATTATATTGCTCTTGAGAGCATATTTTTTTATTTTTTACCTTTTAATAAATTTTTCAAGCAAATTAAATAATTCATTAGTATGGAAGAAGAAGAAGAAAGAAGAAAGTTACTCCTGGGGCTGAAGAGATAGCACAGAGGACAGAGGTAGGGTGTTTGTCTTCCACTGTGATCCAGAATGGACCTGGGTTCGATCCCAGGCATCCTATATGGTTCCCGAGCCAGGATCAATTTCTGAGCACATAGCCAGGAGTAATCCCTGAGCGTCACCAGATGTGCCCCCGCTCAAAAACAAAACAAAACAAACAAAAAAAACACAATAGTTATTTCTAAAGGTGCATATAGTCTATTATGTAGATATATTAATTTTTTTTTTGTTTTTTTTTTTTTTTTGGTTTTTGGGCCACACCCGGCCGTGCTCAGGGGTTACTCCTGGCTGTCTGCTCAGAAATAGCTCCTGGCAGGCACGGGGGACCATATGGGACACCGGGATTCGAACCAACCACCTTTGGTCCTGGATCGGCTGCTTGCAAGGCAAACACCGCTGTGCTATCTCTCTGGGCCCAGATATATTAATTTTTTAGCCACTCATCTGTTGTTGGGAACCTAGGTTGTTTCTAGATTTTGGAAATTGTAAATAGTGTTGTAATAAATATATAGGAATACAGAGGTCATTTTCATATTGTTTCTTTGTGTTTCTAGGGTATATCACTAGGAGTAGTATTACTGAAGCATAGGTGAGCTCAATTTCTTGTTTTTTTTGTTTTGTTTGTTTGTTTGTTTTTTGAGGAATATCTATAATGTTTTCTGAAAGGGCTGGATCAGTCTGCATTCTCAGTAGTGAATGAGAGTCCCTTTCTCCCCCATCCACAACAGCATTGATTGTTTTAATTCTTTGTGATGTGTGAATACTCTGCAGCTGCTAAGAAAATAAAATCATGAAATTTGTTTAGACATGGGTAGATATAGTAATTATTATTATGAGTGAAATAAATCAGAGGGAAAGAAATAAACAGAATAATATCACTCATTTGAGGGATAGAAGAAGATATAGTTAGGTAATAATGTCCTGAGACAGTAGAGATAATGGTCTAGATGTTCAGCTTAGATAGGAAGCTCCCCACCAGAGTGGTGAGCGAGTAAAGAATGGTCTACTGGGCCCGGAGAGATAGCACAGTGGCGTTTGCCTTGCAAGCAGCTGATCCAGGACCAAAGGTGGTTGGTTCGAATCCCGGTGTCCCAGGAGCTATTTCTGAACAGACAGCCAGGAGGAACCCCTGAGCACCGCCGGGTGTGGCCCAAAAACAAAACAAAACAAAAAATCAAAAAAAAAAAGAATGGTCTACTAAAACAATAATAATTGGAACTAATAGTTCCGAAGAAGAACCCAATGCTGAAAGGGGAAAAAAGTGACTTGAAAGTCACCCCTCCATTAACCATAGTTGAAAATCATGTTGTCTAAAAGGGGGTAGAAAGAGATATACAGAGACAGAGAGACAGAGGAGAGAGAGAGAGAGAGAGAGAGAGAGAGAGAGAGAGAGAGAGAGAGAGAGAGAGAGAGAGAGAGAGAGAGAGAGAGAGAGAGAGAGAGAGAGAGAGAGAGAGAGAGAGAGAGAAGCACGTTGCCTGCTCTGGAGACAACCGTACTCTAGAGTTGGAGGTAAGCTGGAGATATCAGTGGTGGGAAGGGTCCCCTGGTGAAGAATGGTACACATTATATGACTGAAGCCCACAAATGAGAAATTGTGTGTGATATATAACCACAGTTCCACAGTTCTTAAATAAAGCAATTGATACAACTTTTTTTCAGCCCAAAAGAACATCAAGAGGACTTTGAGTCAAAAGGTTTTGCTAAACTTTAATTCACATTTTTATTTGTTTGTTAAAATAAACCTTTTTTCTCTAGTTAGAGTGGGGTGGGGAGGAAGGACACTTGGGATATTGGTCATGGGAATGTTGCACTAGTAAAGGATGTGTGTGTGTGTGTGTGTGTGTGTGTGTGTGTGTGTGTGTTGGGAGGCCTTATCTTTTCTCTTTTTTTTGATTTATATATATATAAATATAAATAAAATATATATATATTTATATATATAAATCAAAAAAAAAAGAAAAGATAAGATAAGGCCTCCCAATTCTTACCACAGGCTGTATTCTTTACACTGACTCTATAGAAAGAGGAGGTACAGTAAATGTACCCCATATACACCTCAATCCAGGCCCTTTGCCTGGTCTGTATTGTGAAGGGGGGGGGGGATAGAGTGTATTTTAAAGAGGAAAAATATAAAAATAAAATCCCAAGTCTTCTCTATCTTAAAAATAACTACCCTAAAATAATCCTTACATAAAGTCATCTTTTGAAGAAGCAAATTGTGTAATTCTCTAGTTTTAAATATAAAAATTAAAATTTTCATCTCTAAATTTGGTGACAAATTCAAGAACAAGAAATTATAATATAATGAATACAAATTTGCTCTATAATAGCATCAATAATTATGACATATATTTTAATTATAATAATAGTAACTAAACATCACCATGTACTACATAATGAATATAAGTGATTTTATACATATCAAGCTCTTGAAATAAAAGTAAGTCTCAGATTACTCATTTGTAAAATTGAGTTTTAATATCTATGATTTTATTAAAATATATCAAAAATCAGTACAAGTGAAGTAACTACTAGCTACTTCTCTCCTTACAGCTATGCATAATTTTATACTTTCATATATTAAAAATAATTAAGCAAACATTTCTAGCTAAATTTCAACTTTAAATTAATTATCTAAAACTCGTGGAGTCAAGTTGTATCTGATAGTCAAATGAGGCAATTTAACAGGCATTAATAGAAGCATTGCAAGCATCATACAAAAAATAATGCATCAACTAATCAGAGAAACTAATTAGAGAAAACCACCTATGTCAATAGCTGCATAGTATTTTGCAATAAATTTAACATGGAGAGAAAATACACAAATTTTAAAATTTATGTTACTGATTTAATTTTAGACATGTAACTTAATTATTATTATATTTATACACTAGCTAATGCTCAATAATTGTACACAGTTTCCACTTTCTTTAAGTTTACAACATAAGAAAAGACCAAATCAAATAATTATATATTCCAATAATATATGAATTACTTCATTATAATAAAAACATTTTAAATATAGTCATAAATGCAGTAAATTGCATTAAAATTGAGTAACTATAAATAAATTTCAATAAAATTGAGTAACTCTAAATAATCCTTTTTTAAAATTTTTTAAATTATTTTTTTATCTAGTTTTGATCGAATTATTTGTTTTGGGGTAAATATTGAAGTAGTTGTTCATTTTTTAATTATATATTTACTTTTTCTTTCTTCTTTTCTCTTCTTCCTCCTTGCGCCTTGTCATATTTCCTATCTCAAGACCATGGCGACTATGTGGTGCATATTTTTATGGCTGTAGTGCTCACTGAACATCTTATTTGATTCCTCTTTTTGAACTGCTGTGGTGTTTCACCTTCTTCTTTTCCCCATCGTCCCTCAAACCAAGGATGAGAGCCTCTCTAGAATGACTCCGCTGATAGTCGGCGTAGTCGATTTTTACCCCATTATATTACCTTTCTCTTCCTCAAACAAATCCACATAACTTGATCTTTCTAGTCCTGCCTCCCAACTAGAGGGGGCAATAATGGAGGCACCAAGTCCAGTTATAAGCCCACTAAGTAATTAACTAGACACAGAAGGGACCGTGCATTCTAGCAGCCCCTGGGGGGAAGAGTGGAGTATATGGGAGGCAGGATGGGAGTGGTTGTGGGAGGACAATTCGGTGGTGGGAATTCCCCTGATTCAATGTAAATATGTACCTGGAATATTACTGTGAACAATTTGTAAGCCACTACAATTAAAATAAAAATTATGTTAAAAAATAGGGCTTTTGTTTTGTTTAGGTTTGTTTTTTTCTTTTATTTAGTTTTGGATTTGGGCCACACAACAGATGTGCTCAAGACTTACTTTGCATGCAGGGATAGCACCTAACAGTGTTTGGAGACCTATAAGTGGTGCTGGAATTTGAACCTGATTAACTTGTGCAAGATGAGTGCCCTAAGTCTGTACAATCTCTCTGTCGTTGGAGAGAGCCAATTTGATTTGACTTTTTCACCACCAAAGAGATATTAACCTTGGATGATTCCTTTGAACACTTTGTTTTGATTATAAGTTTCTCAAGTTCTACTGGCTCTATCACTCAAGAATATTTTATTATTATTGATCTTTCTGTATATTTTTATGAAAAAAAATTTTTTGTTTTCTTTCACCTATTTTAAGCTCTAATTTTCTGTAGAAAATTATATGTAGTATATGTATGTAGTATATATTATATGTAGTAATTATATGAATCCAAGAGAAATACAAAAAATAGTTAGTGGATAAGTTTAAAGGTTATTCCTTTCTGTAGATTACTATTTGTATATTATCAAAAGAATGTGATTTCCTTATAAGGAATTTCTTTTTAAGATCTATTAAGGAGAAAAATAATTTTAAAATTGTAGCTATTGTTTTGTTGCATTTCTGTGTCACATGTAAGACATGCAATTTGAAAGTTTTAAAGTAGATCATCAAAAATTATAGAATTTTTTCTGGCTTTTCATATCTAATAGTAGTATATTTATTTTTACTGTACATACTATTTTTGTGAGCCTCAAATATCATTAGTTTCTCATAGAGCATTTTTCTTTTACTTTGTTGGGGGATGTTGGGCCATACCCAGCAGTGCTTAGAGGTCATTCCTGACTCTGAGCTCAGGAATCAATCCTGGCAGGTTACTAGGGCCCAATGTTATGCCAGAGAATAAACCTGAGTTGACTGCTTTCTAGGCAAACTCCCTCCCCACTGAGCCCTCCCCCATTTAACTTCCAATAGAGCAAATCACTATTTACTTTCTAAACAGAAAATTTTGATTTATTTTTTACTTTAAAGATAAGCATAATATACAATTGTTTTTTTATCTCTACTATATTTTGATTCTTAGAGTAATTGGAAAAAATTATAAATTTTAGGGACTGGGAGATAGTATAGCATGTAGAGTATTTGATTTGCATGCAACTAACCTAGATTGATCCTTGATACCCCATATGTACTTTGAGCCTTCAAGACTATTAGAAAAATTTTCTCTAAGTTCAGAAGAACCAGAAATAAGAACTAAATACAATAGATGTGTTCTCCAGAAAGAAAAACTTATATAAATGTCTAGTAAAAATAAGTAGTTAGAGATTAAGGAAAATTAGAATTTATTGCAGAATAGTACATACTATTGCTATGACATTTTAAAATATTATAAATATAAAATAACACCTAAATTATCATTGTAAGTTTGTCTTTGGGTAAGAAGTGTGTCAAAAATTAAAAAAATGGATATCTAAGAATAGTATTATAACACAGCCCATATCTTTAATATACTATTTTTCCTTTTCTTTTTTATATTACCTATTTTAACCTGACCAGATTATGGAAAATAAATTCAGACTCATAAAGTTTTAAACAGAATAACAATATTTAATCATTGGTCCTTCACTAAAATAAACAAGTTTAAAAAGCGATTACTTACTGGAATTAATCACAAATTAATTAAGTTTGATTAGACCTCCTAAATGTTTTAAAGATACATATTATGTCTTTATTATTAAAGAAACATAAAGCATAATATTATTAATTAATATTTTCAAAAGGAACACCAGGGACTGTCAGGAACTACTCCCAGCTAGTGCCTGGGGATTACTTCTGTCAATGCTTTGAGAGCATTGTGGTTCTAGGGTTGAATTAAGGGCTCCTACATGCAAATCCTATGCTCCAGGCTATTGGACTCTCTCTCTCTCTCTCTCTCTTTCTCTCTCTCTCTCTCTCTCTCTCTCTCTCTCTCATTCTCTCTCTTGTTCTCTCTCTCTATATCTTCATAATATTATTGGAGAAGCTAAAACCCCCACCATTTTATGTTTTGCATGTATTGACTTAACCTTTATATAATACAAAATTAATTAGTTAAAAGGTAATTAAATTGTGCACATCATCAGCAACAATAACATTCTAAGTGTGTCTGTATCTTATAAGGTCTAAAATCTTTTCTGGTTGTTGCACTCATGTGATCAGCACTCCCCTTTATTTTCTATGCGAGGGTGGTAGATTTGGGTCACAACTAGAACTCTTCTGGGCTTACTCTTGGCTCTGTGTTCAGAAATCCTTCCTGGAAGTGTTAGGGGACTTTATCTAAGACCAATGACCACATCTGGACTACAAGACAAGTGTCCTACCAATTGTGCTATCATCCTGGCTCTGCACTCCCCTTTTATTCAGCTCTAGAAAGCCATAAATCTGTTACCTGTCTATATGTATTTACTTAATTTATATAGTCAGAATGTACTGTATTTATTCATAAAATTTGGTTGTAATGGTTTTCTTTTCATTTTTTTATCTTTTTTTTTGGGGGGGGTCATACCCTGCAGTGCTCAGGGTTACTCCTGGCTCTATGCCCAAAAATAGTTCCTGGCAGGCTTAGGAAACCATATGGGATGCCAGGATTCAAACCAACGCCCTTCTGCATGCAATGCAAATGCCCTAACTCCATGCTATCTCTCTAGCCCCCCCCCTTTTCTTTCCATTTTAATGTACTTTTGGCTCATGTACATCTTAGAAGACAATAATATGATCTCTTTCCTACACACTATTATTTTCCTAATGTCATTTAGCAGATGTAGTGAAATCTTGCTGTATGTTTACTCAGCTACTTTCTTTTTAATTGCCCTCACGTTCCAGTTAGTATTCCTTAATGATCCAATTCATAGTAAAAGTAAACCTCAGCTGTGAAGGGTTTAAGCGAGTTCAAATAAATAATTCTAAAGTAACATAGAAATGCTGCCTTGCCTTGCACCTCCAACATATTATATTTCATTATATGTAAATAATAATTGTCTCAATATTTTGCCAAATTTATGTTCATCTGTTAGAACATCCTTTGATGTTCTCTACCAAGCAGACTGGTGATCTATGGAGACTAGTGGTGCCTTTCACGCTCTGGGGTGCTAGGGAAAACCAGAATAATTCTGAAGTGCTTAGGGCCACATATATTACACCCAGCACTGCAAAATAGTGGGGGTGTTCTATAGGACTATATAAAGTGATGTTTAAGGTACCATAGAGTGCTAGAGATTAAACCCAGTATAGGCACATGCTAGACAAATCCTTTAATGTCCCACAACAAAACATTTTACAGAAAATATAATATATAATTTACAAAGTAAAAACAGGTAATTATTTAGATTAACAGTCTTATAGACTCATTGTGATAACAAAAATTAAATATTTATACTTTTTAAATATTGAGAACCTTTATAATCAGTATTCCTATGGAAGATACTACAACTACTTGAACTAGAAAAGTTCGTAATGATTTGTGGCATTCGCTAATGGTTTACAAACTGATTCCTCGATAATTTAAACCTAGTATTTACTCTTCTTCTATGCAGTGGGACACCAAAAATGCCTTATATTTCTGTCTATATCCTATTATTTTTACAACTTTTCACTGAAAATCCTCACTTATTAGATTAAATGTTAAAAAATACAGTAAAGAATGTTCATAAGTAGTCTCATCAAAGATTATCTAAAAAGAATATCCCCCCAAAAGTTATATTTGTAGATATAGCACACATGTAGGGTACTTGCTGTGAACACAGTCAACCAGGGTTCTATCTCCAGCATTCTACTTTAGCCTCCAAACACCACTAGCAGTAATTCTTTAGTGCAGATCCAGTATTTCCTGAGCATTGCTGAGTGTGACCTCAAAAGCACACTAAAAAAATAAAGTCTGAATGAGCTTGATTGTGAAAAATAAAAAAGGTATTTTCACAAACATTATAAAGAGAGTCAAAAGATGAAATAAAAGTAAACATGTTAATAAGGAATAGTATTATACATCTCAGACTTAAGGTTAATTAATACAAAGTCTAGAAAATGTTTGGGGACATGAAAACTCTGTTAAGACTAGTGGTTGGAGCATATTTTCATGTGCCTTTTTGCATTTGTATTTCTTCTTTGAGAAATTGTTCATTTCTACTCCCCATTTTTTGATAGGATTAGATGTTTTTTTTTCTTGTAAAGTTCTGTCAGTGCCTTGTATATTTTGGATATTAGCCCCATATCTGATGGGTATTGTGTGAATAGTTTCTCCCACTCAGTGGGTGGCTCTTGAATCCTCTCCATATCACTAATCATCAGGGAGATGCAAATCAAAACAACTATGAGGTACCATCTCATGCCACAGAGATTGGTGCATATCACAAAAAATGGCAATAAGCAGTGATGGCAGGGATGTGAAGAGAAAGGAACTCTTATTCACTGGTGGTGGGAATGCTGTCTAGTCCAACCTTTATGGAAAGCGATATGGAGATTTCTTCAAAAACTGGAAATTGAGCTCCCATACGATCCAGCTATACCACTCCTAGGTTTGTACCGTAGGAACATAAAAATACAATACAAAAAGCCCTTCCTCACACCTATATTCATTGCAGCACTATTTACAATAGCCAGACTCTGGAAACAACCAAGATGTCCTTCAACAAATTAATGGCTAAAGAAACTGTGGTACATATACACAATGGAATATTATGGAGCCATCAGAAAAGATGAAGTCATGAAATTTTCCTATACATAGATGTACATGGAATCTATTATGCTGAGTGAAATAAGTCAGAGAAAGAGAGCAAGATAGTTATAGAATAGTCTCACTCATTTAAGGGTTTTAAGAAAAATAAAAGATATTTTTGCAGTAATACTCAGAGACAAAAGAGAGGAAGGCTTGAAGGTCCAGCTCACTACATGAATCTCACTACAAAGAGTGATGAGTGTTGTTAGAGAAATAACTACATTGAGAACTATCCTAACAATGTGAATGAATGAGGGAAGTAGAAGCCTGTATAGTGTACAGCTTTGGATAGAGTGGGGAGGAGGGAGATCTGGGACATTAGTGATGGGAATGCTGCACTGGTAAAGGGGGGTGTTTTTTGCATGACTGAAACCCAACTACAATCATATTTGTAACCAAGCTGTTTAAATAAAGATATACAAAAATAAAGTCTAGTGGTTGGGGGCTGGAGAGATAGCACAGTGAAAGTGTGTTTGCCGTGCATGCGGCCGACCCAGGACAGACCTGGGATTATTCTCAACATCCCATATCGTCCTCCAAGTCTGGACTGAGATGATAAAATACAACAATGTAGACTTGGTTAGAAATTTATTTTTAATTAAATTCCAGTAAGATCTTAATAATTGGTAGAGAATATTTTATTAAAATTTAAAAGCTAATCAATGAACACTATATTGAATGGTAAGAGTTAATAAAATATTTGAAATGGATATTAGCAATAGAGATATATATGTATACCATGAATTTATCTTTTATATATTTATTTAATGTTCAATATTTAATATAGTGGAAATACGAAAGACTATCAGAAAATTTAATATGGATTTTGGGAAAATATGAATGAAATATCTTCATAATTAAGAAATATTTACTCCCCAAAGCATTATACAAATTTAATGTGATCCCCTTAAAAATACCCATGACATTCTTCAAAGAAGTGGATCAAACACTTATGAAGTTTATCTAGAACAATAAACACCCTCAAATAGCTAAAGCACTCCTAGGGAAAAGGAAAATGAAAGGCATTACTTTCCCCAACTTTAAACTGTACTACAAAGCAATAGTTATCAAAACAGCATGGTATTGGAATAAAGACAGACCCTCAGATCAGTGGAATAGGATTGAGTTCTCAGACAATGTTCCCCAGACATACAATCACCTAATTTTTGACAAAGGAGCAAGAAATCCTAAGTGGAGCAGGGAAAAACCTCTTCAACAAGTAGTGCTGGCAGAACTGGTTAGCCACTTGCAAAAAAGTGAACATAGATCCCCAGATAACATCATGTCCGAACGTAAAATCCAAATGAATTAAAGACCTTGATATCAGACCTGATACCATAAGGTATATAGAACAACACATTGGTAAAACACTCCATGACATTGAGACTAAAGGCATCTTCAAGGGGGGAACTGCACTTTCCAAACAAGTGGAAGCAGAGATCAACAGATGGGAATACATTAAGCTGAGAAGCTTCTGCACCTCAAAAGAAATAGTGCCCAGGATACAAGAGCCACCCACTGAGTGGGAGAAACTTTTCACCCAACACCCATCAGGTAAGGGGCTAATATCCAAAATATACAGGGCACTGACAGAACTTTCCAAGAAAAGAAATCTAATCCCATCAAAAAGTGGGGAGAAGAAATGAACAGACACTTTGCCTAAAATAATTTCCCTAGGAATGATGAGAAAAGAAACTCCTGCGAAACTTTCAGTAGCTTAAAAGAAAGTGTTTCAAATAGAACAGGAAATTTTGCCAAGAACTTTTCAAAATATTTTGGAGGAAGATGAAATGTTTATCATGATGTGAACCATAAGGACTATAACAGCCGATTGTTGGAATTAAATGCCCAATTGGCAACTGAGTATGGGCAATAGGAAAAGAAGTCTAGACATATCCTTTGAAATGCATAGGACATAATAAATTACTATATGAACAGCTATTCAGAAGAAATGAATGATCAAACTTTTACCAGAGGTTTGTAATCTTCTACCATACATCCCTTAATAATATGCTTAACTGTGACATTCTTGCCTCTATTTCACCTTCTTCTGAAACTAGGAAACAGCTTTTAAAAAAATTCTTACTAAGACATTGAATCAAGGTCAGGTCAACTTGTTTAAAAAGTGTCCCATGTACTTGATGCATAAAGAGAAGCATGGCTTTTTAGGAATAGATTTTTTCCATAATATAATTAGTCTAAATCCATGAATTTTGCTGTAAAAGGCTTCTTACACATTAGGAGCACTAATATTCAACTCTATATGAATAGAGAATATAACATATCAACCAAAACACTACCTTTTAAGATTTAAAAATTGCAAAAATTATGATTAGCTTTATTAATATTCAGTTTATGCATTATATTTTTTAAGTTTTGATACTCAAAATAGCTTGGGATATATAACTATTGTAATAAAGATGTCTTGATGTAAAGAGGATTGTGAATTTTATAACATTTACATGTGATTTTAATATCTTCTTGAGTCATAGAACAAAACCATAAAAGTACAAATAAAAACCATTTCTGGATCAGTGGGGAAGCAGTAGTGCATTTATTTGCCTTGCACGCGCTAACGTAGAATGGACTACTGTTTGATCCCTGAAGTCCCATATGTTCTCCCAAGCCAGAAGAGATTTCTAAGGGCATAGTCAGGAGTAACCCTTGAGCATCACTGGGTGTGGCCCAAACACCCCCCCAAAAAAGAGAAAAAGAAACATTTGGAACAAAATTATCCTAGTTAGCAAATCCATTGATTCAAATAGGTTTTTGTTTTTGACTTTCGTTGAAAATGCTAAGACATTTCCTCCAAGAAATAGAAGTCTATAAAGTTCAGTTATTTGAATGTGTTACTTTTTGATTGATGTCATTTAATTTTTGCATACTAATTTTGATATTGTAGAGAATTTTGGTATATAGTAAAATTTAAAACATCAAAATTTGTAAGTGATAATTTCTTAATAGTTGTTAAAAACTTAACATTATTGAATATAGAGTTATAAAATGAATATAAATACATAAATAGAAAATAAACATACATATATAGATATGCATGTTATATTTTATATTAAACTCATATTTTACTACATAAACATGAATATGTGATTTTGGTCAAAGTATTCTATATTGGTTATTTCATTTTAAATCTTAAATTTTAAATGAAGAAAATTTAGATTTTGGAGTATCATAAACTAGTGAATCCTAACCAAATTCCCTATCATAACAACTTCTCCAAGGGAAATGAAGAAATTTTTCTTAACAAATCCTATATATGCATATTCATTTCCAAGATAAAATAAGTATTTCCAAGATAAATAAACTGGGGCTTTGTACCAGGAAAGGAGAAGGCTATGTGCTGCCAAAGTGAACACTACAATATTGTCTTTTTAAATCAATGCACTGAGATTTCCTACACCATAGGATACATTAGGAGTCTTTTATTAAAAAATCTTATGAAAATTATATGTTGTAAATAAATCCAAATATGTTCTTCAATGTTTTCTATTCACAAATAGATAATAAATTACCAAAAATTTGTATATTTTTCTAAGAAAGGCATAGAAAATTTGATTATATGAATGTGTACATTCAGATCTTAGTATTTACATCAAAATAAGAAATCCTAAAATGAGGGCTTGAGGGAAATGCAGCTGTAGGCATTTGCTTTGCACATTGCTGACCCAGGTCAGACTTTGATTCAATCTCCTGGGGTTCCATATGCCCCCCCAAGCCAGGAGTGATTTCTGAGTGCATAGCCAGGAGTAACCCCTGAGCATCACTGGGTGTGGCCCCAAAACAAAAACAGACAAACAAACAAAAGAAATACTAAAATGCATACATATATATAATATATATGTAATATATGGTATATACTTATTTATTCATGAGAGGTAGATAAAATTATTCCCTTGTAATAGCTTACATTTAATATCATATTGTAAACTTACAAAAGTATTATTACACTCAAAAATATATTAAAAATTTCTGAAAATTAAGATTGATCATACTTCTGTCTCCTCTACGCTAACAGAAATTTTACATTTTGACATCTCTATCATCATACATAAAAATAAGGGTATAGATTTGAAAGATTCAAAAGAAAGTATTTGTGAAATTCTGATTTTGTCTCACCTAGAATTACCTATTAAAGCCAATAAAGCATTTTAGAACTGTTTAGAAGTAAGTGAGCTCAAGGGAATGTTTTCCAGGGACATGATAATGGGATACAGACCCTTTCATTTCTGGGTCACTAGTTTGAAAGTAGTTCAAGTTGTAAGTGATGGAAAGTCATTACTGTTCAATGGCCTATGTGAAATTAGTTGGTAGTTTCAATCCAGTTTCTAGTGAATAGGTGTTCACATCCCAACTGGCATTAATTGACATGCAAGTTGACGGCTTTATTATGAGAATCTAGAGCGATAGGCATAGAAAACATGACAAAAATCATTGTGACTGGGGCTGGTGAGGTGGCGCTAGAGGTAAGGTGTCTGCCTTGCGAGCGCTAGCCAAGGGAGGACTGCAGTTCGATCCCCCAGCATCTCATATGGTCCCCCCCCCAAGCCAGGGGCAATTTCTGAATGCGTAGCCAGGAATAACCCCTGAGCATCAAATGGGTGTGACTCAAAAAGCCAAAAAAAAAAAAAAAATCATTGTGACTGACAGAAACAACTTTATTTTTTTTTTTTTTTGGTTTTTGGTTTTTGGGCCACACTTAGTGAAGCTCAGGGGTTACTCCTGGCTAAATGCTCAGAAATAGCTGCTGACTTGGGGGTCCATCTGGGACAGCAGGGATCTAACCACGGTCCCTCCTACGCTAGCGCAGGCAAGGCAGATGCTTTACTGCTAGCTCTACCGCTTTGGCCTCAACAGAAACAACTTTTAAAGAATGAAGTCATGAAACGAATTTGAAAATCACTTCTCAGAAACAATTTATATATAAGTATATATATGATTTATTATTGTGAGCAAATTTGTTTATGTCAATGTTTTATTTATATTAGTCAGTATATTTTAAAAAGTGGTTCATATTCTCAAGTGATGATTTAAAAATAAATATTAGAAATATAACAATTGTTTATAATTTGTCTTGATGCAAAGTCAATCAAATAGCAATGTCCCAGGTACATTTAGTAGTTCATTTTTCTGTAATGTAATTTTTGGGGGGGAGAGGCCACATAATGTTATTATTAATGTTCACAACTATCTCTGCCTCAGAGTTCACATTGCCAGGCTTGGAGGGACCATATAGGGTGCCAGGAATTAGATCCAGGTTGGCTATGAACAAGTTCTTTATGTCCACACTATACAAGAATTACTTTCTTTTTCTTAAATGATATCTTTTGTTAAACACAATGATTAAAAAATGACTATAGTTGAATTTCAGTCACAAATAGAACACCCCCTTTCATCAGTGCAACATTCCCACCACCAATGCTCTCCATCTCCCTCCTCCCAAACCCCTGCCTGTATTTGAGACAGGCATTCAACTTCTCTCACTTATTAAAATTGTCATGATAGTTGTTAGTGTAGTTATTTCCCTAACTCACATCACTACTCTTTGTGGCGAGCTTCATAAGTTGAGCTGTTCCTTCTTGTCCTCATTTCTACTGTTTCTGGGGATTAATACAATAATGTTCTTAATTTTTCTTAAAACCTTTAGATGAGTGAGACTATTCTGTGTCTATCTCTCTCCCTCTAACTTATTTCACTCAGCATAATAGATTCCATATACATCCACATGTAGGAAAATTTCATGATTTCATCTTTCCTGATGGTTGCATAATATTCCATTGTGTATATGTACCACAGTTTCTTTAGCCATTCCTCTGTTGAAGGGCATCTTGGTTGTTTCCAGAGTCTGGCTATTGTAAATAGTGCAGCAATGAACATAGGTGTGAGGAAGGGTTTTTTGTACTGTATTTTTATGTTCCTAGGATATATCCCTAGGAGTGGTATAGCTGGATCGTATGGGAGCCCAATTTCCAGTTTTTGGAGGAATCCCCATATTACTTTTCATAAAGGTTGGACTAGACGCCATTCCCACCAGCATTGGGTAAGAGTTTCTTTCTCTCCACATCCCCACCAGCACTGCTTGTTCTAATTCTTTGTGATATGTGCCAATCTCTGTGGCATGAGATGGTACCTCATAGTTGTTTTGATTTACATATCCCTGTGGATTAATGATGTGAAGCATTTTTATGTGTCTTTTGGACATTTGTATTTCTTCTTTATCAAAATGTCTGTTCATTTCTTCTCCTCATTTTTTGATGGGATTAGATGTTTTTTTCTTGTGAAGTTCTGTCAGTACCTTGTTTATTTTGAATAAGAGCCCTTTATCTGATAGGTATTGGGTTATTAGTTTCTTCCACTCTGTGGCTGGCTCTGTATCCTGGGCACTCTTTCTTTTGAGGAGCAGAAGCTTCTCAGTTTAATATATTCCCATCTGTTTATCTCTGCTTCCACTTATTTGGAGAGTGAAGTTTCCTCCTTGAAGATGCCTTTAGTCTATATGTCTTTGTTCTATATGCCTTATGGTTTCAGGTCTGATATCAAGGTCTTTAATCCATTTGGATTTTACCTTCATACATGATGTTAGCTGGGGGTCTAAGTTCACTTTTTTGCAAGTGGCTAACCAGTTGTGCCAAAACCACTTGTTGAAGAGGCTTTCCCAGCTCTATTTAGGATTTATTGCTCCTTTATCAAAAATTAGGTGATTGTATGTCTGGGGAACATTCTCTTTGTACTCAAGCCTTTTCCACTTATCTGAGAGTCTCTCATTATTGCAATACCATGCCATTTTGATGACTATTGCTTTGTAAGACAGTTTAAAGCTGGGAAAAATAATGCCTCCCATATTTCTCTTCCCTAGGAGTTCTTTAGTTATTTGAGTGTGTTTATTATTCCAGATAAATTTCATACGTGTTTGATCCACTTCTTTGATGAATGTTATGGGTATGTTTAGAGGGATTGCTTTAAATCTGTACAATGCTTTGGGGGAGTATTGCCATTCTAATGATGTTAATCCTGGCAATCTATGAGCAGGGTATGTGTTTCCATTTTCTAGTGTCCTCTTTTATTTCTTGGAGCAGGATTTTATTCTTTTCCTTGTATAGGTCCTTCACATCTTTAGTCAAGTTGACTCCAAAGTATTTGAGTCTGTGTGGCACTAATGTGAATAGACTTCTTTTCTTAATGTCCATTTCTTCCCTATCATTATTGGTATATAAAAGGCCATTGATTTTTGCGTGCTAATTTTGTAGCCTGCCACCTTGCTATATAAATCTATTGTTTCTAGAAGATTTTTGTTACACAGAATTCTTTAAAAGATAACTTTAATATACACTTTAATTAGAAAGTAAAAAAATTGAGACTGGAGAAGTAGTACAGAAAATAAGGTTTCTTGCCTTGCATATGTCCAATCTAGGTCCAAATCAAGTTAGCTTCCTGGTAACATATAATAATAAAATGTCACTAGGAGTGATCCTTGAATATAGAAGCAGGAATGAACCTTAATCACTGACAAGTTTGGCCTAAAACCTCAACAAAGTTGTATTTATTGCTAAATAATATTATATTTAATATATACAGATAATATAATATATAAAGCTTTCATTTGACCATGAGTAAAAAAATCTAGTTTTATGTAAGAAATATAATGAATGATAATGGTGTATTTTTTAAAAGTAAAAGCTTGTAAGAAGAGATAGTAGAAAAATGAGAAAACTAAATTTAAAATAATGCATGTTTACTTTTGGCTCTATCCAGCTCTTATGCCAGTCTATATGCTTAGGGACCATATTTATGGTGCCTAGGGGAACATGGTTTGTGCTGAGAATTTAATTCAGGTCAGTTACATGAAAGGCATTTGCCTTATTCACTGTGCATGCTATATAGCACTATTAACATAAGACTAAATACAATAGTATATACATTATTATTACCATGTAGCAAATTAAAACCATGTGTGAATAATATTTATTTACAATTATAAATTACCACTTTTCTTCAAAAAAATCTGGACTTAAAGCTAGAGAGAGATAGTATAGTTGGTAAGGAGCATGTTTTGCAAATAGCCAACCCATGTTTGTTCATAAGACTAAATACAATAGTATATACATTATTATTACCATGTAGCAAATTAAAACCATGTGTGAATAATATTTATTTACAATTATAAATTACCACTTTCCTTCAAAAAAATCTGGACTTAAAGCTAGAGAGAGATAGTATAGTTGGTAAGGAGCATGTTTTGCAAATAGCCAACCCATGTTTGTTCCCTGGCATCTTCTATGGCCCAGATAACCTCCAGGAATGATTCCTGAGTGCAGAGCCAGAAATAAGTCCTGAGCACTTTTAGGTGTGGCCTAAAAGCAAAAAAGAAAAAGAAAAATTCTAAACTTGATTTTCTACCTTGTCACACTAATCAATAATGTGAAAAGTTTGTTTATGAAGAGTTATCAGAAGTAAGTAAAATCAAGAATGAATCTCAAAGTATAAGAGGAACCATTTAAAGCATATGAAAATTTTCATGAGTATTCCCAAAATTTTTACTCTGACCTCAGGATACTAAAATTTCCTTTAAAGAATAGCTTCCCTTTCTTTGTTTTGTAAATTGTGCCAAGTTACAAATCAATGCCTGGCAATTAAATAAATTAAACAATAGTATTGACTACATGGAATTCTAGGACATTTTTAATGTATCCTAAATCATTAAAAGAAAGGTTGTTTATAACACAAAATTTGTGACATAACATTTTTTTACTTGTCCAGAACAAATTCATAGCTTTGTTAATTCTATCATCTTATGTACTTAAAATTATTGAACATTTTTGAACTTTAAAAGAAATGTTTGAACTTTTGTGATGTTTTTTAAGAGTTCATTGAAGATTTCTTTGAAAATATTATCACTGGGAAACATTTTATCTTTTGAGGATGAGTTGATATGGGGAAACAGTAAGAGTCAGTTTAACACCAAATATGGTAAATTAAGTAAAGGATTTCAAGAGGGAAGTACTAGCTTTGATCAAATTGAAGTGTGCCAAAAAGAAAATACAAGTGATTTGAGTGTCTATGATTTATAAACTAGTACTTATTACAATTCCAAAGGAAATGGAAAAATTTTAAGATTGTTATGTTATTGAATATATGAAATTCTTTTAGAATGGCTATTTTGAAAGAAAGTATTAATTTTTATTTTAGGTTTTGCAGATTTGAGTTCTTAAGGTTAAATTTATATATGTCCTTAATATGTATTGAAAAATAAATATAATAACTTATAAAGCATTCATATTAAAGTAATTATTAATATTAAAATGTCAAAGGATAAATTTTAAAAGTGAAGAGATTAAGTCAAGATTTTACAAGATATAGGAAAATGAAACTCTAAATCACCTGGTCAAACCCTGGTTAAGTTTCCTTATTTACTGTGCTAACCTCATTACACAAAACTTCTCTATTCAAACCATACCCCAGGATTTTCAGAGTTGATCTCCTCAAAGTGTCCTATTTTAAGATGTAACATGTTCTATAGTATGCAACTTCCCACTCCAATTTACTGTTTATGGTTCCTTGAGTTAAGAACAATGAATAGACATTGAGTAAGCAATGCCTGGTGTGGCTCAAGAAACATAGATTTCTTGATCCATTGGCTGGTGAGGATGTGTAATATTTTACACTATTATTTAAAGCTCTTGCACCTGAGAAACATAATTTGACCTTTTTGTTACAGAAGTTATCACTACTTCCCTTTTCTGACCAAGATTAGTCTGGGAGTCATTTTCCAGTGTGTAGGCTGTCTAGTCCAACCTCTATGAAAAGCGATATGGAGATTCCTCCAATAACTAGAAATTGAGCTCCCATACGATCCAGCTATACCACTCCTAGGAATATACCCTAGGAACACAAGAATACAATACAAAAACCCCTTCCTCACACTTATGTTTATTGCAGCACTATTTACAATAGCCAGGCTCTGAAAACAACCAAGATGCCCTTCAACAGACGAATGGCTAAAGAAACTGTGGTACATATACACAATGGAATATTATGCAGCCATCAGGAGAGATGAAGTCATGAAATTTTCCTGTACATGGATGTACATGGAGTCTATTATGCTGAGTGAAATAAGTCAGAGGGAGAGAGAGATGCAGAATGGTCTCACTAATCTATGGGTTTTAAGAAAAATAAAAGTCATTTTTGCAACAATCCTCAGAGACAATAGAGGAGGGTTGGAATTTCCAGCTCACTTCATGAAGCTCACCACAAAAAGTAGTGAGTGCAGTAATAGAAATAACTACACTGAGAACTACCATAACCATGTGAATGAATGAGGGAACTGGAAATCCTGTCTAGAGTACAGGTGGGGGTGGAGTGGGATGTAGGGAGATTTAGGACATTGGTGGTGGGAATGTTGTACTGGTGAAGGGGGGTGTTCTTTACATGACTGAAACCTAATCGCAATCATATTTGTAATCAAGATGTTTAAATAAATTTAAAAAATACTAAAAAAAAGAAAATTAAAAAAATAGTTGGTTTTGTCTCAAAAACCTATTCATAGAATATGTTGGTTTTTGTGTATGTCCTGTGTACAGCCAGAGTAAATATAATCAATGTAAAAAAAAGAATTTATTTGGTAAGTGTATTTATAAGTAATCAGCTATCACTCCATTTTAATATCTTTTTAAATATCTTTTAATACCTTTAGATAGCTTATATTCCTAAGAAATATATCAAAAATATAAGTATATAGATCAAATACTGTTTTTTCCTTATGAAGACTATATCTCTATCACAGAATAAGTCCCTTGTCCAGCTCTACAATTGATATATTCTCCTGTTTTATATTATAGTTATAAAATAAATTATTTATTGGTGTCAAGTATCCTAAAATTATATATAAATAGGATTTAAAAGACAAGCCTTTATTCTATTAGTGAACAAATACGTAGTACAAAGCATAACATATGCATTCGAGTTTATTCAATTTATATCAACGTAGTATGGGTATAATTGTGTATTCAATTGGAACTCTGAAAAAGAGATTTTTAAAATTTGCTATGTATTATTTTTATGAGGACTCAAATCTCTTTAAATTAAAAAATACTTAACTGTTTAATGTATTCAACTAGTTTTGTTTGCATGTAATTTGGGTTTCAAGACTCTGTGCTTGTACATTTGCATTTAAATAGATTTATCTTTAAATGATGTTCACCATACAATACAAATATGGGAATGTAGAGGTGATTTTAAAAAAGAGATTTTTCTTTTGAAAGATGCCCAAGATGTTATAAAGTTCTTTTTTGACATTTAAAAACTGCACATTGAATTTTATTGCATCTATAACTCACAATTAAATTACAATTTGGAATGATTTCTCAATATGTGTCTTGAAGGTGGCTTTTTCTTTCATTCTGTACTCATTTTAATGCAGATTGATGAAAGTGAATGTCTAGGCTATTTTTGCTAACCTCAGATCTGGATAGAGTATTATGCAACTTAATACTACTGAAATGACTTTATGAACTTTAACTGATTTTTCCTTCTGAGTAGCAGTGTCTATTACTTCGAATATTGGCAAGCAAAATCCTTTAACAGTGAAAATGATGGCAATGTTAAAGTCATGCTCAATAAAACTTAAATTATTACACCATTTAAACATAAGTAAAAATAAGATCTTTAGAATTTATTCTTGTATCTAAACAACTACTACTTTTGTATTTATATGCCATCACTCTTTTGTATGTCTTACTTTTCTTCCAGCAAATATTTTAATAAGAATTATTTCCATACATATAATTCTATAAAGTCTCTGAAGTTGATCTTAATGTGAGTCAGTTAGGTTTTGTTTCTACTTTTAGTAATTATATTAATTGACATTTCTATAATATCAAATTTATTTAATTAGAAAATTTATCTAAATATTTAATAACATTATATCTTTATTATATTCAATGTTGGTTGATCTATTCACATGAAACCACCACTTTCTAAAAGCTTTGTAGTTTGATGAAAATTGATTTCTACTGTATCTTTTGACAGTTGAATGAACTAACATATAAGCTAATCAATGAAATCCAACTGCATTGCAAGAAAAATCAGTTTCTCAATATGTACTTGAACTAAATGAACTAAAATATGAATAAAGCTCAATGAAACATTTATAAGGTCTATCCTTACTTCCCTTTGAAATAACAGTGATTGCTAAGAATTAATGCAGAATCTACAGAAATTAGTTTACTTGATCAGATGAGTAATATCTAGATATATAATAAAAATTAATGACCCAAGAAAACTCACAACATTGTCATATTAGATGAATGTCAAATCAAACTGGAGGGATTCTCTGAAATGAACATTAATGTATTGCAAAATAATTTTCCTTATTCCTGGTATAAACTGTAATATACAACAATTTCAAAAATTGTAAAATTTCTCAAAGATTAAATTCATACATATCAAACAGCCAGATCTCCAAAACTATGTACTATAATGATAAATTTAATTACATCTGCTACTACCTTCATGCTGCCACTAGATATGTAATTAGAGAGTCACATTATTGGCTATCACAAATTAGTGTTGGCACTCCATATATCGTTTGGCAAAACTGTAGTTACCTAGATGTGGCAATTACAATTTTCTTAACTTTAATATATATGTTGGGGAAACTTTAGATCTGACACATGTTAAAATATTTTAATACAGTTTTCAAGGAATTTCATCCATTCTTCATCATTACTTGGAAGTTATTATTTGAATTATTGGAAGTAAATATTAATTTCAGCAGGGCATCATTGATGAAGTAATAGCTAACGTTAGAAAATGACAAAGACAGATATATGATGAAACAAGTTAAATTCTTTTTTGTTTTTTATTTCCACAAAACTAGCCCTAGATCACGAGTTGACATGAGAAGAAGTGAAAATAGGTATATATTAAATTACAAAAGTTAAAATATTTGATCAATGTCATTTAATATAAGAGTTATTTGCAACTCAAAATGTCCTCATACTTCTGTATTATGAAATTCAGTGATATTTAAAAAGTCTTTTTGGGTCCAACTAATATAAAAATATTGGAGGTGGAACCAGAGCAATAATAGAGCAGGTAAAGCATTTGCCTTATAGGTGCCCAAACCAGGTTCAATCCTTGTCATTACATGTGGTCCCTCAGAGTCTGCCTAGAATAATTTTTGAGTGAAGAGCTAGGAGTAATCAGTGAGTGAATGCTACAGGTTGATTCCCCAAACAAATAAACAACAACAAAAATATTAGTGAAGTTTACATGCTAAGAAACAATAAAAGGGTGGTTGGTACTGGCTTAAAATTAAGTAACATATAAAGTTTTTTTTGAAGTCTTCAAGAATCCTGAAAATTCAGGGATTGTGTATAAATTGAAAAGAAAAATGTTTAAGTATTGTAAATGGAATCTTTTCATATGTATTGAGAAGAAAACAGGCAATAACATTATAGGTAAAGCTAATATTAGCATAAAGACATTATGGGTGTGCCAGAGAAGTAGCGGAGCAGTAAGGCCCATAATATCCTTGCATGCAGCTGACCTAGGACGGAATGCGGTTCAATTTCCCAGACTGCCATATGGTCCCCTAAGCGAGGAGCAATTTCTTTTATTTTTTTTTTTTTTGGTTTTTGGGCCACACCTGGCGATGCTCAGGGGTTATTCCTGGCTGTCTGCTCAGAAATAGCTCCTGGCAGGCAAGGGGGACCATGTGGGACACCGGGATTCGAACCAACCACCTTTGGTCCTGGATCGGCTGCTTGCAAGGCAAACGCCGCTGTGCTATCTCTCTGGGCCCGAGGAGCAATTTCTGAGTGCAGAATCAGGAGTAGACCCTGAGTGTCACCGGGTGTGGCCCCCCAAAACAAACAAAAACAAACAATAAACAAAAAAAGACATTACGAGGAGCCTATGGCACATTGGTATTCGTTGAGTGAAAAAAATCTGTACACAAAATACCACAACATTGGAGCTGGAGCAATAGCACAGTGGTAGGGTCTTTGCCTTGCACCATGAATGATCTACAACAGACCATGGTTCGATCGTCTGGCATCCCATATGATCCCCTGAGAGCCAGAAATGATTTCTGAGCACATAGCCAGAAGTAACCCAGGAGCGTGATAGGGTGTGATCCAAAAAACAGAAACAAAACAAAAAACAAACAAAAAACCCAACAACAGCAACAAAAAACCATAATGTTAACACTATTGCAATCATGTCACCTAAACTATACTTTAAAAAAATCAAAGCAAGATTAGATGACTTCCTTCACATCTCAGATCTGCGTGTTCCTCTCATTTGTCAGGGGAAATTAATCGCTCACTTGACAGTATGGAATACATTTTTGGACCTGAAAGGTGACTCAAATACCTTCAATCTGGGTTCAATCTGGGTCCAGTAACCTCTATGCATCTTTTGGCACCTCACCAGTCCCAGCTCTACATTTCCTAAACTACATAGCCAGCTATGCTCATCATACTTCACACATATATACCTTCTGTCACTGAGTTAAATAATGTTCATCCTCAGAGCCTTCCAGAGGTCTAACTATAATGTATTATCCTCAATATAGAGGAGCATATTAAACAAGATAGCAAAGTCATAGAATTCCACCAACCTCATTTATGAAATATAATATCATATAAGACTCTACCACTACCAGTCAGCTGTGTAAACCCTCAATAAATTAGTTCAGTGGCAACATGTCTATGATGTTTAATGACCTGAAGAAATAATAACATAGGGAGTCAGTCAACAGAGTACAAAAAAAGTTGAGAACAGAAAGAGAACATTACATTGTGAAGTGACAGATATGAAGGATGTGGTATGTCCTATCAACACTTTATAGAAATCCTGAGCAGCAGAATAGCAGCACCCAAAGTAAATATCAAGGAGCCCAAAGTTGAGATTCAGAAATATATCTTGAAAACAACAAAAACCTAAAAATGTCTTCAAAGAATAAGCACATCAAAAATTTATAGGATGATTTCAAGATAAACAATATTAGATTGATCTAAATACCTGAAAAACAGGAAAGAAAATTTATGAAGAAATATTAGTTAAGTAAATCATAAATAGAATTTCACAGAGTTCATGAATGCAGGTACTGAGATACAAAGGGCCAGATAGTTCCAGCAAAATTAGAGTGTTGTAGGAAATTTCCATTTTTCCATTATAATCAGAACATGAAAACATATTTAATTTTTGAGATATTTTTAAAAATATCTTTATTTAAGCACCATGATTACAAACATGTTTGTGGTTGGGTTCTAAAAACATATTCTAAAAACATATTGGAGTCCTGGATGGTGATGGATGATGATGAGATGGATGGAGAGAGAGGCTTTTCTTTTTTTTTTTAATATAATTTTTATTTTAATTATAGTGGCTTACGTATCGTTCACAGTAATATTCCAGGTACATATTTACATTGATTCAGGGGATTTACCACCACCGAATTGTCCTCCCACAACCGCTCCCATCCTGCCTCCCATATCCTTCACACCCCTCCCCAATCCAGGGGCTGCTAGAATGTGTGGTCCTTTCTGTGTCTAGTTAATTACTTAGTGGTCTTATAACTGTTTGGTCTAGGTGCCTCCATTACTGCCCCCTCTAGTTGGGAGGTGGGACTAAAAAGATCAAGTTATGTGGTTTTGTTTGAGGAAGAGAAAGGTAATAATATAATGGGGTAAAAATCGACTATGCCGACTATGAGCAGAGTCATTCTAATCTAGAGGCTCTCATCCTTGGTTTGAGGGACGATGGGGAAAAGAAGAAGGTGAAACACCACAGCAGTTCAAAAAGAGGAATCAAATAAGATATCCAGTGAGCACTGCAGCCATAAAAATATGCACTACATAGTTGCCATGGTCTTGAGATAAGAAATATGACGAGGTGCAAGGAGGAAGAAGAGAAAAGAAAAAAGAAAAAGTAAATATATATTTAAAAAATGGACAACTACTTCAATATCTACCCCAAAACAAAGAAATCTATCAAAACTAGATTAAAAATAATTAAAAATAAAAAAATTTTAAAAAAAGGATTAGTGTTTTTTGTCTCCCCGCCCCCGCATAGGCACAGTAAATGTTGGGGTCACCCGAAATGGGAATCCCCTTGACCTAAGAGATATAGGGTTTCCCTACCCTTGGAATATATTGTCATGGGATTATCTATAGACTCCTTTCACGTTCATTTACTCTCCCCTTGGTGTTTTTGTGCCGTATGGAAGACTTCTGCTCCGATCTGGATGATAAAAACAGACCTTAGAGGTCTCAGTCTGTGCTCAGGTCAAGGAGTGGAACTTATGATGAAGACTTTCTTTGTGATTTTTGAAGTTCTGTTTCCTCGATGTCATTTTAATCTGTCTTCTGTGGTTAGTGGTCTTGGTCCTTGCGCTGAAACTTGGATGGAGCCTGTGATATCATCTTTTGTTATGTTTCCAGAAGACCCGTTCAGTTGCAATTGCCTCAGTCAGGACTCTGGAATTAGAGGTCATGATTGTTGTGCAGGACGACAACCTTGGCCACGTGCCTGCAACATCCTCCAGCCCGCAGGTCTTAGGGTGGCTGCGAGGAAATGATCCACAGGCAGTCAGGTTTCAGGAGACATCAACTTTATTCAGGCCCTAGCCACCAGCTGTGGCTCCTAAGCTTTTAACCTTTTAAGCAGGCTCTTTTCAGCTGCCCTGACATCTCAACTTGTTTCTGCCAGACACCTCTCTTGCTGAATCCTCTCCCAATCCTCCCCCAGAATCTCTCTCCCTCTATCCTCCTGGTAAGCAAAACAGGAAGCCAAAGACCCCTCTCAGATGTGGACAGGTCTGCTTTCAAGGTGTGAAAAACAAGAAGTTGGGGGAGGGTAGTAACAGTTGTGTTTTAGTCATAAAAAATAACACACCCCTACACCAATGTAACATTCCCAACACCAATTCATCCCAACTCCCTCCTCCCCCATCCCTTACCTGTATTCCAGACAGGCATTCTATTTCTCTCACTATCATTGTGGTGATATTTGTCAATGTAGTTATTTCTTTAACTGGACTCACAAACTCTTTGTGGTAAACTTCATATTGTGAAAACAAATTTAAAGACTAAAATGCATTAGCATAGAATAAATCACATTACTAGCTTTAATTATATACCTGTAAAAATTAAAAGTGGGTTTCTAAAGCAACTTTACATATAAAAAGAATTTGTGGTGTTTACTAGTATTTACTTTTTCATCAAAAGAGTGTAAATATATTGTTAATTTTCAAGGTTTTTTTTAAATTTCTCTACTTCTTAAAAATATTAGATAAATTTTTGCCATATTTACAAAATATGAAAAACTGTTTTGAAATTCTGAGCATTTTTCTTCATAAAGAATATGACAAGAAACAGTTTTACTCAGCCTTATCTTCAAATGGTAGACTGCCAGCACATTTAAGGATAGTACATTTATTATTATTTCCATTACAGACACTGTGAGTTTGAGAAATATTAATTTTGTTTAAATGCACAGCTTGCAGATTTTTGAATAATCATTTCTAGAAATAACAAAACCTACAATATCATGCTTAGTGTTATGTTTCATATATTCTGAAAATGGAATACTCTACCAATAGATTTCTCTTGATCTAAACTTCAGAGATGTGCATAATTCATATTTTGCTTAGTAACCTAAATACATCTAGAGTATTACTGGCCTCGATTATAGAGAAATATCTAAAAGTTAAAAAAGAGAGAGGCCACTAACATATTTGCAAATAATAAAGAGTTCTTGGAACAACTGGCTAGCCACTTGCAAAAAATTGAACTTAGACCCCCAGTTAACATCATGTACGAAGGTAAAATCCAAATGGATTAAAGACCTCGATATCAGACCTGAAACCATAAGATATATAGAACAACATGTAGGCAAAACACTCCAGAACATTGAGACTACAGGAAACACATAGGCAAAACACTCCAGAACATTGAGACTACAGGAAACACGTAGGCAAAACACTCCAGGACATTGAGACTACAGGCATATTCAAGGAGGAAACTGCACTCTCCAAGCAAGTGAAAGCTGACATGAACAGATGGGAATATATTAAGCTGAGAAGCTTCTGCATCTCAAAGGAAATAGCGCCCAGGATACAAGAGCCACCCACTGAGTGGGAGAAACTATTCACCCAATACCCATCAGATAAGGGGCTGATCTCCAAAATATACAGAGCACTGACAGAACTTTACAAGAAAAAAAACATCTAATCCCATGAAAAAATGGGGAGAAGGAATGGAGAGACACTTTGACAAAGAAGAAATACAAATGGCCAAAAGACACATGAAAAAAATGCTCCACATCACTAATCATCAGGGAGATGCAAATCAAAACAACTATGAGGTACCACCTCACACCACAGAGATTGGCACACATCACAAAGAATGAGAACAAGCAGTGTTGGCGGGGATGTGGAGAGAAAGGTACTCTCATCCACTGCTGGTGGGAATGTCGTCTAGTTCAACCTTTATGGAAAGCAATATGGAGATTCCTCCAAAAACTGGAAATCAAGCTCCCATACAATCCAGCTAAACCACTCCTAAGAATATACCCTAAGAACACAAAAAACAATACAAAAATCCCTTCCTTACACCTATATTCATTGCAGCACTATTTACCATAGCAAGACTCTGGAAACAACCAAGATGCCCTTCAACAGATGAATGGCTAAAGAAACTGTGGTACACATACACAATGGAATATTATGCAGCTGTCTGAAAGATGGAGTCATGAAATTTTCCTATACATGGATGTACATGGAATCTATTATGCTGAGTGAAATAAGTCAGAGAGAGAGATAAACACAGAATGGTCTCACTCATCTAGGGGTTTTTAGAAAAATGAAAGACATTCTTGAAAAAATATTTTTCAGACACAAAAGAGAGAAGGGGTGGAAGTTACAGCTCATTTCATGAAGCTCACCACAAAGAGTGATGAGTTTAGTTAGAGAAATAACTACATTTTGAACTATCCTAATAATGAGAATGTATGAGGAAAATAGAAAGCCTGTCTAGAGAACAGGTAGGGGTTGGGTGGGGAGGAGGGAGATTTGGGACATTGGTGATGGGAATGTTGCACTGGTGATGGGTGGTTTTCTTTACATGGCTGAAACCCAAACACATGTATGTAATCAAGGTGTTTAAATAAAATATATATAAAAAAGAGTTCTTTAGGAGATGAAATTGAAAACATATACATAACAGGGAATAACAGAAACATTTCCTCTAAGACACTGTATTGAATGGTTGTGAGAGACAACAGTCACAGAAATTTGACTTGAATATATATCACCATTCTATTATTATTGCCAAATTACATAGCCTATGTAAAATACATATAATCTTTTAATGTTTTATAATTGTTTGTGAAGGAGCAATAAAACTAGTTTACATTGTTCTTAATACATTATTAATAATAAGAATCAAAAACTGTATTTTCTAAAATTAAAGATAAAGGAGAAATATTATGAATTTGACAATAAAATGACTTTTGGATACGTTTATATATAACATGCAGTTATGGGAACCTCTAGAAATTTGGGAGACTGAAATATATTATATATATTTATATATATTTTATATATACATATATTTATATATTATATATTTATATATAGGTATATATCTGTGTATACATCTAACTTTCACTGAAGGAAATTGAAAATTCTTAGCTATCATTGTTGAGGTAAATGAATAGACTAAATTATACTTGGAAATGTCAGTCAGTTCTTGTTCCTTTAACTCAGTTCTTGGAATATTAACTGTATTTTTATAATTAAAGCCATTGAACTGTTTTTTAATCCAACATTGTTGTGGAGTCAAAAAGATAGTAAAGGGTTTATTTGTCTTGCACAATACCAATCTTATTTCAATTCCCTATTACCCAATTAATTTCTCCAAGGTCACCTAGGAGGTATTTGAGTTAAGAAACAGTAGTAATTCTTAGTGACTCAAAATATAAATAAAAACTAAAACTCCCACTAAAGATGTTGTGATGGTTATATGCTGAACATTGAAAAGTAGATTTTTCTATTGGACCTAGAATTTTCAACATGATATTTAGAGTCATCTATTACAAAACTTAAGATCTTTATGCATTCTCTAGTAATTAATTTTGTGAAATATATTGGATCCAAAAATATATTATGAATTTTAAATCACTATGTAAAAGATTTATTAAGTATATATATTTTTAATTTTTGTTTTTGTTTTTGGGTCACACCAGGTGACACTTGGGTTACTCCTGGCTATGTGCTCAGAAATCACTCCTGTCTTGGAGGACCATATGGGAAGCCAGGGGATCGAATCATGGTCCATCCTAGGTTAGTTCGGGCAAGGCAGATGCCTTACCGCTGTGCCACCACTCCGGCCTTACATTTTTAATTTGATATTCAGAAAAATATAGAGCCATGCCTGGTGATTTTCTTGACTTTATGTCATTGAAGAAAAATAACCAAAGTCAGTCTAATTATTATTTTAAAAAATAGTTTACTCTGATATTTAATTTTTCTATTCACAGTGTTGTGTATTAGTAAATACCTTATCAGAAAACTTAAATAATAAGTTTTTAATAAATTAAAAAATATTTCAGTGGACTTAGATATATAGTTTTATTTTGAGGAGAGAATTGGTACAACTATGAGTTTTTTAAATATGTCTACATAACTATCTGCTTCTATAAATATGAATGTGTAGTATAATTGTTTCAGTAAAAAAAGGGGGAATAACAAAGAAAAAATTGTGAGAAAAATATCTGAATAAATCTTTTTGTATGTTTCCTTCCTAAGTAGAAAATTTAAGAATTTTCAGATATTTACTTTAATAATCATGGATTTCATAATAAATTTAAGTGTACCTGAATGATTTCTTATACAATTAAATCATTCAAAATTTTAAGTTATAATATCTGAATTTCAGATATGACTTGAATTTGAACTCACTCTACTTGGAAAAATCACATAAATATATTTTTATATACCATTGTATATCAATCTAATAGCTTGAAATTCATCAATCATGGCCTTTATATAAACTGACATTTTTCTTTTATTTAAACACCTTGATTACATACATGATTGTGTTTGGGTTTCAGTCATGTAAAGAACACCACCCATCACCAGTGCAACATTCCCATCACCAATGTCCCAAGTCTCCCTCCTCCCCACTCAACCCCCGCCTGTACTCTAAACAGGCTCTCCATTTCCCTCATACATTCTTCTTATTAGGACAGTTCAAAATGTAGTTATTTCTCTAACTAAACTCATCACTCTTTGTGGTGAGCTTCCTGAGGTGAGCTGTAATTTCCAGCTCTTTTCTCTTTTGTCTCTGAAAATTATTATTGCAAGAATGTCTTTCATTTTTCTTAAAACCCATAGATGAGTGAGACCATTCTGTGTTTTTCTCTCTCTCTCTCTGACTTATTTCACTCAGCATAATAGATTCCATGTACATCCATGTATAGGAAAATTTCATGACTTCATCTCTCCTGACAGCTGCATAATATTCCATTGTGTATATGTACCACAGTTTCTTTAGCCATTCATCTGTTGAAGGGCATCTTGGTTGTTTCCAGAGTCTTGCTATGGTAAATAGTGCTGCAATGAATATAGGTGTAAGGAAAGGGTTTTTGTATTGTATTTTTGTGTTCCTAGGGTATATTCCTAGGAGTGGATAAACTGACATTTAGCATCCTCACATAAAAACTCTGGTATCGGTAATGTCATATCAAACTAAAAAAAGCGTATGATTTATTCTCATTTATTTCAACTTAGAGAATTTTTTTCTGGAAATATGAAAAGTTTCAGAAATTTTCAAGCGAAGGAAAATTATTCCAAATAATTCATTATCCTGTCGAACTCTAACCTCCCCACCTGACACTCTAACTTCTTCCCTAAAACTCACACATTTTAATTTATTCTTATAAGAAATATTCTTATAACACTTTATAAACTCAACTATCATTTATAAAAATTTTTATAGTTCTCAACTATTTTCACAAGTTCATATAAATTTAACTGGATCTCAACTTTATCTCCTTGTGTTACTTATTAACATATGTTTATACCGAGGGAAAATTCACTTAGCTAAAGTATGTGACTTTAACTTGTTATACCTAAGATTAATAACTTCAGTATAAAAATGAACAATTCTATGAAGCCAGGAACTTGTAATTAACGTTCTTGCATGCAGTAGACCTAATTTTAATCCTAGGCATTAGTATGTTTTGCTGAGCACCATTAGGTGTAATTCCAGAGCTCTGAGCCAGGAGTATGCTCTGAGCATAGCTAGTTGTAGCTCCAAACCAAACCAAAACAAAAGTGAAAAAAAAAAAACACAACAACCCTATTCTATATACCTACCAATTTGGACTACATAGTGCATGTCTTTTAGGTGGGTATTTATTCATTAGCAGTGTTTATCCTTGGCAACCTTTCTTTCCTCCTTCTTTCTTTTTTATTCCTTTTGGGTAATTCCATAATGTTCAATTTTATCCTGTTCCCTATTCTACAAAGTTTATCTTTTTCAGCTTTTTTTTAAATATAAAAAGGTCTTTTGTTGTATTCTCAATATTATTTTCAGATAAAGAATATGTGCATTCTCTATTGAATCAGAAACTAAAGGGATCTGAGTGGTAGCACAGTTGGTAGGGCATTTGCCCCTCACAAAGCCAACCTGTGGTCAGTCCCCTGCATCATATTTGCCCTAAGCCTGCCAGGAGTAATTTCTGAGTGCAGAGCAAGGAGTAAGACTTGAGCACTGCTGGGTGTTACCCCCTTAAAAAAAATACCCAAGGGAACAACTAACTGAAGCTTTAGGAAATGTACATAAGTTTAAAAAAGATATTATATAGAACTATTATTGATAAAGTAGTCATTCTCTTTTTAACATAAGAGGTAAATATCACATTAAAATTTAAAACTGATTTTAACAATAAAATTGCATTAAAAATAAATTGTATTGCAAGAATAAAAGATTTAAATTCTTAAGTACATAATTGGATCTATAAAGCATATAAAATTCATTCTCAAAATATCTCTGCTTTATTTAATTTGTTGAAGATAATGTGTGATAATAAAATTATGACCTGTTATTTTCTACTGATCATATATCTATTTTATCTTCACACTATTTATCATACTTTGTTTAAAATCAATATAATCAATATATTCAATTCAATATAATCAATCAAATTATAATACCTGAATATATATAGTATATTGTATGTTGTTATTCATCTCATCTTAACATTCAAATCCCATCTTAATATTTTTCTCTGTTTTTTCTCTTTAAATTCTTAGGGAATTCAATTAAATATTAAGAAAAAAGGAGTACATACAATATACATATATATATATTAAATAGCATCAGCCTTAGGACCATTATGACTTCATTCACAGTACAAAATGTATTTAATTGTTATATGTTATACATGTCATATATATATATACATATATATGCATATATTCACATGTAGCCTATATCTGGCAGTACTTAAAACAGTGCTTGGAAGTCACTCATAGTCATGTTACAAGGGAACACATTAAAATTATTTGCTAGAGTTCATTGAGTTTTCTCTCAGTTTCTAATTTATATTATTATTATTATTAATTATTATTATTATTATTATTATATATTTTATGTCTGGGTTATATAAGGAGGTTGTCTGGGCTTTAGTAGTTTTGTCCTCAGGGTTTACATTTGACAACATTCACAGTATTATATGTTTAGTTGGGGATAAAAATCTAGGGTAGGTCATAAAGCACATGCTTTTAACCCTGTACTATCTCCCTATTTCCTTTTAAGATTGTTAGAAACATTTCGTCAAGCTTCAACGCCAACGTTTTGTTGGTTTTCAAAGCACAGGCTGCTCAAAAACCTGTGCCAAACAGTTTATTTCATCTCATAAACATTAACTTTCAGCATTTAAAAACTTAGCATAATTTTTAGATTTCTACACAAACTTATGGCTTGGATATGATAATAAATACTTAAATATTTTATTAAAATAAAAACAATACATAAAATAATAATAATAAAAATAAACAGGTTATCATAAAAATACTTGGACAGTTACTAACTCAAAAAGCAGTCCTACACTTTATAGCTCTGATAACTGCTTATTAGGTATAAAATCTACTTCCTTAAACCTACTGATGTAAGGTATTAGTTCTGCTCTCTAGAGCTCTACAGTACAAGTTTAATCCATCTTTCACATGACAGCTTTTCACATATTTGAAGACAGCTTGCAATATCCCACTAAATCCTTAATCCATATATTCCTGTCGTTCAACTATATTTTTCAACTCCAGTTATTTTTGCCTTGATTTCCTATGTGTTTATTTTCTGGCATGCTTTTGCTTTACTTGAAGTGCTTAGTTTTAAGATACACTTATCTTGAAGTAATTCTCAAATTAATGAGTAAAAGATTCTTAATTGTTGAAAAGAATTAAAGCCAACTTTAACTGGGAAGTGTTTTAGTTACAGATTGTTGCAATTGGTTTCAAAATTTTTGAATTACATATCATTTTAAGGTGACATAAAATTTGAGTTAGTGAACTAGACAGAGTATCAGTTGGTGTGACTAGCAACTGCTTCTTTTAATCTGACATCTCATGTGGTAGAATTATAAACCCGGGGATGCTTTAATTGGATTAAACCTGAAATTTCTTGAAATTTCTTTACAATTATATTTGTGTGTGAAAAGAGATGACCCAAACCTGGAGTCAATGCTGGGATCCTGGGCGATTATTTTCACTGTAGATTGCAAGTAAATTTTTTATTAAGCCTGAAAGCTGAGTTCTTAAATGGACTAAACAGAGGAGAGAGAGAGAGAGAGAGACAGAGAGACAGAGAGAGACAGAGACAGAGAGAGACAGAGAGACAAAGAGAGACAGAGAGAGACAGAGAGAGACAGAGACAGTCAGACAGAATCACTCAGGAAACAGAGTTCTTAAATGGACTAAACAGGAGAGAGAGACAGAGACAGAAAGAAACACTCAGGAAACAGAGGTTAGTGTCTTCTGAGTAAGGTAAAAAGGAGGTAAAGGAGAAGCCAGAGCACTAGTACAGCGGTAGGGCATTTTGCCTTGCACGGAGCCAATCCAGGATGGCAGTAGTTCGAGTCCCATATGGTCCTCCAAACCAGGAGTGATTTCTGAGCACATAGCCAGGAGTAACCCCTGGGCATCACCTGATGTGGCCCAAAATCCAAAAAAAAAAATTTTAGGGAGGGTGAATGGGAAGTTGTTGACATTGGTGGCAGGAAATAAGCACTGGTGAAAGTTCTTGTACATTGTATGACTCTAACTAAAACATGAACATTTTTTCCATGAAAATAACTGGTATGAACAAGGCTGTAACCACTGTGTTTAAATGAAAATGTGTTCACAAGTTTGGCTTGACTATATTTATTTAAACACATTTCCAAGTGTAAGCCAGATTCAAGTGAAAGCAATTTGACATGGAAAAGAATATGGGATAGGAAACATTGTTACATTCATCATCAGTAAAATTAAAAAAAAAGAATATGGTTCAGTGAGCTTTCTGGCACAGTTCATATTATTATACTTATCAAATTTATAAATATATATATACTTTATAAGTCACCATGCTATCAATTTAGGTTGACGTTTAAGACAAGGTACTAGGAAATTTATTCTAATGCAGGTTTTCATTGCACTTAATCTCTATAGAAGGTTACAAATTCAAATTGCCATTTATTTCCTTCCAACATATACCACATTTAGTGGTAACACAATATGGAAACATTACAGTAGACATTATTGTTAAAGGGGGGTGAAATATACAGTATCTATTCCATAATAGTTTTGACACCTTCACATATGTATTGCCAGTTCAACTGACCTTTATCTTTCATATTCTCTGTACTTAACACTTTATGTTCAAGTTGATAATATTTTCAGGGCACTTTGAATCTCTTGTGTACAATTTATAATCAACTTTACTCAAATAAATGCAGATACTCAAATATCATCTTGGCATTTTTTTAAATCTTGGACTTACTATGATAATGTTGTGGGTCAAAAAATTTAAATATTTGACACAATTATTTTATTGTCAAAGGACATGGGCTGGATTAATAAATCCTGGGCTCTATTACAGATTGTATATTGTAAGATTATCACATGATATTTCCATGTGTTCAGAGATACTCACCTGCTGCCTGCTGAATTATATGTAGGAGTAAAGAAAGTGAGATTTAGTGAAAAGCAATAAGTCACTAACACAGAAGATGAATACCACCTACTGACTGAGAATTTACCAATGTCATATCAGTCTCATTTTATTTACTAACAGTGAGTCAAGAATGTACTCAGATTTAAGCATTTTGTTGGGGCTACAATCTTTGATAGTCAAGAGGGAGGTCACAATTCAGAATTGTTTAGAGGTTAAAGGATGCTATCATACATATATTTGCAAAATAAAATATGTCATAGGTAACTAAAAATGTAATGTACCCAATGTTGCCCTCTATGTATTAAAAAGATATTTTTATTGATTCAACCATAAGATTATCTTAAGTTTATGCTGAAATTTGCATATTTGTTCAAATTATTCCTTGAATCAATGATTGGCTCCAATCAAAAAGAACAAACAATTATGACACGCTATTTGATTAAAAAATGTCTTTAGAGTTCTTGGCTCTTTTTTCATATTATTTTCATTTAAGTATAAAGTTAAGATCCATGTATAGGTCATATAGGACACTAAACTGTTATGTTACAAAGGATAATTAGGTTCAACTGGATACATCATACGTTCACTTGTATAACATTGCTACAATTTCTATTTGACTAAAATGTCCAAGTGACAAAAAATAAACTAAAATTTCAAACCACTTTGGTAAAAAACAGTCAGTCACACTACCCAAAATGGGTAGCATCCTACTATAATAATCATATATTAAAAGAGCTATCAATTATTTTCTGGTAGACCCAATCTAAAGAGCACCTAATATTATCCTACTTAAATGGTTAAATCCTTAACCTATGAATCTTCATTTTAACAACATAAAACAAACTCATTAGTCTTTCATAATTTTTCTTCCCTCTGATTATTAAGTATCTTAATCATGGTTAAAAGCACTGTCTCCATTATCTCTGTGCCAAGAATTAATTTAATATCCCTGAAGAAAACATCTTGTGAAAAACAATTATGTTCTGAATATATCCAATTTTGGCTTATGTAAAATCATGGTTTTAACTTCAAATCATGGGTTCTAATCTTAATTTAATGGGAGAAATTACTTAGAGGATAAATTAATTAAATAACTCAATGAATTGAGTGTATGATCTTGGTGAATTTGGAACTAGCTCTTAACATATGCTTAGAAGTATTAGACTGGAGATGACTAAATGATTACCATGTCCCTTCTACACCACATAGGAAAAACCTCTCAATACCATATTAAGGATTGCCCTAAGGCACTGCTAATTATATTCTCCAAAATCCTAAACCAATCCTTGACAGTTGAAAATCATTTATAAAAAATATTTATGTCATATTTGACATAGGATGATTGTCATTCCTCATAATGACCACTGAGTTTTATTTGACTAATCTACTTTTTAAAAATTAACATTTTTGGGGGGTCAGAGCAATAGCACAATGGTAGAGTGTTTGCCTTGCACACGGCAAGTCCAGGATGGACCTGATTCGACCTCCAGCAACCCATATGGTCCCCTTAGTCAGGAATAATTTCTGAGCATATAGCCAGGAATAACCCCTGAGCATCACCGGGTGTGGCCCAAAAACAAAAACAAAAATATTAGCATTTCTAAGTAGGTTAATATTATAAATATATACAAATAGATGTGTTTTGTATGTGGGAAGACCATGTTCACCCTGCAGCATCACCAAGCACCCCAAGATAGTAGGAAAACTTGCATTTGACATTGTGTTACTAAGAATAAACAGATAAGGATGCAGTAAGACTTAATTTTAATTATATACTTCCAAATAAGTTGTAAAATGTCAAATAAGACTGTATTTTACTCTTACTCCCACAATATATTTTACATTTTATATAATGTGGAATAAAATTTAGTAATAATATATACATTAGTAGTTGAATTGCTTATCATGTTCAGTATTGAGAGAGGAAATAGCTTTTTTACATTTAAATATTTGGGGATTAGCTTCCTACAATATTATATTATTATTTCTTATTTTTATTATTATTATTAAATTATATTAATTATAAGTATATTATAAATTATATTATAAAATGTAAATTAATTTAGGATCACTCAGGGTAAGTTAAAATTTTGATTCCTAAGATGTTTTGGTTTATTTATTAGAAAAAGTCACTTGCAGGTATAAATATCAATTTCAATAATTTTCATCTTTTCTGACATTAAATATAAGGTACCTCGTTTCTTTTCATAAACTTTACTTTTTTTTCTTGTTTTTTGGGCCACACCCAGTGATGCTTAGGGTCACTCTACTCTGGCCCCAATGTTACTTTTCTATTTCATATGACATTCTCAAACAATGTCACCTCACACTACCCACACTCAGTTCTTATAATTGTCTATTTACCCTGACAAAAGAATCTCTTCAGAATTACCCCAGATATCTTTTTATCTCTCAGTTTCTCCTGTTAAGTTTAGTCATTTGTTGCCATTAGATTTTGATGACATTAACAAATGTATCAGAATTTGCATATACTAATTGATATTGAATTTGTAGAGTTTCACTTTAATGCACAAATAGATTTAAGCGACCTAATTCTATTTTGCTTGATGCTCAATTCTAGAATCGAAATCGTATCTATGGAGAAGGATTTCTTAGCCCTTTATAGTGATACCATAATACATTTATGTGTAATAGATTGAGTTGGGATTTACTTAAAGTTACACAGAGGATAAAACCAAGCTATAATTACTTGATTCCATATATTGACAATTAAGAGCATAGAGTATCAGTATCCCATAACCAGGGAACTCTGCATTTTAAATAAAGATAAGCGAAAGCTAGTTAGGTGTTTATAAAAATGTATGTATTTTACTGACTCATTCACATTTTTAAAATGGTAGGTTGCACTGGTCTAGGGGTGTGTTCTATGTTTTTTACAACTGAGTCCCAACTACAAACATGTTTGTAATCATGGTGCTTAAATAAAGATATTATTTCTTCAAAAATAATTCAACACACTTACACAAAAAAAGAAATAAAAAATAAAATAAAATTTGTAATTAAAGTGTGTCATATAAAAGTAGATCCTTACCATAACTATCTTGTTAAAAAGCATGAATAATGTCTTTTGAAGGGTAAGGAAATTAAAGATCAAATACAGTATATTGCTTAGTGCATATTACATTATGGTAAATTAAAGGTAACTCTAATTGCATTTTCTCTGCTGTTCTGACATTTGTCCATAATCTTTGCATTTGATTCAATGAAACCTCATCCAATATCAATCCACTCAGCAATCCCAAACTCTTGCCCCTCCACCCTTCTCTTTTTTCCCAATGGATGTAGATGCCTGAATATCTGATGATGTTTTTATGAATAAGAGTAACCATAGGGAAAATGCCAGGTGTGACATTCATTTAAACTAGTAATAAGCAAATTTATATGGATTTAAAATTTTTTTCCTTTATAGATTAAGTTACTCGCCTCCAAGCAATAATAGCTAATTGTAGTAATAAGAATAGGCAAATTAAATTCCTAGATATTAGCAGTGGAAATTGACTTTCCCTGTTCGCAATCAGTGAAATCCATATAAATTATTTGGTTTTAATCCTTTGGGGCTTCTTGAAAATAGCATACATAATTTAGAATAAATTAAGTTTAAGAAGTGGTTTTACTTTTGGAAAACAGGATTGAGACATCCCAATCAAGGAAAAAAGAAAATGAAACTGTTTAATATTTAAATACATTTTTCTTTGTGTCATTTTTTTAATTCTCATGTAAACCTGATGTATGAGTCTGAGTTCTCACTCAGACTTTTATCAAATTGGAACTGAATTTTACTACCATGAGTCTATTGTGTACATCATTGTTGGAGACAGTGTCCTGTCAGAGATCAATTTTTCTGTCTTCTGTCTTTATGCAGCTTTTTTCATCTAAAAGCTGCCTACGTGCAGTTTCTGCTGTGCGTCCTTGAGCTAACAGGAAAGGTATTTTGTAGCTGAAGGATATTCTCTTTGAAGCCAGAGAGAAAGTAAACACCCCGATACCATCCCCAGATTTAGGTGACTCCCTTTAGCTTCTTTCCGGAGTTAATGGCTACAAACTGCTGATAGTTCCGGATAAGTGAGCTGCAGACCCCACTTTAGGGTCACAGGGCAATTCTTTGAAAGCTGCTGACTTGGGAATGATTGTAAAATTGTCACTCCTTCTCCCTCCCCTCTGGAAGACGATTTACTGCCTTTGTCTCATGGCTTTCGAGCCAAAATGTATGATTGACACCGTCTTTTTACCGCCCATTTCTCCTCCTCTATATAAGAGATGCTGGACCCCAATAAAGATTACCTTAGACCGGTTATATAGCCTGAGGTCATTATTACTAACCTCTCTCAGATTTGTTACAGGTGTGGTTATTCTTCTGACCCAGCCAAATAAAGGTGCGGACGTCCGAGAGCCTCCCAGCCGCTTCCCGCTGGCCGGGCCCCTCCGGGGGGCTTGCAGGACCCCGCACATCATGGCTCAGACGTAGCTGTGGTAAATTCACACAAATTGCAGTTCCGGTATCATGGAGGTTTTTTTTTAATGATTTTTATTAATATCTTAATATTTAAGCACCATGATTACAAACATGTTTGTAGTTGTATTTTAGTTATAAAAAAGGACACCCCTTCACCAATACAATATTTCCACTACTAATGCCCCCTATTTCTCTCCTCCACACCCCCTGCCTATATTTGAGACAGGCATTCTATTTCTCTCACTCACTACCATTATCATGATAGTTGTCAATGTAATTATTTCTCTAACTAAATTCGCCACTCTTTGTGGTAACTGCATACCATAGGCCGGTTCTTCCAGCCCTCATCTCACTTGCCTCTGTGTATTATTACAATAACACACAATTCCTTAAAGACAATTGAATAAGATAATTCCTTAATAAGACAATTAAATAAGACAATACATTAAAGAAGGAAAAGAAATTACCAAAAGGCACATGCAAAATGCTCCACATCACTAATCACCAGGGAGATGTAAATCAAAACAACAGTGAGGCACCATCTCTTGCCACAGATTGGCATACATCACAAAGAATAAGAACAATCAGTGCTGGAGTGGATGTGGAGAGAAAGAAAGTCTTATTCACTGCCCTTGGGAATGCCATCTAGTTCAGCCTTACTGAAAAACAATATAGAAATTCCTTAAAAAACTGAAAATTGAGCTCCCATATGATCCAACATACCACTCCTAGGGATATACACCCTAGGAACACAAAACACAATACAAAAATGCCATCTGCACACATAGCCATTGCAGTGTTATTTACAATAGCCAGATCTGGAAAGAACCCAGATGTCCAATGATAGATAAGTAGCTAAAGAAACTGTGGTATATGGGGCCAGAGTCATGGCACAGAGGTAGGGCATTTGCTTTGCATGCAGCTCACTCATGAAAGACTGTGGTTTGATCCTACAGAGTCCCAAATGGTCCCCAAGCCAGGAGCGATTTCTGAGGGCATAGCTAGGAGTCACCCCTGAGCATTACTGGGTGTGGCCCAAAATAAAAAATAAAAATAAACTGGTACATATGTATGCACAATGGAATACTATGCAGCCATCAGGAGTCATGAAGTCATGAAATTTTCCTAGACATGGAAACTATTATGAGAGTGAAATAAGTTAGAAGGAGAGAGAAAGACAAAGAATAATTTTACTCATCTATAGGATAAATATATTTTTGTGTCATTATTTGGTTTTATAACCAAATGTGTTTTTGACTAATAAAATTACATTGTATTTTATAATGTTGTTTAAATAATAGATAAATAAGACACATGGATTGAGTTAATATAAAGTTTCAAGTGACAAAGTGTACTGGCCCTTTATTTTTCAATAGTAGCGGAAGCAATATTATATGCACAAGTTTATCATAAAATGTAAAAAGTTAATCAAAAATGTAAGCAGAATGCAACTATTAAAAGATATACAAATCAATTAACCAGAGTATAATTATGTAATTCAAAAGAGATATATGAAAAATTCTTAGTAAGTGAGCCAGAAACGCAAAGGTAAGAAATATGATTAAGACTTTATGGGAAGAGTATACTACCAGGCCATTAAAAATTATGTTTAATTGATAGAAAGAATGGATTATATGGTGTAGAAAAAAATACGGAGAGAGAAAACATCAATCAGGGACAGTGCTTTTAGTTTATATACCAGAATTAATTATTCTTTATTATTAATTATAATAACTGTCTAACTTAGAAAATGTGATTTCAAGGATTATACTCTCATGGAAATGACACCTGGCTTCTTTATTTGCTTCAGCATTGAAAGACAATTTAGGAGAGAAAACATTTTCATTGCTTTGTCTTAGATAAGAAAGTTGGAAGATGCAGAGTCAAATCACTTAATATTATGACTCTGAGAAAGTCTGGCACATGATAGTACTTGCTTATTTCAATATTTGAAGTTTGATAAAAACATAAGACTAACATTTATACTTAAATATTTTTTATTTTTATTTTTTTACTTTATTGATGAATCACATAATTGACATAACTCATCCTATTACAATTGTTTCAAGAAGACCAAAAGCAACATGATTTAAAAAAATGAAATAGAAAATTGAAAGAAAAACTAAAAAGATGGGAGAGAAAGGAAAGAAAATGTTCAGTGGCAAGTACATTTTTTAAAATTATTGAATCACCAAAGATCTCATTAAAGCACTAGGAGAGGGCCCGGTGAGATAGCATAGCGGTGTTTGCCTTGCAAGCAGCCGATCCAGGACCAAAGGTGGTTGGTTCGAATCCTGGTGTCCCATATGGTCCCCCATGCCTGCCAGGAGCTATTTCTGAGCAGACAGCCAGGAGTAAACCCTGAGCACCGCCGGGTGTGGCCCAAAAACCAAAAAATAAATAAATAAATAAATAAAGCACTAGGAGAAAGTTTAGTAAATTCTTATGTTTTTTTTTAAAGGATGAGAGTTAAAAAATACAGTAAAAGCTGTGTGGGTGGCAATTGTTGTTTGCATAGGCCCAACAAAATATGAGGGAAATGGAAGGTAAAAGCCTTGGCCTAAGTACAAGGAGACCATAACCCTGAAATTTTTTGGCATAAGACCGACTCAGGGCTCCAAGATACTAGACTTTTCAAGCCCTGATTCATTCTCTGTGGTCCTGATAAAATTTTTTCACAGATTCGCTGTTGTTGCTGTTAGGTTTCTGTAGTTAAAGATTCTGGTTTCTGTGCATCTTCTTCATCGAATTCAGGATGATGTTGAGAGTCCTCTAGTTTCACCTCACCATTAGTTGGAAATGCGGAGAGCTCTACCCTGCAAGCAGATTGTTGCTGGTATTTAGTCATCTGGTTGTTAAGAGAACCTTCTTTGTAGTAAGTCCAGGGCAGCGGTAGGGTCTGCTTGGTAGAGGTTTGCTTCCTTGTGATGTTATATACATTTGTGGATGTTTCTGTAGATGGTATCCATGGTTCAGGGGTGTATAGACAATGCCTGTTCCTATGAGGCCTGTGCCAAGTCATGGTGTAAGGCCCCCCACTGCATTACAAAATTTGTGTTCCCATCTCTATTAGATAAGAACTTGTTTGCATATGTAATAGTTTCCCATTTTAATGTGCCTATGCAAAAGAGAGAATACCACAAGGTATTATTGGTGCAAATGGAGGCAGAGGGAAGAAGTCGAATAACCCCGGTAACTTGGCTTTAACATGAACTCTAAACAGAGAGGCTCTTCTGACAGAATTCTCTATTGAACAAATCGCAAAACAAGACAAAACAAGACAAAACTAAAAAAAACATTCAAAAACAATGGGTAAAATTGTCACTATATAAGATAATATTCAATAAGAGTTATAGCTGTTAAGGGAATACACTTAAGATACTCAAGGGAGATATACATGTCCCTTTTATCTTTTTGGAAATTGTCGGGGAAGTGTTAAGTCCGGCACACGACTTTGGTCTGTGAGTTGGCCTTCTGGAGTCTTCAAAACTGCTCCCAACAGTCCCATATCAGGAAATGTCTTTGAGTGGGGACTTCTTAGAACACAAGTAAGGTAGAAAGCACATGTACGAAATGAAAGGAAGTGAAGGAAAGGAGGACACTGAAAGTAGATCAATAGCAACAGAGTATTGGTTTCTTCTAATTCTGAGACTCTATTTTTCCACTGTGGGAGCTGTTTGGCAGCTGGCTTGAGTAGAGATAAAGATCTGTTTGTGAGGAGCCAAGAACTGATGGTAAAAAGTGTTAAATGTGCTGTAAAAGGTGGTGGGATGAGATGGTAAAGTACTATAAATGTGCCTAAAGGTGGACCCAAAGGGGTAGGACAGTATATTACATTCTGTATAATGAAAATTGGATTAAACTCTATGATATTCTATTAATCTCTATAAACTTTGATAATGGGGACTAGTGGGAAGAAAAATTGCCATCTACTTCCTCAGCAGGACCCTCTTGTGCAGGGTGGGGGCTGGGGAAGGCCTAGGGTACTCTTTAAATTTCTCCCCAGCACCCACCTTGCTGGCACCGTGGGCAGGCGGCCAGGGATAACCTTGGGGTCCGGGAGGAAGGAGAGAGAAGGCTGTGGGGGCAGTTGGGGGCCCACATCTTCCCCTAAACTTAGCCAAAATGCCTGCGGCATGAAGCCATGGCTCTCCCCATGCTGCCTGCTGAATGCTGAATCTTCCAGCTCTGAGAGAGAAGTTTGGGTCCTTAATTACGCTAAGAGTGAAAATAATAACACTTGGATGGTGATCATGAAGTAGAAGCACTGCAATATCTGTATTATTGTAAACTATGTCAGCACATAAAATATTTTCAAAAGAACAAATTAGTGGGGCTGGAGCGGTGGCGCTAGAGGTAAGGTGTCTGCTTTTCAAGGGCTAATGTAGGACAGACTGTGGTTAGATCCTCTGGCATCCCATATGTTCCCCCAAGCCAGAAGCGATTGCTGAGCGCATAGCCAGGAGTAACCTCTGAGCATCAACAGGTGTGGCCCCCCAAGGAAAAAAAAAAAGAACAAATTAGTGACCTGAGAAAATACAATAGGTAGTGTGCTTGTACATGACCAACCTAGGTTTGATATCCGACAACCCATATGGTCCTACAAGCCCTGCCAAAGTGATTCCTGGGTGTTGATCCAGGAATAACATCTGAAAATCACTAAGTATATTCCACAACTAAAAGAGAGAGAGAGAGAGAGAGAGAGAGAGAGAGAGAGAGAGAGAGAGAGAGAGAGAGAGAGAGAGAGAGAGAGAACAGGACAGGAAACTTAGCTAAAAGCTAAATATCCTCCTACAAGATAGCAAAACTGTGATGTTCTTTGTTAAAATAATAGTGAATAATCTATTATCAACATGAAAGAAAATTATAAGGAAATAATTGATCCAAAATACCCAAAGTCCTAACTTTTTTATCTTTATTTAAACACCATGATTACAAACATGACTGTAGTTGGGTTTTAGTCACAAAAAGAACACCTTCCTTCACCAGTGCAAAATTCCCACCACCAATGTACCCCATATCCCTCCACCCACAACCCCTGCCTGTATTTGAGGCAGGTATACTATTTCTCTCACGCATTAATATCGTCATAGTAGTTGCTAGTGTTCTAACTGCACTCACATCTCCTTGAGGTGAGCTTCATATCTTGAGCTGGTCTTTTAGGTCCTCATCTCTGGGCATTATTACAATAATATCTTTTATTTTTCTTAAAATCCATAGATAAGTGAGACTATTCTGTGTGTGTGTCTCTCTCTCCCTGAATTATTTCACTTAGCATAATAGTTTCCATGTCCATCCATGTATAGTAAAATGTCATGTCTTCATCTCTCCTGACTGCTGCATAATATTCCATTGTGTAATATAGCACAATTTCTTTAACCATTCATCTGTTTAAGGGCATCTTGGTTGTTTCCAGAGTCTGGCTATTGTAAACAGAGCTGCAACGAATATAGGTGTGAGGAAGGAATTTTTGAATTGCATTTTTGTATTCCTAGGGTATATACCTAGGAGTGGTATAGCTGGATCAAATGGGAGCTCAATTTCCAGTTTTTTGAGGAATCTCCATATAGTTTTCCATAAGGGCTGGACTAGACGGCATTCCCATCAGCAGTGAATGAGAGTTCCTTTCTCCCCACATCCCTGCCAGCTTCTATTGTTCTTGATCTTTGTGATGTGCCAGTCTCTGTGGTGTAAGACGGTACCTCATTGTTGTTTTGATTTGCATCTCCCTGATAATTATGATGTGGAGCATTTTTTATGTGACATTTGGCCATTTGTATTTCTTTTTTTCTTTTTTCTTTTCTTTTTTTTTAATTTTTTTCTCATTTTTTTATTTTAATTATGACAACAAAGATGCAAAGAAAGAGGACAGGGTAAAGTTACAGTGGAAGCCCAATCACCCATAAACAGAATTCTCGGTAGTCCCATCGATGATATCCCAGCCTTGAACTTTCAGCCAAAGAACATTAAGAAAAACAAAACTGAACCCATGTACAATACAATTACTTTGTCCCTCAAATCCCCAGTTGTAGTACATACTATTTCTTAGCAGCACACAATATAATCTAAAGACATTAGACTTATGTAACTCCTTAAACATTGAGGGAAAAGTACATTTCTCTAGTTCCATGCACATGCTTACTAGTTTAAGTTAACCTCAAAAGTTTTAGTGGGTTTTTTTTCTTAAGGATTGGAGTCAAGGGAACATAGTAAAAAACGGTATTAAAGTGGCATTTGTTTGCATAGGCCCACCAAAACATAAGGGACATGGAAAGACAAATTATGGTCTAAATACAAGGAGACCCTACCCCTGAAGTTTCCTGGCACAGGACTGACTCTAGGCTCCAGGCAAACTAGTTTGTCCAATTCAAGTCATCATCTGTAGTGGCAATACACCTCCATTCCTCACATAGTCTCTGTTGTTGGTATCATGCTTCTGTATTAAAGATCCTGGAGTCTGCATATCCCATATTGCAGTCAGGATGGTGCAGAGCATCCTCTCGTTTCACCTCACACTTAAGGGGCAATAGAGAGAACCATGTCCTGTAGAGCAGGTCATTGTTGTTGTCAAGTCTTCTCATTTGTATTTCTTCTTTGAGAAATTGTCCATTTCTTCTCCCCATTTTGTTATGGGGTTAGATGTTTGTTTCTTGTTAAGTTCTGTCAGTAACTTGTATATCTTAGATATTAGTCCCTTGTCTGATGAGTATTGGGTGAGTAGCTTCTCCCATTCTGTGGGTGGCTTTTGTATCCTAGGCACTATCTACTTCATAAGCTTCATAGCTTAATGTAGTCCCATCTGTTTATCTCTGTTAACACTTGTATTGAGAGTGCTATTTCTGCCTTGAAGATGCCTTTAGTCCCAATGTCATGGAATGTTTTACCTACATGTTGTTCAATATACCTTATGGTTAGGGTCAGATATCCAGATCTTTGATCCCTTTGTATTTGATCTTTGTGCATGGTGTTAGATGGAGGTCTGAGTTCGCTTTTTTGCAAGTGGCTGACAAATTGTGCCAACACCACTTGTTGAAGAGGATATTTTTGCTCCATTTTGCTCCATTTTGCATTTCTTGCCCCTTTATCAAAGATTAATTAATGATTGTATTTCTGGGGCACACAAAGTCCTAATTTTTAATAATCGTAACATTGATATCTTATGAGCTAGGATGCTTTTGCAATGAAAATCAGAAAAAAAATTAAAGTAAGTCAGATACTTATAAAAAATAACTCACATTCCTCATACAATACAGATTTACTTTATAGGAGGTAAAATCTAACAGAATTAAAATGTTCTTGTTATAACTAGACTATGAAGTAAGTAAGCAGGATTCTTAGTGTGAGATGATAATTCATTTAGTCTTTTTTTCTTAATTATTATTATTTTTTAAATTTTTATTTTATTGGGGCCAGAGTGATAGCACAGCAGTAAGTTGTTTGCTTTGCACTGTACAAATCCAGGACACATCTGGTTTGATCCCTGAAATGCCATATGGTCCCCAAGCCAGGAACGATTTCTGAGCACATAGACAGTAGTAACCCCTGAGCATCACCAGGCGTGGCCTCCCCCCCAAAAAAAACAAATTAAAAATGTATTTTATTAAATCCATTGTGGTCTACAAAGTCCTTCATAGTGGAATTTCAGATATATATAGTGAAACAGGGCCATTCATAGAACCAGTGTTGGACTCTCTCCATCAATGATCTCAGAGTTCATCCTATACCATCTCCCTTTGCCCTGGTCCTGCCAGTACAACAGGCTCATTTAAGTTTAGATTGTTAAAGTTTAGGTCTATTGATTCTATTATTTTTGACTTTGTTTTGATATTTAGTTCTGTCCTTTTTTTCTCCACTGATGCACCTAAGACCATTTGACCCCTGTCCCCATCCTTTCTTTTTTTTCTTCTTAATATTATAGAAAAACTCATAAATATGAGGTTAAACAAAATAATTCATGTCCCAAGGTTGTATAAAAAAGGTGAGAGCCTCTATTTTAAAGTTAAAAAAAAAAGAAAAACATGGGGAATCATTTTTTTTTCATAGGCACAAAAAATAAATGGGTTAAATAGAAAGGAGAATCCATTTAATCTTAACTAAAAGAGTCATATGAGAAAAGGAAGGAAAAAAATAAGAAAAATTTCTAGACCTGTCTCTGACAGTCATAAAGGGAAGAAGAGGACAATCCTCAAACACACTAAATTTCTATAACACATAAAAGAATATGAAACTTTCCCAAAGCTTCTCACTTACAGAAAACTAAAGCCCATCAATATTTTAACCAGGGGTCTCAAACTCAATTTACCTAGGGGCCACAGGAGGCAAAGTCAGGGTGAGGCAGGGCCACATAAGGGATTTCGCTTACCGAATATTTGCAATAAAAAATCGCGTTAGTAAGAAAAAATAGCAAAAAATCGCATTAAACATTTGCATACCCCAAATGGAATTGCTCAGGGTATGCAAATGTTTAATGTGATTTTTTTCTTACTAACGTGATTTTTATTGCAATAATTTGGTAAGCGAATAGTTGAGAATACTGCAATATTTGAAGGCCGGCTGCGGGCCACAAAATGTTGTATGGAGGGCCGCAAATTGTTTGCAGGCCGCGAGTTTGAGACCCCTGATCTTAACACAATGATTCCAGAATTCTGATCTTTGAAGAGAATACACAATTGAAGTCTTTCTATGATTTAATCTCTTACCAAAATATGACATAAGTGGGTGTTGCTTTAAGATATGGTGATTGTAGTAATTTATTCAAACTGTAATATAAAATATACATCTGTTAATTTCACACTGTTTGTAAAATGTAGTACTGTATTATATAATTAAAATAAACTGATTTGTTAGTGATAATACAACATTATTTATGGTAAACTTATATGCACCACCGTGTTCCCATTTATTATTTTGCAAAACTTTGTTACTAGGATTTTGACTCAATCTAGTTTATATTCATTAGAAATATATTGACCAGATGCCTATGTCATTTATTTTAAAAAGGAATAGCTGGGGCTGGAGAGATAGCATGGAGTAAGGTGTTTTCCTTGCATGCAATAAGGACGGTGGTTCGAATTTCGGCATCCCATATGGTCCCTCGAGCCTGCCAGGAGCAATTTCTTAGCATAGAGCCAGGTGTAACTCCTGAGTGCTGCTGGGTGTGACCCAAAAAAAGAAAAAGAAAAACAAGCATAATAGCTTACTAAGGAGATGAATATGATATAAATTCAAGTAGTACAGAAATTATTTCTTCACAATATTTTCATGAAAATTCATTTGTGTATTATGTTCAGTGGAAAACAAAAATGTTTACTTTAAATTTTGAACAATAGTACAGAAGGTAAGTTTTTGCCTTACACATGCTCAAATGAGTATATTCCAGACATTCCAAAAGGTCCTAAAAACCCTGCCAAATTAATCCATGAATGCAGATTCAGGAGTAAACCCTGAATTTACATATGTCTGACTCAGAAACATCCTACCTTAATGTTTTTGAATTATATAACAAATCTTATTATTATATAGCTTATAATTTTATAAGTATATAACTAAAAGTTATAAGTGTGAATGTAGTTAGGCTCTCACACAACAAGTAAGAGTCACAGAGAACCATAGGTTGCTAAAGCACTGCTTAAAAGGTGCCTTCCCTTACAAAGACACCAGATATATGTTATTTGGGTGATTTCCAGAAAATAATTTTCTGCTGAGAAGTTCTTTTTATATATTTTAATATGTTGTTCACTTAATAAAATATTGAATTCATGAATGTAAATGAGTAATTTTTTAGATATAAAAGTAATATGGAGATTTATATTTTTCTAAATATTTACTTTGTTTTTAACTAGAGGCTACAAATAGAAGTATATTCAAGTCATTCTGTCTTTGCTTTGCTTTAAAGATGCGCTCAAAGATGCAATCCAAACCTAAGTAAAAAATGCATTAAAATATAATATGAGTAAATTATTGCTTTTATGTGGTCTTATATTTGATTCTGTCAGTTATTATTCATTTTTTATATTTGTTATATTTGGGATAACTCTTCAGAAAATATGTTCTTTTAACTTGAACAATTTAACTTTGACTACTATGTTATTTAGACATTTACTGAGGCTTAGTGTCCAGCCAAATTTATTTTTCTATGTAAGTAATCTAGCAAAAGTGATCTTGTATATTCTATTCAAGTGATCAAACAAGAAGGGTGTACACCCTAAAAAAGACAGAATCTATAATATAGGAAGGGCAGGGTAAAAAAAAATAATGAAGGGGAGGAGTTCTAAGAAGAGGTCATGGACTAATGGGGCAGAGGCTTCAGACAAATTGATGTTTTAGAGCTGTGATGTATCTGTAGATCAAAATCACAGAGCCAACAACATTGAAAGTTGGAGATCAAACTACAACAAACAAATGTGCCTATTGAAGGATTGGTGGGGTGGTGTCAGTGAACCTGGATACACTGGTGAAAGGAAGTTGACACTAGTGGTAGAATTGTTGCTGGGACATTGTAAGCCTGGATTAAAACCATAATATCTTTTTGTTTTATTTTGTTTTGTTTTTGGCCACACCCAGCAGGGGTTACTCCTGGCTCTGCACTCAGAAATTGTTACTGGTAGATTCTGGGGACCATATGGGATGCTGCAGATTGAACCTGGGTCTGTCCTGGGTTGGCCAAATGCAAGGCAAACAGCCTATGGCTGTGCTATCTCTCTGGCCCCTATAAATACCTTTTTAATCATGGTCCTTAATAAAAAATATTTAAAAAGGAGAAACTATGGGAGACTCTGAAGGCTGTTATAAAAATATGAAAGGACCAGGATATGTGTGAGGCTTTTCTCATGGAAGTATACAAAGAACTCCACAAAGATAATTTAGAAAAATTGTATATTACTTTTTACAAAAGCATGCTCTACTTTTTTCAGCTCCAAAGAAGTCCATGTATTTTTTTTTAGTCCATGTATTTTTTAAACAAATCTCTTTCTTTTACTTTCATAACATTTCTCTAAATAATTGTTTTCAATAAAACTATTTTGATTCACTAAAAAGTTAAAGATTAAATATTTAATTAGAGATAATAATTATAATTAGTCAGAAATTTTCTAAGTTTATTTTTACTTATATCTTACTTTAGACCCAGGTATCTTACCATTTTAGCCAGAGTTTTAAATTACAGGCCAAATATACATTAAATAATTATTATAGATATTCATTACAAAACTCTGATAACTAGTGTTTGAGTTATCTCCTTAATACAATAAGTAGACATATGATATAATATATTTTTAACCAGTTATAAATAAAATACATGAATAATCACGTTTTTTTGTTATGAAGTGAGACTTTTGATTTGGGATATCATTGAATTATGGTTGACAATAAATTATATATTTTTTATTTTTATAAGTATGTAGGAGAGTTAATGACCAAAATTATCTCAGAGGAAAATGTTAATAGTACAGCTAATTACTCCGTTTATTCTAAATCGGTTTGTATTAACTAATATTTACCAATGTGAATTAAACTTTCCAAGCTGAACATTAAGAAATACTTAAATTTATGGCGGCCAGAGCAGTAGCGCAAGACATAGGGCATCTGGCTTGCACGCACCAGCCTAAGATGAACTGTAGTTCTATACCCCAGATCCTATGTGGTCCCACAAGCCAGGATCGGTTTCTGAGCTCATGGCAAGGAGTAATTCTTTAGCGTCACTGGGTGTGGCCCAAGGACCAAAAAGAAAAAAAGAAAATTTAAAAAAAAATATAATAAGGAGTTAAATAATTTCTTTTAAAACACAAATTTTTAAGTTTTTTCTATAAATTGTTTAATAGTGATATACTCTGGTTTAAAAGAGTTTTAATTTAAAAAATAATGTAAAAATAAAGCATAATATCACAAATTAAAGGGATAGTCCTTAAAATATTGACAAGGATATATATTTATTAAAGCAAAAGCTATACATTTCATTGTTATATAAAATTATATGAATAATATTATAATTCATTTGCATATGGCAATTAAATTTGAAACTTGGAAAATAAAATTTTATATCACATTAAAAATCTTGGTAGTGGCAGTATGTTTCTGCCATCTTTTTTGCATGTTGAATATTTTATAATTATGCCTTCATGTTCATGGTCAATATGATCTGCTTCAAATATTGGATGGTCTAATATTATATAAGGTAGCTACACAGTTCTGTGAAAAATAATGTTGCTAGCAGTCAGGTCTAGTTGGAGTAGGAAGTTCATGCTTTCATCACACTCTGTTCTAAATACATAGTAATAAGAGCTAAAATTATAAAGAAGAAAAGGTGAATGACATTCTTGAGTTAAAATATAAGATAAAGCTCTCTGTGCCAGAAATAGAATAACAACATGTGGTAATGAGCCAGGCTAAAGCTGTGAGATTTCTGACCTTTTAGGCATTAAAGAAAACAGCACTGGTATGGCATTATGCTTTTTAAGATTAAATTTAATAAAATGTCTTCCTTTAAAAATGGAGAAATTGGGCTATACTGACTACATGCATTTAGGGAAACAATTTGACACCTCATTCACAAACTTGTGAATGAAGACACTCACAAAATGAACAGTATAAATAAAATGATATCAAACATCATCTAGTCTATAGAATAAAAAGTTTCCTGGATAATTGAAACAGACCAAGTTTCTAAATAAATCTTCTAAATGTAGAGTAGTGTCAAATAATAAATTACATATTTTTCCATGTTTTATATGTTCCTAGAAGCATATTTCTAATGTGATTATAGCATAGACAATGTATTTTTTTATTGAAATGTAGTTTGTTACTGTGGATCTGTATTGGTAAGTGGAATTAACTGACATATTGTTATAAAGTAAGAAGTCATCTATCAATGGTGGAGATATCTAATTTCCTAAATTTAACATATTTTAAGATAAAATAAAAAATTAAATATAATTGAGTATAAATTGGAGTAAAAGTACTCATTTTAATAAATTTTATATAAGAATCACAAAACAAGGATTACAATAAGAAAAGACAAATATGCATATATAACTTGCTATATTAAATAATACATTTTGCCACATTTTTATTTAAATATAATTCAGACTATATAATTCTAAAAATAATGCTTAAAATGTACAAATGAGTGCTTTCAGTTTATATATAGATTTGATGAACCACCTCTCTAGTCAATTTCACAAAATTTTTTATGGAGTTCAAAAATAAAAGCGTCATTTAAACATTGCCTCCCAAACACTTAGAAGCAAAAGCTAATCTACGTAATTTTTGCTTCTATTGATTTAACTTTTCTGGTAATTTCATAAAATTAGAAGTATGCAATATTAGTGATCCTTTGTGACTTTTAGAAAACTAATATTTAGCTTGATTTGAAGAAGAGGGGCACACATGTTCACTGTCAGCACATTTCACTGGATGGTTAAATGTTAAGGTCAGGAAACAGTTATTCCAAGATTCTGTGAAACTATTTGGTGACAACTATACATACACTTGTGACGATTGGATTCTCCAGGACTATATCTGATTATGTTGAGGAGAGGGGTATGTTGTACCAGTTTGAACGGGGGTTCAGTAACTATATTCTAACTTGTGTTTTCTCTCCTCTGACAGTTATTTCTTCTGTAAAAAGAAAAAAATTTAATTTATTTATTAATATGAGTTCTGTTCTTAGACAGTCCCTCGAATCTCCCAGTAATCAATGAGTAACCTACACAGCAAATGTTCTGGTCTATATTGCTTACCCAAAGTAACTTAATACTTTTTTAAAACCAAATCATTTGATGAATGAAAAGTAAAGACACAAAGAGTAAAAACTATGTCATATAAATTCGATTTCAGTTCCAAGAGGTGATTGAATAAGTGTATCCTAGTAGGTCTGGTTAAAATTATATGCCCCTTAATAATCCAGATAAAACTTATTTTACTGATGATAGCTTAATTCATCAAGGATCCAGATAAATTGCATATGCTGTCATTAATCTGACCAGAGCAGTGAAATCTAGAGCCTTGACAGGGAGAATTTAAACTTAATGACAGAAATAAATGCTTTCACTTGAGCCTGCCAATTGGCTATAGGATTCAAAGTAAATACCTATACTGATTCTAAATAAGTTTTCTTACTTCTGCATGCACATGCAGCAATTTGGAAAGAGCAAGAATTTTTAACAGCTAAAATTAAAAGTCCTACAAAGCATGGAGAACAAATTCTAAAATCATTGGAGGCAATATGAGCCCCAAAAGAAATAGCAATATTGCACTGCAAGGCCATCAAAAAAGGGGATTTGAGGTAATCGATTTGATTGAGGTAATAAGGCAGACGCAATAGATAGAAATACTGTCTTTAATTCTGCTCCATCCTAGGATTAATACCATATCTAGAGAATGTTTCTACTGAAGCAAAATACTCCGCAGGGAAGAATCTATGAACATTGTAACATGATTTCCAAAAGAAACTAATGAATGGTTTACCAGACAATAAAAACTACATATTCCCTGTTCCAGTAGAGTGGATAATTATTAAAGAATTTCCTATGAATACTTAGAATGTACCAGCAAAATTTGTAAAATCTTCCACAGACTGACACCTCCAATAGTTAAGAATGGTAGAAAATTTCATGCTAAAAAAGATATAGGAAAATTTTTCAAAAAAACTTGTCTGAGCCATGGCTCTTCTTTCCTAAAATCGTTTTTAGATACAGAATATTACCAAAATAAAAAATTAAACCTAGTTTGTTGAGGCAACTCTTATAATGAGATATCTTATTGGACTCAAAAGTTTGAGTTAGCAAAGTGTGTTGTTAATTAAACTAGTACAACAGGCTATTAAATGGGGCTGAAGTTATAGTACAGTAGTAAGACATTTGCCATGCATTTGGCTGACCAGGACGTACCTGGGTTCGATCCCTGGCAAGCCACATGGTGTTTGAGCCTGCCAGGAGAAATTTCTGAGCTCAGAGACAGGAGTGCCTGTCCTGAGTGCCCTGGGTGTGCCCCCCCCCCAAAAAAAAAAAAAAACACAAAACGAGACAAAAACAAAACAGGCTATTCAAGAATGTGGAAATACAATTTTATCTCAAACAAATGGAGAATTAACCTCAAATGAAGATCAGTCTGAAATCTGTGTCTTACAAAAATTCGATCAATTTTTGTTTAAGTAGAAGAGACCAAGTTATATTGAGCATATACAACTTAATAAAATTTGTAGATGAATTTATTTTTTATAGATAAGGAAATACAATTAGTGAAGTGTGAGAGGATGAAAGATTGAAATATATACATGTTCAAGAAATAACAGAAGCCTTTTCAGAATGAATAAAAGAGAATGTCTTGGCCTGGAATTCACTGCATACAAAATAGTCAATCTGGGTGTTGTCACAGGGAAAGCTTTGACTCTTGATGATCTTTTTCTATTCCTGTCACAAATTTTAGACCTCATGTAGTTTCTCCTTTTCTGCATGAATGCACTATTTCTGGGTGGCTCTTCCATTTCTGCTTGGTGGTGCTTAGTTTCTGTAAATCCAAAATTCTCAGGATTTTCACCTGAAAGGAATATGGTCTTCACACATTTCTTCTTAAATTTAAGTATTTCCCAAAGTTCATACCTGGGCCTCCTATCTATCTGTATGCAATGAAATAAAATGATAACTGATAAGTAAAATAAAAAAATTCTTGCCTAAATATATTTGATTAATGTGACTATAAAGGGTGAGACAGCATTAAAAATAGCAGTGTAACAAACAAAGGGTTTGAAAAAGCTAAGTTAAATTCCTAAATAACAAAAACATGCAGGCAAAAGGCATTGGTAATGTATATTGGGAGAGAGAGTCTGAAAATGCAACTTGCTTAAATGTATGATAATCTTTAAAATTCAGGAGCCCTCTGAGCGCTCTCTGAAAGTCTTTCAGAATAAGAATTCCAAGCAATGAGCCTAGGCTGTATTGCCCAGTAAGAGGCATCATACTAAAACAAAGGCAAATCTCAAAAGCTCAAGGAATAGCATCAATGACTCCAGTGTATCTGCATTGAAAACAACGTAGCCACAGGTCTTGGTAGGCATATTTACATTTGTAAATATTTGTAAATAGGGTAATATTATTACCCTAATATTTGAATATTCATGAATAAGTCTTAAGTCCAAAGTACTCTTAATAAAATTATAATTAAATGATAAGATTTGTTAAGAAATGTATTTGATACAGTTGATAAAAATTAAACATGCAACAAACAAAAATCTTATGAGTAAATCTACCACAGTTGATTGTTGTGTTAAAGTAAAAGAATGGTTGAAGATTAGAAAAATTGTGAGGTTATGATGGAAGATAAAAATATTCAAAATGGAAAACTATTTTACAAAAGTGGTGGACTAAACTATGTGAAGGCCAAGTGAGACCTACACAGGGAGCATATTACTGTGAACTATATTTCACTGGATCTAAAATAATGTGGATGAAATATGATATTAGAAAAAGGGAAGTTTTTGTGTATGTCCCTTTTTGCTCATATTCACAATCAGGAAAGCCCAAATCTTTTTCTTATATCACTCACTATGTGTGACACATACTTTGTATGTAATACTGACAATGCATATCCCTTTTCCACATGCAGATGTGGACCTCTATAAAACCTCTACAGGCACTGAGCCTTTTGGACCAGCTAGGCTTTGAAACAAAACTCTTATTCTACATACTCCATGTTCTCTCTCTCTTTTCTTCAGGAAGGTTCTAGTTTCTGCAAAAAAAAAAAAAAAGTAGTGGGTAAATATTCAATATATGTGTAACTATGATCCTCTGATAATCAGAACAGTATACAAATGCTAATTATGTAGAAAGACATTAGAACGCAAGATTCCTAATATTTTGACCCTTTTAGGTTTTAGCAACCTAAACTCAAAGAAATATTTGGAGATTTCTATAGAATACCCAAAATAAATATGAATCTAGTCAAAGACTATTAAAAACAAAGTGACTATGTTTCCTTTAAAAGATGAGATATTGAATAACAGGTAACTAGCAATGATTAACACAGTAGAGTTTAAGAAAGGCTGTGAACTTGCAAGAAAACTAGGTGAATAACTTAGTTACAAAGTGATTTTATAGCATCGTTTCTATTTAAGCATAACCAGTTAATTAGTACAAACTATTCTCAGTTCTTCCCTAAAGGACTTTTTATAATTCAAAGAAAATTAATGTTTAACTATGTTGCAGAATATGTTGAACAGCCATGGCTCTGTAGAGAAACTAAAGAACCCAGCCACAAGATGTATGATTTATAACCCACTACCATGTAAATGAATCCAAAATTTACAAATAATAAAGAAAGTGCTATAGATAGAATGATTTTAGTCATAAACACAAGAGCAAATAAATAAAATCTCAATGTTCAATGGTGTTTCTAAACAACTAGAGACTTGAACTTGGAGTGAAGTTCTATTTGACTTGGAAATGCACTCTGAAAAGTGTAATACAAATTAAGTTTCGGGCCCGGAGAGATAGCACAGCAGCGTTTGCCTAGCAAGCAGCCGATCCAGGACCAAAGGTAGTTGGTTCAAATCCCGGTGTCCCATATGGTCCCCTGTGCCTGCCAGGAGCTATTTCTGAGCAGACAGCCAGGAGTAACCCCTGAGTAGCACCGGGTGTGGCCCAAAAATAAAAAAAAATAAGTTTCAAAATTTTCCATTTGTTTTATACATGCAATTCATATTACAAAGGTAATCATTAGATACAAGATATGTATGTACTTTTTTTCTATCTATATAACTAGATCATCTATTTATGTAATATGGCCAGAAAAATATAAATGGATTGGCAGGATTAACATCATCAAAATGGCAATACTCCCCAAGGCATTGTACAGATTTAATGCGATCCCTCTAAAGATACCTGTGACATTCTTTGAAGAAGTGGATCACTTTTGAAATTCATTTGGAGCAATAAACATCCTAGAATAGATAAAGCAATCATTGGGAAAAAGAATATGGGAGGAATTACTTTCCCCAACTTTAAACTTTACTACAAAGCAATAGTTATCAAAACAGCATGGTATTGGAATAAAGATAGGCCCTCAGATCAATGGAACCGGCTTGAATACTCAGAGAATATTCCCCAGACATACAATCACGTAATTTTTGATAAAGGAGTAAGAAATCCTACATGGAGCAAAGAGCCTCTTCAGCAAGTGGTGTTGGCACAACTGCCTAGCCACTTGCAAAATAGTGAACTTAGACCCCCAGCTAACATCATGTATGAAGGTTAAATCCAAATGGATGAAAGACCTCAATATCAGACCCGAAACCATAATATATATAGAACAACACGTAGGTAAGACACTCAAGGACATTGAGATTAAAGGCATCTTCAAACAGGAAACTGCACTCTCCAAGCAAGTGAAAGCAGAGATGAACAGATGGTAGTATATTAAGCTGAGAAGCTTCTGCACCTCAAAGGAAATAGCACCCTGGATACAAGAGCCACCCACTGAGTGGGAGAAACTATTCACCCAATACCCATCAGATAAGGGGTTGTTCTCCAAAATATACAGGGCAATGGCAGAACTTTACAAGAAAAATATATCTAATCTCGTCAAAAAATGGGGAGGAGAAATGGACAGACATTTTGACAAAGAAGAAATACAAAAGGCCAAAAGGCACATGAAAAAATACTCCACATCACTAATCATCAGGGAGATGCAAATCCAAACAACTATGAGGTACCACCTCATACCACAGAAATTGGCACACATCACAAAGAATGAGAACAAGCAGTGTTGGCAGGGATGTGGAGAGAAAGGAACTCTTTCCACTGTTGGTGGGAATGCCGTCTAGTTCAACCTTTATTGAAAGCGATATGGAGATTCCTCCAAAAACTGGAAATCGAGCTCCCATACTATCCATCTATACCACTCCTAGGAATATACCCTAGGAACACAAAAATACAATACAAAAATCCCTTCCTTACCTTACACCTATATTCATTGCAGCACTATTTACCATAGCAAGACTCTGGAAACAGCCAAGATGCCCTTCAACAGACAAATGGCTAAAGAAACTGTGGTACATATACACAATGGAATATTATGCAGCTGTCAGGAGAGATGGAGTCATGAAATTTTCCTATACATGGATGTACATGGAATCTATTATGCTGAGTGAAATAAGTCAGAGAGAGAGAAAAATGGAGAATGGTCCCACTCATCTCTGGGTTTTAAGGAAAATGTAAGAAATTCTTGCAATAATAATATTCAGACACAAAAGAAAAAAAGCTGGAAGTTACAGCTCTCCTCATGAAGCTCACCACAAACAGGGATGAGTTTAGTTAGAGAAATAACTACATTTTGAACTATCCTAATAATAAGAATTTATGAGGGAAATAAAAAGCCTGTCTAGAGTACAGGTGGGGGTTGGGTGGGGAGGAGGGAGATTTGGGACACTGGTGATGGGTGTTGTTCTTTGCATAACTGAAACCCAAACACATGTATGTAATCAAGGTGCTTAAATAAAATATAGAAAATAATTCTGAAAAATAAATTAGTTAAATTAAAAAACAAAACAAAAAAGAAAACTGAGTGTATAGGCTTTAAAAGGCCCTTTGCACCCCATTACAATAAATGCAAGAATTCAACAGAGTGGTCTGACTGGTGTGAATCCTTTAGATTTGGCTACTTGCTGTAGGCATTGTCCATCATTGTTTACTCCTTGGTGAAACAGAATTTTATTGGCCAGTTATAATATTTAAAATATTAACCAGGCCCTTGGGAATGGAATTTGTGTTAGGTCAATAGGAAGAGATGAAACAACTCCTAAAACTGAAGATTTTTCTTTCGATAGAAAAGTAAGTCACATAAGATTTTAATTCAAGGGGCCGGAGAGATAGCATGGAGGTAGAGCATTTGCCTTTCATGCAGAAGGACGGTGGTTCAAATCCAGGCATCGCATATGGTCCTCTGAGGTTGCCAGGAGCCAGCGATCTTTGAGCATAGAACCAGGAGTAACCCTTGAGCGCTGCCGGGTGTGACCCCAAAACAAAAATCAAAACAAACCAAAAAATTTTTTAATTCAAATCAAGTTTTAATAAAATCTTAACACTATAGTCTTTTTATCCTTACTTTGAACAAACCATTCTGAATTAATTTTGCCTAAAACGGGACTGATATTGCTTATGCTTATATGCAATACACTACTATTTAGATATGATTATTTAAAGTAGTTATCTATAAATTTGAGACCAAAAAGACAGCACAGCAGTAGGGCATTTTCTTTTCACATGGCTGACGCAGCACAAACCAGGGTTTAGTCCTAGAATCTCAGAAGGTTAACCGAGCCTGCCAGGAGAGATTTCTGAGTGCAGAACAAGGAGTAACCCCTGAGCACCTATATGTGTGGCCCAAAAGCCCAAAAAAAAGTAGTTATTTATAAATTTTATATATGGGAATATTTATTATTAACATTATTGATTTTTATGCTATTACTAGAAAGTATTCTATTTTTACAGAGAATGTTAAAAATATTTAAAATAATTGGAATCCACAGGTCTCACATATTTTAAAATATTAAATTTATATCAGTAGAATACTTTAGTATAAAAACTCATAAAAATACGAGGTGGCGCTAGAGGTAAGGTGTCTGCCTTGCCAGCGCTATCCTAGGACGGACCGTGGTCCCCCAAGCCAGGAGTGACTTCTGATTGCATATCCAGGAGTAACCCCTGAGCGTCACCAGGTGTGGCCCAAAAACAAACAAAACAAACAAACAAACAAACAAAAAACCCAACTCATAAAAATATTAAAAACAATTTCTATAAAGAAGAACTAAAATAAATTTAGAATGTATTTTAAAATACATTTGAAATATAGTTAAGAAGCCATAGCTATAGCGCAATGTTAGCGAGTTTGCCTTGCATGAGTCTGACCCAGGACGGATCTCAGTTTGATCCCTGCCGTCCCCCAAGCCAGGAGCGATTTCTGAGTGCATATCCAGGAGCAACCCCTGAGTATCACTGGAAAGGGCCCCAAATCCCCCCCAAATTTTAATAATAATAATAATAATATTTATAAAATTAAATTAAAATATAACAAATAAAATATAGTTAAATACATTTTAGAATAAAAGAGATTATTATACTATCTTTTCCTCTAATATTAACTATTCTAGAAATATATTTCAAAAAATATAAATAAGGAAGTAAGGACTTCACTCATTTTATATTTTAGTAATATATTATTATACTGTTTTTACATCTTATAACAGTTTTTGATGTTTTTACATTCAGACTTTCCATTTTGTATGTTTTAGGATGCAACAACTTACAGTGAAATATCTTGTCTATTTTATTTGCATCACTATAGATTGAATTTTGATTACTGTAATGTGATGTGATCATAAGTATGAATATTGATAATGCATATCCAATATGATCTTTTAATTTTTCCAAAATCAGATAGAACCTTTAGGATTAGGTAATAGTGAATAATTCACAATCTTTTGTACAGAATTACAAAACTAGTATATATAGCTACAAATTGCAAAAGTGAAATAGCAGATTAAATATCTAAAATGCAATAAGAGAAAGTATACCGACATGGACTTTCATACAGCTTAGAAACATCAAGTGTAAGCAATATAGTGAATCTTGATTATTAGAATTGTTATATGCTATGTATTATAAATATAATAATGATAAAAATGAATTCTTAACATTTAATTAGCATGTAAATTTAAACATTTCTAAACAGCAAGTGGCAAATTAACACTAATTGGCTGTTGTCTGTCTACTTTTGAACAACTGTTCTAATATTTTTGAAGTTAATTTATCAAAGAGAAACTGAGTGATACCACCTTCAGCACTTCATTTTGTTTTTATTTGTTCTTTGTGGTTAGAATATAACAAACATGCTACAGTGGTCATTTCAGATTAAGTAAATTTTTAATAAATTTTAATTATATATTATGCAGTTAAGAATTATCCGCTTATTAGTATAAATAAAATACAAGATTTCATCATATGAATACTTACATAAAACCATTTAAAATGTAAAATGTAGAAATCATCCTATCATGACAATCTCTTCTAAAAAAAAATTCAGGTTGTAGGGGCTGAAGTGATAACACATTGGGTACTGTGTTTGCCTGCACTTAATATACCCAGATTCGATCCTCTGCATCCTATATGGTCCTTGAGCCTGCCAGGAGTAATTTCTGAGTGCAGAGACAGGAAAAACTGCTGCGCACTACCAAGTGTGACCCTAATCCCCTAATCAAAAAACAATTCCCCCCAAAAATAAATAAAATACAAGCAAACAAAAATTCAGGCTGTCAATTAAGTGAAAAGGAAGGTCCATACCTAGAAAGATTTACAAAGATGGCAAACATGTGGGTTATATATGCTCAATGAATGAAGCATTTTACTTTAAAAATGACAGATTTTCTAATTAAATAAAAAATTAAAATAAAATCCAAAATTAAAATAAAAACTAAAATTATCAATCAAAAGTTAAAACCAGACTTAAATATTACTGCATCATATGAGTATGAGAACGGCATGAGAATGTGAAATTAAAAAAAAAGCTATAACAAAGAAGAGATTTTTCTTACAAAAAGATTTCTTTTACAGTGTTATTAGAAACAAATTATTGAGGACTCTGAAACAAGTATGTATGGAGATTTATCAACAACAGGGGTATACCATGTGATCCAATTGTCCTACTTGAGGGTATTTTTTTGTTTGTTTGTTTGTTTTTTGTTTTGGGGCCACACCCGGCAGTGCTCAGGGGTTACTCCTGGCTGTCTGCTCAGAAATAGCTCCTGGCAGGCACGGGGGACCATATGGGACACCGGAATTCGAACCAACCACCTTTGGTCCTGGATCGGCTGCTTGCAAGGCAAACGCCGCTGTGCTATCTCTCCGGGCCCCTTGAGGGTATTTTTAAACTTAATTTAATTTATTATTTTAGAAAGTTATAGTGCTAAAGCTTAAGTTAAAAAAGACCCATTAACTATATTCAAAAAAATATTCACGATAGCCAAGATATAGAAGAAACATAAATGCCTACCTAAATACATAAGAATGTGTAAATATTTTGTGTATGTGCATATATATAACACATTATATAAACACTTTTTAAATATAAAGTATACATAGAGCATATAAATATATGACAGAAAGCTATATATAAAAAAGAAAAAACATGAAAGGCAAATACCAGGTGATTTCATACATATAACACTTTTCTTTTAGTTATAAAAGAATCTTGCCTTTTGAGACAACATAGATAGAACTGGCAGTATTACTAAGTAATTTTTAAGCATTACTAAGTAAAATGTCAGAAAAAATTGCAGAGGCTAGAGAGGTAGCATAGCAGATAGAGCATTTACATTGCATATAGTAGAACCTGGTTTGACATCTTATGGTCCCTCAAGTCAAGACTTATCCTTTAGCACTTCCCGATGCTGCCTCAAAATAGAAAAAAAAAGGCAAATACCAGGTGATTTCATTCATTTGCATAACACGTAAAAGCAAACATTTAAAAACTAACAAATTATAACAAAAGCAATTTATATTCTGCTCTTGAAAAATGGTGACTATCATAGGGGCAAATGATTGGGAGGAAGGGATTGAAGGGGTTGATTTCATAATGCTGATGGCACTAGAACTTCTGTGCTAAACATTGGTTACATATATATGTTATACATTATAGGTATATATTATAGGTGTGTATGTATATGTATTATGGTATCATTCTATTTAAACTTATATAATATAAAAAGTGGTCCTCAAACTTAAAATATAACTATTATATATACATATTTTATCACCTAATGTGAAATGTGCTTTGTTTCTTATTGACTTGAGGATTTATAAGTGAATTTTTAAATCAAGTTTTTAGATATGTAGAAGTACACATATCTACTCACATACAATAGATTTATAAAATATGCACATATCTATATGTATAAAATATATTATATACCATAGATACATTATGTATGTGTTTCTTTATTACATTTCTACATTTATGTCATATATGAGAGAAATGTTGCATATTTATATGTGGAAATCTGGACAAGCATGTATATTTATTTATATATAAAGAATACATATGAATACAAATAAAAATAAATGTGATTATGTGAAATAACCTGTGGACTTTTCTTCCTTGTTATTTTTAGTTATTTCATATTAATCTGTTATATCAAACATTACATTACAAACCCTTTCCTACTTGAAAAACAATAGCAAATTGTGATATAATGCTGATAATGCTAATTCAATATAATAGAAAGCAAGTAATAAAATAAGGTATGCAGATCTTAGTCAAAAATACTGTTTCAGACCATTCTCAAAAGCATTATAGTCAGTAGTTAATCTCATACATGTCCTGAAGAGAAAGCATATTTTATTTGATAAGGTAGTTTAAGAACTGACAAAACAGTGCAGTTATGAAAATTTTGATCACTGAGCACATTCTTGTTACTTGCTGGTTATTTAAGGAGAACCTTACTGATTTCTTTAAAGAGACTAATTGGAAATGAATGAGCTCTCAGAGTTTATCAATTTAAGAAGCAGCATAAATCATCCAAGCTCATGTTCTCTGCACAATACCAGTGGGTGGTAGTGTAAGGGTAAAATTTAACTGAGCCATTTTATAATCACAGTCAAACAAATCATGTTGTGATGATGTCTAATGTTAAAAGAATTGTTACTGAGATAAAAATCTGCACTGTTTCTGCAACTCATTTTGTCTTTCTTTTTAAATTCTTTTTTGTAAATAACCCTTATTTAAATAAGAAAGAAAATAGGGAACTACTGTTTAAAATACACAGAATATTCTGGTTTCTAGGTTTAAAAAGACCAGTATTTTGAGTGACACCGAGGAATTTTCGAAAATAGGTAATATTGGAACTCCTGGAAAAACTAAAAAAATGTAAATTATGAAGTTACATAAAGGTAAATATATGTAAAATCTGTAATTCTAAAAATTGTGCATTAGGAACTTAAACATTATATTTATGTCACTAAATATATATCACTAATATCACTAATATAATGTATGTATGCAAGTATATTTGTATACATTTTGGGTTTGGGGGCAAATCTGGTAGTGCTCTGGGGCACTCCTGGTTTTCTGTTCTGGGGTAATTCCTGGTTGTGCTTGGAGGATGGTATGTTGTGCTAGCAATAAAACTCATGCGGGGTTTCCCCTTGTAATACCTCTCTGTCTTATCCCAATTATAAGTTTATTCACTTATTTTTCACTGTGAATTGTCTGCATTATTTTACTATTTAACTTTTGTTTCTGAGTTCTTAAAAATTGGTCTGCTTTGGTAATAAAAGCAGACCTAGCTTATATGATAAAATATCCTATTTATAATATACATTTTATTTAGTGTCTAAATAAATATATATATCTGTATAGTCTACAAGTGCATTTGTACATATTTTCTGAAATTTATTTTTATAATGTGAAATTTTTAGGTAGGATTTGAAAAATGTGTATGATCATAACTTTAGAACTTAAGAAGTTTAGAACCTTTGCACAAGTAGTCATCAGTTTTATTGGGAAAATATCTGTGTGCTGAAAGTGACTTTTCTGGATGTACATATTAAATATTTGAATGCAGAGATATTAATGTTCTAACAGTAATCTGTTTATTCTAAAACTTCATGTATAATTTCATGTATGTTCAACTCAAATTTTATTTCAAGCAATATACATTTTTGTTTCTTCATTGATCTTTGATCTTTTTTGACCAATTATCTTCTTGATAATCAGTTTTTGTGAAATGCTATGAGTTTATGGCTGAGAAATAAGAATGTGACAATTGATGTCCTTTCATTTTTATATTTGAACAGAAATGCTGTGATCTATTATCAAATGCCTTTTAATCATGAAATGTGAATTATTGCTAATCATAATATGGATTTGTTAAAGAAAAGTGATTTGTGAAATAAAGAGAAGTGAATTTCATACATTATGCGACTATTCACAGTTGAAATTCTGTGGCCACTGAAATTCCAAGTATGCTTTCTAGGGTTGGTATTTTTAGCTAACTCTGTTATCTGAAACACATTCATTTTAAAAATCATATAAACTAAATAATACTTCACTTTATATTCAATATCCTGTGAAAAGTCTTGAACATGAAGGCATTATTTTTCAGACTGATAAAAGCTTGGTTAACCTGACATCACCATATATGTATTATTAGAAACATGAAGCAACTTCTATAAACTGAAAGGAACAATATCAGAATTGAAGAAAACATTCATCTGTAGAAAAAAATCAATACTAGAAATAGCTGTCTGACTAAATTTAAAGAACAAAAATATTTTGATTATTTCAAATTATCTAAATGTTAAATCATAATTTAATACAAAACAATTATTGTGAATTCTATAACATTGGTAATTGGGCCAGAGAAATAGTGTAGGGGTTAAGGAGCTTGGCTTGCAAGGGCCAATAATGATTCTATGTTTGATACCATATGTAATGAATATTACATATGCGTAATTAGTGAAGGGCAGAGCCTGGAGTAATCACTGAAGGGCCAGTATTAAATTTTGTGCACAGTAAGTGTGGCTTAACTTTTAAACTGATACTATATATATATAGATAACACATAGGTAGCTGAAAATAGTAAATTAAATATTATTTCCAAATTGTAGTATTATAAAGGAAATCAAAATATACTAGGTTTTATTTAAAGAATATTAACTCTATGCATATTATTCTAAGAAAAAAAGTATTGTTTCCACATCAATAATAAAATGTAGATATAGCAAAATATATCAAAAAATAAAAATAGAATGCCATTTTTGATTAATCCAAATGTCTAGTTAGAATAATCAGAGGAAACTACAACTGTACTAAAAATTCCTATTAAAAGTGGATTTTATTAAACATTTTAAAATATCAAACTAGATATTGTCAAATAGGATCTACCAATCATAACCTTACTGAGACTCGTTTAAACTCTAAGACTATTTTAAAAGATAACTAATAGAATAGAAATAATTCAAAAAGTAAATATAAACTGGCTACTTTGCATATATATCAACATGAATATTAATATAATTTAACAGACAAGAAGGCAATTTATAATAAAGATAAATTCAAGAAGATATTCACAAAAGTGTGTATCTAATTAGAAAGCTTTAAAATTATAATAATAAACTGTGGAATAAATTGGTAAATACATCAATTAAGATTTCAGTATACATAAACTTGTAATTTTAATGATGCTATTTTATTTTGTAAGTTTATAACCTTTTTTTTGCATAAGCAAAACTTCCTTATTAGTGAATCTCAAATGTAATAATTTATACAGTGTATTTAACATAAGACTGTATTGCATGCAGATTTTCCTAAAGACTAGATAATAAAGCATTTTTAAAATTTAAAATTTAAACATGTAAAGGATCATATCTAAAACTTTGCAATAGCAGTCATGACTGATAATTAAAAAATAATGTTGAGAACCACTATCTATTTGTTGTTTTTGATAGCTGTGACCTTTAGCTGTTTTTCAGTAAGAGTTCTACCTTATTATTTTGTTTATTTTTATTTTGTTTATTTTTATATTTAAACACCTTGATTACAAATATGATTGTAGTTGGGTTTCAGTCATGTAAAGAACAACCCTCTTCACCGGTGCAACATTCCCACCATCAATATTCCAAATCACCCTTTTCCCCAACCCACGCCCACCTGTACTCTAGACAGCTTTCAACTTCTCTCATTCATTCACATTCATTCACTATCATTAAGATAGTTTTCAGTGTAATTTCTCTAACTGCACTCACTACTCTTTGTGGTAAGCTTCATGTTGTGAGCTGGACCTTCCGGCCATCCTCTCTTTGTCTCTGAGGATTATTGCAAAATATCTTTTATTTTTCTTAAAACCCAATAGATGAGTGAGACTATTCTGCATCTATCTCTCTCACTCTGACTTATTTCACTCAGCATAATAGATCCCATGTACATCCTTATATAGGAAAATTTCATGATTTCATCTCCTGACGGCTGCATAATATTCCATTACATTATTATTTTGTTTGTTGGATTCTGTTTTTTTTTTTTTTTTTTTTTGGTTTTTGGGCCACACCCGGTGACGCTCAGGGGTTACTCCTGGCTATGAGCTCAGAAGTCACTCCTGGCTTGGGGGACCATATGGGACGCCGGCGGATCGAACCGCGGTCCGTCCAAGGCAGGCACCTTACCTCTAGCGCCACCGCCTGGCCCCCTGGATTCTGTTTTATCCTTTCTTTTTTTTCTCCCAGGAATCGGTTTGGGGCTTAGGACCCCACACCTGGTGGTGATGCTCAGGGATCTCACCCTTTGGAGCTCCAGAGACATTGTACTATCACTCCATATATAGGATTTTGTTCTGTACATCCTATAAAAATTTATGTCTCAAATGTGTCATTCCTTCTAAAGCAAATGGCTCATAGCATCATCTTTTATGTTTATTATTTGTATAGTTGTAGAAAGTAATATTTCCCCTTTGAAAATAAAGTTCTTATTCTGGATCTGTATCATCCAACCCTTTGATTTATTTTTCTATTAAGGTTTTTCTTTTGCCATTTACTTTTCCTCTTCTTCAGTGTGTTTCAAAAGTCCTCATATTTAAAAAGTTTGCCATACTACATATATATTATGTGTTTTGAGTGATTATTTTATGACTGGTACTGATCCATTTATTTAATGCTTTACCTTTATTAGTTTTAAACTATATAGTTTTATTCTTTGAAGTTACAGCAGCTATGCCAGGGCTTACTCCTGTATATGTGCTGAGTGTGTAGATTTCTGGCAGTCTTGGGAACCTTATTGGGTGCCAGAAATGGAAAACGATCTGCATGCAAGGAAGTGTCTTACCTGTTGTATTATCTCTATGTACCCCACTTAAGACAAATTTTAATGGAAGTTTATTTTTCTCTTATCATTAAAAATTTGAGACCACAAATTCTTGGGTTAATACCCCATTAACTATGATTATACATTAAAAATATGTTTGCTTTATTGAATTCTATACCTTATCTTATACTGCTACTTGAAATCCATTATAAAACTTATAACCACTTGAGAATATATTGCTAAATAATATCTGCCTCTTATACTAGCTTCCATTACAAATATTAATTATATTATAATGAATGTTTAACCAGATGTTTGTCCAGATATATATGCATTTCGCAGATTTTTATAACAAACACTCTTCTCTTACCCAAGTAATTATAATTAATACAAAATAATTATAATTCTTTTGAAATATATGTTTGTACAGTCATTCCTGATAAGAAACTATTTTAGTTTTTCTTTTTTTGCATTTTATTCTTCCTCAGAACAATTTCTTACCTGACATTAAAAAACTCTTCCTCATTTTCATCTTTAGCCTATTGTCCCCAGTGATGTAAATCTTTTGCTTATTTTTTTTCTTCCATTTCCTTACATTTAGCTGTTGTGTCAATTGTGTCAGTTGAGGATATATAGTTTTCAGTTTAAAACATATTCTGAAACTCCTTTAGGCTTTTATGTTTTAATAATTTTGACCTTTTATGCTAACATGATCTATGTGATGTTAACTTATTATGTGGCTTCTTTCCCTGATATTTTAGTGTTCATCTGTTATTCATATTAATTTTTCATTAATGGTAATAATTTCTTTTTATTATTAAAATAACCTCATTAACATAACTGTACAGTTAAACTGTCTTTGGACAAAACATTAAAATCTTTCTTCTAAGCCACTTTCTTTCCTAAATGTACCACCAAAATATTTGTTAACTATTTAAAAAGACAGCCAAATTTAAATCAAGGTATTTTTCTTCCTCTTCTTACTCATAAATGAGTAAATAGCCTGATGTAACATCTGTATTTGTTAAATAAACCGAATAATATAGATTTCAATAAAATTTTTCAAAAGTCTGTTCTCCAGCTTGTAGTAAAGAAACATCTGGAAACCTGGTTTGTTTTTCTTCAAGTCAGCGTAAAGTAGAGGAAATTGTCTAACTGGAGGCTCTGGCCAATATCATTTTCTACTCACAACTTATTCAGAATTTTATTACCTTATTTACAAAAGGACAGAATATTTTCCTCACCTCTTTAAAACATGCTTCACCAACTATTCAGAGGTAGAAAAACTACAGAGTAATTTATTTCAAAAGCTGTTTGTTAACTTGTATACTACTACGTTCACCTATGATAAATATCCTAACAGTTAAGTGTAATAATTTCCATTTAAATATAAATTTATTCTCAATTAACATTAGTATATGAACAAAAAGAAGAGCAGTGAAAAGTTAATGCTGGTTTTATAATTAATATTTTCACAAATTTCTATTTTACTTTCTTGTGATTTAGTTAGAGCACTCTGATAATCTAGCGACCTATCTAAGACTATCAACTCTTTATTTTAAGCACATTGTTATTTTAAAGATTATAGTTTCTCACATACATACATATCTATTATTTCTTATGAATGCAGAAAAACATAAATTTAAGTATAATACCGACAACAAATGGCTACTATAACGGAAAGATAAATAAGGATTTAATTAGATTAAAGGGGTAAATTATATAGTTCCAAATGGATTGAGGCTTTAACTAACAAATATTATATAGTATACAGATAATTATTTAAGCTATTACAAGTTTGGAACCATTATGTTATAACTACAATCATTATTAAAAAAAAAAAAAAACTGTTCTCGACACAGACTGCGGTTCGAATCCTGCCTTCCCCTGTGATCCCATGAGCCTGCCAGGAGCGACTTCTGGCTGAAGAACCAGGAGGAACCTCTGAGCGCTGTCCAATGTGACCTAGACAAAACAAAACAAAACAAAACAAAACAAAAAAACAGAGTCTCTCACTCCCCCTTCGGGGCCGGAGAGATAGCATGGAGGTAAGGCGTTTGCCTTTCATGTAGAAGGTCATTGGTTTGAATCTCATATCCCATATGGTCCCTTGAGCCTGCCAGGAGCGATTTCTGAGCATAGAGCTAAGAGTACCTTTGAGTGATGCCTGGTGTGACACAAAACAAAAAACTGTTACCTTTTTCCTATTTTCCTAAATATACTAGAATTTTTGCTTGAAATATAATAGAAAGAAAGGAAAAGTATGTTTTAGTAGTACTGAGTATTCTGTTTTGTTTTGTTTTGTTTTGTTTTGGGACCTCAGCCAGCAGTGCTCAGGGTTTAATCCAGGCTCTGAGCTCAGGGGTTATTCCTGGAGGTGCTCAGGGGACCCCAGGGGATTCCAAGCATAGAACCCAGGTTTACCTGGTGTAAGATAAACACCCCGTGCTACCGGCTCTGGCCTCGCAGTGTTGGGGATTAAACCTGGGTTGGTACATGTAAAGCAGGCACCTTACCCATATACTATCTCCTTGCTCTCTATGTGCATTTTTACAATGAAATTTTGTTTATGAAATAATGTAGACTGTAAATAAAACTCAAACCCTTGCACTTGTTAGACAAATATTCTACCTTTGGCTGAGATCCCAAATGTCTCTTCCAACTTGCTTTTATATTTGCCCTATGTTAATTAAGCAAGATAAAAATATTTGTCAATTTTCTGGTTTAAATAGACAAAACTTTTATAGAGGTAAAATAATTTCATTTGCCACATAAAAATATGTTCAATTCTTAAAAGCTTTTCTCACTATAACTTGAAAATTTTTGTGTATACTTTCATTCAACATCAGAGAGCTTCATCTTTCCTTCTCAGAAGGCATGATAGTTTATATAATTCATCTTCTCTTTTTATATAGGAACTATATCACACCATCTCTTTAGAAAGACACCGCAATAAATGTTGGGATCCTAATCTGATGTATTTTCCCAGAAAGCAGCAAACTACACTGCAATATTTACTCTGCCAGTTTTTCTACTACTTTGATTTCACTCATCTGTCAAAAAATTTCATAGAGTACGAATCAGTAAATCAACAAATATCATGAGTTTTTCTAGTAGTCTACATGATCATGATCTGACTAAACAAAGCACAAAATACGAATTAAGAGTCTAGAAAGGTGGAGAGTATAAAAAGGAAAGACACAAATTACAAATCCTGTACAAATCAATGGGAGTGTTTTTAAAAAAAAATCAGTATTAGACAGCATTGTGGCTGGGAAAATTACATTCTCGCTAGGTGTTGATAAGTGTAGCATAGTGAATGCAATCTTATTGCCAGCAATTAGTCTGTCATACAATCCTTGCAACAGAAAATGGAATTACCAAGGAGAAATAAACTGATCAAAAGCCATATATGCTGTTAATGAGTAGTCTCCGTTTTTTCTCCTGTATTTCCTTAAAAAATTCAAGATCTTTCTACTTTGACTTATATGAAATAATAAAAAAATTAATTTTCTACAGTAAGAAAGAAGTTAAAGTCAGATGTGTCTTTGCCACTACAAGGGGTTTCAAACTCGCGGCCCAGGGCCGCAAAGGGCCCTGTGTACAATATTTTGTGACCCTGCTTTAGAGGAATCTTTTTTTGTTTTGTTCTGTTTTAGTTGTTTGGGTCACATCCCCCAATGTTCAAGGCTTACTACTGACTTTGCACTCAAGGATCACCCTGACTTTGCTCCTGCGGCCCCAGGTAAATTGAGTTTGAGACCCCTGCGTGTTGTTTGCAAGTTGTTTAAGCACCTTTTCCTTCTCTGTTTAGTTTTAATTTTTTAACTTTATTTTAAAATAAAAATATTTTGGGTAGTAACTCAGTGGGTAATTATTTCACAAAGTGATAATTCAGTGAATATGGCACTTGCTTTACATAAAGCCAAACCAGGTTCATTTACTGGCATCCCATACAGAGACCCAGGCCTGTGAGGAGTAATACCTATGCAAAAATTCAGGAATAAGCCTGAGTATTGACAAGTACATTGTTATTGATAGAGTTTTATGAATGCAGAAATTTAATCACTAGTGTGTCCACTTCCCTACACTATTGTTTTAGGGTTCCCCTTTGCCTCTTTTAGCACAAATTACTCAACCATGGTGATGTCCATTATGTAGACAGTGTTTAGGTTCTGCTATTTTTGTTGGTTTGTTTATTCTATAGCTGTGGTTCTTTATATTCTTATATATAAATATATATATGTATGTATATGTAAACAACACTTCTCTATAAATTAATGATTGAATTTTTAATATTCTAAAATTTTTGTTTAATTTTTTTTTAATATTTTATTTAAACACCTTGATTATAAACATGGTTGTGTTTGGGTTTCAGTCATGTAAAGAACTGCACTTTACCTTGTCCTCTTTCTTTGCATCCTTGTTCTCATAATTACAAATAAAAAATTAAAAAAAAAAAAAAAAAAAGAAAAAAAAAAAAAGAACTGCACCCATCACCAATGCAACATTCCCATCATCAATGTCCCAAATCTCCCTCCTCCCCACCTGGCCCTCACCTGTACTCTAGACAGGCTTTCCATTTCCCTCATACATTCTCATTATTAGGACAGTTCAAAATGTAGTTATTTCTCTAACTAAACTCATCACTCTTTGTGGTGAGCTTCCTGAGGTGAGCTGTAACTTTCAGCTCTTTTCTCTTTTGTGTCTGAAAATTATTATTACAAGAATGTATTTCATTTTTCTTAAAACTCATAGATGAGTGAGGCCATTCTGCGTTTTTCTCTCTCTCTCTCTCTGACTTGTTTCACTCAGTATAATAGATTCCGTGTACATCCATGTATAGGAAAATTTCATGACTTCATCTCTCCTGACAGCTGCATAATATTCCATTGTATATATGGACACAGTTTCTTTAGCCATTCGTCTGTTGAAGGGCATCTGGGTTGTTTCCAGAGTCTTGCTATGGTAATTAGTGCTGCAATGAATATAGGTGTAAGGAAGGGGTTTTTGTATTGTATTTTTGTGTTCCTAGGGTATATTCCTAGGAGTGGTATAGCTGGATAGTACGGGAGCTCGATTTCCAGTTTTTGAAGGAATCTCCATATCGCTTTCCATAAAAGTTGAACTAGACGGCATTCCCACCAGCAGTGGATAAGAGTTCCTTTCTCTCCACATCCCCGCCAGCACTGTTTATTCTCATTCTTTGTGATGTGTGCCATTCTCTGTGGTGTGAGGTGGTATCTCATCCTTGTTTTGATTTGCATCTCCCTGATGATTAGTGATGTGGAGCATTTTTCATGTGTCTTTGGCCATTTGTATTTCTTCTTTGTCAAAGTTTCTGTTCATTTCTTCTCCCCATTTTTTGATGGAATTAGATGTTTTTTCTTGTAAAGTTCTGTCAGTGCCTTGTATATTTTGGACATTAGCCCCTTATCTGATGGGTATTGGGTGAATAGTTTCTCCCACTCAGTGGTTGGCTCTTGTATACTGGGCACTATTTCCTTTGAGGTGCAGAAGCTTCTCAGCTTAATATATTCCCATCTGTTAATCTCTGCTTTCACTTGCTTGGAAACTGCAGTGTTCTCCTTGAATATGCCTGTAGTCTCAATGTCCTGGAGTGTTTTGCCTATGTGTTGTTCTATATATCTTATATTTTGAGTCTGATATCGAAGTCTTTTATCCATTTGGATTTAACCTTCGTACATGATGTTAGCTGGGGGTCTAAGTTCAATTTTTTGCAAGTGGCTAGCCAGTTGTGCCAACACCACTTGTTGAAGAGGCTTTCCCTGCTCCATTTAGGATTTCTTGCTCATTTATCAAAAATTAAGTGATTGTATGTCTGGGGAACATATTCTGAGTATTCAAGCCTATTCCACTGATCTGAGGGACTGTCCTTATTCCAATACCATACTGTTTTGATAACTATTGCTTTGTAGTACAGTATAAAGTTGGGGAAAGTAATTCCTCCCATATTCTTTTTTTCCAATGATTGCTTTAGCTATTCTAGGGTGGTTATTTTTCCAAACAAATTTCAAAAGTGCCTGATTCACTTCTTTGAAGAATGTCATGGGTCTCTTTAGAGGGATCACATTAAATCTGTATAATGCCTTGGGGAGTATTGCCATTTTGATGATGTTAATCCTGCCAATCCATGAGCAGGGTATGCGTTTCCATTTCCGTGTGTCCTCTCTTATTTCTTGGAGCAGAGTTTTATAGTTTTCTTTGTATAGGTCCTTCACATTTTTAGTCAAGTTGATTCCAAGATATTTGAGTTTGTGTGGCACTATTGTGAATGGGGTTGTTTTCTTAATGTCCATTTCTTCCTTATTACAATTGGTGTATAGAAAGGCCATTGATTTTTGTGTATTAATTTTGTAGCCTGCCACCTTGCTATATGAGTCTATCATTTCTAGAAGCTTTCTGGTCGAGTCTTTTGGGTTTTCTAAGTAGAGTATCATGTCATCTTCAAACAGTGAGAGCTTGATTTCTTCCTTTCCTATCTGGATTCCCTTGATATCTTTTTCTTGCCTAATCGGTATAGTGAGTACTTCCAGTGCTATGTTGAATAGGACTGGTGAGAGAAGACAGCCTTGTCTTGTGCCAGAATTTAGAGGGAAGGTTTTCAGTTTATCTCCATTTAGGATAATATTTGCCACTGGCTTGTGTTGGATGGCCTTAACTATATTGAGAAAGGTTCCTTCCATTCCCATCTTGCTGAGAGTTTTGATCAAGAATGGGTGTTGGAACTTAACAAATGTTTCTCTGCATCTATTGATATGATCATGAGGTTTTTATTTTCCTTGTTGTTGACATTGTGTATTATGTTGATAGATTTACGGATGTTAAACCATCCTTGCATTCCTGGGATGAAACCTACTTGATCATAGTGGATGATCTTCTTAATGAGGCATTGAATCCTATTTGCCAGAATTTTGTTGAGGATCTTTGCATCTCCATTCATCAAAGATATTGGTCTGTATTTTTTTTCGTAGTATCTCTGTCTTGTTTAGGTATCAAGGTGATGTTGGCTTCATAAAAGCTATTTGGAAGTGTTTTCATTTGTTCAATTTCATGAAGGAGTCTTGGCAGGATTGGTAGTAATTCGTCTTGGAAAGTTTGAAAGAATTCATTAGTGAATCCATCTGGGCCTGGGATTTTGTTTTTGGGCAGACATTTGATTATCGTTTTAATGGAGATGGGGGTGTTTAGATATGCTACATCCTCTTCCTTCATCCGTGGAAGATTATAAGAGTCCAAGAATTTATCCATTTCTTCCAGGTTCTCATTTTTAGTGGCGTAGAGTTTCTCAAAATAGTTTCTGATTACCCTTTGAATCTCTGTCATATCAGTAGTGATCTCTCCTTATTCATTCCTAATACGAGTTATCAAGTTTCTCTCTCTCTTTCTTTGTTAGGTTTGCCAGTTGTCTATCAATCTTGTTTATTTTTTCAAAGAACCAACTTCTGCTTTCGTTGATCTTTCTGATTGTTTTTTGGGTTTCCACTTCATTGATTTCTGCTCTCAGCTTTGTTATTTCCTTCTGTCTTCCTATTTTTGGGTCCTTTTGTTGAGCAATTTCTAGTTCTATTAGCTGTGTCATTAAGCTACTCAGGTAATCTCCTTCTTCCTTCCTGATGTGTGCTTGCAAAGTTATAAATTTTCCTCTCAGTACTGCTTTTGCTGTGTTCCATAAGTTCAGATAGGTTGTGTTTTTATTGTCATTTGTTTCCAGGAACTTTTTGATTTTCTCCTTAATTTTATCTCGAACCCACTGGTTATTGAGTATGAGGCTGTTTAACTTCCAGGTGTTAAAGTTTTTCTTCTGAGTCCCTTTGGAATTCACAAATAATTTCAGAGCCTTGTGGTCAGCGAAAGTAGTCTGCAAAATTTCTATCCGCTTGATATTATGGAGGTATGTTTTATGTGCCAGCATGTAGTCTATCCTGGAGAATGTCCCATGTACATTGGAGAAAAATGTGTATCCAGGTTTCTGGGGATGGAGTGTCCTATACATATCCACTAGGCCTCTTTCCTCCTTTTCTCTTCTCAGGTCTAGTATATTCTTCTTGGGTTTCTGTCTGGTTGACCTATCCAGTGTTGACAAAGCCATGTTGAGATCCCCCACAATTATTGTGTTGTTATTGATATATTTTTCAGATGTCAACAGTTGTATTAAATATTTTTCTGGCCCCTCATTCGGTGCATATATGTTTAGGAGAGTGATTTCTTCCTGCTCTACATACCCCTTGATTAATATAAAATGTCCATCTTTGTCCCTTACAAACTTCCTGAGTATAAAGTTTGCATTATCTGATATTAGTATGGCCACCCAGCTTTTTTATGGGTGTTGTTTGCTTGGATAATTTTCCTTCAGCCTTATATTTTGAGTCTATGTTTGTTCTGACTATTCAGGTGCGTTTCTTGTAGGCAGGAGAAGGTTGGATTGTGTTTTTGATCCATTTACTCACTCTGTTTCTCTTAACTGGTGCATTTAGTCCATTGACGCTGAGAGAAAGAATTGTCCTGGGATTTAATGCCATCTTTATATTGGAATTTGGTGTGTCTTTTGGTCAGTCTTATCTTACATTAGGTCTTTCAGTTTTTCTCTTAAGACTGGTTTTGAGTCTGTAGTGTTTCTGAGCTGATTTTTGTCTGTGAAACCATGTATTCTCCATCAAACCTGTAAGTGAGTTTTGCTGGGTATAGTATTCTAGGTGAAGCATTCATTTCATTCTGTCTTGTCACAATATCCCATCACTGCTTTCTGGCCTTGAGTATTTCTGGTGACAGGTCTGCTGTAAATCTCAAGGATGCTCCCTTGAATGTAATTTCCCCTTTTGATCTTGCTGTTTTCAGAATTTTGTCTCTATCTGTGGGATTCATCATTGTGACTAGGATGTGTCTTGGGGTATTTTTTCTGGGTTCTCTTTTGGTTGGTACTCTTCGAGCATACAGGATTTGATCACATATATTCTTTAACTCTGGAAGTTTCTCTTTAATGATGTTCTTGACTGTTGATTCTTCCTGGAAATTTTCTGCCTGGGTCTCTGGGACTCCAATGATTCTTAAGTTGTTTCTGTTGATCTTATCATAGACTTCTATTTTCATCTGTTCCCATTCTTTGACTAATCTTTCCATTGTCTGTTCATTTGTTTTAAGTTTTTTTTCCAATCTCTCCTGCTGTATGGAATTGTTATGTATCTCATCTTCCACAGCACCAAGTCTATTCTCAGCTTCTGATACCCTGTCCCAGAGCTTATCCATTTTGTCATTCATTTTGTTTACTGAGTTTTTCAGGCCTGTTTGTTGACCTGTTATTTCTGTTTGGAGTTTAGTGATTTCTGTCTTTATATTTTCTTGGTTCTTATTAGTGTTCTGTTCAACTCAATCCATGGTTTCTTTGAGTTCTTTAAGCATCTTCCATATTTCTTGTCTAAACTTTGTATCTGAGAGATTGTTTAGTTGGTTGGCCATTTTCTGGTCATCAGAATTGTCATCTTCATTCTCTATGTCTGATGATGGCCTGCGTTGTTTCCCCATTGTCACATTTGTATTGTGGGTTTTTCTAAGTGTTGTTGTGGTATTCATTGGCTAAATATTGAATGGGGCCATGCTCCTCTGGCTCCTCCCTTTCTGTGTGGGTCGACTTGCCTCCAATGGAGGGGAGTCCTCCGTGGATGAATCCTCACATAGGATCAAATCTTAGTCCTGAGCAGGCAGCAGAGGACAGTTCGGGGAGAAATTCTGGGCTTCAGTGATCAAACACAGTTCTTAATGTGATTTTTTTCTTGTTGTTGCAGTGGCATTCTTTCCTTAGAAAGAGCGCAGGGCTCTGGGCTTCAGTGATCAAACACAGTTCTTAATGTGATTTTTTTCTTGTTGTTGCAGTGGCATTCTTTCCTTAGAAAGAGCGCAGGGCTGCTGAGTGAAATGGAGAGCCTCTGGAAGAGTGAAATTCCTGGGCCCTTTTCAGCTCACTCCCAAGAATATCAGGAGACAGGACAGGAGACAAACACACACAGGCAGCACTCACAGTTTCTCACAGTCGAGACCCACTGGCATAGATTCAAAGATTTTTCCAGTCTGACATCACAGACAGGGGACCTGCCTTCTGCAAAGTACTGCTTATAGCCGGTTTTTATGTTTGGAAGCAGTTCCTTGGCGTTCTGGCCCTTGAATGAGCCTTTGGGAATGTGAATTTTCTAGGCCATTTTCGGCCCACTCCCAAGAGATTCAGGAGACAGGACAGGAGACAAACACACACATGCAGTACTCACAGTTTCTCACAGTCCTTTTATTTCACTTTCAGTAGATTGTGTTCTGGCCACATAGCAGTTATCACCCATTGATTTTTAGGTTACCCACTGTGCCAAGCTCAGTGTATAACAAAATATCAATAGATATAAACTCATTTAAAAAGAGCTAAGAGTTACTGCACCATTAACTACTTCATAGTTTTACTTGTTTGTAGTGTCATCATTCCTTAGGTGAAATAAAGTACACTAAATTTTACTCAGAATATAATTTCTCATAGACATAGACAGCTGGAATACCATATTTGTCAACTTGAGCAAAAATTACAGAAAGAAAGTAAATACAATAGCAGAATTTGAATATTTGTGAGGACAATGATATTCAACAGATTTTCAAACAGTTTGATTATGTAAATGGTTAGGAATTGAAAACTAATCTTGGTGTCTCCACAGATGGAAACATTATCTGTATAAAACTACAATGGGTAAGCAGTTAAATTTCTTTTGAAATATGTAAAGATGTGGAGAACTGAAAATTTAATATAGTGAAATCATTTCAGATGACTGTGTTATATGAAGTACAATAATTTGATTTTCATAATTAATTATTTAATACATTGCATATAATAATCATAATGTATATATGAAAATACATTATGATTTATGAGTGACATAATTGATAATATTTCTATGTCATCAAATTCCAAAAGATAAATTATGTGTAAAATCATAAATTTATCCATAAGATATATATGTTTATTAACCTGTATTTTCATGTTTCTTATGACCAAGATTCCATGTTTCAATATTTTGAGTGATTAGTGTGGCAGCAGTCAACTAAATATTATTTTATTAAATTTTCAGAAAGTAATTACAGTAGTCTTATTTAGTATTGTACATATGACTTAAAAATTACTTTACCAGCTACCATTTATTTTTCTATTTTAACTTTAAATTTCATAGACTCCTACTACAGCTTTAAAATTTTCTAAGTTTTACCTATTAAATAGGGAAGACCAGAAAATAGTGATAAAATTTTTGTGTTAAATTCATGAAGCATAATTCATAACAAAACAATTAGGTTTTGTCATCAAAGAAAGTTCTCTTATTTTATTTTATTTCATTAGTAAATATCATGCTTAAAAGACCTATTTTAAGCAGTTCTGTATAGTCTCCACTTTTACTAGAAATCTGATAATCACCATATCAAATTAAAAGTTAAAATATAAATATTGCTTGTTTGTTCAGGAATATTACTAATTTAAATTCTATTTTAGTTTTCACTGGTGATTTTTTTCAACACTTAGTATATTTAGAATATGAGTTCAACCTATGTTAGCAACAACAGATGAGTGGGTAATGAAGTTGTGATACACACAGACACACACACTATGTAATACTATGCAAAGCAAGTAAGAATGAAATCATGCAATTTGCTGCAATTTGGATAGACTTTTGAGCAAAGTTATCCAGACAAAAGATAGGCCAATAGCAAGTATACATTATATATAACATTAAAGAAAAGAGACTGAAAGGAGACTAAAAATAAAAGATAGAAAGTAAAAAGGAACAGGAAACAGGGACTACAGATATTTTTGATGATAAAGTTGTAATATTTAACTACATACTGAATCATACAGCAAACACAACTGAAAGCATAATATATAAACTACAATTAAAAATGTGTGTTCATTGAAGCACTCTATCATAGCAAGACTCTGGAAACAACCAAGATGCCCTTCAACAGATGAGTGGCTAAAGAAACTGTGGTACATATACACAATGGAATATTATGCAGCCATCAGGAGAGATGAAGTCATGAAATTTTCCTATACATGGATGTACATGGAATCTATTATGCTGAGTGAAATAAGTCAGAGAGAGAGAGAGAGAGAGAGTGAGAAAAACGTAGAATGGTCTCACTCATCTATGGGTTTTAAGAAAAATGAAAGACTTTCTTGCAATAATAATTTTCAGAGACAAAACAGAGAAGGGCTGGAAGTTACAGCTCACCTCATGAAGCTCACCACAAAGAGTGATGAGTTTAGTTAGAGAAATAACTACATTGAGAACTATCCTAACAATGAGAATGTATGAGGGAAATAGAAAGCCTATCTAGAGTACAGACAGAGGTGCGTTTGGGAGGAGGGAGATTTGGGACACTGGTGGTGTGAATGTTGCACTGGTGATAGGGGGTGTTATTTACATGACTGAAACCCAACCACAATCATGTTTGTAATCAAGGTGTTTAAATAAAATATTTTAAAAATTGTTAAAAAATGTGTCTATCAAGGAAGGAAGGGAGATGGGAAGAAAAATAGATATTGGCAGTAGTTCATTAAAATTTATGATGGCAAAAGTATGGGAAAATTGTATATCATAAATTGACTATGAAAAGTTTGTATACCACAGTCCCTAAATTATTATATATGTATATATTACGAATTAATTACAATAATTAATTAAATGAAATAATAACCAGCTTTATAAACATTTTAATGACAATATGTATACAAGCATGTTTTTTAGTTTTAATGTTTAAAATGCTTTGAAGTACTATATTTTTTGATATGATGTTTGACTTACGGCTCCATTACCCTCCCTAAAACTCTATTTCTTGGATATCCTGAAATAAATGGTTATTTTCATGTCAATAATGTGTTTCTTTTGTCTGTCATACAATAAAAAATAGATTTACTGATAACAGAAGAAAAAATGACAAGATCTATTGGGACTACTAAAGATGAATAGCAAATTGCCTCAATGAAAGTTGAATGAATTGTTTCTTGCAGTACTTGGTATTTTGATTTCTGATATAAACATAAATAACTCCTTACACAAATAGAAATGAAAGAGTGAGTCTCTGTTTTATAGTGGCCAACTATGTTACCAAAAGAATCATTCATTTCTTGAGCTTCTTTTATACATGGGAAATTAAACATAAATATTTCAAGAAAAGAAAAGAACAAATGAACGTGCCATGAATTCTAGTTTTCTTAGAAAACCTGATAAAAAAAGTTTTATTTTATCCAGACTGATAGTATGAGTAAATTACTTGACTTGCATGCAGACAACCCTGGTTTAATGCCTGGTATTTTATAGTCTCCTGAGAAATATTAGTAGTAATCTGTGAGTTCCTAACTGGGAGTAATACTTAAACTCTTCCAGATGTGACCCGCAAATCACTGAAAATTTCCCTCTTAAACTGGACCATATTTATCTTTCCAAATATTTGCAGTTTAGTGAGTCTTCCATTCTCGTATAATGCTTAATTCCAAATAGCAGGTAAAGGGCTTATTAAGCACTGGGCACTGCCAGAAGTAGTCCTAAAACAAAGGAAATTTAAATCAAAGAGAGAAGACAACAAATAAAATAAATTAGATAGATTGCATATATAAATGATAGTGTAGTGCAATTCCTCCATCCTTAATCATTTTCTTATTTCTACTAATTTAAAGGTTTATGTACATTTTTTTTCACTTATGAAAATTTCTTCAAGAAGTTGTTTTTCAGTTAAGTATAGTGGTTTCACTATAAGATCTATATTAAGTATAAAGTTCCGCTGCAGGTCGACACAAATATTTCTACAATATTTAATGCACAATATTTTAAAAATAAGTAAGGACATATTTTTATCAGATTAAACTGCTCCAGATTTTAAAAAATGTAGTTAATAAGGTAATATTAAAAATATTTATCCATATTTTCCTAACTAAATCATTTTTAAAATGTGGAAAGTAGGGACAGTGTGATAGCACAGTGGTAGGGCATTTGCCATGCAAGCTGAAGATACTGGACTTGACCAAGGTTTGATCTCTTTAATTTGCTTACAACCCATTGAGGAGTGAGACACTTTAGTTTCTATCTCTCTCCCTCTGTCTTATTTCACTCAGCATAGTAGATTCCCTGTGCATTCATATATAGAAAAATTTTATGACTTCATCTCTTCTGACAGCTGCGTAATATTACATTGTGTATATGTACCACAGTTTCTTTAGCCATTCCTCTGTTGAAGGGCATCTTAGTTGTTTCCAGAGTCTGGCTATTGTAAATAGCACTGCAAGGAATATAAATGTGAGGAAGGAATTTTTGAATTGTAGTTTTGTTTTTCTAGGGTATATCCCTAGGTTTGGTATAGCTAGATCATATGGGAGCGCAATTTTCAGTTTTTCGAGGATTCTTCATAATGTTTTCCATAAAGCCTGGACTATACAGCGTTCCCACTTGCAGTGAATGAGCATTCCTTTCTCTCCACATTCCTGCCAGTACTGATTGTTCTTGGTTTTTGTGATGTGGTTTAGCCCTCTGTAGTGTGAGATGGTACCTCATAGTTCTTTTGATTTGCATCTCCCTGAAGATTAGTGATGAGGAGCATTTTCTCATGTGTCTTTTGACCATTTGTATTTATTCGTTGAGAAAGTGTCTGTTCATTTCTTCTCCCCATTTTTTGATGGAGTTAGATGTTTTTTCTTTTAAAGTTCAGTAGTGCCCTGTATATTTTGAATATTAGCTCCTTATCTGATGTGAATTTCATGAAAAGTTTCCCCCATTATGTGGATGATTCTTGTATCCTAGGCATTATTTCCTTTGAGGTCCTTGAGAAAAGAAATATTGGAGGCACTGCTTTCCCAATTTTAAATTCTATTACAAAGCAATTATTATTAAAACAAAATGTTATACATATAAAGATGGATTCTCAGATCAGTGGAATAGACTTTAATATTCAGAGAATGTTCCCAGACATACAGTGAATTTTTAATAAAGGGACAATAAATCCAAAGTGATTCAAGGAAAGTCTCTTCAACAAGTGATATTGGCATAATTGGTTATCCACTTGCAAAAGAGCGAACTCAGACCCCTAGCTAATACCATGCACAAAGTTAAAATTCAAATGGCTTAGAGACCTTGATATCAGGCCTAAAAGTATAAGGTATATAGAACAACACATAGGTAATACAATTCATGACACTGAGACTAAAGGCATCATCAAGGAAGAAACAGCACGTTCCAAACAAGTGGAAGCAGAGATAAACAGATGGGAATATATTAATCTCAGAAGCTTCTGTACATCAAAGGACATAGTGCCCAGGATATAAAATTAAATTTTTATCAGTAATTTTTGTTGAGAAAAAATAATTTACAAAGTAGGAATGGCATTACGTATTTTCAGTGATCCACTCCATTGCCATTGTATCAAGATTCCTTCCTGTTCCTACTTGCAACCTTAGTACACAGTTCAATTGACAATATCTTAAAAAATTGTTTGATTGAGATGTTGTTTATTTCTTTTGTTTATTCATTTATGAGCAAGATTGATTTGTATTTATCTTTTTTCCTTGTGTTTAACTTTAAATCGAATAACACTTTTTAATTCTGTCCAAGTTGCAGCAAACTACAAGATCTCATATTTACTCATTGCTGAGTATTAGTTTATATGTATTTCTACTATAGTTTAATGACTAGGTCATTGAGGACTTCAGTAGTTTCATGATCATAACTATTTTAATAATGTTGCAAAGAAAATTAATGTGTATGTAGCCTTACAAATTATTATTTCAGATGCTAATTAGTCAAAAATTGCACTATATTAACGCTATACTTTTAGTTTTATAGGTTTTCAAACCATTTTCATTATAAACTGAAACATGTTACAGTACTATGAACAGTGAATAAGTGATTTTTCTAACTATATATCTGCCAGAACTAAACTGTTTCTTTTTTTTTGGGTTGTGATTAGAGGGGCCATGCCTGACAGTTCTCAGGGTTTACTTCTGGTTCTGTGCTCAAGGATAACTCCTGACAGAAATCAGGGTGCCAAAGGATGTCAGAATTGAAGATATTCAAGAAACTAGTAAGATTAACTAAAGAGTTGATAGTCCAAAGAGAGAAGTGGAAAAAAGGTTATAAAAGGGTTCTTAATTTTTCAAGTATCAGAATATCAGCACCCTCAGGTAATGCCTTGGTGTAGAGGGGATCCTTAATTAACAATTTTGTCTTGCCACTACTTCCAGAGGAAAATATTACAAAGACATTTTACATTAGCTTCTTCTTCCAAACACATCCACATTTTGATATGTAAAGACACACTTAGCCTTGATTAATATTAGATAGGCCCTGGACTATAAATACTGTACATGGAGGACAGTCAGGGTTATCAGTCCACAAGACTGTGAGCCCCTGGTTCCTTTCTTTTCTCACATATGTCTATTTTACTTCCTTAATCCTCATGAAGCCCTATTTTAGACTGGTTCACCCAGGGTTGGACTGCAGAAAATGGTGTCTGAACAAGGTCCTAGAGCAGCAGGGAATGTCTGTTGATCGCTGGAATAGACAAATCAGAAAAAAATGTAGTAACTCAGAACCTAGCACATAAGAAAAATTAGAATTGTGAGTGTTCTGGAATTTTTAATCAGTGCACTAATGTGATAGACTACTTACTTCCAAAAAGGAGTACATTTAACATCTAAGATTGCTAATGTGCAATACAGAATTGAAATAAAAAATGAAAGCTTTTCTACAATTCTTCCAGGTTATTAGGCAGCATTGTTATCAGCTATCCTTAAGAAGGAATTTAGATTTGAAGGAATGGAAGAAAATTATCCCAGAATTAAGAAAAAGCCCTTAGCCAAGAGGCCTCTATGCCTAATTCTGTGTGGTCTCTTTGTCACCCAGTTTTGTCAGTAGTAGAATCATTAAAAACAGAAGCAGAGTGGATACAGAAAATAGAGGATACAACTGTTAAAGAAAGAAAATAATCTAATTAAGGAGAAATAATTAAAATCAGAAAAATAAAGTTTTAGGAGAAAATCTGAAGAGTGCAAGAAAAACAATCCCTTTTTCGCTGTTCCAGTTATAAAATACACCCTGCCAATTATAACCATTGTTACAAGCATTCTTAAAATTTGAGCAAGTCTAGTATAAGCAAAAGAAGGGAGAGTGAGTTGTTTAGACTTTTCAGATTGCCTGATCCTCATTTAGCTCCTCCAGAACAAGGTACATAAATAGCCAAGAGCCACCAGCTAATCTTAATCAGATTCCAGCAAAGAATTAAGCAAACTCAATTAAAAGGTGACTTGGAAGCATATCTGTATCTAGTGACTGCTGTTGATAGTGGCCCGAGTAATACATTCCTTGAAGGAAGTGATGCATATGTGCAGGTAACCCCTTCCTTATTAAGGCTCTAAAATAATGTAAAGAGGCCTGCATGCAGTATGAAACTCTCTCTCTCTCTCCTTATACTATGGGACTTCTTAATGGTTTAGCTTCATTAGAGAGGATAATTCCTGTGAGAAAGTGGCCCAGATGTGCCTCTCCTTCACTAATTCTTACAATTAAAGCCCAGTAGGCAGATGAGGCTCAGGATCAGGAAATTATAAAAGCAAAAGGGAACCCCCAGATTAATATTTCTATAGATCAATTGACAGTCTCTGGAAAATGGGCAGTTTTAGACCAACTGGTTGAATATACAAATAAAGCTGTTTCCCAAATTCTCTACTTATATCTTAAAGCCTGGGGAAAAATTAGCCTCCAGGATCCAGGTTCAGTTTTTGTTAATGTTAAGCAAGGTTCTAATGAGCAAAATGTGGAATTCATTTTCCAATTACAGGACAACTTGACTAATCCTAAAGCTACTTCTAGAGTCAGAAACTTGCTGCTGCATATCTTTTTTTTTTAATATAATTTTTATTTTGATCATAGTGGCTTACATATTGTTGACAATAATATTTTAGGTACATATTTATATAAAATCAGGGGGGGATTCCCATCCCCAAATTGTCCTCCCTACACCTCCGTTTTTGTCTTACCTCTCATTTCCTCTTCCCTCACCCCCAGGGCGGCTAGAATATGTGGTCCCCTCTGTCTCTAACCAACTACTTAGTAGTCTTGCATCAGTTTGGTCTTGATGCCTCCCTTATTTCCCCCTCTAAGTAGGGGCAGGGGTAGCTAGTTCAAGTTGCGTGGTTTTGCCTGAAAAAGAGAAAATAAACAAACTGGGGTAAGAGTTTAATACCCCGAAAATGGGCAGAATCCTTCTAGAGGTTCTCATCATCGATTTGGGAAATGAAGGAGAAAAAGAAGTTGAAACACTCCACCAGTACCAAAAGAAGTGTCAAATATCCAGTGAGGACTCCAGCTATAACGATAAGCACCACAAAAAAACAGATAAATAACAAAACAAAACAAACAAAAAACAAACACAAACAAACAAAAAAACACGCAGTGGTCTTGAAATAAGAAACATGGCATAGCACATAACGAAAGAAAAGAAAGGAAGAGAAAAAAAGATAAGAATAATTGGGGACAACAATTTCAATAATCACATCCAAACTGAGAAATCGACCAAAATAGCTAGGTAAATAAAAATAATAATAACAATAATAAATGAAGGTAAAATATATATATATATATATATATATATATATATATATATATATATATATATCTATAAATAACCAAGGTTTTGTGTTTTTTGTATTTTTTTCCCTCCTGCCCTGGCACAGTAAATATTGGGGTCATTCGAAAAGGAATTCACTTGCCCTATGAGATATGGGGTTTCTCCGTCCTTGGAGTATACTGTCATGGGATCAGCTCTAGTCTTTGCTCAGGATCATTACTCTCCCAGTTGTGTTTTTTTTTTTTTTTTTTTTGGTGTGCGGAAGGCTTCTGCTCTGTCCAGTGTGGTACAGTCAGAGCTCTGTGTTTAGAGGTCTCGGTATCTGTACATATCCTGAGGTGGGACTTATGGTGAAGTCAGTCTTTGTGAATCTAGAGGTTCTGTTACCTCAGTGCCATTTTAATCCATCTTCTGTGGTTGGTGATCTTGGTCTTTGCGCTGAACCTAGGAAGGCATCTAGGATAGCGTCTTTCTTTGTTCTTCCAGAAGCCCCTTTCCGTTACAATTGTCTCTGCCGGACCTTTGGAACTGGGGATCATGTTTATTGTGCAGGTCTTAGTTCAAACCCTAGACTAGGGCTTTTATGTTGGTCCCAAGATGTATACAGTCTGGTCGTGGTTCTAGCAGCCAGTCATCTGTAAATCACGATCTTGGCTTTTGTACCTACCAAAGGGTGCCACGTCTTCTGGTTTTGTCTTGTCGTTAGCTGGTAAGGTAGGCTAAACTGTTCTAAGGTCAAGTTGTTCACATTTTCCTCATTGTCGAGATATCATGTTAGAGCTGGCCCTTGTTGTTGACCCTGCAGTATTAAGGCTGTCCCAGATGGAGTTTGTTTTTTGCAGCTGTTGTGAAGAGCTGTGCCATTTCTATGTCTGGGATCCAGGGTTCAAGGCTGGAATGATGATATCTAATCACCTGAGGTCTAAGTTGATTCCACATGACATATTTTCAAGGTAGGAGATATCTCTGTATTGTAAACAACTATGAGTTCCTATCTCTAGTAGATAAGAGCTCTTTTTTTTTAAATATGTAAGATTTCCCCTTTATTTAGTGTGCCTTTGCAGGGGGAAGTGGTGCTCCATTATATGTCGGAGTATTTGGGGTGGACAGAGTGGGTAACAGAAATAGGTCACATACCCAAAGATGATTAAAAAAAAAAAAAAGGAAATAAAAGTGTATGTGCCCACAAATGTATATGTAGGGAAAACATTTAAATAAATAAATAAATTTTAAAAAAAGAAATAAAATGAGTTAGCGAAGTTTTTAAAGGACCAAAGTGGTGCAAAAGACTACTTTGCATTTGGGGGAGAACAGGTAAAGAGGTGGTATATTACAGGTCTTATGCCTATGTTGGAAGTGCAGTTTTCCCATTGTCTTTTGGATTTTTCTTGTGGTGTGTGGGTTCCCAGGCATCTTCCAATCACACCCCCTGACCCTCTTCAGATTGGTAAAAATTTGCAGCAGGGAGGTCTTGGAAGAGTTCTTGCATTGGGGATACTATTGGACCTAAGTCCGGTTTCAAGAAACAGTCCACGTTAGGGGGAGTTGGTAGGGAGGGTCTCGCAGCATGAGTCCACAGGGAAGTTGGCTGTCTTTTCTTGCAGGAGACGAGGTGTGGGTTCGGCTGGGTGTCCCCTCGCCTGGTTGCTGGGTACTGGTTCATTGGGTAGGAGGTCGATCTTGATGCCTAAAAGATTAAGGACTGAGGGTGGAGAGTTTTAATATGGTGGGAGATCTGGATGGGATTGAGGGGTGAAGGGATAATTGGATTTCCGGGGGGTAGAAATGGGAAGGTATATGGGAGGGGTATGAAGGAAGAGAAAAGAGAAAATACCGTAGAAAGAAAGGGAGAAGAGAAAGGGAAAAAAGTAAAGAGAAGAATAGAAGAGAAAAAGAAAAGAGAAAAAAAAAGTAGAGAGAAGAAAGGAGAGAATAGCAAGGGAATGCTGGTTTGGTTGAATGTGTTCGATGACTAGAGCCTGTAGTTTAGGTCTGTACGTCGCAGGTAATGCTTTGGTGGTCTGACTGGTCATGTGCTTCGATTCCTAAAAGAAGGTTTAACCTAGAGATAAAGTGTATATTAAAGAGTTTTCTCGTGGCCATCTCATAGTGCAAGCAAGGTATGGTATCTCGTGTGGTATCCCGAGTTGCCATCTTAGTTTGTCCGCCCTTTGTATCTAAGGGCGCCTGTGGACAGAAAAGCTGAGAGGTTATTTTTAAAATATAGTAAGGTAAAGGGATTAAAACGTAGTGTTATGGTATGTTGCCATTGCATTACGTGATTTCCCGTGGTGTTCTATACTTGTGTTCCTGTTTACGATCTCTAAGGGATTATTGTGGGCCTTTGTTGTAGGAGTCTGGTTATATACCTGTTCTCTCCATGTTGCTGTTTCTGTTGTTGCTGTTTTCTTTGTGGTATAATGTGCAGTCAAGAGTTTGCATTGTTCCTTTTTCATGTATTTTGGACACTGCTCCCACGTATATGTTGACTATTACAGTGTTCGGAGTTTCTACCCTGTTAAACCCTGTTATATGATTGTTAGGTATTAGTTGTGTATAAAATATATCTTCTAGGTGTTTCAGAATAGTGCTATCATTCTGTGTTTATCTTTTGTCTTCTGGCTTACTTCGTTTAACATAACATGATCTAGGTCCATCCACGTTGCTGCAAAGTCTGTGATTGTATCATTTCTAACTGCCATGTAATATTCCATTGTGTATATGTACCACAACTTAATGATCCATTCATCTGTTGTTGGACATCTAGGTTGGTTCCAAGATTTGGCTATTATACTGAGTGCTGCGATAAATAGTGGGGTGCATACGTATTTTGGAATGAATGTCCTTCCATCTTGTGGGTATATGCCTAGGAGAGCAATTGCTGGGTCAAATGGCAGCTCAATTCTGAGTTCTTTGAGCACTCTCCAGACTTTCCTCCATAGGTGTTGGACTAGGGGACATTCCCACCAGCAGTGGATGAGAGTTCCTTTCATACCACATCCCCGCCAACAAAGGTTGTTTCCATTATTTTTGATGTGGGCCATCCTCACTGGTGTAAGGTGGTATCTCATTGTTGTCTTGATTTGGATCTCCCTGATGATGAGTGAAGGTGAGCATGTTTTCATGTGTTTGTTGGCCATCTTTCTGTCTTCCTCAGAGAAGTGTCTATTCATTTCATCTCCCCATTTTTTATAGCTTTGTTTGGTTTTGGGGGGCTCAGCTTTCTGAGTGCTTTGTATGTTCTAGATATGTCGAGTGAAAAGATTTTTTCCCATTCTGTTAGCTGTCTTCTTGCGTTAAGCAGGGTTTCTTTTGCCATGCAGAAGCTTTTTAGTTTGATGTAGTCCTATTTTTTTATATTTGATGCTAACGTTCTTGCCATTGGTGCTCCATTCTCAAAGACCTTTTTGATATATAGGTCTTCGAGTGTTCTGCCTATTTTATTCTCGATAAACTTTATGGATTTGGGTCTGATTTCAAGGTCTTTGATCCATTTTGAGTTGATTTTTGTATAAGGAGTAAGGTATGGGTTGATTTTCACTTTCGTACATGTGGTTTTCCAGTTGTACCAACACCATTTGTTGAATAGGCTTTCTTTGTTCCATTTCATATTCTTGCCTCTTTTATCAAATATTAGTTGGCTATATACCTGGGGGTTTATGTCTGGGAATTCTGTTCTGACCCACTGGTCTGAGGTCCTGTCTCTGTTCCAGTACCATGCTGTTTTGATTACTATGGCTTTATAGTTTAGTTTCAAGTTAGGTAAGGAGATGCCTCCCAGCTTCTTGTTTTTCAGTATTTGTTTGGCTATCCTGGGTCTTTTGTGGTTCCAGATGAATTTTGTGAATGATTGTTCTAATTCTTTAAAGAATTGTGTCTGGATTTGGATAGGGATTGCATTAAATCTATATAGAAGTTTGGGTAGGATAGTCATTTTGATTATGTTAATTCTACCTATCCATGAGCATGGGATGTTCTTCCATTTCTTTAGATAGTCTTCAATTTCTTTCTGAAGTGTTTTGAAGTTTCCCTGGTATAGGTCTTTCACTTCTCTTGTAAGGTTGATTCCTAGATACTTGATATTTTTTGATACTATCTTAAATGGAATTGTATTTTTAATCTCTCTCTCCTCAACTTCATTGTTTGTATATAGAAACGCTACTGTTTTTTGTGTATTGACTTTGTAACCAGCCACTTTGCTGTATTGGTTAATTGTTTCTAGGAGTTTTACTGTGGACTCTTTAGGGTTTTCGATGTATATCATCATATCGTCGGCAAAAAGAGATAGCTTGTGTTCCTCTTTCCCAATTTGAATTCCTTTGATTTCCTTCTCTTGTCGGATTGCTATTGCTAGGGCTTCTAAGGTTATATTGAATAAGAGTGGAGAGAGTGGACAGCTTTGCCTAGTTCCTGATCTTAGTGGGAATGCTTCTAGTTTCTCACCATTGAGTATAATGTTGGCTGTAGGCTTTTCATAGATAGCTGTAACTATCTTGAGGAAGGTTCCTTCTAACCCTATTTTGCTGAGTGTCTTTAACATGAAAGGATGTTGGATTTTGTCAAATGCCTTCTCTGCATCGATTGATATGATCATGTGGTTTTTGTCTTTCATGTTGTTGATGTGGTGTATAATGTTGATTGATTTGCGTATGTTGAACCAACCTTGCATTTCTGGGATGAATCCCACTTGATCGTGATGTATGATCTTTTTGATGAAGTGCTGGATTCGGTTTGCTAATATTTTATTGAGTATCTTTGCATCTATGTTCATTAGTGAGATTGGTCTGTAGTTTTCTTTTTTGGTAGTGTCTTTGCCTTCTTTGGGAATGAGTGTGATATTAGCCTCATAAAAGGAGTTGGGGAGGATTCCTGTTTTTTCTATGGTTTGGAAGAGCCTATGGAAAAGTGGTATTAACTCTTCTTGAAATGTTTGATAGAATTCACCTGTAAATCCATCTGGGCCTGGGCTTTTGTTGTTAGGGAGTTTTTTAATTACATCTTCAATTTCCTCTGAGGTGATTGGTCTCTTTAGAATTTCTAGATCTTCCTTTTCCAGTCTTGGAAGAGGGTGTTTTTCCAAGAATCTATCGATTTCTACTGGGTTCTCTAGCCTAGTTGAGTATAGTTGTTCATAATATGATCTCATGATATGTTGTATTTCTTGGGGTTCTGTTGTAATCTCTCCCCTTTCATTTGTGATCCTACTGATTTGGGTGTTTTCTCTCTTTTTTTTGGTGAGTTTTGCCAGTGGTTTGTCTATCTTGTTTATTTTTTCGAAAAACCAACTCCTGGTCTCATTGATTTTTTGTATTGTTTTCTTGGTTTCTATGTTGTTTATTTCTGCTCTGGTTTTTATTATTTCTTGCCTTCTGGATGTGGTTGGATTTCTCTGTTGCTGATGTTCCAATTCTTTGAGGTGATCTTTTAAACTGTTGGTTTTTTTATTTTCCTGATTCTTGACATAGGCCTGTATTGCTCTGAGTTTCCCCCTAATTACTGCTTTTGCTGTGTCCCATAAATTTTGACATGTTGTCTCTTCATTGTCATTTGTCTCAAGGAATCTTTTTATTTCTTCCTTGAGTTGTTCTTTGATCCAGCTGTTGTTGAGCAGCATGTTGTTTAATCTCCAGGTATTAGTTTTTCTCCATTGCTTCTTCTTGACCTCAATTTTGAGCTCTGTGGCATAGTGATCTGAGAGGGTACTTCTAATGATCCTTACCTTTGTGGTCTTATATAGGTTGGCTTTGTATCCTAATACATGGTCTATTCTGAAGAAGGTTCCATGTGGGCTTGAGAAGAATGTGTATTCTGCTTTCTGGGGGTGGAGGGCTCTATATAAGTCTATTAGCCCTAAATCTTCTAATTTTTCATTCAGAGCTCTTATTTCTTTGCTATTTTTCTGTTTGGTGGATCTGTCCAGTGGTGATAGTGGAGTATTGAGGTCCCCTGCTATTATCACATTTCCCTTCATGTGTTTTTCCAGGTTTGCCAGTAGTTGCCTCACATATTTTGCTGACTCTACATTAGGTGCATAGATATTGACCAGGGTTAGTGTTTCTTGATCTAATGTTCCCCTGATCAGTAAGTAGTGACCCTCTTTGTCTCTGATCACTTTCTTGAGGTTGAATGCAATCTGGTCTGATATAAGAATGGCTGTCCCTGCTCTTTTTTGATTTCCATTGGCCTGAATAATTACTTTCCATCCTTTTATTCTAAGCCTGTGCTTATCCTGCATCTGTAGGTGTGTTTCTTGCAGACAGCAGAAGTCCGGTTTATTTTTCCTAATCCAGTTCTCTACTATGTGTCTTTTAATTGGAGAGTTTAGTCCGTTAATATTTAGGGAGATTATTGAGAGAGAGGATTGTTGTGTAGTTGTGTTGTGTAGGGTGGTTTTTGTTACAATCGGGGGTTTGGATTGTGTAATTCGTCTTTGAGTAAGTCGTTTAGGATCGGTTTTGTTTGCACAAATAGTTCAAATTCGTTCTCGTTTGAGAATGTTTTTATTCTATCCTCCCATATGAATGTAAGTTTTGCTGGGTATTGGACCCTAGGTTGAATGAAATTTCTTTCATTCAGTCGTTTAAATATGTCATTCCACTGTCTTCTTGCTTGAATTATTTCAAATGGGAGATCTGGTTTGATTCTTATGTACCTACCTTAGTACTTGAGGTTTCTTTTCTTCCTTATTGCTTTAAGGAGTTCTTCTTTCTCTTTGTTTTTTTGCCAATTGGATTACCATGTGTCTTGGTGTTTGTCTATTAGGGTCTATCTTATTGGGAACTCTTTTTATTTCCTGTATTGGCATTGCAGTTTCCTTCCAGAGGGTGGGAAAGTTCTCTGCTATTATCTCTCTCACTACTTGTTCTTCCCCTTTCCCTACTTCCTCCCCTTCTGGTATACCCACAATTCTTAGGTTGTTTCTTTTATCCTTGTTCATTAGATACTGGACCTTTCCTTCCAGTGCTTTGCCTTTTATTTCTTTGTTGTTTTCTTGATCATTTTTTGTTTGCAGTTTTCCTTCGAATTCTTCAATGTGTTTCTCCAATTCTGTGTTTCTGCTTGTAAGGCTTGTTACTTTGTCTTTTAATTCCTTCACTTCTTTTTGTATGGAATCTCTCATGTTCTTTAACATTTCTTCTTTAATTTGGCTGATTTGTTTATCCATAGATTTCTTATACTCGATAGCTAGGGTTTCTCTCATTCCTTTTATTAATTCTTGCATTTCCTTCCTCATGGCTGCTTTTAGGTCTTCATCGCGTGGATCTGTGCGTTTTGGTGGACTTGGAAGCTTGCAAGGGTTTGTCATCATATCTCCAGATATTAGTGATCTCCTTGATTTACGCATATTTCTTTGTATTTAATGGTGTGTTTTAGAGTGCTGTGCTTCTAATTTTCACCTGTTTTGATCCCCTGTGGTGTGGGAGTGGGTTCCCTCCCTGAAGGTGGTTCTAGAGGGACTTTTGGGTGAACTCGCTGAGGTTTGGATCCTCCTGTACTCTTTATGTGGCCTGGTTAGTTGTTTTCCCCTTTTGTTGGCAGCTAGTACTGGCCCTTTCCTGACCACAGTGGTGGGGGGCACTGTTTCTCCTCTCCTTTTTCTCCTCTCCTCTACTACTTGGAAGTCAGTCTTCCTCTTTATTCCTGTCAGCAGGTGTAGTCCCGTTTCTGGTCACAGTGGTTGCGGGCGCTGTTGAGCCTGACTCTCTGTTCCCTCCCTTATCTGGGGGTCAATGAAGCTCTGCTCCTCCGAGTTACCGCGGAGAAAATTCCCCCAGTCAAGCCCTCCCGGTAGCTGCTCTCAGCTTTAGGGGGGGTCTCAGGTCCACTCTGGGGCTCGGGGCTAGGTTGCTCTAGGTTACCTAAAGGTCCAGGGGGCAGGCCCAAGCTCACCCAGTCTATTTGTCCCACCGTCCCAGCTGGGCAGGTGACTCCGGCCCACTAGGTACTAGGGAATGTCCTCCCCTGTCTACGCTCGGGTCAGGTGGGGTGAACTTTGGGGCCTGGAAGTTGAGGCAACGGGTGGTGTGGTCTCTGTGCCAACAAGCTGGCCTCTGCAGTCAATGGGGGGGGGGTCGCGCGCATGGTGGCGGCCGCGGAGTCGTCCACGTGTGAGCGCCCTAGCAGTGTGCACTCACCCTGGACTCTGGGGGGTCAGGAGCGCGGGGGTCCCTACTCCCCGGTTGGAGGGCTCCGGCCTCTGCAGTCTATGGGTGGGGGTCACTCGCAAGGTGGCAGCCGCGGAGTCGTCCACGTGTGAGCGCCCTAGGAGAGTGCACTCACCCTGGACGCCGGGGGTCCCTACTCCCCGGTTGGAGCGGCTCCGGCCTCTGCAGTCTATGGGGGGGGGGTCGCGCGCAAGGTGGCTGGCGGCTGCGGAGTCGTCCACGTGTGAGCGCCCTAGGAGAGTGCACTCACCCTGGACGCCGGGGGTCCCTACTCCCCGCGCTGCTGCATATCTTATCCTTGACAATATTAACCCAACTTGTCAGAGAACAGTGAAATCAGTGGGAGGAAAGTTGGAATATTATATTAAAGTTTATAATAACATAGGGTGAAAGTCATAGAAAATGCAAATGCTAGCCCAGACTCTTAAGGTAGTCACAAGAAAGGATAAACAGAGAGAAAAAAGGTCCAAGAATTGTTTCAAATGTGGCAAACCTGGACATATCCAGAAAGAGTATCATAGTAATAAGGCCTCTCATCCTAGGAAACAAGACACCAGAAGCGATAGCCCAGAATGTGACCCTGCTGTGGCAGAAGCAAGCACTGGTCTAATAAGTGATGATCTATATTTGACAAAAATGGGCAATTTTTGGAGCAGGAAAACAAAAACAAACAATGTTGGAAATCTTAAACAGCAGTACTCAAGACAATCCCAGAACAACTTCTCTAATGGGAATTTCAGAGCATTCCCCTACAGTAAACAGTAAGCATTGACATAGATTTATTTAGCAGAAATTCAGTTTTGCTGGCTCCTTCCATAGAAGTGACTAAGCTAGAGACAGGAATTTATGTAACTATACCTCCCAAAATAAAGTATTAATTATAGGTAGAAACAGTAAAAGTGTTTAAATCCTCATTTGGTTATTGATGATGAATATAAAGTAGAACTGTTAGCAATGATCAATGATAGTCAATCTCACCAAACTGCAGCAGGTGACCATATTGCTTGGCTGCTATTCTTACCATGTTATAAAGTTAAAAGACTTCATAAAAAAAAGAAATTTGGAGAACTGATAGGATTGTAAGCATTGACATAGATTTATTTAGCAGAAATTCAGTTTTGCTGGCTCCTTCCATAGAAGTGACTAAGCTAGAGACAGGAATTTATGTAACTATACCTCCCAAAATAAAGTATTAATTATAGGTAGAAACAGTAAAAGTGTTTAAATCCTCATTTGGTTATTGATGATGAATATAAAGTAGAACTGTTAGCAATGATCAATGATAGTCAATCTCACCAAACTGCAGCAGGTGACCATATTGCTTGGCTGCTATTCTTACCATGTTATAAAGTTAAAAGACTTCATAAAAAAAAGAAATTTGGAGAACTGATAGGATTGATGAAAAGCAGATCTATTGGTATGGAAAAAATTAAATGAAAGGACTTTTAAGGTCATAATAGATACAGAACGTGATGTCTCTGTTATATCTGAACAATGCTGGCCTGCCTCTAGCCTACATTGCCTGTTCAAATGGTTCTATCCAGGAATTTGGGGGAAATTTGGAAAATTCAGAAAATTCTTATATGTAAAGGCCCAGGACAACAAAAAAGAAACACAAATTATGTATTTCCAATAGATATTAACCTATGGGAAAGACATCTATTAGAAAATGGGGGCATATATTAGAAAATGGGGCCATTCTTAATTTTTTACAGCTCAGTCAAGAAATTAATAGGAATAATCATATACCAGTGGTCCTCAAACATTTTAAGCAGGAGTTTAATTTTAATCCAGTTCACTGTCCCTCAGACTACTGAAGGGCTGGACTATAGTAAAAACAAACACCATGAACAAAATCCTATGCAAGTTGCATACATATTATTTTGAAGTGAGAAAACAAAATGGGAACAAATTCAATATGTGGCCCGCGGGTCATAGTGTGAGGTCCACTGATTATACTTAGAGTATCCAAATTTATTTAGAAGGCCACTTACACTTCATATCCTTAGAGCATATCTTTTTTATGAAAATGTACTCAGCTTATCTGGGTGGAACAGTGACATCAGGTTAAAGAAAAAATTAGACTTACTGAAACAACGTATATCAGAACAGCTAGAAAAGGACATACTGAATCATCCTAGAGAATATGGAGCCCTCTGTTTAAATAATAAAGGAAAGTCAGCAGAATGGAAAATGATGACTGATTTGAGAAACATTTTAGAAAATTATAGTGATTGATTTAAAGGACTTTTTTTTACTTTCCTTTAGCAGAAACATACAAAGAGATGTTTTGCTTTTATAATTACCTGTTTAAATCATTCAGAGCTTACCAATGGTAAGATACCAAAGGAATGTTTTGCCTCAGGATATATTTTGCCTCAAAGTATATTAAATATGTGCCAGCTTTTTGTTGACCAATCCTTACAGACAGTAAGTATCCAGTATCCGATGCTTGTATTGTCCATTACATGGACAATATCCTAATAACCACCCAAAGGGATGAGCATCTTTAGACTGTCATTCCAGTATTAAAATAACAATTGACTAAAATAGGCCTTTGCATAGCTCCTGATAAAATTCAGAAGGAATGTCCCATCTAATTTCTTGATCATTTAATAAATAGGGATATAATTGTACAAAAAAATTTGCAACTGAGAATGGATAATTTATAACACTTTAAATGACTTTCAAATTATTAGGAAAAGTGAACTGGATCTGGTCTATTCTGGAATAAATACTTATAGATTAAGTAATTTATTTGACATTTTAAAAGGGGAAACCATTTTGAATAGCCCTAATCACCCGACCTCCACCACTAAATTAGAGTGGTTACAAGCTAGAACTTATGAAGCCTAATTGGAACTCATGTCTCCAGATGAATAAATAAGTATTCTAGTTTTTCCATCTAAACATTTTTCTACAAGAATTTTGAATCAACAGGAAAGAATAGGGAAATGGCTATTTTTTGCCTCATGTGCAACAAAAAAGAGAATGGAGACTTATTTAGATAAAACAGGAAAAACCATATATGTATGATGGTTTCATCTGTGCCAAGTTATTGATCAAAACCCAAACAAAGAAGTTGACCCACTTTCATCATGGAAGCGAAATGCAACGAATGAATTTGAAATGGCAATTGGGACTTTCTTACTTCACAGAAAAATTATTAATTATCCCTCATTTACAATGTTTCAATTTAAAAAATATTTAATCAGATTTTACCTAAAGTATTATTAAAGTATTATTTCAACCTTCAATCAATGCACCTTAATACTTTACTGATGGAAGTAGAAAAATAAAATCAGGCTATTGAAGGCTCACATTGAAAGTATGACAAATAACACATTCCTATGCCCAGAGAGTTGAATTCAAAGTAATGACTCAATTATTGAAGATTGTGCCAAGCAAGTCAAATATTGTTTCTGATAGCCAATACATATAACATAGTACAAGTTATAGAAACTATTCATCAACTGGACCCCATGAGGGAAATAGTAAACAGTACATTGGCATTTGAAAAATCATCAGAATAAAGTATTTATTATGAATCTATGTGCTCACTCTTCTTTACCAGGATAAATTGTTAAAGGTAATCCCACAATAGACAGATTATTAATTGGTAATTTCAAAGGGTGTAAGAATGATATCAATTAACTCATAGCAATAGTAAAAGTTTCTGTCATCGATTTGCAGTTAACAAAGCAGAAATTCTAATGATCTTTGGCAAATAGATATCACCCATGTCTTATTATTTGGCAGAAAGGCCTATGTACATTTTGATATAGATAGCAGAGATAAGAAAGTAGTGGCCATAATGATAGGATAGTTGTTAGGGCATTCACCTTGCATTTGGCCAATTCATACTCAATCCCTGGCAAAAAAGGAAAGGAAAATCAATAATAATGATATGGAAAAAAAAAGAACAGATCTAAGAGTCTATGTTTAATAATACATAAGAGGGAATTTTTCTCTTAAAGATAACTCTACTATGCCTCTTATTCTTCCTAATGACTTCTACCTCTACTGCAACCAAATATCATCTACTTAACAAAAGTGCTATTCTCTGATGAGAATAGACTCATTCAGAAAATATTCAACTATCCTGAAACTCCAGAACTTCTTTTTTATCCTAGAGTGTGATTTCTACTAGTAGTACCCTATTTCATATTTGATATGTAGAAAATATTAGGCATGTAGAATTGTTTTGTATAGTCTTGCCCATCACCTGGCTGGATCAAATCCACACACAGTGATACAGTGATAGTGGCTGGTGATATAACTTGTGTATCTCTTCAACCACTGATCCAGCCCTCTGATATCAATCTTTGCTTGATTATATACCTTATATACCTTCTGATGAGTTTTTCCCTACCATTAGGAAAGAAAGTTGCTTTTAAATGAATAAATTGTTAGCACCATCCCATCTAATTAAATAAACAAGTTACTTGACCAACAGGTGGAAGTCCAGAGGAGTTATAAGTCTTGCCACTGGAATATTATCTAAACACTTATTATATCTAAATACTTATTTTTATCATATGTATATACATATACATGAGCTGAGGATGATGCTATTATTTTGTACTTATAAATTTGTGAGGTTTAGGTAGTATAATTGGTGTCCAGAACACTGACACACTTAATATCTATTATCATTATAAATTGTCTCCTTTTGCTGCCTAATAGGATCTGTAGAAATTTGTAGAAATTTCTGTGGTAAACTGCAAGGCTGCTGGGTTTCTGCAGATTACTCAATAAACTGCTCAACTACAGAAGCTCAAAACTACCAAGACCATTTTTTTGCAAGTCTCTCAGGAGTCCGTGGGGATGGGGCCCAGCTGCTAGGTGGGGCATCATATACACTCGGGGATGACAAGTAGTAGAGACTGCCCACCTGGGACTGAGAGAGAAAGAGAAAAACTAAGTATCTTTGTTATTCCTCCTAAGTCTGAGACCTGCCGCTGCTGCCTGGGGGAATTTCAGAAATAGGGAGAGAGAGATTCATGAGTTAGAGGTGTCCAGGGAGTCACAGGTTTAAGAAAGAAAAAGATAGGAATAGATAAGAGCTCCAAGTTATCCAAGGGGCTCATCCAAGTCCAACTGCCATACATCAACAGAGGGACTCTATTGAACTTTTAGTGTAATAAGCTTGTACCAATTTTCTAAAAATATATTTGATCAAGTATATAATACACATGAAATTGTATAGAACATTACTATGCATCTGTATACTGATCAAAATAGAGTATTTTGAATGTTTATAAAGAGGTTAAAATAATAAAAATATAAAATAGAACAAGATTACAAGATTATAGTGTGCTTTATCAGTATTGGTCAATGTTAGATAAGTAGAGAAGAAAAAAAAATAATCTTCCAAATTTAAAAATAATAATACAAAATTGTGTGTTACTATAATCTCAGAGATATTTAATCATGACACTTAGTTTCCAATAATGGAAGAACTGAACATTGTTTTAATTTTGCTGTTGCATGATTTTCTTTGCTGATGTAGGCTTTAATTGGGATTTACAAGGAAGTTGAGTATTAGCTACTGACTAGCTTCCTGCTTTCTATTGATTGTTTTCCACCAGTGAATTTTTTATGTGTTGAGCCTACAAGGAATGCAGTATTAAGATGTCATGTTTACCAAAATTTACTTTGTAGCAGTGTATGACACAAGCTTGAAAAACTTTGGTAGGAACACTCATATTATTTAGTCTAGCACCATCCAAATACTTTGTGTAGCAGGTCCTTGAAATTAAATAAAATCATATTGTTATTCTATTAAAAGGCTTTCTTAGAAATCAAGCACACTTCACATTTATTATGGTGCAATTTTCACTTCAACCTGTTTTAACTTCAATTAAGAGATTGGAGAATATACTTTGTCTCCAGGAATCCTAGGTTTGATCCTTGACTAGAGTATAACTGAGCAACCTTTGATAGCAGAACCATAAGATACCCATTAACACCACTGAGAGTAGCCCCAAACAAAACATAATATAATCTTCATAAAATAATTTATGCTATTTGTATTAAACTAATCATGAAAAAGATTAAGTAATTTTTAATTCAACACAAAAGAATGTCAGGTTCTAAATATGCCATAGGGGAAAAGTATAACAAAACTTATAAACTAAAAGGTTTTTGTTACTAGGAGTCACAAAATTTTGAAATTATCTGATTTGTTAGCCATTTTATATTATATAAAAACATTAAAAGAAGTGTATTTGTTTTTATCATTGTTTCAATCTAGAAAATGAGAGCTAATTTACCTTCTACTAGTGTCTGATTTTCCATTTGGCATGTTGAACTAAGTGTGTATCTGCTCATATACATTTTATATTTATATTAATTATTAATAATATATTTTTATATTTTATAAATATTCACAAGCTTACATATTCTCTTAAGAACTTGATGCCTTGATGTAAGTTCCATTGAGATAATACAATAGATAAGAAGAGAATTGTGCATGCAGCCAACTGAGACCCAATCTACCATACAACATACTTTACTTTTCGTCATGTACACTCAGGAGTAGTTCTCTGATCACAGAGTCTGCAGTAAGACCTAAGCACTGTAGGTATAACTGAATAACCAAAAAGAATATAATTTAATATAATGTTGAATGTTTTTAATATATTAGCTTTTAAAAACGCAATACGAATATTTGGAATATTAATATTTTATTTTATTATGTGATTTTAAAGGAGTTTTATAATTTTTGATAGGACTATCAACATATTGTACTCTATTCTGTATGAATACTTTCAGAAAAATATAACCATGTGGCCATTAGACAGGGTCTAATGTAGGGAGCTGGACCAAATGGATTGGTGGAAAGTTCTGACACAATAATCAGAAAGATTATATAATGCAATCACACTTTGATTATTTGGTACTCATCCCTACACAATCTAAACACTAATTATAATACAATATTACATGGGTCTGCTTACTAATGTAAGCACACTTAGATTACACAGTTACAATGTGATGTCTCTGTAAGGATTCATTGCTATTGGGGTTCTGCGAGGAAGCTGAAGTTGATGATAGGTTCCATTATATTGGTTCTGTTAAAGCCTTGGTCTTGTTCCATTGTACTTTGACAGCAGTAACAGTACTGTACTTTGACAGGAACTGTGGTCTGTTTGAGGGTGTCAGTCTTCTGACAGTTCAAAGTGAGGTCACATCTGTGCAGCCTTTTCCTTGCAGAACTCTTTCAAATTGGTGGTGACCCATTCCTTACTTTTACCCTGTCCTTTTCTTTACAACGATACTATCACTAACAGTTCTCAATAGTGACACCCAGTATTCTAGGGAGATTTTCTGCAAAATGCAAATGCCCATTCAAGCCTTCCCATGGCTTCTATTATTAGTCATTATCACTCATACACACAGTTTAGCTTCTTGTTGCTTCCTCTTTATGCTGAATGTTTCTCTAATCGCTTATCTCTTCTTCACCCAAGACTTGCCTAAGGAGGACTCAGACTGCTATGAACAAAATATTTTCATCTAGTTTGGCAAGAAATCATGACTTTTGAAGAATATAACTCAGATTTAACACAAACATCTCTGTCACTAGCATCATCCTCCTGTAAACATGTTAGCTCAGACTGTAGTTTTCTTGAACAGGAAACCATTGGGTCCCTTCGCTATTTTCAGGCAATCATTACAGGGTCACAACCACTGTTGCTCATTAAACCTTGTGATGTTGGCTCTGAAATCTGTAGATTTTTTGTGAAATGTTAGGATTACAACCATCACTGCTCAGGATTTACTGCTGATTCTGCATTCAGGAAGATCTTTTAGTGGTATAGGGGATGCCAGGGATGGAAATTTGGTCGCATACATTTAGAGCAAGTCTCTTATCTAATATACCATGGAATATCAGGCCATGGAATCTATAAATTAATCTAATAATCACTTTTTAAAATAGCTTCAATTTGTATGTGCTATTAAATATTATAATTATTTCATGTTCCACTCACTTTGGCTTTATAAATAGGCCCCATGTTAATAATTGATATAATAAATTATGTTAATCATACAGGCTAAGATTCAAGCATATAGTATGGACTGTGAAGTTGGTGATTAGATATTTTAGTAAGTTTATTTCATTTACATAAATGAGAACTCTAACTCTTACAACAATAGTATTTAGAAACTAGACATAATTTATTTAATAATTTAGTTGTAATTTATATTATATATAATTCATCAGTAGAATAATGAACTTCTCTGAATCATATCTTTTGTTGTTACTTTATTTAAACAGCATAATTTATCAAAAATATTCATAATATAGTTTTTAGACTTTCAATGTTCCAACACCAATCCTATCACTAACATGACTTTCATTCTACCATTGTCTGCATTTTCTCCATGTACGCCCAAACCTGACCAATATCAAGTAAAATAATAATTTATTTTATATTGCTTGGTACAAATTAACTGGCTACTAGAATTTTCCCAAAATATTATAATAAAACAAAATTTATGAAAATTGTTATATCTTACAATGGAAGCACTAAGTCATTGTCTGAGGGATTAGTAAGATGTTTGTTTTTTGTTGAGTATTCTGTTTGTTTGTGTGTTTGTGTGTTGCTTAGTAAACCAATGCAATTTCCAATAATTTGATAAGTACCTATATGTGTTGGAATAAATGAATTTGGAAGTTACAACCACTATATATATGCTCACACACTCTAGGTGTTCCATGCTCTGTAGAACCAGGCAGGGGGGGATGCGAATTTACATAAGTTACGCAATGCTATCAAACTTCACCAATTTTTGACTGATTTCTGAAGAGACATCAAACTAACAGACATACATACACCTACTTTTAGATTGAAAACTCAGATATTCTCAGTGAGAGGGTGAGAAGCCTCCATTCCAAACTCTGTACTGCTGGAAGCTCCAGTAGTTACTCAACTTACATATTGTTAAGTTTAAATAAAAGCTATCTTGCTTTAAAACACATTTTAAACATTAAAGATAAATAAATTATACCCACACCTTAGCAGACAGCATATGGCAGCTCTGCCAATGCCCTGACCTATAGAAATCCATGAATTTCAGCCCACAAACATAGAAACCATGCTTCTATACACACAAGTAGAAGCCTTACTCAGGGGTGTGGTATCCCAAATGAGTGACCACTAACGCAGCAGCAAGTTCTTTTAGCCACAGAAAGTTCCTTGAGATCTCCCTGGCACTAAGGAAAACTGATAGTGGTATAGGAAAAGAGCTTCTTAAGGTTACAAAATTAACTATGGTATAGCAGCATAAAAACCACATACCTGGTGGATAAAGAATAAAATTATGAAGACCAATCAGTAATTATCTCTTAAATAATATCTATAAAATGCAGTTCAAAGTAGAAATGTTTAGGGTGTTCAACAATCTCAGAAACAATGACTTGTACTGCCAGTAAAACACAGGGGGACATGAGATTAGAAATGTAAAAAATACAAACAGAAACGACACAAATGAAAAACTTGATAAGCTAAATGAAAATGAAAACCTTATTGGAAGGCTTCAGCAGCAGAGTAACAGCTCTTAAGGTCAGGATCAGTGATTTAGAAGATGAAGTGCAGAAAAACTCCAGACAACAAAAGATAATAGAATAAAAACTTAAAAAAAAAAACTAAAGAAAACGGAAAATATCCTCAAAATAACATGACAATAGAGCTTTAGATAAATTCAACAAAAAAATGTAAAAATCATTGGGCTCCCAAAGAGCCAGAATAAAAAAACACTATTAAGAAGCTACAGTCAAGAGCCGGAGAGGTGGTACAAGCAGTAAGGCATCTGCCTTGTGCATGCTAGTCTAGGATGGACTGCAGTTCGATCGCCAGGCGTCCCATATGGTCACCAAAATTAGGATCAATTTTTGAGCATAAAGCCAGTAGTATCCCCTAAGCATCACCATGTGTGGCTGGAAAAAAAAACTAAAGTCAAATACATCATTGTTGAGAAGTTTCCAGTCTGAAGAGCATATGTATCAATAACCTGCATGCCCATAGAATATAGTCTAAAAGAGACTCAAATAAAACACTCTAACATATAACCTAGTCACAATGATGAAAGCCATAGATATAGATATGTCTCTCTAGATATAGATAGATATATCATAGATATAGATATATAGATGAAAGCCATAGATATATATCAAGTTAAAAAAGAATATATACAAGAGGCTATAAATAGTCTTAACTAATCTCTCAGACCATGATGCACTGAACAAACATTTGAATTACAAACAAAAAAAATAAAAATTAAATTAACAACTTAGACAAAACAACAAGCGACTCAGTGAGAAAATCAAATGATTCCTGTAAACAAATGAGAATCAGGACAAAGCTATAGAATTTATGAGAACAGAAAAAGCAATATAAAGAAGAAAATTGGTAGTTTAGCAAGCATTAATCAGTAAGAAAGAATTTATGTAACTTAATGGCACAGCTTAAGAAATTGAAAACAACACACAAAATAAGCCAAATCAGGTAGGAGGGATGAAATAATAAAAAATTGAGCAGAAATCAATGAATAAACCACTCAAGATATTATACAAATAATAAATGTGACTAGGTATAAAAGATCAACAAAGTATTATCAAAACTCTCAAAGAGAAAGAAACTTAACAAATTGAACGAGATGAAAGGTGGAATGTCACTGCAGATACTACAGAATTTCAAAGGATAATTAGTCATTACTTTCAGAATATATGTGCCACAAAATAAGCTAAACCAGATGAAACGGATACATTCTTGGACTCCTATTGCATCCCAATGTTGAATGATGATGATTTCTAATGTCTGGACAACCTAAGACTATGAAAAAATGAATTGGTGGTCAATATTTTTCCTTAAAGTGGACCTACTTCCAATCCTTTTCAAGCTTTTCTGGGAAGTTAGAGAAACAACCACTCCCACTCTATGAGGCTGACATCACCCTGATACAAAAAGTAGACAGAGACACAACAACAACAACAACAAAAGAATTATAGAAAATATTCTTGGTTAACCCAAATAAAAGTTTCTCAATAAAATACTAGTAAATAAAATCCAACAATTCATCAAAAGCTCATATACCATGACCAATTAAGATTCATCCCTGGGATTTAACCTTTGTGATTCAATCAACATTAATAAGAAGAAAAATAAAAATCAGAGATACAGAGAAATTAGTCGACAATATCCAGTTTAAGAAAAATTTGTGGCTCTCCTATCTGTAGATAATGAAAGAGAAGAAAGAAATATTAATGAAACAATCCCATTTACAGTTTTGCCTCATTAAATTAAGTTGTAACGAATCAACTTAACTAAAGAGGGGAATGGTTGATAATACGAAAACTACACGACAATTCTTCAGGAAATAAAAAAAGGTATTAAGAAATGAAAAAAAATACTTTGCTCATCGATTGAGACTGATATTATTAAAGTGGCAAAACACTCCAAAACATTACAGATTTAATATACAGATTTAATGCAATACTTATAATGATATTCACAACATATTTCACATAGATTAAACACTCATAAATTTTATATAAAACTATAAACTTCATAAACATAGCCTAAACAATACTTATGAAGAAGATGTGAATCATGACTTTCCCTTAAGTTCAAATTGTACTATAAAGTGTTAGTAATAAAAACAGTATGGCACTAGAATATCAATAGACACTCAATTCTATGGAATATAGTAACATGGACAGTCAGGTGTATGATCAATTAATCTTTGATAAAGGAGCAAAGAACATGAAATGGAGCAAGAAAATTTTTTAGCAAGTTTTATTGGGGTAACTTGTTAAATTTAAATCAAATAATGAACTATGACTTCTTTGTAATGCTTGAACAAAAATCAAATCAAAATGGATAAAATATCTTAATATTTGACCTGAAATCATAAATTAAATAGAATGAAATGTAGGCAGAACTATTAATTACATTGAAACTAAAGGCATCATTAAGGATAAAACACCACTGATCAATCAAATGAAAGCAAAGATAAGCAAATAGGGACTACATTAAGCTAAAAGTTTCTGTGCTTGAATGCAAAAGGTTACCAGGATACAAATATTGACCATTAATTAAGGTAAGCTATTTACCCAAAGCCTGTCTGCTGAGAAATTAATATCTAAGGTATAGAAGGAGCTGGTAGAACTTAATAAGGAAAAGACATCCAACCCCATCATAAAATGGGATACATAGAAAGATGAATAAAAAGATGAATAGAAACTTCCTCAAAGAAGAGATACTATAGTAAAAGTGACATAAATATGTTCCACATTATTAATTATCAGGGGTTCTGCTAATTAAAACAATAATGAGATATCTTCTTACACTACAAATATTTGAACATATAAAAAATACCAAAAACAATCATTGCTGAGAGAAAGAGGCATTCATTCAGTGCTAGTGGAAACATAGAGTGACAGCCATTTTGGAAGAGAATATTAACATTCCTCAAAAACTATAAAATGAGCTTTTATTTGACAGAACAATATTGGTCCTAGGAATATGTCCTTGGACCCAAAACCACAATGCAGAAAAGCCCTCTGCATGCCTATGTTCATACTAATCATACTAATTATGTTCACACTAATCACAGTGGCCAAAATTTGAAAACAAACCAAGATTGCAAAAATAAATGAGTGGATAAAGCAGCTAGTACATTTACATACTGGAACATTATGAAGCTGTAGAAAGAAAGAAGTCATAGAATATGCTTATATTTGCATGGATAAGGCATATCTTATATTGAGCAAAATTATTCAAAAGGAGAACGATAGACATAGAAAGATCACACTCATTTGTGGGATATAATATATATATGTATAATATATGTATATATGTATAATATACCAATGACACACAAAGACAATAGAATTTTTGGCCAGGAAGACTTATTCATGGTTGGAAGTTTGTTACAAAGAGTGGGGTATTGCAGCGAGGGCAAATAACAGACCACCATGACAATTATAGTTGGAGATGTTCGCTCTGGACAAGAACTGAGCACTGAAAGGAAGTAAAGTGCTACACTTCATTAATAACAATATTGAAAATCACAGTGTCTAAAGGAAAAAATAAGGAAGACAGAGAGATAAGAGAGAGGGAAGAAAAGTATTTATTTTAGAGGCAGGAAGGGATAAGAAGAGGGATATTGGGGATACTGGTGAAAGGGAATGTAAAATGATGAAGGGATGTGTATTGAACATTGATTGACTGAAACACAATCATGACCAACTTTGTACCACACATTGATTCAGTTAAAAGTTTATTAAAAATAAATAAATACATTGTAATAACACCTAATGTGCTATCTTCTCACCTAATATGGTATCTACTCAAGTATATTTCAGGATAATGATTTATTATGCATGTCAGAAAAAATATTGAAATACATGATAATAAACAAATATTAATTAATGTGATACATAATTAAAAATATAAAATATGTTTAAATTTTGTTATATAATATGTGGCATTGGTGTACATTTAGAATATTCAGTGAAGGATTCCAAAATTTCTTTTGTTACATGAAAATTGATACTTAAAAAGGTTTAATAGAAAGAAAAGGTCAACTTTAAGCAACATTTTCATGTCTAGATTTATCCATATTCCTGCTTGCAATGTGCAATTTTTTTATATTATGGGAGACTCTCTTTTGTTTCGACCCTCATCTTTCCTAAATAAAAATTATTTATTTTAAGTGTCTGCTTAAATGAAATGTTATGAGACAGCATTAGCCATTGAATTTGTAGTAGAAATGTTAGGAATCAAAAATTGCTCTTTCTATGTGAATACCATAAAACAGAACTTGATACATTCACCCACAAAGTCATCAGTATTGCAGATTTATATTTATTCCTATTAAAAAGAGTATTCTAGGGATTCTGAAACTTTAAAAGAATTATTGCAATTCAGGGAATTATACAAATATATAAGCTTAAATAATTTATATCCCAACCAAGAGTTTATGAAAAAATTTTCTCACATTTCCATTAACTTGTGTTTTTATGAGATTTTTGGTAAGAGACATGTTTTTGATGTAATCAAAATTCTGTTTTTATGTTAAAATAAGTGATGATTACACTTATATAATTATTTGTTACATTGATATAATTTGACAATAATAAGCTGTATTAAGAATTTTTCACATGCCTGTTGGTCACTGTATGACATCTTTGATGATATGTCTTTTCAGCTATTTTCCCATTTCCTGATCACTCTATTTCTTGGTGTTTTGTTTTATAAATTATTTATATGTTTTTATTAGCATTGTCAAATATATCGTATGTGAATATTTTCCTATTTCTTTCACTGTGCAGAAACATTCTTTAGTTATAACCTGATTATTTTGTCTTATTATTTTTATTTTTACTTTAGTTGGAGTTGATTTTTTAAATAATCAAGACAAGTTGATAGAGTACAGTTTTTGTTTCCTTGTTAATTCAATGTTTTATGAATTCATCTTTTAGACCCAAGTCTTTAGACCATATTGAGATTTTGTAAAAACACATAATTAATAGTCCAGTTTCATTCTTTCACATGTAACTAATAAGTTTTCCCAAGACCTTAAAAGAATAATTTTTCATTTTTTTATTCATGGTCATGGTATTTTATCATTAATTAAATCTCTATGTTGGTTCTTAACATTTTGGATTTTGTTTTAATCTATAGATCTATTTGTCTATTTTAATTCCAGTTCACTGTTTCTATTACAGTAACTTTATTGTCTAAGTCAATGAATGCAATTCCTTCATCATACCTCTTTTGTTTTAAGCTGAGTTTGCTGTTGGGATCTTTAGTGTTTCCACAAAAGTTTCAACAACATCCGTCCCCTTTCTCTGAAGAAAATTTTTGGAAATATGATAGACTGTAGAATCTATGCAATACTTTGGGTGGAATACAATTAACAATAATGCAATTAACAAAGCTAGTTCTTCCTGTTTGTGAGGATGAATGTGCCATACACTCTAATTTGCTATAAATAGAAATTTTTCTAACAAGTTTCCTCAATTAATGTTCATTATAAGCATTTACATTAAAAGCTCATGTGGAGTAGTGTGAAAGACAATGGAGGTGAGTTCATAGTAGACATAATGTACTAATGTAGCATAGGAGTTCAGGTTTATATTGTTTTATTTGAAAAGTTACTGTTTATTGATGTCAAAGCATAGAGTAAGGTGCTTGTCTTTCATAAACCAAACTTGGACCATCAGGAGAGATGAAGTCATGAAATTTTCCTATACATGGATGTGCATGTACATATCTATAATGCTGAGTGAAATAAATCAGAGGGCGAGAGATAGACATAGAATAGTCTCACACATTTATGGTTTTTAAGAAAAAAAAAAGACATTCTTGCAATAATTTTCAGAGACAAAAGAGAGGATGTCTGGAAGTTCCAGCTCACTCACCACAAAGAGTGATGAGTGCAGGTAGAGAAATAACTACATTGAGAATTATCATAACAATGTGAATGAATGAGGAAAGTAGAAAGCCTGTCTAGAGTACAGGTGGGGGAGGGGAGGAGGATGATAATTTGGGACATTGGTGGTGGGAATGTTGCACTGGTGAAGGGAGGGTGTTCTTTTCATGACTGAAACCCAACTACAATCATGTTTGTAATCAAGGTGTTTAAATAAAGATTTTAATTAAAAAAAAAGCGTGGGTGCTATCACCGGCACTCAACATAGATAACTTTAACCCCGTCGATGTGAGCCAGGTGTACATGCTGATAAATATAAATTTGTGTTCAATTAGATGAGCAACAGAATTTCTGTGAATTTTGGTAATTTTGACAATTCTCCAAAATTTGGGGGATCACTGTAGCAAACACAATTAAGAAAGAACATTATTGCTTTAAACTATTCTTGTCAATGCAAACCTTCACCTCCCCTCTACCACATACGTATGCAATCAGTATATATAAGGTGGATATTAGGTTTTGAAGTTTTTTAGTATAAGCCACGAATGCTAAAAATAGTTTGTATACTGGGGCTGGAGCTGTGGCACCCGCAGTAGGCCATTTGCCTGGTACACGCTAACCTAGTACAGACTGTGTTTCAATCTCCCAGCGTCCAATATGGTTCCCCAAGTCAGGAGTGATTTCTAAGTGCAAGGCCAGGAGTAACCCCTGAGAATCACCAGGCATGGCCCAAAAAGAAAAAAAAAAAAAAGGAAGGAAGGAAGGAAGGAAGGAAGGAAGGAAGGGAGGGAGGGAGGGAGGGAGGGAGGGAGGGAGGGAGGGAGGGATGTAAAGAAAGAAGAAAGAGAAAGAAAGAAAGAAAGAAAGAAAGAAAGAAAGAAAGAAAGAAAGAAAGAAAGAAAGAAAGAAAGAAAGAAAGAAAGAAAGAAAGAAAGAAAGAAAGAAAGAAAGAAAGAAAGAAAGAAAGAAAGAAAGAAAGAAAGAAGAAAGAAAGAAGAAAGAGAAAGAAAAAGAAAGAAAGAAAGAAAGAAGGAAGGAAAGAAAGAGAAAGAAAGAAAGAAAAAATAGCATGTATAAATAAATTCTCTGGTTTTATCAAATTTAATAGTTGTCAAATTTATCAAATAGCTTAATAGTATCAGGGCAAATATAATATTTCTAACATTAAGGTATTTTGTAAAAAGCTTATACTTAAGATAGAAATCTGCATATATTATGGAAAATTTACCATTCCTATTGACCTTAAATTTTTACATTCATAGTGTAATGTGTTGTAGGGCATGTTTTGCATGCAGTAAGCTCTGACTAAATTCATCATCTAGTGTGGTCCATTGATCACTTCTAGGAGATTCCCTCTTCTTCCCAATATTGATAATAGCTTTGGAAAATAGCCTCTCAGACAAGCCTTTGTGTTGTTGGGGAAACGAAACTAAAACTTAAAAAATAAATCCATGCCATTCTCATCTCAGTCTGCATGCTAGGTTTTGTATAGAAAGGCCATGTGTGCCCACTCTCTCTGAAAACAAAATAAAACAATTTTAAAATCCACAAATTTGTGGTGAGCATGACAAAACAGGTGTTAGGAAACCAGTAACCTATGTTCAATTCTCAGTACCACATACCATTTTAAGTTTCACTGAGTAAATCCAGGAAGCCTTCCAGTCTCTCAACCCTCCAGCTATAAATATATAATCCTGTAGATTCCTAGGCACCACTGGAGTGTCCCTGGTGGTCCCCCACATGACAGGACTGGAATAACCTCACATTCTTGGGTTTTAGTTTTTCATTGAATATAAGGCCTAGTTATTCAAGTATAATTGTAAGTTGATCAGATCCCAAGAACTGTTTGGAAGCCACCCAATATAAAACAAAGGAAATTGATATATTTACAGGATATATACATAGCAAATTGAAGAAACATTTTATGTATATATTTAGATAGAAGTAGTTGTGTAAATATGCCCATATAAAGACAAGCATCTACTTTTGATTTATCTTAAATTTATAATAAAAGCTACTATTAGGACATTATACAAATGTGAGGACAATTTAAATGGCAACATTTAAACAAAGAAAAACCATAAAAATAACATTTTATTTTGTGCAGAGGAGGAAGACAAATCACCATCAATTTTGTATCATGTGATAAAACAAAAAAAAATCCAATCTTACAAATTATAAGGCTAATGAAGTGAATATAGATGTTAAGGAATACTGCATACTATTTTTTAAAAAAATTCTATTTCAAAATAATTGAAATTCATAGTGCTGTACTGCTTTTGTAATAGTTTTTAAATAGATGAAAAATTAGATTATTTTGCTTATTTGTAAATTATAGCAGATAAATAAAATTAATACAATAATTAATTATATAATTAATAAAATAATAATAATAAAACAAAGTTATGTTTTCATGTAAAAGGTAGACTACATTTAATCATAAAATTAGCATTTATAGAAGCAAATCTACTTATTTTTATCTCTGTAAGTGATTAACTAAAAATGTTCAGGAGTAATCAAAGGAGAATTTACTCTGAAGAAAATTAATGCAATAAAAGTTATTGGGCACACAGAACAGAAGAAAGTTGCATAGAGAAACAAGAGTATGTGCAAAAGATCAGAGGTGAAAATGCCCATAGTGCATTTGAAAGACTGTAGAAATTTAATCAAAAATATTATGAAATAATGTTTCATCCAAATGGTAGTTCTAGTTGGGAAATGTTTGCTCTTGAGAACTATTACATATGCAAATAGTATTTAAATGTCGGACATGCATAAATTTATACTAAAATTTCAAGTTTGTAAACGTTTCCCTTTAGAATATCTGTTTCAAAGGTTATAAAAATCTCATGAATGAATGAAGTAGGCCTTTTCCCTATTCAGAAATATTTAAGAAATAATTGCTAATTTGTAGAGCAGAAAATACTATTAAAATAGAAATATCTAGAGGGTAGATCCAGATCAATGTGGCATTAGTAATATTCTTTTTATTAATTAGTTTAAATACCCTTATTCCAAGGTTGTTCATAATATATATTTTTCACAAATACAGTTATTCCTTATTGAGTTTTTGTCATAAAATGTACAGCACCCTTCACTAGCGTTTATTTCTCACCATCAAAATTCCCAGTTTCCCTCATGCCTTCCTTTCTGACTGCCTAAAGGGCAATTTTGTTCTCTCTCTCTCTCTCTCTCTCTCTCTCTCTCTCTCTCTCTCTCTCTCTCTCTCTCTCTCTCTCTCTCTCTCTCTCTCTCTCTCTCTCTCTCTCTCTCTCTCTCTCCTCTCTCTCTCTGTTACTTGTGTCACTCTCTATCCCCCTTTAAACACTGGCTAGCAATATCGAAGCTTTATCTCTTTATCTTTTTTCTATACCTAGTTCTTATCCAGATTGATCCTTCCCAACTATCATTGTCATAGCGGTCACTTCTCTGCTCTAAATGCACTTTGTGGGAAGCCTCCTTCAGAAGGACAGGTTCTTCTGTTTCTCACATCTATATTCTCTGGATATTATTACTATGCCATCTTTTATTTACATATCCCATAAATTAGTGTGATCATTCTATGTCTATCCTTTTCCCTCTGATTCATTTTGCTCAACATAATACTCTCCATATCCAACCATGTATAAGGAAATTACATGATTGCATTTTTCCTAGTAGCTGTGTTTCATTGTGTAGATGTACCATTTTTTTTATACACTAGTATATTTTTAGTCACATGTTTTCATTGTTTCCACTTTCTGGTTATTTTGAATAGTATTGCAATGAATATTGGTATGCAGAGGACTTTTAGATAATGTTTTGTGGCTCCTATGTATTAAGAATATTCTTAGGGGCCGGAGAGATAGCATGGAGGTAAGGCGTTTGCCTTTTATACAGGAGGTCATCGGTTCGAATCTCGGCGTCCCATATGGTCCCCCATGCCTGCCAGGTTGGAGCCAGGAATAACCCCTGAGCACTGCCAGTTGTGACCCAAAAACCACACACACACAAAAAAAAAGAATATTCTTATCCTGTCATTTCCTCATTTCCTCTCCTTTCTTTTTTACCTTTTTTTTTGGTGAGGAGTACACTTGCAATGCTAATGGGTTACCCTTGTTTCTGTGCACAAGGATTATACCTGGCAGAGTTTAGGGAAATAATAAGTGATTCTGGGAATGTAGCAAACCCAGGTCTGCCACATGCAAGGCAAGTGACATACTCACTACACTATTTCTCTAGCACTTAATCTTTATGTTTTGAACTTAATCTTTCTAAGAAAATATTTTGCCATTTTATGACTGATTTATGCAAAATTAATGTGATTAACATAAATTAATTAATGTAATTAACATAGCATTATATATTAAATTTTCTTAAAAGAGCAAAAATAATGGGGCCAGAGAGAGCATTGAGGTAAGGCATTTGCCTTGCATGCAGAAGGTTCAGTGGTTCAAATCCCGGCATCCCATATGGTCTCCTGAGCTTGTCAGGAGCAATTTCTGAGCATAGAGCCAGGAGTAACCCGTGAGTGCAGCCGAGTGTGGTGTGACTCCCCCCCCCAAAAAAAGAGCAACAATATATCCTTATTAATGACCATATGTCAGTTTTTTTTTTAAACTCTTGGTATGGGGACATTTAATTAGGTATTTAATGACTACTCATTGTTCTGTACTCAGGAGTCACTCTTGGGTGTGCTTGATAATATCTATGTTGCCAGAGATTGAATTGAGCTATGCCATATGCAAAGAAAGTGCCTTATTTTATATTCTGTCTCTCTGATCCCTGAACTTTGTTTTAACACATATGATAATGTCCTAAAGGATTTAGTTGTTAAACATTGTTTCCCAGTATTAAATCTTTAAAGTAAATATATATGATTTTTATTGGATGTGAACAAAAATAGAGAGTTTCTATACTCACGGCAAAAGGGAATATTAAGGTTTTTGACCAACTTTACATAAAATTAACTTCATATCAGTAAGCTAAAATAGACATATATTTAAGGAAGTGTCTGCCTCTGCCCTATTTTACATGTATTTTGTGCACATATTTATAAATATATTTGCATTTTTAATTTAAAGAAATAGTGGAAATTGAGTTCAAATTAAAGTAAATATAATTAAACTTAAATAAATACAGTAAATATAATTAAATAAATTAAATAAAATTTTAAAAATAAATAAATGACATTACTTATTAACAATATATATCAAAACTGTCTTTAGTACTTCTGGCATTACTGATATATTAATAAATCCATTGTGATTACTTCAAAGGCTAGTTTAGCATGACTACTTAAACAAAACATAGATTAAAAATTCTTGGTTTATTAATGTGGCAATATAATTCTTTACAGTAGACTCCTGAATTACATTATGAAAGTTAAATATATCATAAAATGATAAAAATACATAAGAGCATAATTCAAAAGTAGAGGTTGGAAATTCATTAAACCATGCACTGGGGCCAAGTGGTGGCACAAGCCATACGGCGTCTGCCTTGCCCGTGCTAGCCTAGGACTAACCGTGATTCAATTCCCAATCATCCCATTTGGTCCCCAAGCCAGGAGCGATTTCTGAGCGCATAGCCATGAGTAACTCCTGAAGTCACCAGGTGTGGCTCAAAAACCAAAAACAAACAAACAAACAAACAAAAAACAAAACCAAAAAAACATGCACTAAAATTATTTGTTGATCATTGCCATGGATTGAGTCATTACACCTCTAAATTCATATGTCAAAGCTCTAATTCTCAAAGTGATGGTACCTGTTTATGACATAAAATGAGATTAGGTTGAGGTTAGAAGACTGAGGTCTTCATTCCATAATAAATACCTTTTAAGGAAACTTCAAATGAGGTATACAGTTATTGACATTTGCTAGGCCAAGAATCAGTACAGCGGTAGGCCTTCTGCCTTGCAAGCAGCTAACATAGGACTGACCCAAGTTTGATTCCTGGCATCCCATATGCTCCTAGAGCCTGCCAGGGTGATTTCTGAGTACAGAACCAGAAATAACCCCTCAGTGCCTCCTGGTGTGGTCCCAAAACAAAAAACAAAACAATTATTGACACGCTAGTGGTGGGTTGATAGATTAACTGTGGTTTTCTTTTTGTTTTTTTGTTTTTGTTTTAGGCCACATCCGAGGACACTCAGGGGTTGCTCCTGGCTATGAGCTCAGAAATTGTTCCTGGCTTGGGGGACCATATTGGACGCTGGGGAATCAAACCTTGGTTAGTCCTAGGTTAGCATAGGCAAGGCAGAAGTCTTACCACTTGCACTACTGCTCCGGCCCTGATTTTCTTTATTTGTAAAAAATATATAGGGAAATATTGTAACCTGAATCATTCAATTTCAAAATGTAAGCACAAATTTAAGAAGAATTGTTTTCTTCTCTTCTACTTTATTCTTTTCTTTCTACTAAATGTTTTTATATAGAAATGCCATGGATTTCTGCAAGTAATTTAGTAGCCTGATTATTTTTCTAGGGTGCTTTTTTAATATACAGTTCTTCTGGAATATTAAATATAGTGCTATGTCACCTACAAATGATTATTATTTGACTTAATTTTTAATGTTTATCCCCTTTAACAGCTCATTCTTTCCTAATTACTATGGAAAGGACTTTCTTTTTTTTTAAAATGTTGGGTTTTTTTCGTGATACAATTTTTTTTCTTTATTTAAACATCTTGATTACATAAGTGATTGTGATTAGGTTTCAGTCATGTAAAGAACACCCCTTTCACCAGTGCAACATTCCCACCACCAATGTCCCATATCTCCCTCCATCCTACCCCACCCCCACCTGTACTCCAGACAGGCTTTCCAGTTCCCTCATTCATTCACATGATTATGGTAGTTCTCTGTGTAGTTATTTCTATAGCTGCACTCACCACTCTTTGTAGTGAGCTTCATGATGTGAGCTGGAAGTTCCAGCCCTCCTCTCATAGTCTCTGAGGATTGTTGCAAAAATGACTTTTATTTTTCTTAAAACCCATAGATGAGTGAGACTATTCTGTGTGTCTCTCTTTCCCTCTGACTTATTTCACTCAGCATGATAGATTCCATGTACATCCATGTATAGGAAAATTTCATGACTTCATCTCTCTTGACGGCTGCATAATATTCCATCGTGTATATGTACCATAGTTTCTTTAGCCACTCATCTGTTGAAGGGCATCTTGGTTGTTTCCAGAGCCTGGCTATTGTGAATAGTGCTGCAATAAATATAAGTGTGAGAAAGGGGTTTTTGTTCTTAGGGCATATCCCTAGGAGTGGAATAGCTGGGTTGAATGGGAGCTCAATTTCCAGATTTTGGAGGAATCTCCATATCGCTTTCCATAGAGGTTGAACTAGACAGCATTCCCACCAGCAGTGGATAAGAGTTCCTTTCTCTCCAGATCCCCACCAGCACTGATTGTTCTCATTCTTTGTGATGTGTGCCAATCTCTGAGGTGTGAGGTGGTATTTTATTGTTGTTTTGATTTGCATCTCTCTGATGATTAGTGACGAGGAGCATTTTTTCATGTGCCTTTTGGCCATTTGTATTTCTTTTTTGACTTTCAATGCTATATTGAATAATAGTGGTGAGAGTAGACAAACATGTCTTTTGTCTGGTTTTAAAGAAAAGGCTTTTATTTTTTTAATAAAATATGTTCACTGTAGATTTATGGTAAATGTCTTAAGCAATAATGAGGTAAATTATTTCTAATTTCATTTTAATTGAAAGTTTATCTTAATGGGTCGTGGAACTTGTTACATACTTTCTCTGCATCTATCAATACATCTATCAATACAAATTGGTGACCACTGGGCCCTACTTTTAGCCTCTTTCCTGTTAAAATGACTCAGTCACTATAAGTCTTCATTAGTTACACCAAAACTCTGGGGTGTTTTCTAGAAAGTTCAGTGGTCTCAATAGATCAGCCAGTGGTTTCCCTAATTAGGATTAACACTCACTCACACAAGTCTGTTCTTGGGTGCTTTCTCTTAAATTCAGGATCTTCCTTTTTAGCATACTACTTTTTCTTTCTAGGTCTCTGGGATTCCAATGATTCTTATGTCATTTCTGTTGAATTGTCTAAGATTTCTATTTTCATCTGTTCACAGTCCTTGAGTATTTTTTCCAGTGTTTGTAACATTTGCTTTAAGGTTATTTTCCAGTTTCTTCTGCTGTATTGAGTTGTTCTGTATCTCATCTTCCAGCATGCTGATTCTATCCTCGACAACTGTTATTCTGTTTGTGAGGCTTTGCATTGCGTTTTTTATTTCATCTACTGAGTTTTTCTGTCCTATTATTTCAGCTTGGAGTTTTCTGATTGTGTTCTCTTCAGCTTTTCAATTTGTTGACAATTCTTTGATTTCTATGAACATCCTCCATATTAGTACTCAAAACTCCTTGTCTGACATGTTATTTATGTGATTGGTATTCTCTGGGACATCAGAGCTGCCATCTTCACTCTCTATGCATTCTGTTGTCTGGCATTGTTTCTTCATTGACACAGTTGTAGCATGACTTTTGCTATGTGTTGTGGAGGAGTTCATGGTTTGGGAGATATGCATGGCCCCAGAGCAGCTGCACTCCTCCCTGATCAGAGAAAAATGATGAGATCAAGTTGATATAGGGTCCTGGGGACTCTCTGAACCATCTCCTGCAGGGATCAGAGAAACAGCATAGTACCTTTTAACACAAAATCATGCCTCTGGGACACAGGCATGTTGTGAGCAAATATTTTCAACTAGTTTGGCAAAAAAGTATGACTTGACTACATCACTCAGGATTAACACAAACATCACTCTGCCACAAACATTTATTTAACTTAGATTCACTCCACTGTATTCCCATTTTTTCATTAACTCCTTTAGCTATTCATTCATTATATCATCACTTCCCATCAGGGAAATGTAAATCAAAAACTGTTAATCAGACAACAATCACCTCACACCAGTGAAACTGGCACATTTATCCAGTTCCTAAACCCACTCAAGAGTTTTCAAGAGAAGAAAGAATAACATCTTTTTTATAAAAAATAAATAAATAAATAATAAAGCATAGATAAAACAAAACAAAACAAAAATAAATAAAATAAGGATCAGAGAATGCAGTCTGGAAGGGCATATACCTTGCATCTGAGCAACCCTAAACCAAAAAAAGTAATAACATCTTTCTCTTGTAGAATTATCTTAGAATATGGTAGAATGAATATTTTTCTGGTTTTCTGTATGATTATAACTTCTTTTTTTATTTGATTTAATAGACATAATATCCAATGTCTAATCATTAATGTTACATTAAGTTTTTAAATATTTTTTAAATTGTATCACTTTAGAATTCTAAGTTATAACATTAATCATGTTTTAAGTATAATATTTAGCAATACTTCTAGACAGTACAATTTTATGCTCTTTTACCTATGATAATGTGGTAATTTGTCACTACACTAAAAATGCAACTAGAGACTTACATGCAAAAGTTTCAATGGAAAGTAAATAAAATTAGAAAAATAATTTCAGGAGCCGGAGAGGTGGCACTAGAGGTAAGGTGTCTGCCTTGCAAGCTCTAGCATAGGACGGACCGTGGTTCAATCCCCCAGCGTCCCATATGGTCCCCCCAAGCTAGGAGCGATTTCTGAGTGCATAGCCAGGAGTGATTTCTGAATGCATGGCCAGTAGTAACCCCTGACCGTCAAATGGGTGTGGCCCAAAAACCAAAAAAAAAAAAAGAAAAAGAAAAATAATTTAATTCAAATTAAATATACAAAGTTTTTATCATTAAGAATTAATAGCATATTTCAAAATATACTTGCACTCTAATGTAAGAAATATATATCATCAAAATACATTAAACAAATATATTAAGCATTTGAAAACTTTACTTCTGGACTATTTATTAGAGGAACAGATATTAATACCTAGAAAAAATAATAATTGCCTTGATATAGCATAGTACTAAATATATCATTTACATCTTCAATAAAATTTTAAGTCCATAGGAATATAAATTTATTCTTATTTATGTTATTCATTTTATTTTAGGATCACACTAGGGGTGCTTAGGACTTACTCTAGGTGAGGATTGAGTGGCCATATAGGGTGACATGGATTAAATTACTGTTGGCCATATGCAAGGCAGGCAACTTATCACAGAACTATTGCTCTGGCTCCAAGGAATGTCAATTTCTTATCACTGGTAGCTTTACTCTGAGTTTGCTCTATGCCTCTGATCATTATATTTTAGGAAATATTTTTTTCTCTAAAATATAAAAAATAGAGGTTTGATTTACAATACAAGCATAAAAATATTTTGAAAAATGAGCAAGGATTTGGATAAATTTTAGTGCTTATTAAATATTATACTTAAAACAATTTTTGAAATATTGATGGTTATTTTAAAAAACAATGAAAGCATTCTAAACATAATACTTGATAATTTCCTCTACATTTTTTCTTTTGCTGCTGTTGCTTAGTTATCTTTTTCATTAAAATTGGTCATTCAGTTAGTTTTATCTTATCTTTTTCCCTCACATACTTAAATTTGTATTGAAATATATTTTATTAGCCATTATTTATTTTTTATTTTTAAGCATTTTTCTATTAATCTTATAATCAAAAACACTTGTATTGCTGCTACAATTCTAATCTCAATAGAAAAACTAAAAATCAAAGGACTATTTGATTTATAGAAATTTGTTTGTGGGCCACATCAAGAGTTGCTCAGACTTACTTCTAGCTTTGCACTCAAGGATGACACCTGTCAGGGCTTTTGGGAAACTATTGATGTGTTGGGGATATAATCTAGGTTGAGTGGGTGCAAAGGAAACACCCAAATTACTGTACTATTTCTCCACTTCCAACATTAAAATTTTTTTAATAGTCTGACAAGAAAAAAATTAAAAATTGAGAAAACTTTATTATTGAAAATTGTTATAGATACTTTACTGAAAAATTAAATGACCTAACTAATCACTACCTGTGAACAAGAGTTACATTTAAGTCTATAAATTTATATCGTATACCTCAGCATTTCTTTATTCTTAAGATTTACCAGAATTTATTTGCAAGTTGACATCGTGTGGAAAATAGTTATTTTCATTGAAATATACATGCATTTCATCTATTAAATTTGTCATATATTTATTTTAAATGGATCAGTACACTATTTCCAAAATAGTTTTCATGTATTTAAAAAACACCCTACCTAAATCTTTTGTAGTGCACCTTTCTACAAGGAAGAACAATTGGAGTTAAGGTGATCAATTAACTTTTGTTTGGTTGGTTTTTTTGATCCACAGACAGGGGTCTCAAACTCAATTTACCTGGGGGCCGCAGGAGGCAAAGTTGGGGTGATCCTTGAGTGCAAAGTCAGTAGTAAGCCTTGAACATTGGGGGTGTGTGACCCAAACAACTAAAACAAAACAAAACAAAAAAAGATTCCTCTAGGGCAGGGCCGCAAAATGTTGTAAGGAGGGCCGTTTGTGGCCCGTGGGTGTAGAGCAATGCACAGAGCTTACTTTTGGCTCTGTGCTTAGGGAATCACTCCTGGCAGTGACTGGGGGGTGCTTGATCTCATAATGAAACCTCCCATATTTGACCCTTTATCTGTGCCCAGGCAAACAGCACTGAAATCAACAGTTCTCATCCAGGTGACCCTTTATCTGTGCCCAGGCAAACAGCATTGAAATCAACAGTTCTCATCCAGGTGCATCTGAACAAAATAAAGCCAAAGACCTGTACTGTGTGCTGCCTTTCGAAACACACTATAAAGTAGCAGCACTAATATGCTCTGAGCATTGCTACATGTGTCCTCCAATCAAGCAAGCTAACAAAAAGAAACATAAAAAAAAACAAAACGCTCATAAAAACATTGATGTCTGTTATTGTCATACAGTCAAAGAGAGGATTGCCCAACAGTGCTGTGCTTTCAAATGTCCTTATCCCAGCCCTGAGTTATTTCTGTTGTCTATCTGATTAATTACCTCTCATGTGGGTGAGATTAAACTAACTCCATTACTTAGAAACCTCCTCCCTTGTTCCAACCCCGTCCATCTGCACTGTAGCATAGTAGCCTTAAGACATATGACACTATGGGATGTATGGATAGTAAAGCACATAGGGTATTTGCCTTGTGCTTACCACACCAAGACCTCTGACCTCCAGAACCACATATGCTACCCAGAACCTGTCCGGAGTTATTGCTGAGAGCTCTTTAGATAAAGCTAATGAATAGCCATTAGCAATACATCATTTTCTATTTCTTTTTGGTTTATCTTTTGCTGTTTTCATTTAACATTTTATATGATTGCACATCTCTTATTTCTCAGTTATATAAATTTATTTCCACATTATGAATATTAGTATTGGTATAGAGACTGCGATCTATATTTATAATTACAAACATCTTATTTATTTTTAAATCAGATTACAAAAATTCAAGGGCTAGTTGGAAATTTAAATAATCTGGGAATTCTAATCCTTTTATTCTATACAAGTATTATAATGTTAATTTATTAATATTCATTAGTATATAGTTATCTATATGTAAATACATATTTACATATAATATTTGGAAGTACATACTTAGATTCAGTACATCTTATCTTATAGACATATATGTGATCAATATAGTATTCATATAATTTAGAATAAACTTATCTGTCATTTAAAATAAGGGTAAGGATTATTTTTAAATGTATTTGATGCATTATTCAGGTTTCATTCTTAATATAGATGTTTCTGACCTATTTTACTTTAATATTTCTAAAGAACTTCTGAATATTTTTTCCAAGAGAAGATTATTTGTCTGTGAATGTCTTTACTTCTCTTATTTCATTTTAAAATGATCATTTCATTTTATTGTCTTGTTCTTTGCATGAATTTTTAGTCAGAAATATTTTATTTATTCATTATTTATATTTTTCACAGATATATTTTAATTCTTTATGGCATCTTTTAGTGATTTTCTTTAATTGTTTATTTTTTATATTTCAAAATAATATGCTTAAGTATCGTTCTGTGGGCGTTTGCTTTTTTATTGTTTTGTTTTTCTTTTATCTTTAGTATTCTTGAGTTTCATGGTCTGATATTACCTTGAGCAAATTCATAGTCATCACTCACTTTGCTTTGTTTTTATCTTAGATTCCCATTCTATACACATCCTAGATGACCAAACTGTCCTTGAATATTAATTAGAAACATTCTTCATTTTCATTATATAGAACTATTTTTTATCTCTATCTTGTCTTTCTTTTGTTTCTATTTCTCTTCTACATTTTTCATCTCTTCTTGCTTGCCATCCTATTTATTTATTAGTGTACTTAGCATATTTATAAGCTATTTTAAATTCTGTCTGATAATTCAACTTCCTTGAAATTTGCCTCTTCAGCTTTGGTTTATTTGTATTGAGAAAGATGTGGGTTTTTTGCTTTCTAAATTTTTCTTGATGGGTAGAATAAGTGGATAAAAATTGGTGGGTAGTCTTTTATTAAAATACTAGTCTGGTATTTGGGAAGATATGAGATGTGTTGTGTGTGTGTTAATTTTAGGGCCATAACCCTGCTATGCTAAAAAGTCACTCCTAGTTTTGCGCTATTGGTGATGCTCAGGTCATCAAACCCAAGTTGACTATATATACACACAAGCACCCTATCTACTGTACAAATTCTTTGGGCCTAGTAATTCTTTTTTTTAATATTTATTTCTAATTTTTTATTTAATCACTGTGGTTACAGATATATTTGTATTTGAATTTCAGTCATCAAGTATATACCATCCTTCACAGTGTTACTTTCCCATCACCAAGGGCTCTGTAACTTTCTGTTTTCTTTTATTTTTTTTTTGATATCTTTATTTAAACACTTGTTTATAAATAAGATTGTAGTTGAGTTTCAGTCATGTAAAGATCACCCCCCCTTAACCAGTGCAACATTTCCATCACATTTGTCGCAAATCTCCCTCCTTCCCACCCCCACCTGTACTCTAGACAGGGTTTCTAAATCCCTCATTCATTCACATTGTTATGATAGTTCTCAATGTAGTTATTTCTCTAACTAGACTCATCAGACTTTGCTGTGAGCTTCATGTCGTGAGATGGACATTCCGGCCCTCCTCTCTTTTGTCTAAGAATTATTGCAAGAATGTCTTTTGTTTTTCTTAAAAACCATAGATGAGTGAGAGTATTCTGTTTCTACCTCTCTCCCTCTGGATTATTTCACTCAGCATATTAGATTTCATGTATATCCATGTATAGGAATATTTCATGAATTCATCTCTCCTGATGGCTTCATAATATTCCATTATGTATATGTACCGAAGTTTCTTTAACCAGTCATCTGTTGAAGGGCAACTTTGTTGTTTCCAGAGTCTGGCTATTTTAAATAGTGCTGCAATGAATATAGGTGTGAGGAAGGGGTTTTTGAATTGCATTTTTGTGTTCCTAGGATATATGCCAAGGAGTGGTATAGCTAGATCTTATGGAAGCTCAATTTCCAGTTTTTGGAGGAATCTCTATATTGCTTTCCATAAAGGTTTGACTAGACAGCATTCCCACCATCAGTGAATAAGAGTTTATTTCTCTCCACATCCCTGCCAGCAATACTTGTTCTCATTCTTTGTGATGTGTGCCAATCTCTGTAGCGTGAGATGGTACCTCATAGTCGTTTTGATTTGCATCTCCCTGATGATTAGTGATGTGGAGCATTTTTTCATGTGTCTTTTGCCATTTGAATTTCTTCTTTATCAAAGGGTTTGTTTATTTCTTCTTCCCATTTTTTGATGGGATTAATTTTTTTTCTTGTAAAGTTCTGTCAGTGCCTTGTGTATTTTGGATATTAGCACCTTATCTGATGGGTATTGGCTGAATAGTTTCTCTCACTCAGTGTATCCTAGACACTATTTCCTTTGAGGTGCAGAAGCTTCTCAACTTAATATATATTTGTATCTGTTTTATCACTTATTCCACATGTTTAGAGAGTGCTGTTTCTTCCTTAAAGATGCCTTTAGTCTCAATGTCATGGAGTGTTTTACCTATGTATTTTCTACATATCTTAAGGTTTCAGGTCTGATATCAAGATCTTTAATCCATTTGGATTTACCTTCATACATGATGTTAGCTGGGGGTCTGAGTTTGCTTTTTAACAAGTGGCTAACCAGTTATGCCAGCACCACTTGTTGAAGAGGCTTTCCTTGCTTCATCTAGGATTTCTTGCTCCTTTATCAAAAATTAGGTGATTGTATGTCGGGGGAACATTCTATGAGTACTCAAGCCTATTCCACTGCTCTGAGGGTCTGATTTATTCCAATACCATGCTGTTTTAACAACTATTTCTTCATAATACAGTTAAAAGTTGGGGAAAGTAATGCCTCCCATATTCCTTTTCCCAAGGATTGTTTTAGCTATTCAAGGATGTTTATTGTTTCAAATGAATTTCTAAAGTGTTTAATCCACTTTTTTTTTAAGAATATCATTGGTATCTTTAGAGGGATCACATTAAATCTGTACAAAGCTTTGGGGAGTATTGTAATTTTGATATTAATCCTGTCAATCAATGATCAGGGTATGTGTTTCCATTTCCTTGTATCCTCTCTTATTTCTTGGAGCAGAGTTTTGTAGTTTTCTTTGTAGAGGTCCTTCACGTCTTTAGTCAAGTTGACTCCAAGATTTTTGAGTTTGTGTGACACTAATGTAAATGGGGTTGATTTCTTAATGTCCATTTCTTCCCTATCATTACTGGTGTATAAAAGGGCCATTGATTTTTTGTGTTAATTTTGTAACCTGCCACATTGCTATATGTACCTAATGTTTCTAGAAGCTTTTTGTAGAGTCTTTAGGGTTTTCTAAGTAGAGTATGATATCATCTGCAAACAATGAGAGCTTGACTTTGTCCTTTCCTATCTGGATTCCGTTGATGTATTATTCTTGCATAATGACTATAGCAAGTACTTTCAGTACAATGTTGAATAGAAGTGGTGAGAAAGCACAGCCTTGTTTTACACCAGAATTTAGAGGAAATTCTTTAAGTTTTTCTTCATTGAGGATAATATTTGCCATTGGCTTGTGGTAGATGGACTTAACTATATTGAGAAAGGTTCCTTTCATTCCCATCTTGCTGAGTATTTTTATCAAGAATGGTTGTTAGACCTTATTACATGCTTTCTATGCTTCTTTTGATGTGCTCATGAGATTTTTATTTTTTGTGTTGTTGAAGAGTATTAGGTTGATAGATTTTCAGATGTTAAACCATCCCTTGCATTCCTGTAATGAAACATACTTGATCATAGTGAATGATATTTATGAAGCATTGGATACTATTTGCCAGAATTTTGTTGAAGATCTTTGCTTCGGTGTTCATCAGGGATATTAGTCTGTAATTTTTTTTGGCAGCATCTCTGTCTGGTTTGGGTATCAAGGTGATGTTGGCTTCATAAAAGCTCTTTGAAAATTTTCCCGACTTTTTAATTTAATGAAAGAGCCTAGTAGTAGTAGTTCCTCTTGAAAGGTTTGAAAGTATTCATTAGTGAATCCACCTAGGCTTTGGATTTTGGGCATACATATGATTTTGGCATACATTTTGGCATACATTTGATTTGGGCATACATTTTAATTTCTTCATTTATGGGGGTGTTCAGATATGCTATATCTCCTTATTCAACCATGGAAGATTATAATATTACAATAATTTATCCATTTCTTCCAGGTTCTCATGTTTAGTGGCATACAGTTTCTCAAAGTAGTCTCTGATTACCCTTTGAATCTCTGCAATATCTGTAGTGATTTCCCCGTTTTCATTTCTAGTATGAGTTATCAATTTTCTCTCTCTTCTTCTTTGTGACTTTTGCCAGTGGTTTATAAATCTGTTTAAATTTTCAAAATACCAACTTCTACTTCCGTTGATCTTTTGGATTGTTTTTTGGGTTTTCCACTTCATTGATTTCTGCTCTAAGCTTTGTTATTTCCTTCTGTCTCTCTTTGGTTCCTTTTGTTGATCTTTTTTTTCTAATTTTATAAGCTGTGTCATTAAGCTATTCAGGTGTGCCCCTTCTTTTTTTCTAATGTGTGATTGCGAAGCTATATTTTTTTTTCTCAGTACTGCCTTTGCTGTTTTCCTTAGATTCTGATAGTTTGTGTCTTAATTGTCATTTGTTTCCAGGAAAGTTTTGATATCCTCTTTAATTTCATCTCAGACCCACTGGTTGTTGAGTATTAGGTTGTTTAATTTCCAGTTGTTAAAGTTTTTCTTCTTTTTCCCTTTGTAGTTTATATCTAATTTCAGGCCTTGTGGTCAGTGAATGTAGCCTACAAAATTTCTATCCTCTTTATTTTATGGAGGTATGTTTTATGTATCAGCATGTGGTCTATCCTGGAGAAGACCCATTTACATTGGAGAAGAATGTGTAACCAAGTTTCTGGGGATGAAGTGTCCTATATATGTCTACTAGGCTTCTTTCTTCCATTTCTCTTTTCAGAGCTAGTATATTTTTGTTGGGTTTCATTGTGGTTGACCTATCAAGTGTTGACAGGGCCATGTTAATGTCTTCCACAATTATTTGTTGTTATTGTTAACTTCTTTCAAATTTGTCAATAATTATATTAGATATTTTGCTGATCTCTCATTGGGTGTATATATGTTTAATAGTGTAATTTCTTCCTGTTGCACATATTCCTTTATTAGTACAAAGTGTCCATCTTTGTCCCTTAAAACTTTTCTGAGTCTAAAGTTTGTGTAGTCTGATATTAATATGGCCACCCTAGCTTGTTTAAAGGTGTTGTTTGCTGGGATGATTTTTCCTCAAGCCTTCAATTTTGAGTCTATGTTTGTTTTGATTATTCAGGTGTGTTTCTTGTAGGAAGCAGAAGATTATATTCATCTCTTTTTTTTTTTTTTTTGGTTTTTGGGTCACCCCTGTCAGTGCTCAGGGGATACTCTTGGCTGTCTGCTCAGAAAGAGCTCCTGGCAGGCACAGGGGACCATATGGGACACCGGGATTCGAACCAACCACCTTTGGTCCTGGATCGGCTGCTTGCAAGGCAAATGCCGCTGTGCTATCTCTCTGAGCTCCTATTCATCTTTTTAATCCATTTAGCCACTCTGTGTCTTTTAATTGTTGCATTTAGTATATTGACATTGAGGGTTAAAGTTTCTGAGCTGTTTCTTATCTGTGAAGCTATGTATCCTTCCTTTAAACCTAAAAGTGAGTTGGGCTGTGTGCAGTATTCTTAGGTGAAGCCTCCATTTTATTCAGTCTTGTCACAATATCCCACCACTGTCTTCTGGCCTTGATAGTTTCTTGTGACATGTCTGCTGTAAATCTTTAGGATGCTTATTTGATTAATTTTTCTTTTGGATCTTGCTGCTTTCAGTATTCTATCCCTATCTGTGAGATTTGTCATTGTGACTAGGATGTGTCTTGGTGTGCTTCTCTTTGGGTCTTTTTAAGCTGGTACTCACTGGCATGCAGAATTTGATTACATGTAATCTTTATCTCTTGGTGTTTCTCTGTAATAATATTCTGACTGTTGATTCTTTCTGGGGATTTTCTAACTGGGTTTCTGAGACTCCAATAATTCTTATGTTGTTTCTGTTGAATTTATCGAACATTTTTATTTTCATCTGTTCAAAATCTTTGAGTATTTATTCCATTGTCTGATCATTTCCTTTGACATTCTTTTCCAATCTTTTCTGCTGTATTGAGTATTATGCATCTCATCTTCCAGCTCACTAATTCTGCCTTCAGTTGCTGTTACTCTATAGTATAAGCTTTCCATAGAGTTTTTCATTTCCTTTACTGCATTTTTCAGTCCATTATTTCAGTTTGTAGTTTTCTTATTTCTAGATTTGTGGTCTGTTCAGATCGATCTATGCTTTCTTTGAGTTCAAGGAACATCCTCCATATCTCTACTCTAAACTCTTTATTTGAGAGGTTAAGTAGGTGGTTGGCATTTTGGAGAGGTCATCAGAGCTGCCATCTTCATTCTCTATGCATGCTGTTTCCTGTGTTGTTTCCCTATAGCCACACTTGAAGTGTGAGTCTTACTACGTGTTGCAATGGGGTCTGTGGAGCAAAGCTGAGCAGCCGCGCTGTTATTTTTTTTTTCCTGTGTTCTTTGATTGACACCAGGGATCAGAAAGTAGCCCTAGATGTCGCTTTTAAAAGAGTCAGCTGTAGCCCAAGGCCAGGCAGGAATTATCCCCTGTTTTTGTGGGCAGAGGCACTACTACCAGAAGTCAGACCCTTGCTGGAGAGCTGATTTTTGCTGTGTTCTTTGATTGTCACAGGGAATTAGGAAGTAGCCCCAGGTGTCACTTCATAACTTTCTATTTTCTTTTTTTTTTTTTTTGGTTTTTGGGCCACACCCTGTGACGCTCAGGGGTTACTCCTGGCTATGTGCTCAGAAGTTACTCCTGGCTTCTTGGGGGACCATATGGGACGCCGGGGGATCGAACCGCGGTCCGTCCTAGGCTAGCGCAGGCAGGCACCTTACCTCCAGCGCCACCGCCCGGCCCCATAACTTTCTATTTTCAATGCAAATTAAATAACATTAAAATTAAACCCAGGAAATATTCACTAAAGAAACAATATTATTGATAGAACTTAGAAATCAAATATTGAAGACAAATAAATATATGTTTGAAAGTAAGAGAAAACTAAAACTACATAGAAAACAGTTACAGTTGGAGTGGAAAAGTAGAATATCAGGTGAAACAATTCATCTTTAAATCCTGTCCAGCTAATAGGTAATCAGTGAAAATAGTTAATGGTATTATTGGGTGCCAAAGAATGTAGCAAATTAAAGAAAGCCTCATAGCTAGGCTTGCCTCTTCACCTTCACTTGCCTCTTAACCCCTTCACCCTTCCTCTTACTCTTTTATAACCTGGCTGTCTGCAGGATCAGGTAGGGAGGCTACTCATATAGAGTGATGGCAAGAGGAGGTAAAGTTCATCTGCCTAGACAGATGGCAGAAACAGGCAATGGTCTTATACTAAGACAGCAGGTGCAAATTTAAATAAATCTGGGATAAGATATAAGATAGTCATTAAAGTGCAGTCTGGAAAAACCCCATGGACACAATTTCAGTCTAGGAAATAGTACATTGGAGAGAGAGCAGTGCATGGATACTGGAGGACTGTAGACCTATAGGGACAACACTTTGGACATTGTATACCTAGTTGTCCCTACAGCATTGTGTCCACAACAGGATGAGTGATAGGTGATCATACATGAGTACATGGGTAAAGAAAATATTTGGACATATAAAGAGTGTTCAGGACCCATCTACTTAAATTGTAACTTCTTAACCTTCAGAGTTGTCTATGTAAATATTTAGTACAGTTCTCAAGAACCCACCTGTTCAGGAAAATTCAATTATTTGCTGACAAAAAGAAATGTAATTTGTTTCACAGGAATGTAAAGAATTACAGTTAATGGTTATACCATTAAAACATCAAGTACATGCTGGAGTGGTGGCTTGGAACAGCAAGACATCTGCCTTGCCAACACTAGCCTAGGACAAACCATGATTTTATTCCCAGCATTCCATATGGTTCCCCAAGTCAGGAGTGATTTCTGAACGCATAGCCAGGAGTAACCCTGAGCATGACTGGGTGTGTCTCATAAAACAAAAACAAATAAATAAAAAAATAACAGCTGAGTTATTTATATTTTGCCTTGAATATTTTTGTTTGTTTGTTCTAAGCAGATTACTGGTGATGCACAAGAGTAATCCAGGGTCTGTAGTTATGAATGACCCTAGTTGTTGATAGGGAACATATTTGGTACAGAGAAGCAAATCAGGAGGAGCTGCACATAAGGCAAATACCTTAACCTTTGAATATCTTCTGACTGTGCCTGAGCTTTTAAGAAACTATCTTAAAAGTCTTTTGAGATATTTAATAAGCCATGATTAAGTAGAAAACTATAACATTGTTTTATCTAGGCAATTATAATTTAAAAATAGGGACTTTTTTCCTCTGGAATTTAGACATATCAAAGAAGAAATCTTTGAGTGGAGAATACCATTTTCTTTCTGTCCCTGAAATTCTATGATGTTCACTTTATTCCTCTATGTGAAATCTTATTTCAATTCCATTTCATTAGTTGGGAAAATAACTGCATAAATGATGTTCCCTTAAATGTGTTTTTTCCCAAATGATTTATCGATTATATCTTATATTCATCACTAAATTATTGCAAAAATATAGTAGCCATAAATAAACTGAATAAATAATGCATAGAATTATATGTGAACTATATAAAATTCTAATTATACAATTATTAGAAAACATATCTCAATATGTACTTTAATATAAATTTATATCATTTGTTCATGTTATTATAATTCTAATTTTTACATAATTTTATGTGATAAAAGGTGTGGAACTATTTTGATTGTTAAATACTTTTATGTTTACACATTTTTTGTGTGTGTGTCTTGGCACTCCACCCTCAGTGCTCAGGGCTGGCTTCTGGCTCTGTGCTTAGAGATCATTTCTGGCAGTACTGAGGATACTAGATCCACTTCCAGAGATTAAACCTAGTAAGTCACATAGAAGAAAAATATGTTAACCCTTAACCCTTGATCTATCAAGGGCACTAAATATAATGTGTTTAATTTATTTAATTTGCTTATGGTTTGTGCTACACCTATATTGCTCAGAGCTTATCCTGCCTCTGAGCTCAGGATGCATAACTGGTGGTGCTCTGGGAAACATATGGGATGCCCAGGATCAAAACTGTGTTGCCACATGAAAGGCAAGTCCTCTATAGTAATCCAACTAATTACTCCTACCTCCATATAATCTATTTTAAAGAAAATTTATTTTAAAAATGTTTCATAAGTTTTAAATTAATAACTTTAAAAATACACATTTAGTTTATTAACCTATATATATATTTTGGTTTTTCGGACCACACCCATTTGATGCTCAGGGGTTACTCCTGGCTAAGTGCTCAGAAATTGCCCCGAGCTTGGGAGGACCATATGGGATGCCAGGGGATCGAACCAAGGTTCTTCCTTGGCTAGCACTTGCAAGGCAGACCTTACCTCTACTGCCACCTCGCCGGTCCCAACCTTTATATTTTTTAGACTTGTTTCACTCTTTCAATTTTTTTAATGCAGATGTTATTACAAATATTGTAGGGCAAAAATCTTTTAAATTATGCAGATATTTTGTTTCAAAATATAAATTAATTTCTAGAAATTTGAACTAATTTTACCAAAATATAATTTTGTAGTATAATATATGTATTCTCATTTAATTTAAAAGGTAGGATGCATTCATTTAAATAACTCCAAAACTTTACATTTAAAACTAGGGGCCGGAGTGGTGGTGCAAGCAGTAAGGCATCTGCCTTGCCCACGCTAGCTTAGGATGAACCGCAGTTCCAACCCCCAGCATCCCATATGGTCCCCCAAGCCAGGAGCGATTTCTAAGCGCATAGCTAGAGTGGCTCCTGAGAGTCTTTGGGTATGGCCCCAAAACTATAAATAAATAAGTAAATAAATTTAAAAGCTAAATTATAGTATGAATCATTATGTTTTAGAATCCTACTGAAACTGCTAACATTGTATATATAACAAATCAAATAGCATTGTGAAAACAACAATTTCAATAATTAGCATAGTAAGTTTATATATGTATATATCAGCATATATATATATACTTACTAGGCTAATATAAGCACATATACATTTATTCAATATTGTAACTCTACAGTTCTCTGAGAATAAATACTCTGAGAAAAATGGTTTCTTTATAATTTGTATTTTAAGTATTCATGAAATTTCATTAAGCAATCTTACTACATTCAAAAAATATGAACATTAAGATATGATCATATTGTTTGGTTTTTGGGCCACACCTGGTGGCACTCTACACTCTACTCCTGGCTCTATGCTCAGAATCGCTCCTGGCAGGCTTATGGGACCATATGGGATGCTGGGGATCTAACCTTGTTCCATCCTGATTGGATGTGCAATGTGTTAATGCTCTAGCCCCAAGATATAATCATATTGAAAAACTAAAACACCAAGTGAAAAAATGAAGAAAATACTAAAACACAAAATTAAAAAAAATGTTTTTCATTTTAAATTAGCAAAAGTGTAGCATTCTTTGCAATTCTTTCATTTTCAGATATACATGAATATATAATTTATATTTATGTGTTTAGTTTTGTCTAATTTCTATGAGTTTTATCTATACCTGAGCTTTCTTTTATCTCATAAACTTAAACTAAGTAAATTTACTTGATCTAAGAAAATTTTGTAGAATAAAACTTAATTCCTAATTCCTGATATAAAAATTATACATATTAGTATGCAAGTCAGGGCAGAAGACAAATTTGAACTAGAAAATTAAACAGAATAATAAGATTATTGGAGCCAGAGAAATAGTACATTTACTTTACATACAGTGACACTGAGCTTTATCTTCAGCATCACATATGGTCTTTTAATCTAGACAAGAATGATCCTTCAAAAAAAAACGAACAAGTACAGAACATGGAGTTATGCACATGACAGTATACTTCAAGGGGGGAGAAACCCTGTATCTCTTAGGCCAAGGGAATTTCCTTTCCAAACTTCCCAATATTTACTGTGCCTATGCAAAAAAATAAAAGGCACAAATTATATTTTATTGTTATTGTTGTTGTTTTTGTTTGTTTGTTTTGTTTTGCTTTGTTTTGATTTATGTTTTTTAGCTCTGTTTTGTTTTATTTTGAGAACAGGATTATCTTTGGTTGTTGTATTTATTGCTGTGGTGCTTTTCGGGTTTTAGTTTGCTTTCTTTTAGTATTGTTGCTATGTTTTTCTTTTTTCCTTTTTTCTCTTAACCAGATATTTATAGCCTCAAGAAGGACTCCTACCAATTTTTACTTGTTTGATTTTTGCCCCCTCCTTTTTTCTTCTTTTCTTCCAACAGAACCACATAACTTGAACCATCTTGTTCCACCTCACAAACTGAGGGGGAAATAATGGAGGTTACTAAGACCGAACAGTCCTATGGACTTTGAGTAGATATAAAAAATGATCAGACTGGGGGCCGGAGAGATAGCATGGAGGTAAGGCGTTTGCCTTTCATGCAGGAGGTCATCGGTTCAAATCCCGGCATCCCATATGGTCCCCCGTGCCTGCCAGGAGCAATTTCTGAGCCTGGAGCCAGAAATAACCCCTGAGCGCTGCCGGGTGTGACCCAAAAACCACAAAAAAAAAAAAAATGATCAGACTTAGGTACCAAATCCAAAGCTAATGACAACAAGATCAATACCCAATGCCCATTTATACTAGCAGCTGGGGAGCAAAGGAGGACAATATGGGATGAATGCTGGGAATGTGGGGAGATGGAGGACAACATTGGTGGTGGGAATGCCCCTTATTCAATGTCACTATATACCTAAAATTTTAGTGTGAATGATTTGTCAAAATAAAAATTATTATTAAAAAAATAAGAATGATTCCCTGAGCAGAGTGTCAGGAGTAATCTCTGAGTACTTCTTGGTATGGTCCAGTTTCTCTCCATTTTGAAATATGAAAACTATATTATATTAACTATTCAAGCTAAGCAAAACTAGGAATACCGAAGGCTTATCTACATAATTAAATAATTTTAATATTTTTCTTTGTCCTTCCTTGCTATTTTTAATTGAATAAGTATGATGATGAAAAAAGTGAAAATTAATTTTAAATGATTAATTTTCAAAGTTTTGAAAAGTCAAAAGTAAAAGATTCTGTTTCCTTTACTGATCAGAAAATTACTAATTAGAAGTTGTGACTAATAGTATTATGTGTTATTTTGGAGATGGGAGAAAAATATGATTGAATTAAATTTGAATACCTATAAAGATTGAGAGGCATATAGTCATTATCTTGTCAATGAATAACTTAAAGTGAAGAAACTCTAAACTGGATGTTTTATGTAGTACTCAACTTTTAATATAATATATGAACAAAATCCAATTAGTTCTATATCACCATTATGTGATATGGTTTATAAGTATTTCTTATGTCAAGTATTCTGTTTTATAAAATATAATTCCCATGTATGTTTTTATAATTCTCTAAAAGTAAACTTATATATTTTAATATTAAATAAAATTAAGTAATATTATATAAATTACTATACCATTACTCCTATTAACTACATTATATAAATTACTATACCATTGGTCCTAGTCACTATATTTTAGTATTAAATTTCTATCCTTTCATGATTTATCAGTAGCTAATTGTATGACTTTTTCCATTTTTTCTAGTTGTTCTCTTGTTTTTATTGTTAGTTCATAAATTTCCCTTTCAATGGGGCTAGAGAGATAGCACAGTGGTAGGGTAAAGCATTTGCCTTGCACGCAGCTGATCCAGGATGAACAATGGTTTGAAACTCGGCATCCCATATGGTTCCCCAAAGGTGCCAGGAGTGATTTCTGAGCTCAGAGCCAGGAATAACCCCTGATCACCGCCGGATGTGACCCCAAAACAAAACAAAACAAACAATTCCTTTCAATCATAGGACTAAATAAGGTATAATACATCTCCAAAGTTGTCAGCCTTATGTTGGCTTTTCTTGCTAGTAACTCCAAATCTTAATCTACTAAAATTTCACTATAGCATAGAAACTACGATAGAATGTTTTGCTTGTTTATCTTAAACATATAATTCAACTGCTTTTTTCAGCATAGTAAGTGAAAATTAATTCATAGAGGTATATTCAAGGTGATATACAATTTCATTCCTGTTCCCTAAATCATACAATACAATTTTATTAGCACTTCATCCCTGGAAGCTGGGCATATGTTATTTATTCAATCTATGATTTTATGGCCCTGGATAATATGTGACTGTGAGATGTAAGTAACCTGTGTCCCTGAATGAGTGTACAGATTAGATACTACTTTAAAATACAATTCTTCCAATAATAAACTTACTACATAAGGCTTTTTTCCTGTAACAAAAAGATAAACACTTCATACTGACTTTTCAAAGCCTATTTTGTCTTCACTTCTTATAATAAAGATATTATGATTATGTTTTAGTAACATTAAAATAACTTTTTAAATTTACCTCTAAGCTCAGTGCTTATGCATTTGCATTAATACATGTTTAATAACTGAATCAATATATACTTTATAAGTAGTTCACAAATATTTTCCATATACCTTAACTATTTCAAAAATTACTTTAGGTCAAAGAGTTAGGGTAGCAGTGAAAGTTGATTGTCTCCTCAGCATACTAGGTTCAATCCCAGAAACAACATATAGTCACGTGTAATCCTAAACATCACTAACCAGGGTTCCAAAAATACGTAAGCACCTTAATAATAATAAAAAAATTACTTCTCCAAATGTGTCACCTTAAATACTCATGAATATTTAGATTTTTCTTAAATATTAGTGAATAATTTATAAAGCTTACAAATAAAATAGAATCTGAATTCTTCGAAATGAATTTAATTTATATAAACCGTTTCCTTTAACTATTCAATTCCATTCATTCATTCACTCACAAAAATTTAATCTTTCTGAGATTTCACAAAATGTTTTACTCTCCTCACAAATTTTTATGATGGAAGAGGATGTGGGTATATGCTAAGTAATCCAGTTAATTTAATTGGTTCTTTTAAATCTTGCTCACAGTTAAGGTAGTAAAATTGATAATGAAGCAACTGGTGATGGAAATTTTAAAATATAAATGAAAGTTCTAAGGCCACTTAACTTCTTCATTGACACACCACCTGTGTACTGATAGATAAAATACAATAATATCTCCTATGGCCAGATAAGTAAAGAAAGTCAATGGGTCAGAAAATCAGTAAGATTTGGGTTATGGGAGGCAGACTTTGAAGTCCAAGTGACAGGCTACAAAAGAGCAAGGCCCAGCAAGTGAAAACAGATTTTAGGATTAAACCTACAGATGTCATACCCTGAAGTTATACTTCGATGTATTTGACCAAGGTCAGAAAAGGAACAAGATGAGAGAAATCATTACAGACTGAGAGAGATGTACACCACACCTAAGACCAAGAAATAGGGGCAATTGACCACTTATGTAAAGTATACAGTAAATCGTAACTTCAAAAACATCTGGAGTTTTGATGTAAATATTTAATGCAGTATCCAAGGAACCATATATTGGTGAATAAAACCATTTGCACACTGATGCAAACTTTCAGTACTCTGTGTTAACCTATACACTATTGTGGAATTATACATTAAAAAGCCAATTTAAGCAGAAAAGACCCCAATTTAGGCTTCCCATTGTTTACCAAATTTAAGACAGATGTCTTACCTCATCAAATCTTATCATAGTATGTTTTAATCTACCTTCTGAGCCAATTTATCCTTCAGGGAAAAATATTCCATATGTTTAAGTCAAAGAATATCTGTGATTCCTCATGAAGATTCAAATCTCCCTCCCTCTGAGTGTGATTTTAACCAAACATTTTTTCTATTTGGTGCATTTCTTTCCTTTAAAACCGTATCTGAATAAAATGTATTCCAATTTCCAAATGTTTCCCTGTAAATTCTAATAAAATTTAAATTTTTTCTTCATCTTTCAGCAAGCTTTGTTTTCAAAAAATACAATTGTTTAACATTTGGTTTACTTATTTATTTATTGTTTTCATTTGCCACATTCTGTGGCACTCAGGAATCAATTCTGCCTCCGTACTCAGTTGTTACTGACAGGCTTGGGGTATGGTACCATCTAGGATGTCAGAAATCAAAAGGGTTGGTTGCATACAAGGAAAATGTCCCACCTGCTGTGCTATTGATCTTGCCCCTTGTTTACTTCTCCTGTTCACCTATCTATATTTAGGACTTACTGCATTTCTAAATTAACGAACTACTCCTAGGATGCCTAGGGAAAATATGTAGAACTGTAAATTGAATCCTGGTTAGCCACATGTAATATCTCCCCAGACTTGTTTTGTTTTGGGTCACACCCAGCGGCGGTGGCGGTGCTCAGGGGTTACTCCTGGCTCTGTGATAAGAAATCACTCCTGGCAGGCCGAAGGACCATATGGGATGCTGGAATTCAACCACTCTCTGTCCTGGTTAGCTGCATGCAAGTCAATGCCCTACCTCTGTACTATTGCTCCAGCCCCTGTCCCCAGACTTGTTAATGATAAGGCTAACCATTTCAAAAACCACTACCTGCATTTTTATTTATGCCTTTCTTCTATGCTCAGTAGCAATTTGATCAGATAATAATTTTTAATTTTAGTGTATTCAATCATTTGATTGATGAAAATATTAAATGAATCCTTAAAATAACACATTGAAAATTAGGGTACTATATAATATTTGAATTATTTTTATCACTGCTACTTAAAAATGCAGTTTTCTAAAAAGTAAAATATAAATTTAAAATTTAATGACTGCAACTCAGTTACATTATAAAATGCCTCTATTCTGTGTGCCACCATACAGATAAATGCATACATGCACTGAAATGCACAATTGAAAGTTCATTAAAACATATCTTAACTTTTATATTTATGAATAATCTTAAATTTACATATTTCTTGTGTTTAATAAAAAATACCAAGATAATTCATTTCTGGATTTCTCAAGCTTGTATTTCATCCAAAGGAATATTGCAGGTGTTAGTAAGGGGTTAACAATATTTTCTGAATGTGCCCAATGTGATTACAATTGTATTTGAACAGAGAAGATCAAATATCAAAAGTGATATAAGTCAGAAGATGAGAGGTGATAACAGAGGAAGAGGCTGGCATCAAAATCATACATAGAAGTACTGAAGATATAAGAATATATAAAAAGTCAATTTATTAAAAAAAAAGAGTTGCTTGAACTGAAAAGATAAAAGAACACAAATTCTTCCCTGGAAATAAATTATCTCTCAAAAGGATCATAGCTATCTGCTACTTTATTTTTAACCTTATAATACACATTTCATGTCTAGATTTAAAAAGCATTTTAAAATTTAAAATGTAAAACATTTAAATTGTTTTGTTTGTTGTGTATGTGTAAAATTTTACTATAACTTTGTATATAGCTATGTATGATTCCTACTAAGTTGTTCATAATTCAGTTGTTTCAGGTATTAAATATTCAAGACCAATCTCATAGCCAGCATAATCCCTTCATCAGTGTGCCCAATTTTCCATCCACCACAAGCATGCCTTCTTACAGGCACATTGTTATGCATATTGTTTGTTACAACACAAAGGCACATTGAATTGCCAAAACTTAGATTAACAACAACCAATTTTAAATATATTTTATATATGTTTATGGTGTCACTATAGTCAGTGGCCTTGGTGCTGATAGTGTCTAGTAGTACTAAAAGAATAGTGTTATACTGTTCAGGTTTACTGAGCTTTGGTAGATTACCAGGTAATTTTCCCATCAGATTTTCTGTTATATGACTGGGCTGACAACACCATACATTTTGGTGTGTCACAAGACTGCTTGTAACAGAGAAATTCCAGATTTATAGATCTGTAACTAATTTGGCAGTTTGATAATTTAAGTTGTAGACTGGGACATTTGTGTTGGAGCGTACTGGGTGTGGGTGACACAGGCTGTTGCGGTTAATAAGCACCTCTTAAGAATGATTTTTAGCCCAATACTGTCTACCTGCAATTATTTTGATTTCCAAATATTTGTTGTCTTAAATAACAAAGTTTATGGTAGCTTTTGAAAGCAGCAAAGGAGCACCAAATATATTGTTACAGCAATGCCTTTAGTAAATTATACCGCGATGTATCTCTATCTTTTTTAATAATCCCCTTCTAGCAATATTGGGCTTAATCAGAAAATTACCTTGGTTAATTTTACATCATAAATATGGCCCAACTGAAAGTTTTTATATAACCTCATAGTCTGCTTCTTTATGCTATTGAAAATTACTCTGCTAACATTTGAAAATCCCCAAACAATTTTTTTGAGGATAAGCAAATACAAGATGACATCCTCATCTATCTCAGCTACTCTAGTCATACTAGACATCACTATATTCCAGAGCTTTAAAACAATTTAGATATTCCCAAAGTTTTGTTGGAGTTGATGCAATTTGAAATATATGGTTGAAACTGAGAAAGGACAAGTAGTACTGATTGATGTCAATAGAACATCAGATATATGGAAACCATGACAGGTGACAGGTTTTGGAGTACACATGGGAAGTCACTAAGTTTATCTTCTGAGTTCTATTTTAAAATCATTAATGTTGCCAACTAATAGAGCATAAATTATTGTTGTGCAAAGTTTAAAGCAGGCAGTCAAATTATAAAGCATTGATACCCTTTATTTAAAGAATACAGACTATAATAAAAATAGCAAAATTAGAAAACTCATGAAGTTTGGCAGCTTCATAATAGTTAGGATAAAATTTGCCAAAGAATTTGCATCTGAGTTGAAGAAAATGGAATTTGCTTATTTGTTGATGTAATGGAAAAAATTGGGGCAACAGTAAACTCTTGACTTGGAGAGATGATAATTTAGACCTTAGTTTTGAACATGTGGTGTTGATCATATATATCAATTATAAACAAGTACTTGTTGAATAGACACTTGTCATTATTTGGTAACCAGAAGAAATATCTGTGACTTAGAGATTGAAAAACTGGGATAAATATTGCATGTGAATGATTTTCAAATGTGGGAAAAAATATTGCTTATAGGAAAAATATGTAGAAATAAATAAGTAAAACTTGAAGATAAGTCCTGGGGTTTTCCAAAGCCTAGATTTTAGTGAAAAGAAACTAGTACTGTTGAAAAGACTGTAACAAATTTTATGTAGCATCAAGTTCTATTTAATTTTCATATAAAATTCTAATTCTTGAGAATGTAAAGTTCATTCATTTCCTATTTTATATATGAAAATTCTGATGGTTGAGAAATTCAGACAACATACCTAATATCACAAGTAAAGTAACAAGTATAAATTCATTGATTTATTAAATCTACAGTTCTCAACTCTTAAGCACATGCCCTATAATATAAAGAATTCAGCCACAAACCCATCATCTCTAATTTTTGTTGGACAGAATTATTCACTGCAAATTCCTAAAGTTTCAGTTGTCACAAAAAATTTTATTCTAGAATGGAAATCCCTATTTAGCTAACAACAAAATTGCTCACAGCTGGGTTATGATCCATTATTACTTATTCACTACCATGTAAGATAATTTATTCAGAGCATAAAAAGAAGTGAATAAGGCAGTTGGATGAGAACAGTCACATTACAACAATTCAGCTCAGTTGTTAAAGCAGTACTTCTCCCCTGTTGGTTATATCTTCTCAGTTGTTGAGAATTATCATATACTTTAAACATCCTTTATATTTGAAGGGAATGAGTGCGCATCATTTAAATTTTCAAAAAACTGTCAGCCAATGCCAACAATGAATGATCTCAATAAACATCTACTTTAATATAATAAATTGATTAGGATTCAAGGAAAAGTATTGTTGATTACAGAAGCTCAATTTAATTCTTTTTCTTATTTAAGCAAGAGAAAATAAAAAGTACTAATAAATTAAAAATTTCTCAAAAATTTTACTCAGATTGAATTTTAGAACACACTATTTCTCTACTAACTACTGATAAATAATTTCTTTATTAGTATCCATAATGAATTTAATTAGAAGTACATTTGTAATATAATTTTGATGCTTTAAAAAAAGCAAAAGAAAATGTGATAACACAAAAATAAGAGAAGATGATGAATAGTAACACACACCTAATAAAGAGTTTATATAAAAATGTGGTATATAGATAAAAGTCAATTGCAATGTATTTCATAGTAATATTAAATTCAAATTATTTTCCTTTGTAGAATAGCCTCAGTGCTTTATAGTACTTGCATAACTAAAATTAAGCCGTTGATTTCTCTGTACATTTGTGTCCCAAACATTTTATTACTGTGTTCTTCCAATAATTATTATAAAATATAAATTAACACACTAATACATCACAGTTTTGTTTATTTGGGGGGGCACTCCTGGCTCTGGACTCATAAATATGGGATGCCAGGGATCACACTCAGGTCCATCCCGGATCAACAGTATGCAAGGCAATCACCCTATTGCTTTGCTATCACTCCAGCCCCACATCACAGTCTTAATTTAAACAGGTTGTATACATTTATTTTTCAAAAAAACAGCCTGAGCCCAATGTCCTTGAAAATACTTATTCAATACTTAACATATGATTTAAAATTTTTGTCATTACTCCAAAAGATGAGCATTAGAGAGAGAACCGTTTGTTAAATATCTTCACGAATGATTTGTTGAAGTCCTATTCATTGTTTCTAAGTGTTAGATTAATGGAAATATAGTTTCTGAGTTCAAATTCCAATTGATTTCCACTTAAAAGCCAAAACTTGAAAAATATGAGGTTGCATATTCTTGAAAATATGAAGTCTTTATCCCTTGAAACAACTTTTCTTCAGGCAAGTGAACGGTTGATATAGAGCTATTTGAAGAAGTTAGATAAGGAAATTAAATAAAAGTGTATGAGATATTAGTAGCAGAGATGCCCCGTTACATCACAAGTCATACTGACAATATTGGTTTGCTGAATCTCTAGCACCCAAGACCAGTGGTGCTGAATTGGAAATCTACTCTTTATAAAAACGTGGGGAGGCCTTTCTCAGCATGGCGCCTTTACTCCTTCAGCCAGTGAGTCTGGAGAAGGGTAGTAAGTAGCACGAGCAGTCAGTTTAAATTTGATAGGAGTCAGCCAGCTTTATTTCACAGCCCTAACCACCATGTGCATTTCCTCACATGGATTCTACACTAAGCCTTTTCAAACAACATCTCTCAGCTGCTACTTCTTTGGCTACCTTTCTCTTTGTTTGGTTTTGTTTTGTTTGGAGCCACTCAGTGATCTATGCGCTCAGAAATTGCTCCTGACTTGGGGAACATATGGGATACAGGGATCTAACCGAAGTCTGTTCTGGGTCAGCCACGTGCAAGGCAAAGGCCCTACCACTGCGCCACTGCCCTGGCCCCTGCTATCTGCCTCTTTCTTCCTTTCAGCTACTCTCCATGCTTCCTTTCTGCCCCACCCCTCAGGCAACACCTTTTATATTTTTAATTCCAAGCAGAAAAACTCACCCAGGTGTGGGTGGGTCTGACCATCCAGGTGAAATTAACATAGAGTATTGAGGGAGGGGTTCCTTACTCTTAAGTAATAGCAGCCTTCAAGATTCCCTATAACAGTTTTCAGGAATCTCTTTCTATAGATTCCATTGATAATTTCCTTGTGGTATTCTGTGACTGCCTTCTGATTAAATGTTAGATGTGCAATATATGAAGATATTTCTTCATATTAAGAGACAAGCAAAGATCAAAAAGAAATCAGACATTTCAGCTGTGTGACCTGAAACATGGCAGATCTATCTCCTGGGCCTTCTCTCTGCTATCCTGCAGCCTGCGATTTTGATCCTCTCTGACATTGTTCCCTGAGGGTTCTATTTCATCAGAGTTGAGAAGTCTCTCCCACAGACAGTAAAGTTGGTTTCTGCTGTGTGACCTGAAACACAGCAGATATCCTTGGCTTTTTCTCTGCTATCCTGTGGCCTGGGGTTTTAATTCTGTACACCATTGTTCCAGAGGGCTCTTCTTTATCAGAGATGAGCCAACCTTCCCACAGACAGAAAATGTCAGAGGATCCTAGCCACTCCAAATCTGCTTCACTTTGCAGCCACACACAATTTCTAGCCAATGAACACCACCACCAAGAGACACAGAAAATCTACAAAGCAAGTGTGACAATGGGAAAACAACAACACCAGGCACAGAGATGGAAGATGGCAATTCTGATAACCCGGAAACTGCCAAACACCTAGTTAGTCTCTCAGATATATAGTTTAGAGAAGTTATATGGAGATGTTCATAGAACTCACAGAAAGAATAGATCGAGTTGAACGGAACACAAACAAAAATCAAGAGGATATGAAGATAGAAATCAGAAAACTCCAAACTAAAAAAACAGGTCTAAAAATCTCAGTAGATGAAATGAAAACCTCAATGAAAAGCCTCTACAATAATGTAACAGCAGCTCAGTATAGAATCAGTGAGCTGGAAGATGAGATGCATAACAACTCCATACATCAGAAGATATTGGAGAAAAGTCATAAAGCAAATGATGAGACAATGGAAAAGTTACTCAAAGAATGTGAACAAATAAAAATAGAAGTCTTTGACAAGTTCAACAGAAAACACATAAGAGTTATTGGAATATCAGAGACCCAGAAAGAAAATCCCCAGGAAGAATCAGGAGTCAAGGATATCATTGCAACCGAATCCTGCTTGACAGAAGAGTATCAGCTAAAAGAGACCCAAAGGAAAGCACCCTAAACACATCCTAGTCACAATGACAAATTTCACAGATAGTAATAGAATACTGAAAGTAGCAACTTCAGAAAGGGAAATTACATTCAAAGAGCATTCTTAAGATTTACAAACAAACCTGTCACAAGAATGCTCAAGGCCAGAAGGCAGTGGTTGGACATAGTGACAAAACTCAATGAAATGAATGCTTTGCCTAGAATACTGCACCCAGACAGACTCATTTTCATATTTGAAGGAATTATACATAGCTTTATTGATAAACAACAGCTCAGAAACTTTATAGACTCAAAACCAGCCTAAAAAACCCTGAAAGGTCTACTTTAAGACAAGACAGACCAACAGACACACCAAACTTCCACACAAAGATGGCACTAAAGCCCATGATAATTATCTCTCTCAATGTCCCTGGACTAAGTGCATCAGTTAAGAGACATAGAGTGGCTAAATGGATAAAAAAAATAAATAAAACCTGAATCTGACCTTCTGCTGCCTACAAGAAACACACCTGAATAGTCAGAACAAACATGGACTCAAAATCAAAGGCTGAAGAAAAATCACCCAAGCAAACAACACTCTTAAAAAAGCTGGAATGGCCATATTAATATATTAATATCAGATGACACAAACTTTAGACTCTGAAAACTTGTAAGGGACAAAGTTGGACATTTAATACTAATCAAGGAATATATATATAGCAGGAAGAAATCACACTCCTAAACATATATGCATCCAATGAGGGACCAGCAAAAAAATTAATACAGTTGTTGACAAATCTGAAAGAAGACATAAATAGCAACACAATAATTGTGGGAGACCTCAATATGCTCTGTCACTCCTTGATAGGTCAAGCATACTGAAACCCAACAAAAATATACTAGTTCTAAAAAGAAATGAAAGAAAGTGGACTAATACATATATATACATATATATAGAACTTGCATATATATCATATATATTATATATTATAATATATAGTATGCTGTATATAGTATATATAATATATAGTGCACTCCATCACCAGTAACCTGGATACACATTCTATTACAATGCACATGGGTCATTCTCCAGGATAGACCACATGCTGGCCCATAAAACATACCTCAGCAAAATTAAGAGAATTGAAATTAAGCAGACTACCTTCACTTATCAAAAGGCACTGAAATTAGGCACGAACTAAACAAAGAGACACAGAAAAATAAGCTTTAACACCTGAAAATTAAACAGCTTACTATGAACAACCAGTGCATAAGAGACGAAATCAAAGAGGAAATCAAAACATTCCTTAAAACAAATGACAATGAAGACACATATTTTCAGTATTTAGGGGACACAATAAAAGCAGTACTAAGAGAAAAATGTATAGTATTGAAAGCACACATTAGGAAGGATGAAGAGGCCTACATGAGTAGCTTAATGACACAGCTTAAAACAATAAAAAAATGATTAAAAAGGAACAAAAAATAGGTAGGCAGAAGGAAAAAATAAAGCTTAGAGCAGAAATCAATGAACTGGAAATCCAAAATCAATCCAAAAGATCATTGAAAGCAAAACTTTTTCCTTAAAAATGTAAACAAGATTGATAAACTACTGGTAAATCTCACAAAAAATGGGAGAGAAAAAAACTTGATAAATCAGATTAGAAATGAAAAGGGAAAATCACTACAGATATTTCAGAGATCAAAGGGTAATCAGAGACTATTTTGAGAAACTCTAAGCCATGGAACATGAGAACCTGGAAGAAATGAATGAATTCTTGGACTCTTGTAACCTTCCACAGTTGAATAAGGATGATGTAGCATATTTAAACAACCCCATCACTCTTTTTTTTTTTTTTTTTTTGGTTTTTGGGCCACACCCGGTGATGCTCAGGGGTTACTCCTGGCTATGCACTCAGAAGTCGCTCCTGGCTTGGGGGACCATATGGGACACCGGGGGATCGAACCGCAGTCCATCCAAGGCTAGCACAGGCAAGGCAGGCACCTTACCTCTAGTGCCACCACCCGGCCCCAACCCCATCACTCTTGAGGAAATTAAAATGGTAAAAAGTCTTCCCAAATCAAAATCCCAGACCCAGATGGGTTCAATAATGAATTTATTCAAAGCTTTCAAAAGGAACTACTCTCAATCCTTTGCAGGATCTTTCATAAAATTAGAAAAAGAAGAACACTTTTAAATAGTTTTATGAAGCTAAAATCATTTTGATATCAAAATCAGACAGAGATGGTGCCGAACAAAAAAATACAGACCAATATCCCTTATGAACACAGATTCAAAGATTTTCAACAAAATTCTGGCAAATGGGATACAATGCCTCATGGAGAAGGTCATTCACCATGACCAAGTAGGTTTCATTCCAGGAATGCAATGATGGTTTAACATCCTTAAATCAATTAACATAATACATCATATCAAAAAATAAATAAAACCATATGATTGTAGCCATAAATGCGGAGAGAGCATTTGATAAATGCTTGATAAAAAACCTTTCTTTATAAAACCTTTATCGCGATGGTAATAAAAGGAACTTTTTTCAATATAGTCAAAGCCATCTACCACAAGAAAATAGCAAATATTATTCTTAATGGAAATAAGTGAAAACCTTTTCTCTAAAATCTGGTAAGAGACAAGGTGGCCCTCTCTCACCACTCCTATTCAACATAGTACTGGAAGCACTTGCCTTAGAGATTAGGCAAGAAAAATTTATCAATAGCATCCAGAAAGGAAAAGAAGAAGTCAAGCCCTCACTGTTTGCAGATGACATGATACTATATTTAGAAAACCCTAAAGACTCTGACAGAAAGTTTCTAGAAACAATAGATTCATTTATAAGCAAAGTGGCAGGCTACAAAATTAACATGAAAAACATCAATAGCCATCTTGTACCAATAATGATAGAGAAGAAATGGAAATTAAAAATACAATCCCATGGCAGAGTGTCAAAATTAAAAAAAATCCCATTCACATTCGTGCTACACAAATTCAAATATCTTGGAGTCAGCTTAACTAAAGAGATGAAGGACCTATACAAAGAAAACTACAAAAGCCTGCTTCAAGAAATAAGAGAGTACACAAGGAAATGGAAACAAATACCATACTCATGAATTGGCAGAATTAATATAATTAAAATGGCAATACTTCTCAAAGCATTGTACAGATTTAATGCAATCCTTCTATATATACCCATGAAATTCTTCAAAGAAGTGGATCAAACACTCCTGATGTTCATTTGGGAACAATAAACACCCATGAATAGCTAAAGCAATCTTTGAAAAAAGTAATATGGGAGCCATTAGTTTCCCCAATTTTAAATTGTATTACAAAACAAAAGTTATTAAAACAGTATTGAATAAAGACAGACCTTCAGATCAGTGAAATAATCTTGAGCATTCAGAGAATGTTCCCAGATATACAATCAACTATTCTTTGATAAAGAGGCAAGAAATCCAAAATGAGGCAAGGAAAGCCTCTTCAACTAGTGGTGTTGGGGAAACTGGTCAGCCCCCTGCAAAAAAGCAAATCAGACCCCTATCTACCACTATGCACAGAGGTCAAATCCAAGTGGATTAAAGACCTTGATAATACGTCTGAAACCATAAGGTATAAAGAACAACATGTAGGTAAAAAAGTTCACTATCTTGAGACTAAAGGCACCTTCTAGGAGGAAACATCACTCTCCAACCAAATGGAAGCAGAGATAAGCAGATGGGAATATACTAAGCTGAGAATCTTCTGCACCTCACAGGACATAGTGCCTAGGATACAAAAGCCACCCACAGAATGGGAGAAACTATTCACCCAATACTCTTCAGATAAGGGGCTAATATCAAAAAATTTACAAGTTACTGACAGAAAAAATAACCCCATCAAAAACGGGGAGAAGAAATTAACAGACACCTCTTCAAAGAAAACATACAAATGGCCAAAGGACATATGAAAAAATGCTCCACATCACTAATTATCAGGGAGATGCAAATGAAAACAATGATGAGGTACCATCTCACACACAGATACTGGACCACATCACGAAGACAAGAACAATCAGTGCTGGTGGGGATGTGGAGAGAAAGGAACTCTCATTCACTGCTGGTGGGAATGATGTCTAGTCCAGCATTTATGGAAAGCAATATGGAGATCCCTCAAAAAACTGGAAATTGAGCTCACATATGATCCATCTATACCACTCCTAGGAATATACCCTAGAAATACAAAAACACAACACATAATTGTCTTCTGCACATCAATATTCATTGCAGCGCTATTTACAATAGTCAGACACTGGAACAATCAAGATGTCCTTCAGCAGAGGAATGGCTAAAGAAACTGTGGTCCATATATACAATGAGATATTATGAAGCCATCAGGAGACATGAAGCCATGAAATTTTCCTATTCATGGATGTACATGGAATCTATTATGCTGAGTAAAATAATTCAGAGGGAGAGAGTTAGACACAGAATAGTCTCAACTCATCTATAGATTTTAAGAAAAACTAAGTACATTATTGGAATAATGCCCAGAGACAATAGAGATGAGTCCCGGAAGGGCCAGCTCACAACATGAAGCTCACCAATAAGAATAGTGAGTTCAATTAGGGAAATAACTACACTAACAACTATCATGACTATCTTAATGAGTGAGAGAAGTAAAATGCCTGTCTCAAATATAGACAAGAGTTGAGGAGGAAGGGAGACCACAAGATGTGAAGAAAATAATTAAGTCAGTCTTATACTTGCTCAATACAGTAGTTAGAGATGGAGATATAGTTTGTTAACATGAGGTGGCAACATTGACGTATGTTTGATGATAAATTAAGTATAATTATAAGAGGAAATAAAGAAACAGTAAAAACATGAATGAAGATTAATGAAGGGTTTGAAATGAGGGTAGAAATCCAAAAACAGTAGCAATTCCTCCTGTGCCCCAGTGTTCCCAAATTCTGTGTGTCCCCAGACATAGTACGAAATATTTTACACAGATTCTTCTTTAGAATTTTTGAAGGGATTCAACTCTTCATACATATTGGTCTTGGATTTTAAGTGTCTATCAGTGTAAAAGAGTAGTTTCTGTGTTTTGTTTCATCATTTTTAATGTTTTCTAAGGAAATATAAATTTGTGGGGGTCTTCTTATAAATAAACTTTCATGTTCCATTTGTTTTTATTACAGAAAAGGTTTCTTGAGTTCTTTATTGAATGTACCATACTCTTTATTTTTTGAGATGTTTTGAAAGCCCCTCTTGAAAATCAGAATTTATAAGAGTTATTATCAAGTATTACCTTTCTCATACATGTTTTCTGTTGTAGACCTTAATAGATTCAAATATATTCTATTTAAGATTATAACAATGTATATAATTAGATCTTATTTGTCTTTTGAAATACCAAATAAGTAAATGAAGTAAAGATTTTATGAAGATTTTCCTAATTGAAATATTTAATGCTCTTTTTTCACTGAAACAACATTTAACCTGAAGTTGATATCTTGAGTTATGTGATGGGGACACAAGACAAGATTTTTTTCAGGTTTGTAAATGGAAAGTATAAATTACATATAATATTTTCCTGTGGAGATGATTTGTTGGTGGTTGTTGAGTTTTGAAAATTGAAGTAAGAAATTATGATCAGATGAGAGCAACTGAAGATATTTTATTTAAAAGTATTTATTTTATAGGTATTTATAAAATATTATAACATATTTATTTATAAATATTTATTTTATAAGTAAACAAGATATTTCATTTATTTTTCCTGCTTTTCTTGTTTTTTTTTTGTTTGATTAACTAGGTATTGATGATATGGGTTGTGCAGAGGATTTTCTTGTTTACAGAATCTATCAGTTACAATTTATCATGTGTGTTGGCATTTGAGAGTGGAAGTGGGTGATAGCTGACACTATTATTAACTCATAAACTATTAGTAATCTTACTGATAAATTGATTAGAAATGACTGTACTTCAGGGTTGGGTTATAAAGACAGTGGCAGCTTGCACATCTTAAATCCAGTGCAGAGAACACATCCATCCTCCTAGTAAAAGAGGATATGAAAGAACATATTTTTTCACCTAACCTGGTCATCTCCACATTCCATCTCTCTATCCTCTTCCTTTTCTCAAAGTCTCTGCTGTATTTGAGTACCCTTTTACTGGCCCTCTATTTTCTGTCTTGACCACTTGAGTGAATTATAACAGTAATAATGGCAAAAATGACAAAAAATAAGATCCTTGAAAATTCAGAGATACATTATATTGCATAATGTACTTGTTTTACATATGTCAGACCCTAATTGTATCCCCAATTCCAACTAGAAGTTATCTCTGAGAATGCTCAAAAGTAAAACTTAAGTATAATTAGCTGTGACACAAAAAACAATCAGAAAGATAAAACAATTCATTAAAATTCTCAGCTCAAAATCACTTAACTAAAAACCTGAAATTAAACTACTAACAAGTTAGTTAGCAGAATTGATAACATATATCTCTGAATCACATATCACTAAAACACATTTGTTTACATAGAAAACATTGTTTTTTGGGACCAGTGAATAAGTACGGCAATTACATCTCTTGTTTCGAATATAGTTACCGGAATTTGATCCACAAGATATATTGCACTGCAAATAGAGATTTCTGAGTCCAAGCTTGAAGTGAGTCTTTAGCATAGCTGGTTGTGGCCAAAAAGAAAACACATGATTAGACATGATTTAAAAATATATTGCTTACCTGAGAATTATCTCATCTTGAGAATAGGACATAATTTGCAAAAATAAGAACTCAGTCTTAAATTTAGAAAGTAATCTAAAATGCTCATGGGTAAGATAGATATTGATTGATTAAATGATTTAGGGGCCTGATTCAAGACAGAAAAAATATGGTAGTGGTGTACAGTCAATCAGTAGATAAATTAAGAATTTGTGCATCCATTTTTTGTTTGTTTGTTTTTGGCCCACATCTGGTGATGTTCAGGGGCTATTCCTGGATATATGCTCAGAAATTGCTTCTGGCTTGGGGGACCATATGGAATGCCGGGGGATCGAACTGTGATCCGTTCTAGGCTAGGGCAAGAAAGACACCTTACCGCTTGCACCACTGCTCCAGCCCCTATGCATCCATTTTTAAGTAACCAAAAATAAATTGGTGTATTTAGGTTTATAGAAGATTTTGTGAACAGGTAAAGTGACAATTAAAATAATAAATATACAGTTTTAAAATTGCACAATATGCATGATGTTTTATTTAGGTTTATATGATAAACACACAAATAAATTCAGTTTTAAATATTTAAATTGTTTCCATGAACTAGTGTGTGCATATATCTTTTCTGATTAGTGTATTGTTGCTGGTTGAGTATATGCCAAAGTGTAATTGCTGGTTCCATAAAGAAAGCTCTATTTTTAGTTTTCTGAGAAATCTAAAAATTGTTTTTAAAGAGAATTAACCAGACAAAATCCCACAAGCAGCGAATAAGTTTTGTTTTTTTAATTACTTTACTTAAACACAATGTTTACAAAATAATTTATGATTGAGTTTCAGTTATATGATGTACATCAACCATTAGCAGTGCAATTTTCCACCCACATATCCCCAGTTTCCCTTTCACCCTCCCAACTGCCTGCCTCTGTGGAAGACATTTAACATTTTTCTATCTCTTTATCTCTATTAGTTCTTTATTTTCCTTAGACATACTGTGGTTTACACTATTATTAATGAAAGTGTACCATGCATATCCTTTATCTCCGTTAAGCACCCATTTCTTGTCCAGATTGATCAGTCTAACAATCATTGTCACAGTGGAATTTTCTCTACACTAACTGCACTGCACCACTATTTGTGATATTCTTCCTACCATGAACTGGTTCTCCTGATCTTCATCTCTATTATCTCTGGATATTATTACCTCTATATAAAACTATATCTAATTACATGTAGTTTATTAATTATATATGATTATATATAACTTATGCCCATAAATGAATGATATTCTTTGTCTATTCCTCACTCTCTGACTCATTTACTCAGCGAAACAGTTTTCATATTTATGCATATACTGTATTAGCTAAATTCATGACTCCATTTGTCCTAATGGCTGCATAGTATTCCATTGTTTAGATGTATCACAGTTTCTTTCTTTTTCTTTCTTTCTCTTCTTTCTTTCTTTCTTTCTTTCTTTCTTTCTTTCTTTCTTTCTTTCTTTCTTTCTTTCTTTCTTTCTTTCTTTCTTTCTTTCTTTCTTTCTTTCTTTCCTTCTTTCTTTCTCTCTTTCCTTCTTTCTCTTTCTCTCTTTCTCTTTCCTTCCTTCCTTTTTTCTTTCCTTCCTTCCTTCCTTCCTTCCTTTTTCTTTCTTTCCTTCCTTCCTTCCTTCCTTCCTTCCTTCCTTCCTTCCTTCCTTCCTTCCTTCCTTCCTTCCTTCCTTCCTTCCTTCCTTCTTTCTTTCTTTCTTTCTTTCTTTCTTTCTTTCTTTCTTTCTTTCTTTCTTTCTTTCTTTCTTTCTTTCTTTCTTTCTTTCTTTCTTTTCTTTCTTTCTTTTTCTTTTTCTTTCTTTCTTTCTTTCTTTCTTTCTTTCTTTCTTTCTTTCTTTCTTTCTTTCTTTCTTTCTTTCTTTCTTTCTTTCTTTCTTTCTTTCTTTCTTTCTTTCTTTCTTTCTTTCGTCCTTTCTTCCTTCCTTCCTTTCTTTCTTCCTTCCTTCCTTCCTTTCTTTCTTTCTTTCTTTCTTTCTTTCTTTCTTTCTTTCTTTCTTTCTTTCTTTCTTTCTTTCGTCCTTTCTTCCTTCCTTCTTTCCTTTCTTTCTTTCTTTCTTTCTTTCTTTCTTTCTTTCTTTCTTTCTTTCTTCTTTCTTTCTTTCTTTCTTTCTTTCTTTCTTTCTTTCTTTCTTTCTTTCTTTCTTTCTTTCTTTCTTTCTTTCTTTCTTTCTTTCTTTCTTTCTTTCTTTCTTTCTTTCTTTCTTTCTTTCTTTCTTTCTTCCTTCCTTCCTTCCTTCCTTCCTTCCTTCCTTCCTTTTCTTTCTTTTTTTATTTGGTATCTGGGTCACACCCTGCAGCTCTTAGGGGTCACTCCTGGCTTTATGCTCAGAATTCAAGCTCCTGGCAGGCTTGGGGGACCATATGATGCCGGGATTCAAACCACCGTCCTTCTGCATGGAAGGCAAATGTCTTTCCTCCATGCTATCTCTCCGGTCCATATCACAGTTTCTTTATACTCCTCTGTTGTTGGGCACCTGGGTTGTTTCCAGATTATGACTATTGTACATAGTGCTGTGCTGAACATAGGAGTACAGATGGCATTTTGTATTGTGCTTTTGTACTCCTGGGTCATATTCCTAGGCATGGTATTGCTGGGTTATATGGAGTTCAATTTCTAGCATTTTGAGGAATGTCCATATTGTTTTACAAAAAGACTAGACCATTCTAAATTCCTACCAGCAATGAATGAGAATCCCGTTCTCCCTGCAAATATGCCAGTACTGACTCTTCTTGTTCTTTGTGATGTCTGCCAGTTTCTGTGGTGTAAGATGATATATCCTTATTGTCTTAATTTGATGATTAATGATATGAAGCATTTTTCATGTGACTTATGGCCATTTGTATTTCTTTATTGAGGAAATGTCTGTTTATTTCTACTTTCTATTTTTTGAATGGGTTAGATTTTTTTTTGCTAAGTTCTATCAGTGCCTTGTATATCTTATATATTAACCCTTTGTCTGATGGCTATTTTGTGAATAGTTTCTCCAATTCCATGGGTATTTTTTTTATCCTACTCACTGTGTCATTTGAGGTACAAAAATGTCCTATATTAATGTTTTATTTGTTTATCTTTACTTCCACTTGCTTGACCAGTGGTGTTTGACTTGAAGATGTGTTTAGCCTCAATGTCATGGAATGTTCTGCATTTGTTTTTCTTTATATTTTTTATGATTTCAGGTCTTATATAATTGTCTTTAATTCACTTAAGTTTAACCTTTGTCCAAAGAGTTAAAGAGAGGTCTGAGTTCATTTTTTCACATGTATTTGACCAGTTTTCTCAACACCACTTATTAAAGAGGCTTTCCTTGCTTGTATTCACTGCCACTTTATTAAAGATTAATCTTTAGTATTAATATATTAGTATACCTGGGGGCCAATCTCAGAATACTAGAGTATTTAGGGTCTGTATTTTAGTATCATGCTATTTTAATGGCAATTGCTTTAAATTTAAATTTAAAGTTGGGTAAAGTGATGCCTCCTATCATCTTTTCCCAAGAATTGCTTTACTATTCATGGATATATATTATTGCTTATGAATTTTAAAAACACTTGATTTACTTACTTAAAATGTGTAATGTATATTTGTATAGGTGTTGCATTAAATCTATACAATGCTTTGAGAATTATTGCCATTGTAATAATGTAATCCTCCAAGAGCAGCATATTTGTTTCTATTTCCTTGCAACCTCTTTTATTTATTTTCTTTTTTTTTCTTTTACTTTTTTCTTTTCTTTTCTTTTCATTTTTTTTTTTTTTGGTTTTTAGGTCAAACCCAGTGGTGCTCAGGGGTTACTCCTGGCTCTGTGCTCAGAAATTGTTCCTGGCAGGCTCAGGGGACCATTTGGGATGCCAGCATTTGAACCACCTTCCATGCTGGATTTACTGCATGCAAGGCAAATGCCTTACCGCTATGCTATCTCTCCGGCCCCTCTTTCATTACTTGAAGAAGTGCCATTTACCAGAAACACATGTAAACATTATACTTAATAGAGATATGTTAAAAGTCTTTATTCTAATATCTGGCACAGAACAAAGTTTCCAAATTTTTGCCTCTTTTTTTCAATATAGTACTGGAGCTACTTGCCATAGCAATTAAGCTGGAAAAATATATCAAGGGCATCCAAATAAGAGAGAAGAAATCAAGTTCTTAGTGTTTGCAGATGTCAAGATACTATATTTAAAAAATCCTAAGGACTCTACAATTAATGTTCTAGAAATAATAGATTTATATTAAATTTGAAGGTCAAAGTTAATATGATAAACTCACGGCTTTTCTGCACAGAAATAATGAAATATAAATAAAAAAGGCAATAGCACTCACAACTGTGCTTCAGAAACTCAAATTACTTGAAGTCAACTTAACTAATGATATTAGAAAAAAAGTTTTTCTGTTTATTACCATATATCTGAAGATATTGGTTGCCTCAAGCATTTTTTTGATGTATGCTATTTTCTGGTATGAATAGATATCTTACTGTTCTTCTGATTTTCCTTTTTATAATAAGTGAACATAAACAGTTTTTTATATGCATGTTTTTCATCCATTAGTCCGCTTAATATGAGAACCTTTTCATTCCTTTACCTTAACAATTTTTTTGGTGGGGGCATATCCAACTGTGTTTATGGCTTACTTTTGGTTATATTCTCAGGGATCACTCATGATGGGTTTAGATGACCATATTAAATGTCACAGATCAAACTTGAGGCAGTCAGCCACATGCAAGTCAAACACATTTTCCACTTTACTATTTCCCAGCCTATTTTTTCCTAAATTCTTAACTAGGTCGAGAGTTTATTTTATTACTCAACTTTGTGAGTGCTTTAATTACTTTTGGTACTAGACCATTGTCTGCTATTGTATATACAAATATCTTCTCCATTATGTTAGGTGTCCTATTTATTTCACCAATGTTTACTTTGTCATGTAGGAATTTGTTTATTTGTTGCGATGTAATGTGTTCATTTTTATACCTATTTATTTATATATTTATTCATTACTACCTGTTTGTAGCATCAAGTTATTTAATACTTGTTTGAGACCCAGTTTATGGAGAATTCTCACTATATTTTTCTCAACCTAATTTTGGATTCTGGTCTAATCTCTATGTCTTAACTCACTTTAAAGTAAGTATTATGGCTAGTGTGAGACAGGCATCAAAAGTACTATGTCTGAAAATGGTTATCCATCTTCCCAGCACCATTTGTTGAAGAAGTTCCACTTCATGTACCAGATCCTTTGTCAAAAATGAAATGTCATAATTCTGGGTTCTCATTTCTAGTTCACCAGACTGTATATCAGATAATCTATCCTTATTCCATTACCATGTTGTTTGGTTATGATAGCTTTATGGTACAGAATGTTCAAAATAAGCCTTCTATCATCTTTTATATTTAGAATGGCTTTTACTGTTTTTGAAAATTTTAGGTCTACACAAATTTCATTAGTTTATATCTTTTAGATTTTCATTGAAATTTTAATGAAAATTATATTGGCTCTGTGTACTATGGGTAGGACACATATTTTGACAATTATAATTCTTCTAATTCATGAACAGAATATTTTAATTATAGTTTGCTCTTCTATGTATTTCATATGTTAAATATTTTTAATTGTAGATATGTAAGATCTTAGGTGTTTGATTTTTCTGGTCACAATTTTAAGTGTGATATACTGATTTCTCACTGTTCTGATTTAATGTTTACATAGATAAATTCAACAAGATTTTGTGTTTTGATTTTGTAGTCTGCTAATTTTCTGTACTGTATTTGTTTAGAATATTTCTAAAAATATATTTATAGCAGGATTTGTATGCAGGTATTTTTATGTATATTATTACATCATCTGCAAATAGTGAAAGAACCTTTCCTTTAAATTTAATTTTTTCTGAAGTATTTTTTCATGTGAAGAGATTTTTAAGAGTACTTTAAACAGTGCTGAGAGTAGATATCCTTGTATTGGACTTGAACATAAAAGGAACGTTCAGTTTTACACAATTGAGTGAGATATTTAATTTTGTATTCTCTTTCTTCCTTCTTTCCTTCCCTCTTTCCTTACTTCTTTTTCTTTTTCTTCTCCTTCCTTCCCTTTCTTTTTCTTCTGTTCTTCACTTTCTTTTCTTCCTTTCTTCTTTCTTTCCTTTTTCCTTCATTTTTATCTTTCTTCTTTCTTCCTTCTTTCATTCCTTCTTTCCTTTTTCTCTTTTGTCTCTTTTACTTTCTTCTCTTCTTTCTTTTTTCTTTATTTCTTCTTTCTTTTCTTCTCTTTTTTCTTTCTTTTTTCTCTTTCTTCCTTTTCTTTTCTTCCTTCCCTTTTTCTTTGTCCTTCCTTCCTTCCTTCCTTCCTTCCTTCCTTCCTTTCTTCCTTCCTTCCTTCCTTCCTTCCTTCCTTCCTTCCTTCCTTCCTTCCTTCCTTCCTTCCTTCCTTCCTTCCTTCCTTCCTTCCTTCCTTCCTTCCTTCCTTCCTTCCTTCCTTCCTTCCTTCCTTCCTTCCTTCCTTCCTTCCTTCTTTCTTTCTTTCTTTCTTTCTTTCTTTCTTTCTTTCTTTCTTTTCTTTCTTTCTCTTCTTACTCTTATTCTGTTTGCTTTCTTTCTTGCTTGATTTCTTGCTTTATTTTGGTTTTTTTTTTGGGGGGGGGATTCTTGCTTTATTTTTAAAAATGGATTCATAATGGATTTTATCAAAAGCCTTTCTACATTGAAATTAAAAATACAATTTGTGAAATAGTAAAATAAGATGTTTAGTTATTCATCTCAATTTAAATAGTAAATCATAAACTAGCTGTGCTCATGTAACCAACAGTCATTTTCACTAGATTGGCTATTAAGTTTCTTATATTATCTTGTGTATATGTTTATATACTAATTAAAATGAGACTTAGATAATCACTCTGGTATCCATTTCATCATGGCCAGCTTTTTTTAAAACACATAAAAATAGACTTCTATTTCAAAATAATATGAAACTGTTTTGTTTCCTGTGCCATTGAATATTCATAGATTTCTTTTTACAGCTCTCATATCAGTCCTGACACTTCAAATGAGGATATTATCCCAAGTTGGCACTTAGTTTAATCTGCATATGGGGTGGTTTGTTTTTCTCTTGTTGATCCTTGTAGACTTTCATTTGTTTCACCCATATGGCAAAAATGGGTACATATTTTGCGAACATCTGTAAGGCAATATTTAATAACATCACATTCCTAAGAAATTATGCTCAAGCTGACATGTTTTCACACCCAATGTAGTTAAAATGTGTAATGTCACACTGCCTCAACAGAATAAAAATCAGTTGTCATTTTTGTTTAACATTATGAATGTTATATGATGCTTTACAGTGTATTTTGGATAAAATTGACCATTCAGTGTGTTTCTTTTTAATAGCTTTGTAATTTTTATTTCAATATGTATACATAGAGTAACAGAGAAGTTACACAAAATTAGTAGGCTATATAAGAATATACTATAAATTTTATGCTTTATTTTATGGTTTTGTGGCCATTCTTGACAGTGCTTGGAAATTTACTTTCACCTAGGCATGTGAGAATTGCTCCTGTCAGTGTTCAGGGGATTCTGGGATTCTAGGAACTGTTCCCAGTATTCTTACATGCTATATTTGTGCTCCAGCACTTTGAACCATCTCCTTAATCATGAACTTCATTTTTATATAATCTATTTACAACAGAACATATTTTAGATTGTTGGATCTTAAAATAGTTTTGACAAGGAATTAAAAAAAACAACTGTTTATTTGTTTCACTCTTTGATAGCATGTTTTTTTTAAACTTTATCAAAAATGTCATATTTTAAGCACTGAAGAAAATAGGTACCAACTTCAATATTCCATCTTAAAACTATATTACTTGTTTCCATGCTCATTATTCAGTCACTTTATTTATGAAGATTCTGTGACTGTTTCCAAAATATAAATGTTTCCAAATTTAAATACAGCACTAAGGGGCAAGTGTGTTTCCATCATGAAAATTATATGAATAGATATGCCATGCAAAACAGCACTCATTTATATGTAAAGCTCCTTAAATGCTTTTTACAAAATCGGTTGCACAGATTTAAATTTATATTTTTATAGCAAGTTAAGTATAATATAAATGATATTTATCCGAGGAAATTTCCTAGATAGTGCAGTTTACTAAACAGTTATGGCAAAATAACATTCCTCTAAGCTAATGGTCAGCAATTTTTCTTTAAAAAGTCAAATAGTAAATATTTTAGGCTCTTCAGGTCATGTTATAATAATATGATATTGCAGAATAGCTGACTATTGGCAAATTTTTCTACTAAGTACAACCCAAAAAATCAACAAATGGAAAATCAACATGGAATGTTCTCCATCACTGCTCACTTTGCTAGGTTGACTCACACGTGTATTTATCTCAGGAGGGTGGTTGCTTGCTTGCAATACCACATGGTTTATCTAAAAACAGAATCATCAGACATAAATTGTTGAGTAACTAGGGAATGGACCCTGCTTTTTCACATCCTGGAACCCCTGTATGTAGCCCTTATTATAATAAATGATAGTTGAAAAATTAAGGTACATGTGTGTATATACAAATATATATACCTAGAAAGATATATATACATATATGTATCGATATATGTATACACCTAGAAAGAAAAACTATAGGAAAAACAGGATGAGATTACTATAAGAGAAATAAAAAGAGTTCTACAGACCATAATTTATGGCACAAAATTAGAATAACTAAGAAAGAATTTAGAATTATTATGGACAAATTCAGTATAAAAATTTCAACTCAAAGATTACATTTCCAAGATATCCAAAAATAATATTTAGGAGCACAAACAGATGTTTTTCAAAGAAATGAGGTTATCAAAAGAAGTTACAGAGATCCTCACTATGAGGAGCAAAGTGAATGAACTGAAAGTGAAGAAAGAAAGCAATATCATTGGACTTAATCTCAAAGAAGTAAATGAAATTTAAAAATTTAAAATCTAAAATTTAAAAATGTACAAAAACATTAGTGAAAAGATTTAAAAAACTTAAAAAAAATAAAATTAAAAATACTCTAAAATGTCATAATCTATTAGAAGCAACATAATGGACACCCTAGCCTAGAACATAAAGAAATGTGAGGATAAAGAAACAATATTCAAAAATGTAATAGCTGAAATTTTTCTAAACTCAAAAAACTAACATATTCACCAAGAATATAATAAAGTACTCAAATTTCTAATTGCAAAACGATCTTCACTGAAATAAATTATTATGAAGTTATAAAGATAAATAATATATTATGGCTATTATATTATTAATTTTTGGATATATGTTGAACCTAATTTTCATAGTGGCCTAATAACAAACAGACCAGCAGTGAATAAGGATTTTTGTTCATATCCCACCAACTCTGCTGTTTCCATATATTTTGGTACTGAACACTTTGCTGAAATGTGTTGATATCATTGTCATCCTGGATTGCATTTTTCTGATATCAATTGTTACTATGACACATCTTAACTTCTAAGTATGAGTCTTTAAGTTTTGATTATAAAAAGAGGTCAAATATAATATAGTTAACAGCTTTAGAAGGTAACATTGGATTTCTGATGTACTATGACCAGGTCTAATGTTGGTTCTTTGCTGGTTTCCATGTAGTTCATTCTTGGTTCTCAGTGCTCTCATGCTTGTTATGTTCCTCAGACTGTATGCTGGTTATTTGCTTATGTTTTGCATTACCCTTTACTCTCCTGCCCTTTCATTAAAGAAAACTTATTTAGAAAGATGTAAAGGGATGAAGCTGGAGTACAGCTAGTAGAGCATTGCTTTGCACAGGTCCAATTCACAGGTTCAGTCTACACCCACTGGTATGAAACCCCAATCCTCCTAAGAGTGATCCCAGAGAGCAAAGTTTTGAGTAAGGGCTAAACAGTGCCAGGTTTTGTAAGAAAGAGAAAAATATAAAGAGAAACATAGTGAAGCGGAAAGAAGGATGGCATGAAGGATGAAAGGAAGGAGAGAGGAAAAAATAAATTGAGGGAAAGAAGAAAGCAAGGAAGAAAGGAAGGATGAAAAGGGGAAGGAAAGAAATAAGAAAAAGAAAGATTAAATGATAGAAAGAAGAAAATAAATAGTAAAAAGGAGAATAAATAAAAATAAATAAAAGGAAAGATATAAATAAAATCGAGAAAGAGGGATAAAAGAAAAAATAAAAGAGAAAGAATGTCAAAAGGGACCGGAGCAATAGCACAGCCATATGGTGTTTACTTTGCATATGACTGACCAGGACGGATCTGGGTTCAATCCCTGGCATTTTATATGGACCCTCAAGACACGAGAGATTTCTGAGTCCAAGGCCAGGAGTAATTCCTGAGTATCAGTTACTGAGTGTGGCACAGAAAGAAAGAAAGAAAGAAAGAAAGAAAGAAAGAAAGAAAGAAAGAAAGAAAGAAAGAAAGAAAGAAAGAAAGAAAGAAAGAAAGAAAGAAAGAAAGAAAGAAAGAAAGAAAGAAAGAAAGAAAGAAAGAAAGAAAGAAAGAAAGAAAGAAAGAAAGAAAGAAAGAAAGAAAGAAAGAGAGAGAGAGAGAAAGGAAGGAAGGAATGAATGAATGAAGGAAGGAAGGAAGGAAGGAAGGAAGGAAGGAAGGAAGGAAGGAAAGAAAGGAAAGAAAGGAAATAAATAAGAAAGAAAGAAAGAAAGAAAGAAAGAAAGAAAGAAAGAAAGAAAGAAAGAAAGAAAGAAAGAAAGAAAGAAAGAAAGAAAGAAGGAAGGAAGGAAGGAAGGAAGAAAGAAAGAAAGAAAGAAAGAAAGAAAGAAAGAAAGAAAGAAAGAAAGAAAGAAAGAAAGAAAGAAAGAAAGAAAGAAAGAAAGAAGGAAAGAAAGAAAGAATGAGAAAGAAAGAAAGAAAGAAAGAAAGAAAGAAAGAAAGAAAGAAATAAAGAAATAAAGAAAGAAAGAAAGAAAGAAAGAAAGAAAGAAAGAAAGAAAGAAAGAAAGAAAGAAAGAAAGAAAGAAGAAAGGACAAAAGAAAGAAGAAAGGACGAAAGAAAGAAGAAAGGACGAAAGAAAGAAAATAGTAGGGGGAAATTGTGTTCTTGAGAGAACAGAGATTCTACAGATAGCAAAGAAATATATATCAGTAACATAATCACAGATGCACAAGCTTGATGAACAAGCCTATAGTTGGTGCTTGCTATTCTTGGCATATTAAGCTTCTCTGGGCCACTTGTCTTGCCATCTGTCAGGACACTGCCATGCATCCAGGTGAAAGTGCATCTGTATGAGACTATAGACCCCAATGGGAACTTTCTGATCTGTGTATCCTTTCTGTGTTCCTATTTCTGCCTGTTATCCATTCCCACTAGCTAACTGATTGCATCTCATGTGATATTTAAGATGATCATTATAGTGTAACTAAATTACCTAGTGCATCTTCTTCTCTATCTCCACCATACTTTACTATTTGTAATGGGATTGATGCTAGAAGATGATCTACTTTATTCTTCTCTCATATGTAAATCATTGGTTCTAGGAATTTGTTAAAGCTAGTAATCAGAGTTCTAAATAAAAAAATTAACCATCAAAGTAAATACTTTATTTTATTCTTTATAAAAGATGCCAAATTTGGAGAGTTCAGCTATATTTTAGACTTGCTATTGTAAAATGACTTGGCTTTATGAGTATTTACGTGCAATATAAACAAGGTAATTTTAGAGCAATAACCTCAATACAATGAATCAAGTATATGTCTTTGTTAGTTTTAGTGTAATATTATTTTTATCCTTGTTTAAATATATTATAACTTAGTCTTGTGGAGAGTTCATTCATTTTCTTTTTGTTATTTTATGTTTTTATTTCTCCACAATTGGGCAGCACTCAATATTTCATTGTAAATGTGATAGTTCTAATTTCACAAGGTAGGTCAGGATCAACCTCTATCTCTTTCTCTATTGAAACTCACCTCAAATAGATTGTAAAGTAATCTGTAAAAATATCAATGTACTAATGTTCTCCTAAATAGCTCTTGTTTTCTTCTTACAAATCTTCAGAAAGTGTTGGTTATAACATCACCCTCTACTCATCAAAAAATGTCCATGTATTTTTTGAGATGCATGTTTTATTCTGAAAGAAAAAAGTATAGATTACCTTCTAATGCACATTAATCTCTGTATTTCTGTATTTGTAGGTAATATATTCCAGCCAATGTAAGACACAAGGTGTCCATTTGTAATGCACTCCCCCTTTTGAAGCAAGTATGAGGCATTTCCTTATTGTATAAACTAGTTATCTAGAAAATTGCCTTTATTGCAGAAAAGTGCAATTTTTTCAAATTATGTACGGATTATGTGCTCTTAAGGGTACTTTGAAAATGACAGGTTTTCCAAAGAAAGTCTTAAAAGCATTTATAGAAGCCTAAAAAATAAGGTGCTTTCAGTAAAAGAAAAAAAAACACCTTTATTCTGTTATATAAATCACACAAATAATTTTCTATGCAGCTTTTCTTTGGAAAGTCATATTTTTCCAATCTGTTTCATGTTTTATTTCCATAATTATTCTTACTAAAATTATTATATGTATTGTAATTTTGATACAGTAATAGACTAATTTAAATACAATAATCAAATAATAAAAGGAATAAAAAAGGACAACTGGAAGAAGTCACCCAACTAGTATATTATAAGAATGAAGCTTACTCAACAATTACAGTCCTGATTAAATTATTGTTACAGTTTATTCTCCATCTGCATTTTGAAGATGAGTTGACTTCTGATCTTCATATTTTTTTTCTTTTTCTGACCACACCCAAAGGTGTTTGTATCCCAGTTCTGCATTCTTAATAACTCTCAGGTGTGCTCAGGGGACGATGCAATACTGGGTTTAAACTCATATTTTCATATATTTTTCTCTGAAAGAGGTTTTAAATTATATCTCCTGTCCCGTTACAATTTTTAAAGTACTATTTGTAGAATAAAAGCCCTGGATGGGGCTGGATTGTGTTGGGATGGGTAGAGGGGCCTTTGTTCTCCAGCTCGGGCCATGAGCCTTCAACTCCCTCCAGCCGGCGGGTCTGAGGGTTCAGGAGAGCAGCGGGGAGAAAACTCACAGGCAGGTTTCAGGAGACATCAGCTTTATCAAGGCCCTAGCCAACATGTGTGGCCTATGATAACCTTTTTGCTGGATCCTCATTCAGCCCTGCATTAAAATTTGTCTTTTAGCCATCTCCTCTCCTCCTCCTTTTTCCTTGCTCCATCTCTTCCAGTCTCTTCATCTATCTCCCTCCTGCCCCCTAGGCAAACCTCTTTACTACCTACCAAAGACCCCTCCCATAAATGGGCTGGTTTTACTAGCAGGTAAATTTACAAATGAATATTGGGGGATGGGATAACACTATTTTTTGTGAAAATATTTACTAACATGTTATGTATACAGAGATCAGTTACATAGCACAGGGGCATGAACAATTTCAATTTTGGGGTCATCATCCTGATTTCTTTGGAATCAAAAGTATATTTTGGTTATACTGAAAGAACACTCAAAGATCTTGAGTGCTTACTTTGCATGTTGTGGGGTGGAGTTTAACCCTGGTATTACAGATTCCTAAAGTATTACTATGCGAGCACCATGTGCACCAAATCAGACAAAGCCTCTGAGTACCAGCAGGTGTGACTCAAAATAAAAGACATATTTTTTCTATAAAAAACAAACAAGGTATCATTTCCTTGTTCTATATTCTTAAAATAAATTCTATAAAATTTATTTAAAACATTATACAATATATATATGGCCCTGAAACATAAACTTTAGCATATTCATGAATTTCAAAAGGGAACCCCCACTCTCCTCCATCTATAGGTATTCCTCCCAAGCCCTAAAACTCAATCAACTCAGTTTCTCAGAGAATTGGTTTTCTGACCACTTAAACAAGGCTGAGAGAGAGAGAGAAAGAGAGAGAGTGAGAGAGAAGGCAAAGTGATTGTACTATTTCTTAAACAAAAAGCATTCTGAATATAAAAATGTAAATAGCAAAATTACCTTTCTACATTCTTTATGTGTGTTGTTTTCATTGATAATGTCTTAAAATTGGAAAAGCCTGTTGCTATGGTTGTATAAGAATTTCATAATGCATTTTGAGATTTTGAATGTATTCACATAATTTTGTGCAATATCAAATAAAAACTGCCATAAGGATAGTGCACTGTATACTTAGTAATTTCCATGAGAGTGTTACAGAATTATTAATGATTTAGTTTCAGACCAACTGTTTCAGCACAAGTGTGTTCACCAAAGCCCACTTCCTTTCACCAATATCCCCAGTTTTCACCCATGCGCCCTGTCTACCTCTATGGTCAGCGCTTTTTTTTTTTTTAGAAATGTTTTATTTGAATCATCATGAAATACACAGCTAAAGAGTTGTTTATTATTGAGTTATAGTCCTACAATGTACAATACTCTTCAATTCACCACTCTATATTTCCCATCATATGGTAGGCCGCTGACACTTCCTTTCAGCAATCTACTCTCCTTTAGAGTGATCACTTCCTTCAATGATAGGATATTATCCGCCTTCATTGACCATTTCCTCAAACCACCACATAGTAGCAAGCTTCCATTTGGAACTAGTTATCTTGTTCTTTGTTTGTATTGAAGGTGCACATTTATTTTTCCCTACAATGATAACTGTGTATCAGAGAGATTATTCTGTGTATATAATTTTCCTTCTGAATAACTTCACTTATCATATTAATATCCAGATACATAGTTGTAGCAGCAATTTGTATGATTTTATATTTTTATGGCTTACTTATAGTATTCCATTGTATATATATTTCATAGTTTATTTATAGAAGTATATTTTCTTGGGCACTTGATTTTTTTCATATTTTACTTAATGTGAATAGTGCTGCACTGAAGATGTTAATGCAGCTTTTTTTTTTTCTGCATTGTGCATTTGGATTTGAGGATATATGCCAAAGATTAGAATTATTATTATTCTTGGTCCTGGAAGTGGTTGATCTCTGGTGGTTACTGAATTCACTGTTAGTTCATTTAATCAAACTCAGTTTCTTTTTTTTTCAATAATAATTTTTTATTTAAGCACTATGGTCACAAACATGTTCATAACTGGTTCTCAACCATTAAAATGCTCACCGCACCCTTCGCTAGTGCAACTTTCCTGCCACCATTATCACCCATTTCCCTCCTCCCCCAACCCCTGCCTGTCTTTGAGACAGGCATTGAATTTCTCTATCATTGTCATGGTAATTTTTAGTGTAGTATTTTTCTCTAACTACACTTATCACACTTTGTGGTAATTATTAAGTTATATGGAACTGGAATTCCTAGTTCTTTGGAGGAATATCTACATTATTTTTTAAAAAGATTTGATAAGCCTATATTTTTATCAGCAGTGATTGAGGATCCTCTTTTCCTGCACATCATGGCAAACACTATTTTTTTAAAGAGTTTCAGTCTTCTGAGGTGGTAGTGATATCTCACTGTTTGAATATGCAACCCCCGATGATTTTTGATTTTTTAATGTGCCTTTTGGCCATTTATATTCCTTATCTGAGAAAATTTCTGTTCACCTATTCTCTTTATTATAGTGTGAAATTTTTTTCTTATGAAATCTAGCAGTACTTTATATATCTTGGATATCAGTAAGTGTTTAGTGTATAGTTTCTCAGTGTGTGGTTGTGTTTGTATTCTGGTCATTGTTTCCTTTGTGGTGCAGAATCTTTTAATTTTAATGTAGTCCCATTCGTATATATTAGTTTCTCTTTCCATTTGATTGGGCAAGATATTTACATTCTTAAATTTGTTTCTGCTTCAATGCTATGAAGAGTTCTACCTATGTTTTCCTCTATGAGTCATATGGATTCAGATCTTATATCAAAGTTTTTAATCCATTTTGATTTGACTTTTATGCAAGGCAATCAATAGGGAGAGGTGTGAGGATTTTTTTTTGATACAACTGACAAATTTTCCCAACACTACTTATTGAAAAGGATTTATTTACTCCACTTCATATTTTTTGCTACTTTATCAGAGATTGGTTGTTCAAATTCTGAGATGTCTCTGGATTATCAATTCTATTTCATTGCACTGTGCTTATCCCAGTACCATAGTTTTAATTTTGTATTAAAATTCTAAATTCAGATCAGATACTATTGATTTCAAACATGTTATGTCAAACTTCTGAGACAATTACAATACTTTAAAACATATACATATTTCATAAAAATATTCAGTTCTCCAAATTCAGTTCTCTTCATTCACAAATGTCTCCTTCATTATGTTAACCAATTTTGTATAATATTTAAAATGGGCAGATGTTTATAGACATAAATATATGATAATAACAAATATACTTATAAAAATAGAAAGGATAAGCTATTCTTACCAAAGATTACTGAAAATGCTCATTTAATCAGATAAGGAAAAATGAACAACTGGTTTAATATACTTGGTATATATAGTAGTAGTATAAAATACTAGCTAAAATGTTCATAATGCATAAATATATGTACTTGTTTCTTATTTTACTTAATGATATTGCATTAGTTCTTGATGTCAGTGATGTTTTATAATTAATAGAAAATAAAGTATGCATAAACTTAGAATTCAATGGCAGATATTAATTAGTCATTACAAATGTATATCTAGAAAACTCAAATATCAGAATATGATTTAAAATATTATTTATGACAAGAAAAACAATAGATCAGAATCACAGAAAAACTTTAAATTATTAAATAATAGTTTAAGTATAAAATTTTCAGTTGTAAATTCTTTTATAAATATGGAAATATAAACATATAAAATTTAATATGTAATATAAAAATAAAATAGTATAATTCAATAATTAAAAGGCTTATCTCTCTTAATGTCTTTTGTTGAGTTTTTGGTTGGGGAGCCACAAGTTATGTTCAGGGTTTACTTCTCTATCTGGGCTCAGAAATAACTCCTATTGGTGTTTGGGGATCCCTATGTGGTGCTGCTGATCAAACCTGGGTGATCGAACTATTCAAGACAAGAATAGGGGGCCAGAGCAATGGTACAGCAGTAGGATATTTGCCTTGTATGTGGCTGACCTAGTATGTCCCATATGAGACAATATAGATGAGGGCTGGAAGGACCAGCCTATGGTATGAAGCTTACCACAAAGAATGGTGAGTTTAGTGAGAGAAATAACTACACTAACAACTCTCATGACAGTGGATGTGAGTGAGAGAAATAGAATGCCTTTCTCAAATACAGACATGGGATGGAGGAGAAGGGAGATGGGGGCATTGGTGTTAGGAAGTTTGCACTGGTAAAGGGGATTTTCTTTTTATAACTGAAACCCAACTACAAAAACGTTGGTAATTATAGTGCTTAAATAAAATATTATTTTAAAAAGAAGAAATAGAGTTTTTAGATTTAGCACAGTTAAATGGGTTATAAATGTCAGCTTGAATTCAGAGACATGTTATCGTATATAAAGGTGCTTGTCTTATGGCTATTGAACTGAATTTCATTCACAGAACTATATGAATGACCACTGAGCACATATACCTAAGTAAGTCCTGAGTCTCATTTGTTGTGGTACAAAAATTAAACCAAATTTAACAAACAACAAAAACTGCCAGTTGATTTTTATATAGAATGTTTAATATCTAACAAAATAATATATAATACATAATATATAAATATATATATTTAATATAATATATAATAATAACAAAAATGGTAAACTTAGGAGGATCAAATGAATTTTTAATGGTAAAGAAAAAACTTACCTCACAATTGAAGTATCTGTTTTAGACACTGATCACATTCTTTCAGCAGACATACATAGTAGACATTTCATTCTTCTACCCATTTTTATAAATTTGCACATTGACTTGGCCTACTCATCCTTTCAGAGAAAAACCTGGGTTCACCATCTATGTGGAAGTCTACCAACTTTAGATTAACACAATGAAATACTACCTGTCCAACCTTATGCCTGCCAATTGCTCCTGAGTTTGCTAAGGATATCCTCCATCATCCCATTGTCTCCATTCCAACAGAGGGACAGTATTTTCCACTGTGAGAAATACTGAAAATTAAAACTATAGTATGAAATACTAGAAACCAAGCTAGATAAATTTCACAGTAAGCTATATAGGCTAATAAGAATTTGTGGTCTTAACAGTCAACATTTATTTATTTATTTATTTATTTATTTATTTATTTATTTATTTATTTATTTTGGTTTTTGGGCCACACCTGGCGTTGCTCAGGGGTTACTCCTGGCTGTCTGCTCAGAAATAGCTCCTGGCAGGCACAGGGGACCATATGGGACACAGGGATTTGAACCAACCACCTTTGGTCCTGGATCGGCTGCTTGCAAGGCAAACGCCACTGTGCTATCTCTCCTGGCCCAACATTTACTTTTTTCAAAGTTGGTAATTACTTAAGCCTTATTTTCCAAAGAATAATAGTCATCTTTAAATATATAAATATTTCTAAAGTATAGAGAAATGACTGTCATCAAAAACTTGAATTTTTTAAAGGTCTCTAAGAAATAGATAATTGTAACTTAGTTCTATTTATAGTATCATCATAGTGCTATTTGTAGCCAGAGTAGTTTAGACAGTTGACCTACTCTAGAGTTTACAATCATCATACTTGTTGAGAAATAAGTGCCAAAAAATGCAGGTGTCTATACAATAAGCTGCAGATCAACATCTCAAAACTCATGAAATAGCTAGTTGCTTAGTAACAGTTGTCTTTTTTAGAAAGTTTAATCATGGAGCAGGAAATTGTAAAGGGGATATGGTGTTGACCTTGCATGCAGCTAACCCTAGTCAGCCCTGACAGTGCATATGGTCTCTAAGTACAAGTAAGAGTGATCTCTAAGAGCAAAACCAGGAACAGTTCTTGAGCAATTCTTGTGCAGCCATAAAATTAAGTTTTATCATAGACACATTTAATTGTATGTTTTTAACAAGTTGGAAGGCTTATTTTCTATTAGTATAAAATGTATTATAATGATAAATTATTTATTAAATATTTTGATGTATATGGTTTCAAATGAGACTGTGGTTTGTTCTAAATTGGTAGATAGGTTATTTAAAGGATATGGAAATTTGTAATGTCAATCTACAAGAGTAAAACATTTAACATACAAAATTAACTTTCAAACCTTGGTAAATGACCTAAACATCTGGTTCTGAATGGTATATATGCTAAGGATCATATGAAATAACATTTAATATAGATTTTAAATTGATCTTATGCAATGTATATTATAATACAGAATATACAAAATATACAATACATAATATATATAATATACAATGTATATTTTAATATTATAGAATAGCAGATTCATGTTTCTAAACAAAGTATATCAGAACACATTATACTTAGACTGCAACAAAATATTTTCTACTTCTTTTCTTATTACCTTTTGCCATGTAGAGAAAAGATAAATGTTAATAATAATAAAATATTTTAAACATGTAACTCAAGGCATAGTAAAGAAAATTATTTGAAATACAAATATAGAAAGGATATTTTTGTAAGAGATCAGAAACTTACTATCTTAAAACTTTAACGTAATAAAGAACAGAAATTACATTAACACTGGAATTTATTGAAATAATCCAACTTCAATGAGGTGATACACTCTAGTGTTAGGTTTAAGTTATATTTGTCTGTGTGGATATATGTGTGGATGTCTGTGTGGATATGTGGATACATGTCTGTATGTATATATATTCATATATATATATGTACATATATACTTCTCTGGATGTTTGAGTGCCAATCATAATTTTACCATTGAAGGAGAAAGTTATTTTCAAATATTAAAAAAACCAGTTCAATCTATTTTAGTATTGAACACAATTTAATTTTTCAGCATTAGTTGACTTCTATGACTTATAGAATTTTGTTATTTTGTAATTTTTTGAATGGATGAAAATATTGAATTTTACGTACTAGACCTGACATGTCTGTCTGGCAAATACTTCATTGTACTGACATTTTAAGTCAAATTTTTTTCTCTTATAAAAGATAGTCAAGTTTTGGGGCCGGAGCAGTAGCACAGCTGTAGGGCATTTGCCTTGCATGCACTGTCCTAGGATAGATCTCGGTTTGATCCCCTGGCATCCCATATGGTTGCCCAAACAAGGAGCGATTTCTGAGCACATGGCCAGGCATAACCCGAGTCACCTGGTGTGCCCACCCCTCAAAAAAAGTAATCAAGTTTCAAATAAAAATAGGATGCGTAAGTCAACATTTGAGAAAAGTGTTGTGTAGATACAACACATAGATATTTTGATTTAAGATTTACTCAGCTCAACACATTTGACAATAAATTTCACCAAGATATTCTAGTTTAGTAATTAACCTCAACACTAAGAAAATACAATCTATCATACAAAGAGGGAGAACATATAAATTCAAAGAGATTTCTGGAAACTTGGTAAGATTAATTTCATAATGTGTATTTAGACTATTAGAACATGTTTTTCTATTTCTTTTTTAAAGGAGAATTGAAGGGAGGGCAGAAAGATAGTATAGCAGGTAAGGTGCTTGCCTTGCATGCTGCCTAACCGGGTTCAATCCCCAGCACAGGAATATGTTACCCAGAATCCTACCATGTGTAATTCCTGAGTGTATAGCCAGGAACAAACCCTGAGTTCCCGGATGTGAACCCCCCCAAATTTAATAAATGAAGTGAATAATAATGCCTAATAAGGATCCTTTTTATAATATTATAAATACCATTGTGCACATAAGCAAATCTCAAAAAAGATTAATTTTTAATAAATTATTTACTTTGTTTAAGAACATACATTATTGACATAGATGACCATAGTAAATTTGTTTCCAGATGAAAGTAAACTCATTACAAAAAGAATAAAAAATAATTAAAAATAAAAAGCAAGGAAATTTAAAAAGAAAGAAGAAAGAAAGAAAGAAAGAAAGAAAGAAAGAAAGAAAGAAAGAAAGAAAGAAAGAAAGAAAGAAAGAAAGAAAGAAAGAAGAAAGAAAGAAAGAAAGAAAGAAAGAAAGAAAGAAAGAAAGAAAGAAAGAAAGAAAGAAAGAAAGAAAGAAAGAAAGAAAGAAAGAAAGAAAGAAAGAAAGAAAGAAAGAAAGAAAGAAAGAAAGAAAGAAAGAAAGGAAGGAAGAAAGGAAGGAAGGAAGAAAGGAAGAAAGAAGTAATAAGTACAGCGACAAGCAATTTTTTACCATTCCTTATATCTCCAATGAGGTCATTAAAATATTTTCAGAAGGCTTAATTAGTTATAGTTGCTAGCTGACCATTCTGTTATTTCATTTGTTTCAGAACAATTAAGTGACCTTACCTACACATTGGCATCTAGATTGATGTGTTGCTATGAGGATGATAGCATCAAATTAAAATATTGTCCAGGAATTCAATGCACTATTACTAATAATGGAGCTTTTGTGGGGTATGTTAGCAATTTTCAGGTTTTTAGGAATTAGGAGAATGTGGAAAGGTAGTGGTGGTGTGCTCACACTTCAGGCCTAGAATGGTCACATTCGTGTCTCTACAGAGATTCACAGAGGAGTGGAAAGGGAGCATTAAAGATGAAGCGGTCATTCTGGGTGATGGATGCATCAGTATGACTTTGGCAGGTGAGGGGCTTCAATTTTTAAGACTTGGTTTCTACGCCCTTTGAGAAGAGTGATTCTATGGAGCTTGCTTGATGTGAACACGGCAACTTCATTTGTGGGTATGGATAAAGCTCAGTTCTGCAAAATTCTGAAAAAAAAAAAAAATTCTACAAAGAATATATCCAGTGCCAATTGTTCTAGATTCTCTTTCAAAAATTTTATTTCAATAATGATAATTGATAAATAAAAACAAATATAATTGACTACAATTAGAAGTCATAAAATCCTTTAGATATAAATAAAAATTGTTAAAACAGTAAGATCGTAAGTATATAATTTTATAAATTTTATTCTTGCAAAGTATTTAACAAAGGTAAAGTTTTTGTACCAGTAAAATATTTTGATTATTGAAAACTACTATGTATTTCTTTTTTATCTATTCTTGTATTAAATTCATGCAACTTTAACCTTCAATTTTATCTATATGAATACATTATAAACATGGCTATATTTATAAATTACTTATATGATGAAATTTTGACAATTATAAAAGTATTTTTAAATGTTTATCATTTTAAATGAGGCAATACTTTAAATACAACAATATTCCATATATTTTATTTCAAATAATATATGTTAATATTTAGACAATTTTTAATATAAGTTTGTTATTTTAAGTCTCAAACAATTTAGGAATAAACAATATAACATGTGAGATAGTAAATGGGTTATTGACTAGACTGTCTTCTGAATATACATACCTTGACCTCAACATTTATTAAAAAGAAATAAATTTCCACAAGCTAGGCGAAGGAGACAATTAATAAAGGTAATATTGCCATAAAATATTTCTTCTGTACTTCAGGATAAACAACAAAATACTTCCTACATGTTTACTTTCCCAGATTCAAAACATTTTCAAATTCTAGTTAATTTTTATACTTATATTCCTAAAAGCCAATCGGAATTTTTTACTTTTACATTCTGGACAATTTGACAAAATGTATATATATTTTACAATTCTATGTGTCCTATCAACTATATTTACTTAACCTTTTCTTATTCTTATAAATTTATCATATAATTTTGTAAGATTTTCATAAAAATTATGAAACAGTGTGTACATATTTTGTACAAAATATATCTTCTCACAACTTTTGATATTTTCTGTCTTAACATAAATCTCAGTGTATGATTATTGAACTATTGGATAGGCTTTTACATGAAAACCATATTTTTTATTTAGGCAAGTAAGTGGTTCCAAGACTAATTTTTTTCTTTATAAAAATGTATGCAATATAAATAATGAGCATTCATGAATTTTCTTCATCCATCAATCACTATAATGCTTGTGTAAAAAGTATCCGACTTTATAAAACCCACATGAATTGCTAATATTAAAAAAGAGGTCAAGCATATTGATATGCTGTTTATGGTTAAAATATATTTGAATATATTTAAGAAAATATGCTTCTGTTTTTCTATTTGAATATTGATAAAAGAATAGTAATATAGTGCATTAAAATATTGTAATATTTAAATAAATGAATATTTTTTTAATCCTACAGAAGCTTATTCTAATCATTTTGACAGCTAACGCATACTATTCTGGTAAGTGAAACACCCTGGAGTTTTGTCAGAATTCTACTGCCTATAATGTGTTTTTAGCCTTAGGATAATCTTAACTTAATCCTTATGAAATAGTTATGTGTCATATATCAAAAAAGAAGATTCCATTTCCCTCCATTCTGATATTATTGATTGCTATTATAAATTATTTAGAACCACTCAGTCCTATTAAAAAGTGTTTTTTCATTCTCCTTTATGTTAGCCTGAAACCTTCTTAGAAGAGGAAATGAATAAAAGAAGAGTAATTTCAATGAATAACTGTACTCTACAGGACCATTGGTTACATAAGAAATAGATTCATGAGTATATCATTCCCAGTGAAAGCTGACCTCAATATCATAAATAGATCTTCAGAATAAATATTTAACTGAGTCAGGATTTCCAGGGTTCTTTCAGACCAAAGAATGAAATAGTTACTAGGCAACTAAAGTTATTAAAGTAGGATAAATATAGAAAATTGAGTGAAACTTAAGAAATAGATTCTGTTTAATTAAACTATTTTGATATTATTTTGATATTGCAGTTGAAGACATGAGTAGATATCAGCTCAAAATGGGGAGTGGGGAGCTGGTAAAATCTACTTCATTTTTTATGTTGACCAAGTGGCACTTTTAAGTAGTAAAGCTACTTTAAAATTTTAGCTTATCCCAGTTCTTTCATCTGATATTAAACATATCACTTCACCAATTTCAATAAATCCATGTGAAAATGGAGCTAAACAAGTTAAATTTTATGAAAACCATGCACTTAAAGAAACTAGTGGTGGATTATAAGACCATAAGATTTGTCAATTTTGTGATAAATAATAAAACTAAACAGAAAGGTTTGCTAGCTTTTGGGAGAAGGTTTTTAATGTAATTTAAAACACATGCATTAAATTCTTACATACTACTAAAATTCAAGAAAAAATTTTGTTTTGTTTGGCTTGATTTGGCTTTTGGTTTTGGGGCCACACCTGGTGACGCTCATGGATTACTCCTGGCTATGCCCTCAGAGATCACTCTGGCTCAGGGGACCATTTGGAATGATGCTGGAAATAGGTAATGGCAAATGAAAGGTGGTGAGGGATAACATTTTGGTAGTGAAGAAAAGAAAACTTTTATACCCAAATAGAAATATTAATACTTTTAAACACATATTACCTCAATAAGATTATAAAATTAAATTTTAAAATGCAAAAACAAATAAAAAGACATATATATGATTCACCAATTATTTTCAACCCTGAAAAGGCAAAAGAAATGCACTACCCTTGAAAACATGAATACATTATAATTAATAAATTATCTCTTTACTTAATAAGTAATATAGCCTCTTGAAAATAAAATATTTTTTAAAATTATTTAGTATTTTATTTAGTACTTTTAAATACACTAAACAAAAAATAAAAGACATATATTTAATATATACTTGAGTAATGTAGTGAAAAGTAGTTTGAAACATCAATCTCAAGATCAATAAAATTCACAATTATTTTAGTGTCATAAAGTTAACTCATTATGAAAAGAAATATACGTCCAAAGAGTGCCAGCTAAAAGATATATAAAGAAAAGAACCTCTGAGCACTGGTGGGTGTGTGCCCAAAACCAAAGAAAAAAAAAAGAAAAAAAAAAAGAACTAAAAGGTAGACTTTAATGTAAGAAAGGTCTATCCAAACAAACCAAACAACAACAGAACGATGGCACCTAATCCCTTGATAATTATCTCTGACAATCCCATGACAATCATCTCTTACTAATTAAGGGATGTGTACACCAAGATGAAATCCCACTTATAAAATATATGCATCCAATGAACAATCAGCAAAATACTTAAAGCAACTACTAATAAATTTGAAGAAAGACATCAGTTACAACACAGCAATTGTGGGAGAGTTCAACACTTCCTTGTTACCTTGTGATAGGTCCACCCGCTAAAACTTTATAAAGACATACTGGCTCTGAAGGAAGAAATAGAAGATGTTGATTTAGTATATATATTTAGGATATATATATATATACTATATATATGCATATATATACATGTATGTATATATGTATACATGAATTTAGAGAGAGACAGAGAGAGATCATCATACCCAGGAAACTGGATACACATTCTATTTCAATTCATGGGACATTTTCTAAGATAGACCATATATTTGGTCATAAAACCTTCATGAAACCAAAAAAAAAGTAGAAATTGTTGTTGTTATCTTTTTATACCATAATGTACTGATAATAGAGGTGAATTACAAGAAGCCATGAAAAAATAATGTTGAAATATGGGAATTTAATACTTCACTATTGAACTAACTACCAGTGGTTCAGAGATGAAATCAAAAGACCAGGAAACAAATGAAAATGAAGACATGAATTATAAGAATTTGTGGGTACAGCAAAAGCGAAATTAAGAGGAAAATTTAAAAATTTACAAGCATTCATCAAAGGAAGAAAAGGCCTACATAAATAACTTAATGGCACAGATTAAGATGTTATAAAAGATCAACAAAATAAGCTAAAGGTAAGCAGAGAAAAAGATATAATAAAACTTTAGTGCAGAAATTAATTAATTGGAAACCCAAAAACAATAATAAAAAACAAACAAAAGCAAGTATTGGTTCTTTGATAAAAAAAAGATTGATAAACCATTAGAAAGACTCACAAGAAAGAGAGAGAAACTTAATAATAAGAATCATAAATGAAATGATATTCAGGGGTTACTCCTGTTATGGGCTCAGAAATTGCTCCTGGTTAGGGGTCCATATGGGATGCCGGGGATTGAACCAGGTCAGTCCTACATCAGCCACGTGCAAGGCAAATGCCTACACCTGTGCTACCACTCCAGTCCCAAAAAAGTAATTCTTGATAAAGGAGCAAAAATACAAAATGAAACAAGAAATGCCTTTACACCAAGTGGTTCTGGAAAAACTACAGTATTTATTCGAGTATAACGCGCAGAATTTTCTACCAAAAAAAAAAAATCAAAGTTTAGGTGCACGTTATAATTCAGGGCTGGGGTGGGGTGGCAGTGGCCACTGGTTCAATGAAGGCGCAGGCAAATTGTGAGTTCGCACTGAACCTTTTCTGGCATGCAACTGCAAACTGTATGCGAGGGCGAAGAAAAAAAACTCAAGAAACCTGGCCTATCTCTCGTGACATCCTGGGTTAAAATATCATGGGAAGACATAGCAAAAGAAATGATCATCAAGATTTTTTTTTAATATAGGCATCAGCAATCAAATGGACTGCACAGAAGATGACCTGCTGTGGAATTCACACTCAGAAGAAAGCGAATAATCTGGAGAAACAGATGTTCCTGCCAACTGGGACACTGATGAAAAATTAACTTGAGAAGAATGGGAACAACCCTTTAGTGTATCTGATGATGAATCTGACTTGGAAGCATTTTAAATAAATATTGTTACTGGTAATTTTATTTCAGTATTGTGTTTATACCAATTTACATTGTCAATACATGATTTTTATTATGGCTGCATGTGTTCAACTTTTTTTTGTCAATTACAAGGCTTGATGTGAAACAAAATTTTATACCTATTTTTAATAGAAAATTAGGGGTGCACATTATATATGGGTGCAGAAATTAAACAGCCTGCTACTGAATAACCAGTGGGTCAAAGATGAAATCAAAGAGGAAATCAAAACAATCCTGGAAACAAATGACAATGAAGATGCAAACAATCAGAATCTATGAGAAACAGCAAAAGCAGTACTGAGAGGAAAATTTATAGCTTTGCAGGCACACATCAGAAAGGAAGAAGGGTCATCAGTCTGCTTAATGACGCAGCTTATAAAATTAGAAAATGATGAAAAAAAGGAACTAAAAATAGGAAGACAGAAGAAATTATAAAGCTTAGAGCAGAAATCAATGAGGTGGAAACCCAAAAAACAATCCAAAAGATCAACGAAAGTAGAAATTGGTTCTTTGAAAAAATAAACAAGATTGATAGGCCATTGGCAAAAGTTACAAAGAAAGAGAGAGGGAAAGAATCTGTATAACCCATACTAGAAATGAAAACTGGGAGATCACTAGAGATATTGCAGAGATTCAAAGGGTAGTCAGATACTACTTTGAGAAAATCTATGCTACTAAACATGAGAACCTGGAAGAAATGGATAAATTCTTGGACTTTTATAACCTCAATGGTTGAGTAAGAAAGTTGTAGCATATCTAAATACCCCTATCACTATTGAGGAAATTAAAATGGTAATCAAATGTCTGCCCAAATAGGAAAACCCAGGCCCAGATGGATTTACCCATGAATTCTAGCAAATCTTTCAAGAGGAACTTCTACCAATCCTAGCCAGGCTTTTTCATAAAATTGAAAAACCAGGCACACTTCCAAACATCTTTTTTTAATATAATTTTTATTCTAATCATAATTCCCTACATATCATTGACAATAATATTTTAGGTACATATTAACATAAAATCAGGGGAATTCCCATCACCGAATTGTCCTCCCTCCACCCCTGTTCCCGTCCTACCTTCCATATCCTCCTCCTTCACCCCTGGGTCTGCCAGAATAAGTGGTCCCGTCTGTGCCTAGCTAACTACTTAGTGGTCCTCCATCTGTTTGGTCTTGGTACCTCCCGTATTTCCCACTCTAGTTGGGAGACGAGACTAGATAGTTCAAGTTATATGGTTTTGCCAAACATCTTTTATGAAGCCAACATCACCTTGATACCAAAACCAGAAAGTGATGCTGCCAAAATAGAAAATTACAGACTAATATCTCTGATGAACACAGATGCAAAGACCCTCAGCAAAATCCTGGCAAATAGTATACAATGCCTCATCAAGATCATGCACTATGATCAAGTAAGTTTCATGCCAGGAATGCAAAGATGGCTTAACATCCCTTTCAGCCTGACTCAATGTTTTAAAGATAGCTTTTACTCTACTATAAATCTACTTCATTTTCTTAATTTGATGAGAATTCTTTAGTAGATTCCATGGATTCTTCTTTTATTTATAACTTATGTTAGTTCTTTTATGTGTTTTTCTACTTATAAATTATTTATAAATTTTGCTAATAATTAGTTTTCTTTGTTTCAGGGCCAAACAAGCAGTTATAAAGGAATATTCCTGACTTTACATCATGAGTTACCTGCAAAGGATCTTGGGAGAACAAAATGCAATGTGATGATAGTAACCAAAGTAGGAAAAGTAAACAGTTCAAGGTGAAAAAAAATGCAAAGAAAAAATATTAACCTTTATGCTATCTATCACCCTGAGAAAATCTACTTGTCAGTTTTAGTGGAAAAAATTTTATGCTTCTTAATATTTACCCATTGCTTTTTTTCCCTGACTCACCCATTGCTTCTGAACATTGCACTAGCAATTCAACTGTATTATAGTATAAATAATTTTAAAATTTTGTAATACAAATGTATGACCTTTTGCTTTCTTGGGAAAGAAATTAATTAATTTTAGCAGCTTTATTATTATTACTACAGTGATTTATTAAAGGCAATTCAAAGAACAAAACAGTTATAATTTTATGTATAATATACTAACATATTAAATGAATCACTAATAAAGGTTAATAAATTTAGCTACATAACTTGCTGAATATCATAGTTTGTTTATTATATTTGATGTTTCTGTAAATATATAATGATATACAACCCTAAATATTATGTTCTGTAATATATTATAATTATTTACTCATATAATTAATTTATATTTTATTTTATTATACTTTTTATCAAAAATCTGGAATAATACTTTATATGCCTAAAATGTAAATAGCTCAATCAAAATTATCTATTATTAAAAAGCCAATTTAATCAGAGTAGTAGGTTAATATTAAAGTATATATTTTTAAATTCTTAAGTCAAAAATGACCACATTACTAATGAAATTAAATTGCTAAGTAAAAATACTGCTAATGTAGAACCCTTTGTAACATTTGACTTTTTAGCTTTTGGGTCCATTTGTATAGGGGTCACTTTTCTTTTTTTCTCAAACATTGTGTACTCTTTTATTTCTAAAATATTTACTAGAACCAATCTCTCTCTCCACAGGGTCACACAAAATCAATTTTTTTTATCTCAATTACAGCTATTACTTTAAATGAGCCTACTCGTTCACTCCTAAAAAAACTTTGCTGGGGACAAAGGGTTAACCAGATGGTAGAGTGCTTGTTTTGGTCAACCAGAGTTCAATATATGGTACCAAAGAAGGTCTCCAGGCCTTACCAGGAGTGATTCCTGAGTATTGAGGCAATAGTAAGTCCTAAGCACCCTTGATCTGACCTAAAAACTTAAAACCAAAAACTTTCCAATCATATGTAGAAGTAAAGCTATTTTTTGTTTTGTTTTTGTTTTGGTTCGGTTTGGTTTGGTTTATTGGGGACACACTCGTTTGACGCTCAGGGATTACTCCTGGCTATGTGCTCAGAAATCGCCCCTGGCATGGGGGACCATATGGGACGCTGGGGGATCCAACCCTAATCTGTCCTAGGCTAACGCTTGAAAGCAGATGTCTTACCTCTAGTGCCACCTCTCTGGCCCCAGAAATAAAGCTTTTTAAACAAATGTCTATATGTTTCTTTTTTTATTATTAATTATTTTTATTTTGAACAAAGTAGATTATAAATATTCACAGTAGTATTTCAGGTACATAGTGACATTGAATCAGGGGCATTCCCACCACCAATGTTTCCTCCCTCCACCCCTGTTCCCAGCATGCATCCCATTTCGCCCCTGGACTGCTAGTGTAAGTGGTCCCTTCTGTGTCTAGCTTGTTGTAGATTGGGTATGGATTCTGTTGTAGTTGGCTTTGAATTTGGTGTTTAAGTCTGATCATTTTTTATTTCTACTCAATGTTCATATGACTCTTTGGTCTTGGTGCCCTCCATTATTTCCCCCTCAATTTGTGAGACAGAACAAGATGGTTCAAGTTATGTGGTTCTGTTTGAAGGTAAGAAATAAAAAAAAAAGAAAAAAGGGGGGAGGCAAAAAAATTAAACAAGCAAAAAATGGGAGGAGTCCTTCTAGAGACTAAATGTTTCTTTAAGATAGCATGGAGGTAAGACGTTTGCCTTGAAGGATGGTGGTTCAAATTCTGGCATCCCATATGGTCCCCTGAGCCTGCCAGGATAGAGCCAGGATTAAAAATTAAAAAATTTAAAAAAAAGTTTCTGAAGCATTCCATAATTGCTTTCTAAGCACCTATGTGTCAAGTAGAAAAAAGTAGATGTGTCCCATTTCTAATCCTTTATTAATATAGAGAACTTTAATTTTCTATGAATGAGTAATAAACAAGAAATCAGTTTATAAAAATATATGCAATTATAAAACACAAAAATGAGATTTGAGTCCACTTTTCTACTTTACAATTTATTTTATATATTTTAACCTAGATAGTAAATACTTTACATTTAATGGCTGTACATGAAGATATTTAATTTTGCTAATATTATAACTATTCTTGGAGTACTTTATCAATATTAAAAAGTCACATCATTAATAATCCATATTTACTTTTTGTGAAAATTAGCTCATTAGAGTCACCTTGACACAATAATTTTTTCATCTCATCAAAGATCTCATTCACCTTACTTAACCCATTTTAATATAGTACTGTTTCTATCAACTACTACTTCCCCAAATTACCATCTAAGCTATTAACTAATAATAAAATATTCAGTTCATCCTTAGGTGTATTCACTTATAAATAATATATAAACAATTACTCTCTGAAAAAGTGAACTGAAAATCAAGATAACTAATCATATTATAGCATGATGTACTAAAATATGTTAGTAATCTATTATACAAAATCATAGGAAATATTCTATTATTTTGAGGAATGTACATAAAAAATATGATTTATTTAAAACATAGTTCCATGAGATCTATGTTGTAATAGTTATCTAAACTCATTGAGTAATTATCTTTCATTCTAAATTCATATTTTCCTACTTTTTTGGTATTTTATGTTACAAAGATGTCTAATAGAAGTTTTATTTTTTCTCCTATTGTCCTTTAACATAAGCTGACTTTTATTTTCCTTTGTTTGAACCATTGTACTAAATTCATAGAGAATATTTTGCTCAAATAATATTTGTATTGTATCCTTATAATTATTTTTACCTCTATATACGTATATATGCTTGTGTATTTATTTTAAAGTTAAATTTAGATATTCTGTTAGTACATATTTTTCCAAGTTGTTCTTCACTCTTAACTCTTTGATTCTGTAAGATATATATTTCTTAGATGATATCATTGTTTCCCGTGTGTTTTTAGCTTTGTTTTGTTTCTTTTCCTTGTTTCTTTTTATTATTTTTGAGCCACACCTGAAAATCCTCAGAATTACTCAAATTTCATGCTCCCAATATTACCTGTTGGATCATGTGATACCTGGGATCAAATTCAAGCTTTCTATTTTTTAAAAATGTATCTTTAAGCACCATGTTTACAAATATGTTTGTGGTTGGGTTTTAGTTATAAAAAAGAACACCTCCCTTTACCAGTGCAACATTCCCACCACCAATGCCTTCATCTCCCTTCTCCCAACTACTTTCCTGTATTTGAGATAGGCATTCTTTTTCTCTCACTCACTAGTATTGTCATGATAGTTGTGAGTGTAGTTATTTTTCTAACTGAACTCACTACTCTTTGTGGTAAGCTTGATACTGTGGGCAGGTCCTTCCAGCCCTTTTCTCTATTGTCTCAGTGTACTATTATAATAATATCTTTTATTTTTCTTAAAACATGTATATGAGTGAGATTGTTTTGTCTGTCTCTCTCCCTCTTACTTATTTCACTCAGTTTCTATGTTCATTCTATTTCAACAGTTTCTGTGTTCATTCTTGTATAGAAAAATTTCATGACTTTATTTTTTCTGACAGCTGCATAGTATTACATTGTATATATGCATCACAGTTTCTTTAGCCAATCATCTGTTGTCAGGCATCTGGGATTTTCCAGATAGTCAGAATCTGAAAAGTCAAGCTTTCTAAATGAAAAGTATGCACTGCAGCCCTTTGAGCTATCTCTCTGTTCAGGGAATACTAGTTTATTCCTAGTTTGTTGTCTCTCTCCCTACCCTCTAAGCTGGCTTTTAGCTTAGGGTGAAATGGTTCCTGTGTAAAGATAGCATGTAAATATTATTCACAGGATGCTCCCTGTAGAGATTGTCTGTAACGCAGGCTGTTCCATCCTGCCTTCGCTACACCCCCTGTAAAAAGAGTCTTTTGCCATTCAATAAATGGAGCCTTGACAAGCCTCGTGTTGCTTGACCTCTTCTTTCCCCTCATTCTCTTTTCAGGCTGGGACCCCTCTACACTCGCGAATAACGAAGTCCTGCAGGCCAGGAAAACATTCTTTTATTATTAACAATCTACTTTCTTTACAATAAACATCTAGTCACCTATACATGTATATGGAAAGTAGAAAAATTCCAACACTGATTTAAAGGGTAGAATAAATTGCCCAGATCATTTTCACTTTGTTTTTGTTTTCAGGGTGCTGTGCCAGCTCAATTTGAGGTTCAGTTGTAGACTTCGATTTCTATCTTTAATTTTTTAATCAAATAGTAACCTCTAATTACTTGAACAACCTATTCTCTTTTGGCTTTCCTACAGTCTTCAGACACAAATACAGAAATTTATATGTGTCTAAGTTTTAAAAATAATATATTTTACATATTGCATAGGTTTTTATTTATAGTTTATAAAACAAATTTTCTAATTCTATTAATAGTCTGAACATGCTATTTTAGAAAAGTACTCAAAATTTTCTAAATAACTAAAAATTACATACATATACCTATTCAAATTTGAGAATATTTTTGTTTAACTCTATTAGATCTACAGATTACTTCTTTTACAGCAATATTCTCAAATTTAGGTAACTAAAACAACACAAAATAACAATGTTTAAATCTGTGTTCTGTATGTGTTGTGTGGTGGTTGTGTTTGTGGTATGGAATGTGTGTGTATGTGTGTGTGTGTGCGTGTTTGTACTCAGTTTACAGGTTTTCCTCAGGAAGATGAAAAATACAAAACTTTTTCTTACTTTCCTCACATTAACCCAATACAATTGAGGTAAGTAGTATAGAAATAATATGAAGGCTTTATTAGAAACATTTCAAACGTAATACTTTGAGATAGGATGTCTGGGTTTGATTCATGGCACTATAAGGAATAGTTCCTAAAATTACAATAATATAGAAATTTTAATATATCTTTATCTCTATCATGAATGTAGTAAGTTGTTTCAAATGTAATTTAATAAAGGCTTTATAAATGTTAGTCTTTCAATTTAAATGTTTAGTTTATCATTGGATATGAATACTATGTTTTTAAATAGCCTATATTGATAAATTCAGCTGTCTACACACTTTTATTTATTATTTAATTTTAATTGTTTAATTTTTGTTGTTGTTGTTGTTGTTCCTTGTTTGTTTGCTTTTTGGCCCTCATTCAGCAAGGCTCAGTAGTAACTCCTGACTCTGTTCTCAGAAATCACTCTTGGCTATTTCAGGGGAACATTTGGGAAGCCAGGGATCAAATCCAGGTTGACTACATACAAACAGGTGCTATACCAACTGTATTATCTTTCGAGCCACAGATTGTTTTACTATTAAATTTTGTTTCTGAAAGCTCGACGATTTTTTTATTTTAGTAGAATTAAAATATCTATTCATGTTTTGTTATCATATATGAAATTAATAATGTGATTACATACATGGAAAAATAGCTACACAACTTAAATCCTGGAAAATATTATCAGAATTTTATTTATGTTGCTATACATTTTAATTCAAAATACACATTTAATAATAAAATTAATTTTTGTTAGCAACATTGATTTGTATTTGTCTTTTTTTTTTTTTTTTTTTTTTTTGGTTTTTCTGCCTCACCCGGTGACTCTCAGAGGTTATTCCTGGCTTTGCACTCAGAAATCGCTCCTGGCTTGGAGGACCATATGCAATGCCAGAAGATTGAAAAGTGATCCATCCTAGGGTCACACACACAAGGCAGACACCTTATGCCCTATGCCACTGCTTTGACCCCTGTATTTGTCTTTTAAAGAAATTTTCTGTACATTAAAATTTGTCATCTTCAATCAGAAAAGTTTAGTTTCTGTAGTAAATCTATTTGTAACAAGTCCCACTATATATGCCTATTTGTATGTTAAAGAATTTAATTTACTTTATTTGATCTACTCTATATGTAATAACTATATGCAACTTTATATGTAATAACTGCAAAGTTGATATATATATGATTTTTAGAGCATATTAAACATGGTAAAATGTTTAGATGATCTTTTTTTAGTTTTAGTTTTTTTTTTTTTCAAAGCAAATTTTCAAGCTGTTTTCAATGGACCCATGGGCCACTCTGATGATACCTGGCCTAAAAGAGGAGGCCTTTTATTTTATTTAATTTAGGCTTTGAAGTGCCAAGGAATATCAGGGTCAACCATTTGTTCACTGGGACTTTCATTGCTACACTGAGAGATATATGGGGAGCTCCATGATGCTTAAGAAGCTATGTGTTTCAGGGACTGAGAGTAGTTTTCTGTCCTAACTTTTCTAGAAAGGTCCTCATATCCTATCTTTCTTCTTTTAACAGTTCCCTAGCTAACACTAATATACTTGTCACCATTTTATGTTAAATCATAGTAGAAAAAATGTAAAGACAGTGATATTCAATACTGATAATGATAATAAAGTAAATATGGCACCTAAAATGAAAACAATTAAAGTATAGCATAAAATGCAGGGGCCAGAGTGATGGTACAGCTGTTATCATATTTGACACAAATGTAATCACTAGCCCCTCATAACGTTCGTGGAGCTGGCTCAGAGTGATTCCTGAAACTAGAGTCAGGAATAAGCTCTGGTATTGCTGCATGTCGTCTCAAAAATAAACAAAACAAAACAAAATAAAATACATTTTTATATAGAATCATACCTTCTATGTACTACAGTAAAAGATAACTGCACTGTGGAAAGTTTGGTATAGTAATTTACATATGTTTAAAAGTGATGTGAAAATAAACTTTATATAAAGTATTGAAAATATTCTCTTCATGCGTGTTTCTATTATATTATATTTTAATGTGTTGGTACAGAAATCATTAAGTTATCTTTATTAGCAATAATGAAAAAAATCTCAAAATAGTAGTCGAAAACTTCAAATACCTAAGAATCAAGTAAACAGGAGAAAGGTTTATAAAGAAATATACCACAAAACTATAGATTAATATTGAATGAAATAGAAGGCATCAAAACATGAAAAATTGGGCTGGAATGATAATATAGCAGTTGGGGCATTGACCATGTATGTGTCCAACCCTGGTTTGGTCCTGGTCATCTCAAATGGTAACATGAGCCTGGCAGGAGTGATTTCTGAATATAGACCCAGAACTAGTCACTTATTACTGCTGGATGTGGCTCAAACACCACCTACCAAAATAAAGGGGGAACCCATATTCAAAGAATGAAAGAATTTATTTTGTTTAATTGACTATCCTGCATCAAACACTACATAGATTTAATGTACTCCTCAATAAAATTACAAATATATTCTTGACAAAATTGGAACAAACTCTACTAATTTTTTATATAAATATAAACCTTCCCAGGGTATTTCCAAGAAAAAAAAGATTATGAAATCATTTTTTCATGTCTTGATTTAGAATTATACTAACTAGCTATTGTAATTAAAACCAGGTGGAACTAGAATGAAGATAAGTTTTCAGAGAAATAAAATTATCTGAGACTCCATTGACAAAAGCTCAACATTTTATTTTGATTTTTAGGCCACATCCAGTGTCACTCAGGGATTACTCCTGGCTATGCACTCAGAAATTGCTTCTGGCTTGGGGGACCATATGGAATGCCTGGAATCAAACTTCTGTCTGTCCTGGGCTAAGTACAGGCGAGGCAGATGCCTTATTGCTTGTGCCACCACTCTGGTCTCTTGGCTCAACATTTTTAACATTGAATTTATGACAAATGACCGTAGGGTGCAAAATAGAAAATAGAAAGTCTCAACATTTTTAAATTAATATTTTATGTAAAATTATAGCTGTAACTATTTTTCACACACTTATATAAATTAAAGGTAAATTAGACAAGTATTTATAAAACATTAAAATCTATATAAAATGAATCTTAAAGGTGTTCTGAATTATTTAACATTTAATTGGTAATTAATTTAATTGTTAAAAGACAAAAAATAAATAAAGCTACATCAATTATAATAGGTTTTGTGAGCAAGGAAAATATGGATTAAATTAAAGAGATTACTGATTTTTAAATAATATTTTCACACAAAGAATTATACAAAAGGTTAATAATAACCAAGATTTGTAAAAGACTAACAAAACTCAAAACAAGAAATCCAAATATTGCATTTAAAAATGGAGGCACCAACAAACAATTCCTTAAAGTAGATGCAGAAATAGATTATAGATATATGAAAAATGCATATATTAGGTAAATACAAGTCAAAAACACAGTAAATTATCCAATGTGAAAATGGAATATACAAAAAATCAGATAAAATCAGTGTATAGGATTTGTTGAGAAAGAAATGCTCATTTACTTTTCTTAGCTTTTTCATAATAATATCTTTATACACACAAATATGTTTGTAGTCAGGCTTCAGTTTTAGAAAAGAACACCTCCCTTCACTCCCATCTCCCTCCTCCCCCACCCCCTGCCTGTACTTGAGACAATTCCTTTATTTCTCTCATCATTACCATTGTCATGATAATTGTTAGTGCAGTTATTTCTCTAACTGCATTTACCAATCTGTGTGGTAAGCTTCATATCATGGCCCGGGCTGGAAGGCTCATTCGCTTTTTTTTATTTGTAGTTATTGTTCTTTATCTTCCACTCCAAAATACACAGACAGGACTTATTTCTTGGATCTCTCGGAATCAACAAAGCTTCAGCAGATCAGTAAGAGAAGCACTCAGAAATCAAAAGTTTTGAAAATGCATCTACCCTAATATTTTTATTTTCCCCTTTCCTAATTTGGGACACTATATGTAGATCAAGACATTCAAAACAGATTCAAGTGCATAGATATAAGCAAGGGAATTACGCTAACTGCTTTGGCTCCCTACACTTTAATAGTTAATTTAACTTCCCTTTCTCCCTCTCTCCACCTTTTGTTATTGCTTGCTCTCACAAATTTGATGTGTGTGTATGTTTTAAGAATCACATGCTTGGTTAGAGTGAGCCAGAAAGTATACATATTGTGTTTTACTGGGATTCCAAGGAGCAGAACTACTAAAATAGCATTCAAGGATATGGAGCATTACTGAGGGTTGGCTCATGCACTTTTAGTGAGAATGCCATCTGATTCAAACTCAATGTAAAACATCATGGATATTTTTCAATATTAGAACTTTCATTTCACCCAGAAATTCTTCTTACTGATTTGTATCCTCCAAATAAAAAAGCATTAACTTCAAAGGGTATGTCGCAAACCCATTTCCAATTTAGTACTTTGTAAAATAGCAATAATATGAAAACAACACAAATATTCATCTACAGATTAATCAGTCAAGTTTTGATTAAACTAAACACCCCTAATGCAGCTGCCATGTCTACATTAAGCCAGTCTTATACTCTCAATTTTTGTAAAAATAATATAAGTTGAGTTGCGAACTAAGTATTGGGACACCGTTCATTCAGATGAAAGCTCATAATCAATCAGGGGCAGGAGATCAGATCAGATCAGATCAGATCTGCCCCGCTGAAGCCATGCCAGATGCTCCCATCACCTAGGATCACCACTTCTCTAAGGACTATTCCTCTACTACGCTCTACGCAGAAACACCAATCTGACCCAAACTAGGGTGCTAGTATTTAAGAAGACACCACCAGAACTTTTTGGAGTGAGTTAGTGTACCCTCCTTCTTATATTTCTCATACTTCATACCTTCTCATACTTCTGGAATGCCTGGAAGAAGTATGAGAACTGCACAAAAGCTGCAATATCAGCAATAGTGTTTGGAAATTTAGAATGCACAGCCACAAATACTCTTTTTTTTTTTTAAGTACTGCCTTAGGAACACATACACCCATTTAGATTTATATATAGAAACCTCTTAATGTTTAGAAACAAATAAAGTAACAGAATGATCAACTAGCAACATAGCTAATAAAACTTCTCACAAAGACTTAATGACTTCATTATGAGATACAATTTTTTTTAATTTTCTTGTTGCTGCACACTTTTTCTTTTCTTTCTAAAAATAATTTTACTCAGTTGAAAACAATTGAATTATCATAAAGTATTTCAACCATGTGATAGATGGTCTTTAAATAAAGTAATTTCTATATTTAAAAAGTTTTGATATGTATAAAAAAAGAGAATACAATGCATCTAAAACAAAATACAAAATCAAGCATGTTTCTTCAATGTGAATAGAATTGGTGGGGTCATATTAGTGAAATAAATCTAATGAAGAATAAATACTCACGAAAAACAAATGACAAACTTTTGCTTTGGGAATACAGAAAAAAATAACAAATAGTTAAGGGATGGCAGAATGGACAAGAAGATTAGAAAGAAGAGCTATGAGGATGTTGAAGAGAAAACTTGACACTTTGGTGTGGTTGTTTTCATGGTCATATTGTATATGAATGTAATATTCCTATAATTCCTTAAATTAGACTAAATAAAATAACATAAATATAAACATGCCTTTTACAAGTAACATTCCCATATATACTAGGTTTTTGAAACCACTCTCAATGTAAGCTTTTACAAATCTCAAGAAGAAATTTATTCATGAGCATGTGTTCATACATTTCTAACACATATTAAAATCTTGGAAGATGGGTTTTAACATATCCTAAAAATACATAACATTAGGCAATAAATAACTGGATGGGAAGACAATAAAGATATAAACTCTTAATAAGTTACAAGCCATTTAAAATTGCATTGTTACTTGAATATGAATAAATATTAAAGAATCAACTTTTCATACACAGTAATATTTAGATTTACTGAATGTATTTAAATGACAAGTGTATGATAAATGATCTAATGTCTATATCATTAGATCTGTAGCTTAACTCAAAAGCTAATGATCTTTAAACTTGACAAAGGTAGCTATTTCATTAAGCACCTAATGCTTTCATAATTTTATTACATATTTTAGAACCATATTAGATAGCATTTTTATAAACCAAAATATACAGTAAGTTATTGCTTTAATTGGTATAAATATAGCAAACACATTTCAAGTTACAGAACTGGAATATCCAATTCCTGAATTAATTCTATTTCATTTGACAAGTGTAATGATGCTTCAACAAGAAGTACATTTTATTGAAATTTTATTGAGCTTGCTTCTCTTTAAGTTTCTGTTTGCTTAACATATTGAAGTGAAAATTTTACATCGTATTTGATGATCATATTTTACAATGTTTATTTTATCATTTCTTGTTCTGAAAAAAAGAATTTGCATTCATTCAACCAGAAGCAATAAAGTATAGCATGTATGTCTGTCAAAACATGAGGTTTTGTGTTTTTATCATAGAATGTATTATGTATTACACTAAAGAAAAATAGGGGTGGGTAGAGAAATAGTACAGTAAGATGGCCTTCTGGAATTTGATGTTTGGTACTACATATGGTCCCAAGAACACTGTCAGGAGAGTAATCCCAAGATTAATCACTGAGCATAGCTAGGTGTGGCTCAAAAAACACAAAAACTGTGTATATATATATATATAAACATAATACATATATATATATATTATATACTTTAGTGTACATGTTCAGTGACTTGGTAAACAAGGAAAGCATGTCTTTTTAGTAAATTAAAATAATTTTAAATTTGTTTTAAGTAACAAGAAGACTAACATTTTACTTACCAGATGCAAATATTACTTTAGGGTTTCAATGCCTATTCAGTTTTTATTTATTATTATTGCTTGATGATACTTTTTTCATCTTTTGTAGTATCATTGATTCAGCTTACTTCACATCTTCAGCTTTACAATAGACACAGTTAAAAATACTTCATTACTTATTCAGTTCCTGGTAACTCTGAAAGATCAGTCTTTAGTGTTTTTTAATTTTACCTGGAATTAGAAACTTTATGTGGATTGTATTTTTATTTTTGTTAAGAATATCCCAATGCAGCTTTCATCTCATTTTCAGAAACAAGTCTTATAATTCTAATAAAAAATTTGTGATAGGACCATGACCACCAACTACAGAAGATGGATTAAAATGGCACTGAAGGAACAGAACTGCTAGAACCACAAAGAAAGAATTCATCATAAGCTCCATTCCTTGACCTGTGCAGACACCAAGAGCTCTAGAGACAGAGGTCTGATTTTACTACACATGACAAAGCAAAAGTCTTGCATACACCAAAAAACACCGAGGGGAGGGAAAATGAACATACAAGGAGCATAGTTAATCCCATGACAGTATACTTCAAGGGTGGAGAAACCCTGTATCTCTTAGGCCAAAGGAATTCCCTCTATAATGCTCCCAATATTTACTGTGCCTATGCAGGAAAAAAAAATAAGGCACAAAACAATCTTTTTTATCTATTCACCCATTTAGGTTTCTTTTTTTTTTCCCTTTCTTTGACTTCCTTGTTTTGGTGTAGATATTGGAGCTGATGTCTCCAAATTTATTTTATTTTATTTATTTTATTTTATTTTATTATTTTATTTTATCTTTCTTTTTGCACTCTGGCATGGTTTTATTTCAGGACCGAGACTAGTATGTGGTGATTGGCTTTATTGATGTAGTGCTCACTGGATATTTTTATGATTTTTTTTTTGTATTGGGATGGTGTTTTATTTCCTTTTTTTCCTGTTCTCTCTCAAAATGAGGTTGAGTGCCTCTATAAGGACTCCACCCATTTTTGGCTTATTTGATTTTTATCCCACTTTATTGCTTTTCTTTTCTTCAAACAAAACCATATAACGTGAACTATCTAGTTCCGCCTCTCAAATAAAGGATGAAATAAGGGAGGGTACCAGGACCAAATAGATATGTGATCACTATGTAGTAAGCTAGACACAGAGGGGACCACTTATTCTAGCAGCCCGGGGGGTGGGGAGGGTGGGAGATAGGGGATGCAAGATGGGAACGGGGGTGGAGGGAGGACAAATTTGGTTATGGGAATTTTCCTCATTCAATATTAATATGTAGCTAAAACACTACTGTGAAAGATATGCAAGCCAATATGGTCAAAATAAAAATTATAATAAAAATTTGTGATAGTGTGAATGCCTAATAAATACAGTAAGTTATGCATCATACATGTTAATTTTAATTATGAATGGCATGCTGTTAAATGAAAAGTCTCATTTTATCACTAAAAATTTTTAATATCTATACAAATATTTAATTACCTTTTATTTAGTTAATCAGTTAGTCAGTCAGTCAGTCATCCAGTCAGTCATTCAGTCAATCAGTCAGTCAGCCAGCCAGCCAGCCAGCCAGTTAGTTAGTTAGTTAGTTAGTTGGTTAGTTACTTTTGGCCACACCCAGCAACTTTCAGAAATTATACATGGCGGCTCTGAGCTTAGAAAGAACACCTAGAAGGCTTGGGGGACCCTGTGAGATAGAGGGATTCAAACCTAGGACCACTGCATGTAAGGCAAATAGCCCTACCTATTGCGTTATCACCTCAGCCCTCACTGTATATTTGACTCAACTCCATTTTATTGCTTTTTCAGGAGCAATTTTGAATATATATATACATATGTATGTAAATAGTAAATATATATAAAGTGTGTATGTGTATAGATGAAATACCTTCAGAATAAAGTGCCACTCTTTTTAGTTTCTCCATGTTGAAATTTCTTTCTAGTGCTGATAGAACATAGGATTTAGCATATATGAATATTTTCTAGAATAGTAAGTAATGTGCCCTTTAACATTTAAACCATATTATTTTCTCTGTTTATATTATAATTTATAATAGCATGCATTCTTGGCTGAGTCTTAGTTAAAACAAGTGTTAAATTTGAAAGAAAGTCTCTAGTCTTCAGAACAGAGCATTAGAAAGCTTTAGAAGCACAGTTAATTGAATAATTGAACCTACTCTACAAATTGCTAATCCCCAGTATTTACATCTGTTGAAAATTCTCAAAAGATTACATCAGATAAAAACAGGCTCTGCATAGATACAAAAGAAATCCTAGTCTAGTAAGTAACTTTGATTCTCTAAAACTAAAAGGATAAGTGATTTAAAAAAATAAACAATTGATGGGGCCGAGAGGTGGCGCTAGAGGTAAGGTGTCTGCCTTGCAAGCACTAGCCAAGGAAGGTCTACGGTTCGATCCCCCAGCTTCTATATGGTCCCCCCAGCCAGGGGTAATTTTTGAGTGCATAGCCAGGAGTAACCCCTGAGCATCAAATGGGTGTGGCTCAAAAAAAAACAAAAAATATTGAGCTATTTTTAAAATTTTTTAAATATAATTTTTATTTTAATCATAGTGGCTTACATATCTTTCACAATAATATTTTAGGTACATATTAACATTGAATCAGGGAAATTTCCATCACCGAATTGTCCTCCCTCCACCTCCGTTCCCATCGAGTTATTTTATATTTAATAAACATACAGCTTTTTTTAAATGTAAGTCTGTATCATATAATTTGAATAGCAATTATAACAAAATATACTTTCTTGAGTACAAAAGCATCTGCTTTTTATGCCAAATGTGAACTGTCTACTAAATTGAACATTATTTTAAAAACATTTCTAAAAAGAAAAATGAATATTTGCTAGTAAAGTTATTGCTAATTTTTCAATAAGTTAATTTACAATTATTTAATAAAAGAAGAATATGTGTGAAATAATGTAACATGGTGTGTCATCCATTTAATTATCTCGCTTTTATAAACTACATGCGAGTGAAAATTCCCTTTTGACTTTGAGAAGTGGAAAAGGATAAAAAGGCGGCATCCATATAAATAGAATCTCCAACTTTCTCTCTACTCACCTCTACCACCGGGGAAGTGGTTGGAAGATAATTTGTCCTAGACTTTGCCCAGGTCTTTCGAGTCCTTTGCCTTCCCTCTCTGAAAAGAATTTCAGGGATTTGAATTTCAGAGCTTTGAAAAGGAATAGATTTTATTTGGAGGTTCTGAGGAAGGGAGGGAGAAGATAAGAAAAAGGGTAAGGAGTACTTAGGCATGAGCATGGGCTTCCACAAATGATGTGCGAGCTTCGACAACCAACCCATTTGGAGAGCTGGAAAGCACACATTTCAAGAGGGAGGTTGCAGGCCAAGTGAAGCCAGGTATTTTGTGCTTAGTCAGTAGATATACACACTCTTTTCCTTCTCATTTGGCTTTTATAGGGTTTTCCTGACCTGTTTGTGTCACGTGGGGCTTCCAGCCCCATTGAAGTCTTGTGTTGCCAGGGAAGTTGCCTAGGGGAATTCTTTTGGCCTTTCTTTTCCTTCTAGATCTTCCCCCTGTAGAAGTTCCAGTTTTCTCTGGGTCTGCTTAGTGCCAGGTAAGACTTTTATCAGTGATGAAGTAGACTCCAAATTCTATCATTTGGTTTTATTACATTTCAAGAATCCATTGCCAGTGTGTGTGTGTGGTGAGGGGAGATAGAATAAGGATGCTTCCTTACATGCCTGCTACCTGCATGCTTTAAACTGATCAGTAAAAATAGACGATGACTGTATTTGAATAATTAAATATTTTATAATTTTTGCACAAGTAATTTTTTTCTAAAAAATATGACATGACAATACCTTCTAGTATTTAATTACAACAGAATAGTTTTATTACTCCAGAAATATATAGGTTAAAATAGCATTGCAAAAGATTGTATAAATGTATGACAAATGATATATGTAATTAAGTCAGTTATTTAATTTTAAAACACTTTTTATACTTCATCAATTATTGTGCCTGGAATAAGAAATAAAATGCCCTTTTTGACCATACCTAGTCGTATTTGGGAGTTTTTCCTAACACTGCCCTTAAGAATTACTCTTATTGGTGCCCATGGTATTATGGATCAACCTCAGTTCAGCTGCTTGCAAATCTTGCAAAGCTACTTGCAAAACCTGCTTTTCTGTTGCTCCAGATCCCAAGAAAAATGTTTTTACTTGATCAACTGTCATCTTTTTAAGTAACCAATCAACCCACTTAGTGTATTGCATATTAAAAATAAACAACAAAGCTATCATAAGAAGATAGACAATAAAAGTTTGGTAAACCATATTTGAAAAAGACAATAGACATTTTTGTAAGAGGATAAAATTCTTGCACCGGGTTCTTTAAAGCCTATGATTTCTATCTTTTTATTTTTTGCATCAACAATATGCATCCACAATAAGGATTGGGTCATTTTATATTAAAAGAAAATTAAGAAATAGAAATAGAAATAAAGTTATGACAAAATAGATTCAAACAAGGAAAGCTATCCCAAAAAGCATAACCAGAAGCCAACTGTATAAATTAGAAAAATCTCACCAGCTCATTGTTTGCTTTCCTGAGAAACCCATGCATAGTTTTATTTGAAGGTTTCTGACTGCTGTAAATGGAATTGTAGGAATGTAGATCTTGAAAAAATATTACCAGCATGGTACAAGGCTAAAGCTATTTGCCTACATGACTCTCCTACAGGTGACAGGCATTGTTTTTAATAGAAGTGAATTTTCTGGTAGAGACTTTACTGCTGGCATAATCAGAACACTACTACCAAATGATGAGTATAAACAAGCACCAAGACAATTTGATTCACTGCCTTACCTATTCTCACCTTTGCCTCCCTATAAGGGAATTGGCTATGTCAAATACATGACAAAGTTTCAGAGATGAAAAATCTTGTGGTTTTTTTTTTTTTTTTTTTTAATGAATAGGGGTTAGTTTGGGCCCCTATGGCATGGGAGCTAGGTAGTTGGTACTCTACCTCTGGCATGACTCCTTCTTTCTCATTTACACAACAGCAACACTGTGATCATTAAAAGAAGTTTTATTCTCTTTATAACATTTCCCCATTCTACCAGGGTCATAAAAATATATGAAAATTGTAAAAATAAAATAATAGTATTATTATAGGTAAACAAAACTAAATAGATAAGAAAATAATACATTATATGCAATGTTAAAGTTCCTTAAACGTTATTGATAACTAGGAAACATAAAATATGTGAAAATGAAAGTTGTAATAGACAAATTTCAAACATTATAAGTAAAAGAAAGTGGAAGAAATTCATCATGATAGAACTACACAAACCTAAGGAATTCTTCAACAGAGTATGAACATATTGTAAATAGTCTGGTTATATGAAGAACAGCTTGAGAGATAAATATAACATGAAAAATAAATCAAACCATACAGAGGAAAGAATATCAGAAATTGAAAATAAATCATAGTGGCCATTCAAGTGGAAGAAGAGAAATATCTAAGATTAAGAAAAAATATGAAAATATGAAATATCATACTTAATTATAAAATATAAAATAAGTATAATGTATGTTCCAGAATGTGAAGAGACAGAGAAAAGCAAAGACTATGTTTAAATAAATATGAACTATGGCTTCTAAAAATAAGAAAATACATATATGTAGCTGCCAGAAAATTGGGAGAATACCCACTTTTCTGAATTCAAAATGGCCAACGAATGACATATCACTATTAAGTTATCAAAAGTTGGGGTGGAAGAGATAGTACAATGAATAAGACCTTCAGTGCAACCCACCTATGTTTGATCCCCAGACTTAGGCACAGGAGATCCCTGATAACATAGACAGAAATAAGCCCTAAGCATTTATGGGTGTGATCTAAAACAAAAAAAAAAATAAGTTTTTGTGTTTTGGACAACACCCAGGGGTGTTCAGGGGATACTCCTGGCTCTGCACTATGAAATAACTCCTGTGATGCCAGCAAACAAACCTGGTACATTCTGGGTCAATAGCATGCAATGCAAATGCCCTACCACTTTGCTATCTCTCCTGCCCCCCAAAAACAATTCTTAAAAGTCAGTAAGTGGTTCACTCTGAGACTTCAAGGGAAACTTCTCCTGTGCTTGTCTGCCTGTGTTTCTGAATACCTGAAGGTCTCCTCAGAGGCCTAGGGAGTGCATCCCAAAAAGACTGCATTTTGAAGCTGCCCAGTGAGTAAATTCTGGCTGTGGGTGTTGCTATCCAATAAGCTGAGCTCTCTGGCCTGCGGAAGCTCCACCCTGCGGTGCCTTTGTTCACTCTGAGGACTTCAAGGAAAACTTCTCCTGTGCCTGTCTGCCTATGTTTCTGAATATCTCAAGGTCTCCTCAGAGGCCTAGGGAGCACACCCCCAAAAAACTGTCAAGTAGAGGCAGCAATGAACCCCAACACAACACGCAGGAAAAACCATAGTACAAGCATGAAAATGGGGAAAACTCTCAGGCAAACACCATGCACAGAAGATGAAGACGAAAGCTTGAATGACCTAATAAATTCCAACCACCTGATTAAACTCTCAGATAAGGAACTTAAAATAGCAATATGGAAGATGTTTGAAGAACTCAAAGAAAGCATAGATCGATCTGAACAGAACACAAAGACAGAAATCAGAAAACTCCAAACTGAAATAACAGATCTGAAAAACACGGTAGCTCAACTGAAAACCTCAATGGATGGCCTCGCCAGCAGGGTATCAGCAGCTGAGGAGAGAATCAGAGTACTGGAAGATGTGATGCAGAAAAACTCAACATATCAGAAGAAATTGGAAAAGAACCATAAGACAAACAAACAGGCAATGGAAAATGTACTCAAGGAATGCAAACAGATGAAAATAGAAGTCTTTGATAAACTCAACAGAAACAACATAAGAATCATTGGAGTCCCAGAGACCCAGGTAGGAGATCTCCAGGAATAATCAACTGTCAAAGACATCATCAAAGAGATACACTCAGAGTTAAAGACTACATGCAATCAAATCCTGCATCCCTGAAGAGTACCAGCTAAAAGAGACCCAAACAAAAACACCCCAAACATCCTCTTTACAATGACAAGTCCCACAGATAGAGATAGAATACTGAATGCAGCAAGATCAAAAAGAGAAATTATATTCAAAGAAACTTCCCTAAGACTTACAGCAGACATGTCACAATACACTCTCAAATCCAGAAGACAGTGGTGGGATATTGTGAAAGACTGAATGAAATGAATGCCTCACTGATAATACTGCACCCGCCTGACTCATGTTCAGGTTTGAAGGAAGAATACATAGCTTCATGGATAAACAAAAGCTCAGAAACTTCACAGATGAAAAACCAGCCTTAAAGGAAAAACTGACAGGTCTACTCTAAGACAAGAGAGACCAACAAATAAGCAAACTTATCTACAAAGTTGACATTAAATCCTATGGCAATCATCTCCCTCAATGTCAATGGACTAGATTCACCAATTAAAAGACACAGAGTGGCAAAATGGGTCAAAATGATGAATCTAAACTTCTTCTGCCTACAAGAAACACATCTGAATAATCAGAAAAAACATAGACTCAAAATCAAAGGCTGGAGGAATATCATCCAAGCAAACAACACCCTCAAAAAAGCTGGGGTGGCCATATTAATATCTGATGACTCCAACATTATACTCAGAAAAGTGGTAAGGGACAAAGATGGACACTATGTACTAATCAAGGGATATGTGCAACAGAAAGAAATCAGACTATTAAACATATATGCAGCCAATGAGAGATCAGTAAATTATCTAATACAATTACTGACAAATCTAAAGGAAGACATCAATAATAACACAATAATTGTGGGAGAATTCAACATGGCCCTATCAACACTCGATAGGTCAACCAGACTGAAACCCAACAAAATATACTAGCCTTAAAAAGAGTAATGGAAGAAAGAGGACTAGTAGATATATATAGGACATTCCATCCCAAAAAACCTGGATACATATTCTTCTCCAATGTACCTGGGTCATTGTCCAAGATAGACTACATGCTGACACATAAAACATACCTCCATAAAATCAAGAGGATAGAAATCTTGCAGGCTACCTTTGCTGACCACAAGGCTCTGAAATTAGATGTGAACTACAAAGCCACACAGAAGAAAAACTTTAACAATTGGAAATTAAACACCCTGCTACTGAACAACCAGTGGGTCCGAGATGAAATCAAAAAGGAAATCGAAACTTTCCTGGAAACAAATGATAATGAAGACACAAACTGCCAGAATCTATGGGACACAGCAAAAGCGATCCTGAGAGGAAAATTTATAGCTCTACAAGAACACATCAGGAAGGAAGAAGGGGCATACTTGAATAACTTAATGACGCAGCTCAAAAAATTAGAAAATGACCAACAAAAAGAACCAAAAATAGGGAGACAGAAGGAAATAACAAAGCTGAAAGCAGAACTCAATGAAGTGAAAAACCAAAAAATCAATCCGGAAGATCAACTAAAGCAGAAGTTGGTTCTTTGAAAAAATAAACAAGATTGATAGACCATTGACAAATCTCACAAAGAAAGAGAGAGTAATCTGATAACCCATATTAGAAATGAAAAGGGAGAGATCACGACAGATATTGCAGAGATCCAAAGGGTAATCAGAGACTACTTTGAGAAACTTTATGCTACAAAACATGAGAACCTAGAAGAAATGAAAAAATTCTTGAACACTTATAACCTTCCATATTTAAGTAATGATGATGTAGCATATCTAAACACAGCCATCACTACTGAGGAAATTGAAACTGTAATCAAATATCTGCCCAAAAAGAAAAGCCCAAGCCCAGATGGATTTCCTAATGAATTTTTTCAATTCTTTCAAGAGGAGCTACTACCAATACTAGCCAGGCTCTTCCATGAAATTGAAAAAATGGGAACACTCCCAAACAGCTTTTATGAAGCCAACAACACCTTGATACCAAAACCAGACAGAGTCTGCCAAAAAAGAAAATTACAGATCAATATCCCTGATGAATGCTGATGCAAAGATCTTCAACAAAATCCTGGCAAATAGGATCTAATGCATCATCAAGAAGATCATACACTATGACCAAGTAGGTTTCATACCAGAAATGCAAAGATGGTTTAACATCCATAAGTCTATCAACATCATACACAACATCAAAAACCAGAAAAATAAAAATGACATGATCATATAAATAGACACAGAAAAAGCATTTGATAAGGTCCAACACCCATTCTTGATCAAAACTCTCAGCAAGATGAGAATGGAAGGAACCTTTCTCAATCTAGTTGAAGCCATCTACCACAAGCCAATGGCAAATATTATCCTCAATGGAGAAAAACTAAAAGCCTTTCCTCTAAATTCTGGTACAAGACAAGGCTGTCCGCTCTCACCACTCCTCTTTAACATAGTACTGGAAGTGCTTGCTATAGCGATCAGGCAAGAAAATATATCAAGGGAATCCAGATAGGAAAGGAAGAAGTCAAGCTCTCATTGTTTGCAGATGACATGATACTCTACTTAGAAAACCCTAAAGACTCTACCAAAAAGCTTCTAGAAACAATAGACTCATATAGCAAGGTGGCAGGCTACAAAATTAAACACACAGAAATTAATGGCCTTTTTATACACTAATAATGAAAAGTGAAGAGAAGGAAGTCAAGAAGACAATCACATTCACATTAGTGCCACACAAACTCAAATATCTTGGAGTCAACTTGACCAAAGACATGAAGGACCTATACAAAGAAAACTATAAAGCTCTGCTCCAATAAATAAGAGAGGACACAGGAAAATGGAAATACATATAACCTGCTCATGGATTGGCAGTTTTAACATTATTAAAATGGCAATACTCTCAAAGCATTATAGAGTTTAATGCGATCCCCTTTAAAATACGTATGACATTCTTCAAAGAAGTGGATCAAACACTTATGAATTTCATCAGGAACAATAAACACCCTCAAATAGCTAAAGCACTCCTACGGAAAAGGAAAATGGGGGCTTTACTTTCCCTAACTTTAAACTGTTCTACAAAGCAATAGTTATCAAAACAGCAAAGTATTGGAATAAAGACAGACCCTCAGATCAGTGCAATAGGCTTGATTCTCAGACATTGTCCCCAAGACATATAATTACCTAATTTTTGATAAAGGAGCAAGAAATACTAAGTGGAGCAGGGAAAACCTCTTCAACAAGTTGTGCTGGCAGAACTGGTTAGCCACTTGCAAAAAAGCGAACATAGACCCCCAGTAAACATCAAGTACGAAGGTAAAATCCAAATGGATTAAAGACCTTTATATCAGATCTGACACCATAAGGTATATAGAACAACACGTTGGTAAAACACTCCATTACTTTGAGACTAAAGGCATCTTCAAGGAGGAAATTGCACTTTCCAAACAAGTGGAAGTATAGATCAACAGATGGGAATATATTAAGCTGAGAAGCTTCTGCACCTCAAAAGTAATAGTGCCCAGGATACAAGAGTCACCCACTGAGTGGGAGAAACTATTCACCCAATACCCATCAGATAAGGGGCTAATCTCCAAAATATACAGGGCACTGACAGAACTTTACAGGAATAAAACATCTAATTCCATCAAAAAATGGAGAGAAGAAATGAACAGACACTTTGATAAAAAAGAAATACAATGGCCAAAAGGCACATGAAAAAATGCTTCTCGTCACTAATCATCAGGAAGATGCAAATCAAAACAACGATGAGATACCACCTCACACCACAGAGATTGGCACACATCACAAAGAATGAGTACAATCAGTGCTGGCGAGGATCTGGAGAGAAAGGAACTCTTATCCACTGCTGGTGGGAATGCCATCTAGTCCAACCTCTATGGAAAGCAATATGGAGATTCCTCCAAAATCTGGAAATTGAGCTCCCATCGACCCAGCTATTCCACTCTTAGGGATAAACCCTAAGAACACAAGAATACAATACAAAAAACCCTTCCTCACACCTATATTCATTGCAGCACTATTCACAATAACCAGGCTCTGGAAACAACTAAGATGCCCTTCAACAGACGAATGGCTAAAGAAAATGTGGTACATATACACAATAGAATATTATGCAGCCGTCAGGAGAGATGAAGTTATGAAATTTTCCTATACATGGTTGTACATGGAATCTATCATGCTGAATGATATAAGTCAGAGAGAGAGAGAGAAAGAGAGAGAGAAAGAGAGAGAGAGACAGAGAGAGAGAGAGAGAGAGAGAGAGAGAGAGAATAGTTTTACTCATCTATGGGTTTTAAGAAAAAATAAAGTCATTTTTGCAACAATCCTCAGAGACAATGAGAGGAGGGCTGGAACTTCCAGCTCACTTCATGAAGCTCATCACAAAGAGTGGTGAGTGCAGTTATAGAAATAAGTATACAGAGAACTACCACAATCATGTGAATGAATGAGGGAACTGGTAAGCCTGTCTGGAGTACAGGTGGGAGTGCGGTGGGATGGAGGGAGATTTGGGACATTGGTGGTGGCACTGTTGCACTGGTGAAGAGGGTGTCTTTACATGACTGAAACCTAATCACAATCATAATTGTAATCAAGATATTTAAATAAAGGAAAAAAAATAAAAGTCAATTAGTAAAGTTAATATTAAAAACTTTGAGGAAAATAATGTAACAAAAAAATCACTTCTATGAAACTTTTATAAAATTTCTTAACTGAAATCCTACAATCTAAGATAAAATGAAACACCATATTCACTTACTAAATGACAAAAATAAACATATAATAAACTTTCATAATGAACTTTAAAACTTTAATAATTTAATAAATTTATAATTTTAATACTGGACAATTTTAAATTGAACACAAGAAAAATAAAAGTATTTTCAGAGAAACATAAACTAATTGAGTTTACCACTACAGGATATCTAGTTTATAAGTAACATTGAAAGATAGTACAGGAGGTAGTGTGCTTGCCTTGCATGTAATCACTCTGTTTAAACCCCTGAACCACATATGAATCTCTGAGCACCACAGAGACCAATCCCTCAATGCAGAAGCATAAATAATTCCTGAGCACAGCTAGTTTTAGCTAATAAACCATAAAATAAAAAGACAAAACAAACAAATTTTAAAAGGATAGTTTCCAAATGAAACAAAGAAACTAAAGAACAAAACGTAGAGACATAACTTTGATTTTATAGTGGTTTGGGCACTTGCCTTACTCATGCCTGACCCAGGTTCAGTTGAGGGAATGATCCCTGTGCACAGAGCAGAAGTAAGCTTTGTACATTACTGAGTGTGGTATAAAAACAAAACAAACGATCAAAAAAGAACAAAAACTCTTGAGCAAAGTTATAAATAAAGTGGCAAGGTGTCTTCCTTGCTCTGGCTAGCCTACGATGGATCATGGTCGATCTCGAGTATCCCATAAAGTTCCCCAAGCCGGAAAAGATTTCTGAGCGCATAGCCAGGAGTAACCCCTGAGCGTCCCAGGGTGTGCTCCCCAAATTGAATTTTAAAAGCATAATTCACTTTAGTTATGAGTTAATAACAAAATAAATGGTAGGAATTAACAAATTAAAAAAACAGATATGTAAATATTCATACCAATATGATGCTAGTTACAAAATAAATATCTTTCTTTTTTTTTCTGTTAGTGCTCTGGGAATCATATGATTTAGCCACATGCAAAGCAAGTAATTTAACTCCTATATAATCTCTCCAGTCCCTGATATTTTAATACTGCATGTACCTAGAAGACTGTTCATAATGTTGCACTGAATGAATGAAAAAGTAATGAATATATAATAATCTCCCTGAGTTGAGAGACTAAAATACTATGTGGGAATGAAGTTAGATAAGCCTTGTAATCTGTAAAATCATGACTTAAAATATGTAATTTGAAATGCATTCAAAGTACAAAGAAAATAAAGATTAGAATGTGGAATGTGGGGAAGAAAAGGAAGAAGGAATAAATAAAGGAAGGAAAGAAGAACAAAAAATGAAGAGAAAAGTGAGAAGAAAGAAATGAAGGGAGGAGGGAAGGAGGACTAGAGTGAAGGATGGGAGGAAGGAAAAGAAAGTGGATGAAGGAAGGAAAGAAGGAATGGAGTGAAGAAGTTCATTTTAGAAGAATATTTTAAATTTAAACACTGATTATAATTTTTTCACAATAGTTATTTTTTTACGAAGTCATTCATGATTGAATTGCAGTTATACAATGTACAAGAACTTTCACCAGTGCACATTTCCTGCCACTAATGTCCCCAGTTTTCCTCTCACACTCCCTGATGTCCTCTTTCCTCCCACCCACCCTTTCCTGCCTGCCTCAATGGTAGGTATTTTACCTCTCTCTCTCTCTCTCTCTGTCTCTCTCTCGGTCTCTCTCTCTCTTCACTCTCTGTCTTTCTCTCTGTCTGTCTCTCTGTGATTTGCACTATTGTTAATGATAGGGTGTCTTGCATATCACTTTATCTACTTATAGCACCCAGTTGATCAAAGTGAGCTGTTCCAAAAATCACTCTTATTGTAGAAGTTCTGTTCTCTAACTGCACTCTTCGCTCTTTGTGACAAACTTTCTATCACTGTCCATTTAATCATTCTCTCTTTTGTTTCTGCATACCATCCCCACACTTTTATTTTCTTTATATCCCACAAATTATTATTATTCTATAGAATAAAAGATTATTCTATTTCTATCACTTAGCATAATAATCTTCATGCAAATCCATATATAAGCAAATTTCATGGCATCATTACAAACAAATATCTGAATCAGAGTAACTTCAAGAAAAAGTAAACAATTAATATGACCACTATGAAAATTCATCCAAATAAAAAGGGTTATACAGAAACAAGTGGAAGATGAAAAACACAAATATAATACAACCAAATATCAAGAGTTTTTTTCCTTACTTTATTCTATCCAACTAATGCTGAGGATTAACTGTAGAAATGCTTGTTTTAGTAAATAGAAACTAGAAAGAAATTATAAAATTTGCCAAATTTCTTAATTTGCATAGGTTTTACATCAACTGAGATAATCAAATTCCCTTTAATATCATAGAACAACACTAATTTCAATGCTACATACTTCTGTCAACTATCAGGCTACACTTTCAAGTAACTTATGAGTATTTATTATAATGTTAATGTAAACAGTATAGAGTGAGGAAGTAAGAAAGTATCTAATTTGAAATATGGGTACAAAACCCAAGAATCTACATGATAGTTATGACTCTGCTTACTTACATTCACATAGTCATTGATTGCTAGAAAAAAATCTCCTCCTCCTGAAGCTACTCTTATCCCTGAGATTCCAAATGACTTCTTTCCATGTCAGTAGATTTGAGTGGTAAAAACCATTTTTTTCTAACTATGTAAACTGAAGAGACAAAATATTGGTAACATGTACTTGAGGATTTTTCTCACACTTTTATTACATAAAAAAGTGTCTGTGTTGGAATAACTGATCAAAAATATATTGAGAGCAGCCATAGAACAGCCAATAATATGTCTGCCTTGTATGCAGCTGAACCACGTTTGATCTCTGGTGGCCCATATGCTTTCATATGCCACTAGGAGCAATTTCTCAGTGAAGAGACAAGTTTATCCCCTGAATTACAAGAAGTGGCCTCCAAATACATATATACAAATAATAGTTTTATATTACTTCTAATGCTTCTTAAATAATTGAAGTTTATTATATGCCACACTTTTCTTTTTGCTAAATTTTAGAAACTAGACATACCATGAATTAAAATAATTCTCTATTTTTTTTCTTTGCATTTAGGCCACATCCAGCAGTTCTCAGAACTTCCTCCTGACTGTTTTTAGGAATTACTGTTGTTGGGCTCTTGGATTGACTCTTGATCAATGGTATGCAAGGCAAAAGTTCAACCCACAGTACTATCTATTTGGCCCAGAGATCTAAGTTTTTAAATTACTATTTTAATTTTGGGGTCCCTTCTGGCAGTTACAGACATTACTCTGGACTCTCCAGTTCCAACGCCGATTCTGAAGATTCTTGGTATGTTGGGGATTGAATCCAGTTTGACTGTGTGCAAAGAAATTCCCTATCAGCCATACCATCTCTCCAATCCTAATTTTATAATAAAGAGCACTACTTTCAGGAAAAAAAAAAAACCTTTACTGAGTCCCTTTTATTTATAGGTGAAAAACATAAATAGTATTCAAATTCTAATTGTAAGCAATTATATATTCTTGGTAGAAAAGACATATCATTAATAGTCAAGAAGTGATTTCACTTTATCATTGAGAAAATTTAGAGAACTCTACAAAATCATGTATTTTACAATTCTATTTCAAAATTATCAACACACACCATATGTTTGTTAAGTGTTGCAAGCACGTTTTCTTTTTCTGTTTCCATTCTTTGCCTATTTTGCACATGTGCATATTCATTATAAATTGCATTAAAATAGTGTTTTACAATTATTGTTGAAATTCTTTTTAATTAGCATAATATACTGCAAATACTAGATAACACATTTTAATAAAATACTTAAACTGTTTAATGGAAAGGTAATTACTGTTATAAATTATGTTCTAAGTATTTGACATTAAAATACAAGATCATGATACACAAATATATATCTTCAACAGGAAAAAATGTGGCAAAATCAATGCAATGACTGTGCTAGTTCACATTTTGTAATAGAATACTGAAAGCAATTTGCAGTATGGTTTACAGGTAAGCAAAGCATATGAATGCATTTTTTAAAATAGCTTCACCTTTAATACTGATAACAAAATAATATAGCTCTAGCGATATTCTCAGGTCAGAGAAATAATACAGTGAGTAGGATGCTTAACATGGGAGAATTTGGTTGGATCTTTAGCACCACAGAAAGTTACCCCAGCTGTGTCAGGAATAATCTGTGATTAAAGAATATCTACTGAGTAAAACTAGATAGGACTCAAACATAAACAAAGCAAGCAAATGTATTCTTGTTCTATTGATTTTTTCTATATTTCAACCAGTTTTATTAGGTATAATTAAAATATAATATTATATAAATTTCAAGTTCATAATATAGTATCTGGTGCATGTTTATATTGCAAAATAATTACTAAAATAAGTTTAATTACTACCATTTAATATAATACAATTGTCATTTACTTATTGTGGTGAGAACTAATAATATGTTTTTACATAAGCAGCTTCTTAATATATATCCAGTATTGTTAAATATAGTTAGAATACTATAAATTAAATTAAGGTAAATTAAATCCTCAATACTATTTATCTTATAATTGAAGTTTGAAACCTTTTGTAAATATTTCCACATTTTTCCTATTGTCAAACTCTGCCTCTGGAAAGCACAATTCTGTTCTTTCTATATGTTAGAATTTATGACTCCATATACATATGATATCATATCGTATTTTTTATTTTTAAACAATTTTATTGTATTAGTTCCCTGAGGATTTAGTTATTTTATTCCAAATGTCAATGTTTGTAATTTTGGTTACCATATAATTAATCTTAATTAATAAGACTATTCTTTTACCATAACCTTTTTTGACTCTATTTTCGAATTAGTTAACTATAAGTATGCTTACTCTCTATTCTATTCCATTAATGTATATTTTATCTTTATTGAAACATGTTATTCTTTTGTTTGTTTTCTGTTTTAGGCCACATTTGGTGGCTCTCAAGGGTTAACTGCAGTCAGCCAGCTTCCAACATGAAAGAACAGACAGGCCTGAATTGCCTCAGACCAGGATGAAGCTGCCATTGCCACTGCTGCTAATTTGCACAGGGTGGTCCCTTTTAACCCACCTTCTTTAGCTGTGGACTGTTGCTCACTATCTGAATCGGCTTTTAACTGACCTTCAGCTGGAAGACATTTCCTGTTCAGTGATTCATAGGAGCCAATTTTCAAACTCCACAAGACCAAAATGCAGGCTGAAGCTGTGCTCTGAATTTTATACCCCCTGACTATTTCTCTTTGTTTTAAGAATTATAATTTTATTTTAATAGTATCTTTATTTAAGCATCATGATTACAGACATGTTTATAGTTGAGTTTCTGTCATAAAAGGAACACTCTGCTTTAATAGTGCAACAGTCCCACCACCGATGCTCCCCATTTATCTCCCCCCCACTTGCCTGTTTTGAGGACAGGCATTCTACTTCTCTTACTTACTGACATTGTCGTGATAGTTGTTAGTGTAGTTATTTCTCTAAATGCACTCATCACTCTTTGGTGAGCTTCATATCATGAGCCAGTCTACCTATCCCTCATCTCTATTGTCTCTAGGAATTATTAAAATAGTGTCTTATTTCTCTTAAAACTCTTAGATGAGTGAGACTATTCTGTGTTTATATCTCTCACTCTGACTATTTCACTCAGCATAATAGTTTCCATGATCATCCATGTATAGGAAAATTTCATGACTTGATCTTTCCTGATGGCTGCATAATATCCCACGGTTTCTTTGGCCATTCATTCATTGAAGGGTATCTCGCCAGTCTCTAGATTTGGGCTTTATGGAAAGCATTATGGAGAGTTCTCAAAAATTTGGAAATTGAGCTCCCATATGATTCAGCTATACCACTCCTAGGAATATACCCTAGGAATACAAAAAACACAATACAAAATGACTTCTGCACACCTATATTCATTGCAGTGCTCTGTAGAAAAGCCCCGATGACTTTAAAAGATTTAAAGGGAATATGTTAATTTCCTTCAAATATTTTGCTAGATACATTTCCTTAATATATATGATCCATATTGTGTATTTTCTTATGCAGTTATAGATATTTTATTTCCCATCCCCTTTTTGAATTTGTTTAGTTTGAAATTCTAGTACATAAGTTTCTCTTGGGTTCTAAGTTCATGTTATAACCAGGTTATAGGGATTGTTTAGTTTGTTATTTTTACTCCATTATGCACCAATAGTATCACGTGGCATTGTTTTTTTGTTTTTGTTTTTGTTTTTTGCATAGGCACATTAAAATGTGGAATTCCTTCCACTTATTTTCGGCGTGTTAGACTTTTACCCCAGTTTATTACTTTTCTCTTCTTCAAACAAAACCACGTAACTTGAACTAGCTAGTTCTGTCCCCCCCCAGTTAGAGGGGGGAAATAAGGGAGGCACCAGGACCAAACAGGTGCAATACTACTAAGTAGTAGGCTAGATACAGAGTGGACCACATATTCTAGCAACCCTGGGGGTGAGGGAAGAGGATATGGGAGGTAGGACAAAAACGGAGGTGTAGGGAGGACAATTTGGTGATGGGAATCCCCCCTGATTTTATGTAAATATGTACCTAAAATATTATTGTCAACAATATGTAAGCCACTATGATCAAAATAAAAATTATATTAAAAATTTGGAATTCTTACATATAGAAAGAAGTCATTATTTAATACAGTTAGTAACTCATAAATTTTAAATTGCAGGGTGACTTTCACCCTGATCATTTGTCTTAGTGACTTGACTTAGACTTCAGTCATTCAGATCAGCTGTTTGCCCCAAACTTTGAATCCCATCAATCAAACTAGCATAGTTTTCTGCACCCAGCATCAAGAATTAAACTTCTCCCAAGTAAGGCCATAATATTGCCCTGTCACTGACTTGCTCCAGTGTGAGTTCATATGACACTCTGATGACTGAGAAAGAGCATAAACTTGTTCAGGGCTGCTTTCCTGCATCACTACCTAAAGGTGAGATAAAACCAGAAATAGCTTTGTGATACTCTGACTTTAACATAGAATATGTGCAAAAACCAAGATCTTTAATTACAGAAGTCTGTCTATGACAACTGTGATTGAGGAGAACTGATCCTTGGACCATGAAGAATGACGTTGGGATGAGATAACTTAGTATGCCCAGAGCATTTTGCTGGTCTTACTGTAGAATGCATCACAAATAGGGACACCTAGTTTTAGGTCAAAGTTTTTATTTTTTATTTTCCTCAACTTTTGCTGTCACTATGCAATAAAAGAGTCACCCTCTTTTTTGTATCTTTTATATAGAGCTCCTCTCTTTTGCATAGAACCTTGTAACATGGATTACTTGTTTTAATTCATATTTCTTGCATTTTTCAATAAAACTAAAAACAAATAAAAAAGGGATGAAGTAAGGGGACAAGTGGCCTTAGGTGAATCGGTGGAGGAAAAAAGGACAGAACTAAATAAACAAACCAAAGTCTACAACAATAGAATTAAGAGATTAAACTTTAATATCTAAATTTAAAGTGGACCTGTTATACTGGTGTGTCAGGGGGGCAAAGAGTGGTGTTCTGGGATGCACTCTGGGAACATCAGTGGAGAAAGGTTAACACTGGTGGTGGGAATAAACTTTATTCAATGTATATCTGAATTTCAACTATGAAGAATTTTGTAGATCACAATGGTTTCAATAAACCAAAAAATATGTCAGTGCCATATATCTCATAAAATCTAGATTTCTATGACAAAACTATCTATTTGTGTTAATTTTAGATAACTCTGGAACTTGACAAAAAGTGTTATTTTTATAGATTTTGTTCAAATAATATCAATATTGTCAGGCTTCATGAAAGTCCAGATGAATCAGATAATTATTAGTATTACTGTAAATATATATAAATATATTAGAAGATACTAAAATAATAAAATAATATAAAAATATGAGCTTTTTCTAGTTAAGTTCTGTCAGTCCCTTGTATATCATAGATATAAGCTCCTTATCTGATGATTATTGGGTGAATAGTTCTCCCCTTCTGTGGGTGGTCTTTGTATTCTAGTCCCTATTTTCTTTGTGATGCAGATGCCTCACAAAAAGAGTCTCATCTGTTTATCTCTAATTACACTTTTTTGTATGGATCTGTTTGCTCCTTGAATATGCTTTAATGTTAATATCATGGAGTGTTTTACATACATGTTCTTCTACATAACTATGGTTGCAGGTCTTCAATCCATTTGGAACTGACCTTTGAGAATGGTGTTAGATGAGGTCCAAGTTTACTTTTTTGCATGTGGCTGACCAGTTGTGCCAACACCACTTGTTGAAGCAACTTTCCTTGCTCCATTTTTTGTTTCTTGGCCTTTATTAAAGATCAATTGTATGTCTGGGAAACATTCTCTGAATGCTCAAATCTATTTCACAGATCTGAGGGTATGTATTTATTCCAATACCATGCTATTTCAATTACTATTGCTTTGTAGTACAATTTAAAGTTTGGTAAAGCGATGCCTCTCATCTTCTTTTTCCTTAGAGTTTCTTTAGCTATCCTAATTCTATCAAAAATGTGTAGTAGAAATAGACAATTCCTTAAAGAAGAAATACAAATGGCAAAAGGCACATAAAAATACTCCACATTATTATCTAACAAATTATCAGATGCAAATCAAAACAACAATAAAATACCATCTCATGGCACAGAGACTGGAACACATCACAAAGAATAGTAACATTCAGTGCTGGCGAGGATGTGGAGAGAAAGGAACTCCTATTCATTGCTGATGAAAATGCCGTTGGTCCAGCCTTTCTGAAAAACAATATGGAGATTCCTCAAAAACTTTAAATTGAGCTCTCATATGATCAAGCCATAGCATTCGAGGGTTTATACCCTAGGTATGCAAAACACAATGCTAAATTACCTTCTGCACACATATCCATTGCAGCACTATTTACAATAGCCAGAATCAGGAAACAACCCAGATGTCCAAAGACAGATGAGTGGCTAAAGGAACTATGGTATATATACACAATGGAATATTATGCTTCCCTCAGGAGAGATGAAGTCATAAAATTTTCCTCTACGTGAATGGACATGGAAACTCATGCTGAGTGAAAAAAAAGTCAGAGGGAGAAAGACACAGAATTGTCTCACTCATCTATGGCATTTAATAAAAAGAAAAGACCTCATTATAATAATACACGGAGACAATAGAGATAAAAGTTGGAATGTCCAGCCCATGTTATGAAGCTTACCACAAAGAGTGGTGAGTACAGTTAGAGAAATACTACACTGAGAACTATGATGACAATGTTAGTGAGTGAGAGAAATAGAATGCCCTGTCTCAAAAACAGGCAGAGGATGGGAGAGAAGGAAGATTGGGGGCATTGGTGGCGAAAATATTGCACTGGTGAAGGGGCTGTCCTTTTATATAACTGATATAGAAAGACAAACATGTTTGTAATCACAGTGCTTTCATAAAGTTGAAATCAATTTAAAAGGATATTATTTAAAAGGAGAAAATATGAGCTAAGAACAAATTTTATATTACAAACATGTTTGTAATCACAGTGCTTTCATAAAGTTGAAATCAATTTAAAAGGATATTATTTAAAAGGAGAAAATATGAGCTAAGAACAAATTTTATATGTGTGTTGACTAAAATTTTTAAGTACCCAATAAACACATCATCAAGCATCTACTCTTAATGACATTCTCTAGTCTAAAACTAGTCTAAAACAGAAACCTGGTAACAATTAATATTTGGAGAGTTTTAATGCACAATAAATAAAAATAATCTTTTCTATTAGTAAAATTTTATATAGCATGGATTAAATTAAAATATAAGCAACATTAAATAACTATTAACTAATTCATTAATAATACTACATAGTGTACTGAGAAATAATTTATCTATAAATATTAGGATTACATAAGTTGTATTTGCTTGTTTATTTTGTCTTGTTGCTTTGTTTTATTTTGAGGTCACACACAGTAGTTTGCAAGGCCTACTCCTGGTTCTGTGATCAGGGTTTACTCCTGTTGAGGCTTAGAGAAAAATAGCAGAAACTAAACCTAACTCAACTACATGTAAGATTTTTATCTTCTGTGCCTTCTCTTACCTCTCTTGTATTTGATTTTGTGAAAAAATGGACATAGAAGACAGATAGCATATGAATAGTGTAATATAATCATTCTACTAAGCATAGGTGATTAAAAAGATAATAAATTGTGTTTGTATTTAACTTATTAAAAATAAATCAACCATATATTAAGTAAGAAATACTATGAGAAAAATTTTGTTGTACTGATGCATTTGTTTTCTTTATGTCTGACATAGTGTTGCAAGTTTTATTCCAAGTACATTTGACACTTCATTGTGTAGAACTGGGATATGATTAATTTCAGAGACAAAGATTAAATTTCATGTTTGACTTAGAACCAAAACAGAGTAATAAATATAAATAATTCAGAAGTTGGATTATTGCTCTAATGTATTAGTATATTAAAAATGTGGGGTAGTGCTCAGGGTTTACTTCTGATTCTGTGTTCAGGGATAACCCCTGAGAGTGTTTATATACAAATTTGTGAATTAAACCCAGGTCAGCCATATAAAAAGCAATTACCCTACTCTTGCTCCAGCTCTCAAACCCAGCAGTATTAATAAAAATAGATGTGAACTCATACATCATGTTTTGTTGGACGCCTTCTCTCTTCTCTAATTTTCTCCCCTCTCTCTTTGCTCCTCTCCCCGTTCTCTCTCTAATTTCAGTCTCTACTGTCTTTCTCTTTTTCTTCTGATCTCATTTTTTTCTCACTCCTCATATATCTTCAAGAAAAGGTAAACTATACTGGAGTCCTTGGCAGAGATTTAGGCTGTTTCATTTTCTTAAAAAAACATGTATTGCTCCTTTGACTCTAATACTTAAAAAGAACCCACTTAAGATTTGAGGTTAACTTAAGCTAATATGCATGAATATGGAAATGTAAAAAAAAATGCTATGCCTGTAACGTTTAAGGAGTTATGTAAGTTTTATGGCTTTAGATTGCCTTGTGTGCTGTTAAGAAATATTATAGTGTGTTACAATCTTAATGTTCTTTGGATGAAATTTCAAAGTTGGGATATCAGCAAGGGGACTTCTGAGAATTATGTTATGTATTGTCCTTCCACTGTAACTTTACCTTGTCCTCTTTCTTTGCATCCTTGTTCTCATAATTAAAAATAAAAAATAAAACAAAAAAACAAAAAAAAAAAAAAACAAAAAAAAAACATGTATTGCTCCAGCTTGAGTCCACAACTCAAGAACTGAGATAATAATAAGGGTTGAGATAATGTAAGAACCAGCTCTTACATTATGTAGATGAAAAGACTTCAGGCGAAACTTGATAGCTACCTATAGAGCTGGTAAAATTTCAGCAACCATGTTGTCATATAAGTGGTTATAAAAGATGGTACCAACCCTAACTCAAACCAGAGACACTCTCCTGGGTGACCAAGAAAGACTAAACAGTAAGCAGACACACTCTTCTCTCTGGGTAAACTTTATTGCTCTCACTTGGCTTCAATGAATGAGATAAAAACTTATACGAGTGAGAATAGCACATATCAACAATATTGGAGAAAGTGTATTGATGAGAATATTTTAAAAAGGAACTGTCAGCCACTACTTGTGGGAATACTGTGTGGTTCAAACCCTGTGGAAAACAGGATGGGTGATTTTCAGTAAACTCAGAATTGATCTGCCATATTACCTACATAGCAATCCACTTTTGGCTAACTATACCCAGGATTAAAAAAAATCATTCATTTAAAAGGATGTATACACACCACTATTTATCAAAAAACTCAGTACAATAGTTGAGAGTGTGAATAAACCTGCAACACTTAGTGAAATAGCCAGGGTCTATGCAATTTAAGAAAAATTTATGAACTTCCCAGGTAACCATATTTTGAACAAAAATACAAAGACAAATCTGAGACTGTAAGAAAAATTAGCTAATTATACATCTCATAAAAGGCAGCTAGTATTCAAAGAATGAATAAAAATTCTATTTTAATAAAATTAATAAACATTAAAAATATGATTATAGATGTGCTATAGACTTAAAAACCATTAGAAAGGGTTTTAAGATAAAATATGAACACTAAATTTCATATAAAATATAGAAATATACATATATACTTGTATGGTCAGAAAATGAAAGTTAAAATAAGAGACAATTTTACACCTTCCAGAATGACCAAAATCTGAAACACTTTTAAGAACAAGTGCCATTCAGGTTGTAGAACAACTGGAGCATTCACATACTGTTGCTGAGATTTTAAAATGCCATAGTCCTTTTGAAGAAAGTTTGGAAGGTTTTCAAAAACCTAAAAATATTTTTAACATAGAATAAAGAAATTGCAATATTTAGCATTTAGTAAAAAAATTGGGATGAATATAAACACAAAAACCAACACAGTATTGTTTCCTAGGAGAATAGAAATATAGTATTATTTATATTTTCAAAAAAATGAAATAGAAATTTAAAAAGCCAGAAAAGAACTCTGTGTAAATTATATACATAAAAAGAAAATGTATAGTTATAATTGTATGTAAAATTATATAATTATATATAATTATTATATAAGTATTATTATATAATTATAATATATAATATAACACAATTTATGACATTCTAAAAATTTTAAAGCTGTTATGATATTATAAACCTAGTTTCCAAGAGTGGAGAGAGGATAGAGTTAGGATGAATAAGCAAAGTACAGAGTATTTTAAGTGTTGTTAAAGTAGTCTGAATGATGGAGATATATCATCAATTTATTTTTACAAACCCACACAATGTAACTAATAATAAATCATAATATAAATATTTCGTTTGAGGAATTATAATGTGCCAGGGTAGATTTAAACATAATATATATAATATGAAAATCTGGTGGAAGATTCTGAATCTTGATAAGAAATTAGGAGTTTCAGGGTTATTTTTTATAATACATAATAATATATATTGCCAAATTAGTTTCTAAAAATAGAAAACACATATAGACTTCGATATTTTTCTCCCAAAAGTAAGTTATGATAGAAAAGATGAAAATTACATTTAGTAATTATAAAACTAAACTTTTCTGTATTTTAAATATGTGTTAGGAAGTATCAGTATATCTTTATTTTTAAATGTATGTTTTGAGGTCCCTGAGATAGCTCAGTGGTAGGAGTCTTGCCTTGCAGACCTGAAGTTACAAATTCACTTCTTGGTAAGAGCATGCATTCTGAGTTGAACGATCTAGTACTCTCATTTCTGATTACAGTTATCACAATGAAGTATGTGACCTTTAGTATGCTATAGTTAAAGTAGCCAAACCCAGGAGACACTTAAAGTGTGCAAGCACTGTAATCACCTGTGCAATGATACCCAGTGGAAAATGGAGGAAGGGAATAGAGGAAATAAAATAAATGTCACCTGCCTGTTAAAGATCTGAGACAAGAATGCTGAAAACAACCTATAAAATGAAAGAATTTTGTAATGGAAATATAACACATGGTAATCAAATTTATGCTAGTTGCTTTACATGTAATTTCAATAAAAATAGAAGACATAGCTTGAATTTTGTTATAATTCAATAATTAACAAGTATAACAAGCATGGCAGATCATGAGGTAAGAATGAATAATCCCTGCTATATTCAAATTCTAGATATGATATTACACAATTTCTACACAAAATAATTTCCTACTGAAAATCAAAAACGTTTTAAAGAGTTTATTTATGTATTAATTGATTGGTTTGGGGCCACACCGGCAATGCTCATGGATTACTCCTGTCTCTGTGCTCAGAAATTGCTCCTGGCAAGCTCAGACCATATTGGATGCTAGATATCAAAACGATTCATCCCGAATTGGTAGCATGCAAGGCAAATGCCCTACTGCTACGCTATTTTTCTGGTCCCTGAAAATCAAAAATGTTAATTAATCTGGAAATAAATTATTAATTTAATTCATTCAGGATCTTATTTTTCTCTTATTTTAAGTTGAATGCAGCAATATTTTAGAAATTTCAGACTTTTAACTTTGGCACTATTATAAGATATAATAAACATCAAACAATATTGTACAATAAATACTGTTTTCAGATATTGTTTTAGACTTGTAATATGTTTACAGAAACATAAATTCTATATCACATTGAGCAAGTACACACCTAATTTCTTCTCTCCCTAAAACTGTTATTTGTCTCTGTATTACGATAAGTAAAATTCAATTATAATGCATATTTATAAACCTGTTATTTCTAGAGTTTATTACGAGTTAGCTTTATAGAGTTAATTTTGTCATTTCAATAACCTCAAAATATCTTAACTTTTTATGTTATTAAACATTTATTTTTGCATATGACTAGTTGGCTATTTACTAGTATAGAATAAACTACTACAAAGTTATACATAGATATAAATAATTTTATTATGCCTCAGATTCTATTAAGGAATATTGATATTTTGCTTGTGGTCTCCTACATGGTTGCTGATGGATTACTTGTAAAGTTTGAGTCATCTGCCAGCTGGTAGAGAATATTCAAATATATGTGCCTCAGTTCTCTTATTCTTCCTTAGTGGAGTTTATGGGCTGTCTGTCTCACTCATCCTCTTTTTTTGTTTCTCTCTTTATATAGACTTTATTTTATTTATTTCTTTATTTATTAATTTTGGGTTTTGGACCAGACCCAGTGAGGTTCAGGGGTTACTGCTGGCTAGGTGCTCAGAAATTTCTCCTGGCTTGGGGGACCATATGGGACGCTGGGGATCGAACCCAGGTCCGTCCTAGATCAGCCGTGTAAAGGCAAACCCCCTATGGCTGCCCTATAGCTCCGACCCTTTCATATCGACTTTACATGTGACTTTTGATTATGTTCTCTTCAGTAGGATAGGTCATATTTTATGTGGCCAAATTGTCATCCTCACAGTCAGAATAATCATAGTAGACAAAAGTAACAAACTCCTATAAAGACTAATATGAGACGGAATTATCAATCTTTTCCATCCATTTTTATCCTAATGTCAGTCTAGAATTGATTCAGAGATATTACACAGGGTCATAAATAATGGTAACACTATCAGTTTTAAAGTTATATTTATGAATAACTATCACATCTCCAAAGAATTAAAATAAGAACTCCTGTGTGCGTTGCAACTAACAACAGTGAGGTACTGAGACATGCACATTGAAAAATAAAAATGTGCCTGATGAAATTATCTAAAAGAAAAGATTAACAGTTTATGATTTTTGTTCTGGTCTCATATCAGCTGATTTTATATTTTTAAATTGTTCATAAGTGCTCAAGAATAAAATATATTACACAGTATTCATAATTCATTAAAGAAATTTATGCACATTATTTTTATAGTTCTGCATTTAAAATTAGATTAAAATTGAAAAGTCTGTTACATTTTATAAAGGCTGGTAGTAATTTTACATGGATAGTACAAAATAAATAGTAAGTCATAAAAACTCTCTAGAGCTGCAATTTTTTTCTGAATTGATATAAATTTTCTCACTCACTTTCATTTTACATAACCATATTTATTATAATAGGTAATAAGGTCATAAAAATCCACTTGGAAATAAGTTTATAAATATGTTACTTTTTCCTTGTGTTGCACCTGTTGTTTCCTAATAAATTTTGTAGCTTTGTTGTCCATGTGGCACTAAAACCACTATTCTTAGTTAAGTAAAGTATTTATGCAATATTTCATCTTTTAAATTTATTTTTACTCTTGAAATCAAGGATAGTATCTAATTCATTAGGAAAATACTTTCCCCAGAGATGGATCAAATTGTTAGATTCAGTTTCATTAAATCCTATTAGATAACTGTTTGGCTCCTCTTTGAAAGAGTGTTGGAGGTGGAAGGAGTGAACTTCTACATTACTCACTGTTCCTGTCACTTAGAATCAGTCCATATCTCATGAGAAGCAGGACAACTAATCTGGAGCTGATTTAGTTTCTATTCAGGAACTTATCAGTGCTGTAAGGCATCTAATTACCAGCAATTCAAGGACTTCAGCAAACTTAGAAAGGAAAGAAATTGCTAAGCATTGAAACCTGATTTGTTTTCCTTGATGGCAACAGTCAGACAATTACTTTTAGCCTCTTCACTTCCATCTTAATCTTCATCACAAAATATTTCCATGAAATAAGAAGAATAAAATAAAATGTCTTATTCCTACAGTAAAATGTTCAAAAACTATTTTTTTATTGCCTAATTACTACCGGAGCTATGTATTTGTAGGCTAATCTAGAATTTTCAGGATAGTAATATCCAAATTTTTCAAAAAAATGATTCAAAAAATAAAAAAAAAGATGATTGAAAGAACTTGGAACCTTTAATCAAGGTTTACAGAAAAGTCCATTAATAACCACTACACATATACAGTTATAAGTTTATTAATCAGTAAAAGGACTAAATTTTATTTTTATTGGAATATTCCACTGATTCAGAAGAAAATATAGATATATATTGAAGTAGTCATATTGTATATTTTAATACATACATTGTCAAAAGTAATTAGTGGTCTAGTATAAAAATATCTTAAGTATTTGGTTTTGGATTAGGAGTTGAGCAGAGACAAGAAAACATTTAAATAAGAGGCTATAAATTTGATCATGTACTAATATATATTGTAAATATTTGGTAATAATATGCCTGTGATAATTTAGTAAGAAAACTGCACAATATAGATGGAAAATCTCCCATAAAAGTGACAAGAATAGGTTATTATTATTATTATTTATTTGCTTTTTGGGCAATACTTGGAGAAACTCAGGGGTTACTCTTGGCTTGAGAGACTATTTAGGATGCTGGGGGAATAGAACCACTGTCTGTCCTAGGTTAGCGCATACAAGGCAAACACCCTACAGCTTGCACCACCGCTCAGGACTCAAAAACAGATTTTTTTAAATGTATGAGTGATTGTAAGTCATTTGATAGGATCTGACTAATTTTAAATGTATTTAAATAACTTAATATGCCTGAATTTTAATGGCAAAATTTTTATTTTTTCCTACTTGTATTAGCAACTACTTTATGAGATTTAGTATCTTCACCTTTCATTCTGCTGTACAAAGAAAGAAGCGTCATTGTCATGTATTGTCATAATTATAAAAAACTTCAACAGATATTGTAAGTTTAAAAACATTTTGAAAACTGTGGAACATTCATATAATTTTATTGATGATAATAATTTAAAGAATGGATTGAGGGGTATAGGCATGCCCACCTGGAGATTGCCCTCCTTGAAGAAGCTCAGACTCTGAGGGGTCTTACATCCACCCTACTGGGGGAATGCAGACCTCCACTGCTGTCACCATTGAGAGCTATTGGTGTGCTGGCCTGAAGACTGCCCTTCTTGAGAAGCTCAGAGACTGAGGGTTCTTGGACCGCCCTAACAGGGTGGGGCCAGATGTGTGCAGCTGCTCCGCTTTTTTTTTATTTAAACAACATCATTACATACATGATTGTGTTTGGATTTCAGTCATGTAAAGAACACCACCCATCACCAGTGCAACATTCCCATTACCAATGTCCCAAATCTCCCTCCTCCCCACCCAACCCCTGCCTGTACTCTAGACAGCCTTTCTATTTCCCTCATACATTCTCTTTATTAGGATAGTTCAAAACGTAGTTATTTCTCTAACTAAACTCATCCCTGTTTGTGGTGAACTTCATGAGGTAAGCTGTAACTTCCAGCTCTTTACTTTTTTGTGTCTGAAAGTTATTATTGCAAGAATGTCTTTCATTTTTCTTAAAACCAATAGATGAGTGAGATCATTCTCTGACTTATTTCACTCAGCATAATAGATTCCATGTACATCCATGTATAGGAAATTTTCATGACTTCATCTCTCCTGACAGCTGCATAATATTCCATTGTGTATATGTACCACAGTTTCTTTAGCCATTCATCTGTTGAAGGGTATCTTGGCTGTTTCCAGAGTCTTGCTATGGTAAATAGTGCTGAAATGAATATAGGTGTAAGAAAGAGATTTTTGTATTGTATTTTTATGTTCCTAGGGTATATTCCTAGGAGTGGTATAGCTGTGTCGTATGGGAGCTCTATTTCCAGTTTTGGGAGGAATCTCCATATTTCTTTTCATAAAGGTTGGACTAGATGGCATTCCACCAGCAGTGGATAAGAGTTTCTTTCTCGGGGCCGGGAAGTTGGCGCTAGAGATAAGGTGTCTGCCTTGTAAGCGCTAGCCAAGGAACGGACCGCGGTTCGATCCCCCGGCGTCCCATATGGTCCCCCCAAGCCAGGGGCAATTTCTGAGCACTTAGCCAGGAGTAACCCCTGAGCGTCAAACGGGTGTGCCCCCCCCAAAAAAAAAAGAGTTCCTTTCTCTCCACATCCCTGCCAACACTGCTTGTTCTCATTCTTTGTGATGTGTGCCAATCTCTGGGGTGTAAGGTGGTACCTCATAGTTGTTTTGATTTGCATTTCCCTGATGATTAATGATGTGGAGCATTTTTTTATGTGTCTTTTGGCCATTTGTATTTGCTTCACTGCTGCACACTCTTTCCAACTAATGAAGCCCACCATAACACATAGAGAAAATAAAACTACAAGTGGGACAATAGGAAAACCTTGTAGGCAAACACTAGGCACAGGTCATCTCTGATGACCCAAAAATATCAACCATCTGATTAATCTCTCAGATAAGTAATGTAGAATCGAAATATGGAGGATACTAATGGAAATCAAAGAAAACATAGCTCAAGCTGAACAGAACACAAAGATAGAAATCAGAAAACTTCAAACTGAAATAACAGATCTGAACTGGTAGCTGAACTGAAAACCTCAATGGAAAGCCTCTCCAAAAGAGTAACAGCAGCCGAGAACAGAATCATTGAACTGGAAGATGAAATTCAGAACAACTCCATACTGCAGAGGAGATTGGAAAAGAACATTAAGGCAAATGATTAGACAGTGAAAAAAGTACTCAAGGAATGTGAACATATGAAAATGCAAGTCTCTGATAAACTCAACAGAAACATAAAAATAATTGGAGTCCCAGACACCCAGGTTGGAAATCCCCAGGAAGAACCAACAATCAAAGACATCATCACAGAGAAACTCCTAGAGCTAAAGGCTACATGCAATAAAATCCTGCATGCAATCAAATCCTGCATGCCCAAAGAGTACCAGCCAAAAGGAACCAGAAGAAAAACACCCAGACACATCCTAGTCTCAATGACAAATCTCACAGATAGAAATAGAATAATGAATGCAGCAAGATCTAAAGGGGAAATTACATTAAAAGGAACATCCTTAAGATTTACAGCAGACATGTCACAAGAAACTCTCAAGGCCAGAAGACAGAGGTGGGATATTGTGACAAAACTGAATTAAATGGATGCTTCATTTAGAATACTGCACCCAGCCCAACTCACGTTCAGATTTCAAGGAAGAATACATATCTTGACAAATAAGCAAATGCTCAGGAACTTTACAGATGCCAAATCAGCCTTAAAGGAAAAACTAAAATGTCTACATTAAGACATGACAGACCAACAAACACATAAAACTTATACACAAAGATGACATTAAATCCCATGAAAATCATCTCCCTCAATGTAAATAAAATAAATACACCAAGTAAGAGACACATAGTGGCTAAATGGATCAAAAAAGATGAATTTAACCTTCTGCAGCCTACAATAAATACACTTGAATAGTCAGAACAAATTAGACTCAAAGTCAAACGCTGGAAGAAAATCATTCAACCAAACAACACCCTTAAAAAGCTGTAGTGTCCATATAAATATCAGATAACACAAACTTTAGACTCAGAAAAATTGTAATGAACAAAGATGAACACCTCGTAGTAATCAAGGGATATGTGCAACAGGAAGAAATCACACAACTAAACATATACACACCCAATGCGATATCAGCAAATTATCTAATACTATTATTGACAAATTTGAAAAAGGACATCAAGATTGACACAAAAATTGTTGGAGACTTCAACATGGTCCTGTCAATGCTTGATAGGTCAACAGGATTGAAACCCAACAAAAATACACTAGCCCTGAGAACAGAAATGAAAAAAGAGACTTAGTAGATCTATAGGGGGTATTCCATTCCCAGACCTGGATACAACTTCTTCAATGTACATGGGATTTTCCAGGATAGACCACATGCTAGCACATAAAACATAACTCAATAAAATTAATAGTATCGAAATTTTGCATGCTACCTTGTCTGATCACAAGGCTCTGAATATAGATGTGAATGACAAAGGGACACAGAAGGAAAACTTTAACTACTGGAAATTAAACAGCCTACTATTGAACAACCAGTGGGTCAGAGATGAAATCAAAGAGGAATTCAAAACTTTCCTGGAAAAAATGACAATGAAGACACAAACTATCAGAATCTATTAGACACAGCAAAAGTGGTCCTGAGAGGAAAATTTATAGCTTTCAAAGCACACATCAGGAAGGAACAAGGGGCATACCTGAATAGCTTAATGATTCAGCTCATAAAATTAGAAAATGATCAACAAAAGGAACCAAGAATAGTAAAACAGAAGGAAATAACAAAGTTTAGAGCAGAAATCAATAAATTAGAAACCCAAAAAAACAATCCAAAAGATCAGTGAAGGCAGAAATTGGTTCTTTAAAAAAAAAATAAGATTGATACACCATTGGCAAAACTCAAGAAGAAAAAGAGAGAGAAAAAATAAACTTGATAATCATATTAGAAATGAAAAGGGGGGGATCACAACAAATATTCAAAGGGTAATTTAAATAATGCAGATATGAAAATATTTCTGCCTTGTAAGAATGTAGAACAATCATTAATAATAATCTATATAAAATTTGAAGTTATAAGAAATAGAAAGGACTATTTGAAGTGAAATAGATATAAGCAAAATTTGATTAAATTTTTGTTAGTTTTGAGATTTGTATTATGGGACTTGGAAAGCAAAACAAACTTTACACTGTCTTGAACTGCAATTTATTATATATAATGTTATATGTATAATCTACAATTATACATATTTATATATATTTATATATTTTATATATAAATTACACATATACAAATATAAATATATAAGGTTATATATATTTATATACATATGGTATATAAATTTATATACATATATCTATATATGTATATAGAAATATATGTATATATTTATATATTCTATACATATTTGTGTAGCAGATTTAGGTGTATTATAGAAAATACTATGGCCAGAAAGGAACATGACCCTTCATATATCATTCAATAGATAAATTTAAAAACTATTTTATTTTTACTTTTAATTTTGAAACCCCAGTAATGCTAACAACAAAGAATATGAACCAAAATATTTTTTCCAAAATCTACATATTGAAGACCAACTGAAATAAAAATTTTGTTTATAATTGAAATTTAGAAAAATTATTAATTCCCCACTAAAATATTTTTGTCTTTTTCTGTTTTGATATTTATGTTGGGACCATGAGCAGCAGAGATAAATGATTATACCTGTTTCTTTGCTCAGAATTTACTCCTGGCAGTCTCAGTGGAACCATATTATATATCAGAGATAGAAATTGAGTCTTCTGTATATAAGGCAAACTCTCTACCCAGTAAGCTATAGCTCCGGCTCAACCTTTGTCTTTTTAAGAAGTCAAATTTGCAAAGGGTAATCATTAAGTTAAAAACATCAGTGAATATACATATATGCATATACACAGACTTTCTTCTAAAAGTTGTGCCCAAGATATAATGCTATTAAAGAAATACAGAAGTTTTTTTTAAATGCTGTCATGATAATGTCTTATGTATAAATATATTTTTTATAAATATTTTAAAGTTTCTTAATTTAATTTTATTGTTGCAGATGTTGAGAAAAGTAGACTTTTTACTTTTAATTCAATTGCATCAATGTCATCAAAGAGTGTTTTTTAATTTTAGTTCTAAAGTTTTCAGTCAATGAATTAAACTGGGACTAAATGCTTTCTTCTTCACAATAAAAATTAATTCCATATAATTTTACAAAATAATAAAATGATGTGTATTTGAATCTTAACTGATTCCATCTCTAGACAATATTTCATAGAACAACATAACTACAACAAAGTTACAGCTTATTGGTATATTTATTTGAAATTAGTTGTATTTTGGGGGCTGGAGCAGTGGCATAGTGGTAGGGCAGCCTTGCATGCGGCCTACCACAGTTTGATTTCACAGCGTCTCATATGGTCCCTCAGGCCAGGAGCAATTTCTGAACACATAGCCAGGAGTAACCCCTGAGCATCACCAGGTATGGCCCCCAAACCAAAAATAAATAAATGAAAATAAAATTAGATTATATTTTCAATAAAAGTTCCTTATAAAACTTATTAAATATAATTATGAAATAAATTTAGATGTATGATTAGTGGTTTATTTTTAAGGCATAAATGGAAACAAGGTTTTATTAAAATTATAAATAATTTAGGATATTTTTCAAATGCTTATTGAAATAATTTGTATTACTGTGTTTTAGTTTTAGATTTTGGATCACAACTGTCTATGATCAGAGCTTCATCTTGACACTCTTCTAAAAGAGATGTCTTTGTGTTGCTTATGGAATCATATGCAGTATCTAAAATATCTGAAGTCAGGTCAGCTGGATGTTATGCACACAAATTATTCACTGCACTATCACTCTGGTCAAAAAAAATGCTTTCTGGGCCTGGAGAGATAGCACATCGACATTTGCCTTGCAAGCAGTCGATCCAGGACCAAAGGTGGTTGGTTCTAATCCCGGTGTCCCATATGGTCCCCCGTGCCTGCCAGGAGCTATTTCTGAGCAGACAGCCAGGAGTAACCCCTGAGCACCGCCGGGTGTGGTCCAACCCCCCCCCCAAATGCTTTCTGTTGATTATCACAAGATTGAAACACAAACCAAAAAAGAGATTTTTCTGAGTTTTAGAATGTTGCATGGAATTACTTTATGTATAATTTCTTGGTGCTTAAAAGACTAATGTTCAAATGAATTCTTAATACAAGAAAGAAAAATATAAAACGTGGATAAAAATATAGCAGAAGGGGTTTGTAATGTAGCACTTCAGGTAATGGCTTGCCTTGCTTGCAGCAGACTGTGATGGAATCAACTTCACTCTATGTGGGCCCACCAAGAGTAATCCCTGAGTGCAGAGCCTGGAATAATTCCTGATCACTGCTTGCTGGATGTGGCCCACAGGACCGAAGTAAAAAATTCTATGTACCAGCAAGTAATATTGGCCCAGCAAAACTCTGTCTATTTCTAGATAAAATTTAGATAAAAACCTGGATGCTGAAAACTACACAAATGATGGTGAGAATTCCCCAAACAGTAACATTTAGCATGTATTTTATTATATGTTTATAATATGCATTCCCAAACTAAAGGGTAAAAGAAAAATCAGAAATTGTTTTATACACTGAATTATTTTCATATATAAAATAATTGTATATGTATATATGATAGAGATACTTTGCTTAGTTTCTCTTCCTTCTCTGAGAACTTACAAATAAAGTATTCTTTATTGATTCATTCACTCACTTACTTGTCACAAAAATGTTTTAAAATCATTTGAAACTGGATCTGAAAAGTAAGCATTTCAAAGTATAGTGGTGCAAAGTTTTCAGTCTTGAAAAACTATTGGCTAAGAATGATTTTTTTAAATTTCTGTGTTATCTGTTTTTTAATTTATTTAAAAAATGTATCACATAGTTGACATAACTGATCATAGTACACTTATTTCAGGATGACAGAAAGCAAAATTATTAAGAAATAGAAAGAGAATAGAATATTAAAAATGGAAAAAGAAGGGGAGAGAGTTCATTAGCAGTTAAATTTATGAAAATTTTGTATCACTAATAAAGTCGTTAATAACATAGACACAGGTTTAGTCGGCTCCCTTTTTTAGAGTTGGGGGATACACTAAAATGTGTGTGTGTGTGTGTGTGTGTGTGTGTGTGTGTGTGTGTGTGTGTGTGTGGCCGTTGTCGTTTGCGTAGGCACAGCAAAATATGGAAGAAATTGGAAAGAAAAACCTTTGGCCTAAAAAACAGGGAGCTCTTTCCCCCAAATAATTTTGGCATAAGACCAACTCAAGGATCCAGGCATACTAGGTTGTCTAGTCATTCTTGGTGGTCAGCTCTTCCACCTCACATTTTTTGCTGTCAGGTTTCTGTAGTTATAGATCCTTGTTTCTGTACAGGTCCTATGTCAAAGACAGAATGGTGTGTAATGTCTTCTGGTTCCGTCTCACCATCAGTTAGCATTGCAGAGAATCCTGCCCTAAAAGCAGACTATTGCTGTTGCCCGGTTGTCAGGGTGATATAAGAACTGTCTTTGGAGTAATTCATTGCCATGGCGGTAGTGGAGCCTTCCTTGGTAGAATTTATGTTCCTGGTGCTTGTGTGGGAAACCATGTTTGTTTCCGAAGGTAGTATCCATGGTTCATGGGTGAATGGTCAATGTCCAATCAATTGGAGTCTAAGCTAAGTCATTATGCAAATGTTTAGGGTGCAAGGTCCTACTGCTGTATAAAAAATTTGTGTTCCCATCTGTATTAGATAAGAACTTGTTTGCATCTATTAACATTTCCCACTTTAGTGTGCCTATGCAAAAAGGGACAATGCCACAGGGAATTACTTGTGCATGTGGGAAACGGGGTATCAAGACCAACAGTCCCCAGAGTCTTTTGCTTACATGAATTCTGAACAGAGATTTGTCTACTAGTATTCTGTTTTGAATGGATCCTGAGGATAAGGGAAATTGCAGCTACATGAGAAGATATTCGATAATAGTTATGCCTATTAAAGGAGTGTATCTAAAATAAATATTAAAAAGGAAATATGCCCTCTTTAAATCTTTTTAAATAAATCAGGAAGGGCTAAGATCCGTGGATCAGTTTCAACCTGTGATTTGGTTTTGTGGAGTCTATGGAAGATGGCTCCTAATAGTCCAATATTAGGAAATATCCTTGAGCAGAGGATTTCTCAGGAACCAAATCTGGTAGCAATCAAAAGTCAAAAGTCTGAAGAGAGGTGAAGGAAGAGGGGCTTCCAAGAGCTACTCAATATAGTAGCAGACTGTAGGTACTTCTCATGCTGAGAATCTATCTTTGAACATTGGGCACTGGTTGGCATCTGGCTGGGCTGGGGAAAATGTTCTGCTTCGTGAGGAGTCAAGGACTGAGAGTGAAAAATGTGGAGAAATAACATGAAGGCTTGAAAACGGTTTTTAACGTGTTAAGCAAAAAATGTGGGGGAGGGAGAAAGGGTTATCTATGATAGAGGGGACAACACTATACTAGGTAGACATATCTATTTTAAATGGAGATTAGACTGACATCGGTATGGTGTACATACTCATGCGCAGCCAGAGGATAGATTCGTAGATTACATTTGAAAAGCTTTCCTAGGTGATATGGGACAGAGCATTTAAATAGAAGAAGGGGGAAAAAAGTATAGCTGGCAAGTTTGCTGTAAAAGGTTTTCCTTTTGTTTCCTCCCCCACTTTTTTTCCTTTTAGGCTGATCATGTTTGGTAAGGGTAAACTAGATTGAAGAAAGGCTTCATAGCTTAAGTAGTGTGTGGAGCATTCCTAAGAATAATCATGGTTTTCAAGTCTAAATAACCAAGTGACATGGTAATGAACACTGTCTGGGGAGACTATCAATGAAATTGATATTATATATATTACAGATGAACATTAGACAGTCATTAGTATGGTGAACATATATATTCATGTGATCGATCCATGGGTTAAGTTAAAAAGCAGACCCAAATGTTGGCATTCCATTTCCTTTCCTAGGAATAATATAAAACTAGGAACACTGTTGGCTAAAGGTTAAAAATAATAAAAAGTATAAAAAAAGATTTTGAAAATGAGGACTACTAGGAAAGGACACCCTACAAGGGGGTTTACTGCATAACTCCGATTATGGCCATGGAAGTGTATGAATCCCCCCACCCCCAGAGACCCATCTGCCAGTCTGGCATGGGGGATGTCTTAGTCACCTGCTCTAGTGTTCAGTACAGGGGGCCTTTCGGCTAGGTCCCCTGGCCATTGACCCGCACATACCTGTTAAAAGAGGAACAGTGAAGTCCTCATAAATGATTTATTTTATTTTATTCTTCAATTGTTTTATTTTCACAGAATCATCAATTAATTATTACATGTTTTGTTACATTGTAAAGGTTTTTTCCTTATTATGTAATTTTCTATTAACATCCTACCTTGATAGATAGTAATATACAAGTCATCTGATAAATTTAAAAACTCTTCCTTATTTGAAATATTCTGTTTCAAAATATAGGCAGAACAATTTAAGGACAACTGTTATGCTTCCTGAGAGGTAAAGTTACCATATTAAAATTCCACCCTGTGCTTGATATAATAACAGAAAATAAACTGCCTACTGTGTATTATTACTGTAAATAAAAAAATTTCAAAAACTATACATATAATACAGTTGTAAATGATTGTACTTTTCTGAAAACAAGCAGAATATTTTAAGATACAAGTTTAAGAAAATAAGTTCATGTTAATTTAATGTGCTTCACATTTGTATCATTAAATATAAATTTATTTGGGGATTGGTAACACTTAGAAGTATTAAGGAGCTATTAGTAGTGATCCTTTGTGATACTATATGCCTGCTGAATGCAATACACCACAGTACCACTCTGTGATCTTTCCAACTCAATAAACTATATCATGTATTTTAAACAAATTTAATTTAGTATCATAGATGCTTTATCTTAAATTTGATGCTTTAAAATAACTGATAATTGCTGATTACTTCTTTACAGCAAGACTTTACCTTGAAAAATCAAAAAATATTGGGAACCTAGAAAGAAAGACAGTACAGTCTTGGTTTACATGCGCTAGACTTGAGTATGACCTATAGAATTCCAAGTGGGCCTCTTAGCCCTGCCAAGAGTAAGGTCTCTGAGAACAAAATCAGGAGTAATATTTGAATATCACTGGAAGAACCCTCCCAAAAGCATATAAACTCAAATAGAAAGAGTGAAATCTCCATGAATTTACTTTGGCAACTGTAAAATTATTCCCAGTAATTTTAACAATTGTATTTGTCAATCATTATTTGTCGATAATTTTAAACAAGTATGTTCACATTTTAATTAGAATTCCAAACCACAGATATTTTATCACTGCCTATTTCATTTATTCCTTTGTACCCAATCAAATTTAAACAACTACTGATTTTCTTTATACCATTATAGAAATCTATTCCTGCTCTATAATATTAGTGATCCAAATTTAGTGATCCAAAAACATATCTTTATTAAGGAACAGAAGCTAAAGAAAATGCTGTTCCTTGAGTAGAAAAAACAATATCTGTACTTTGGAACAATCTAATATTTAGTTGGACTAATCTACCATGGTGAACTACCAAATTGCTGTAAACAGAGTGGAAGGTGACTAATAAGGTTAATCTATATTATCTTTCAAAATGAATATTTCCTTTTCTGGAAACCAAACAATTCAGCAAGTTATTTGAGTTATTTAAAACTCAATTCATCCAACGAACTTTAAATCTAAAGAAAGCAAGAAATAAAATATTATGTGGTACTTGCTTTAGAAGCAAGTATGCAAGGAAAGGAAAGGAGGATTAACTCAGTCTGCTATTATTAACCAAATAAGGATGATAGTTCCTGACACATGGCAGAATTTCATTAAAGAGAAAATAACATTGAAACAGTGATTTGCAACATAATAAATAATTCTAAGAATAAAGGTAGAGAAAATGACTAAGCATTTAGAATGCTTTAATGTCATTACAAATAGAAAAATAATAAAATTGACTAGAACTATAAGTAAATCAGTGGCATATCATAGGAATCAAATGTATACTTATACTTTTGAAATAATAAATTTTTATAATCACAAAGGTGATTTGAAACTATACTTATTAATGAAATATTTTATATTGCCTTATAATACTGATCACTACCTACAGTACTACATTATATATGGAATTTATTATAATTATGACTTAGTTGAAAATTTATTGTAGATCTTAATGATAAAATATGCTTGACTATTATTGCTATAATACTGTATATGTTTATGGCTCGACACATGTACATATATATTTATATTGTGTTTAGTATTCATGCTATCAATTTTTGAACTTCTTAACATATTGAATTAAAATTAGGAAAATTATTTATGATTGAAAATTAGTATGTAATATTAGATTCAATAATGTGGAATCTATATTAAAACATTATTTAAAATTGATTCAGTTTTGCTTTCCCAGAATAAGTCTAAGTTAACCTATGTGTACTATATGTGTATTATGTTATTATTTTTGATAATGCTTTCTGGAGTTATTTTTTTTGGGTGTGTGTGAGTGTGTGTGTGTGTAGGCCCCATGCAAGGCAAACGCCCTACTGCTGTGCTAATTGCTTCAGCCCAGATCATGCTTTTTGTTTACTATAATTTTATGGTATGCACTTCCCATGTTATAGGATCAATATGTTCTAGTTTCATAAGCAGAATGTGGATGGTTTTGTCCCTCTTTAGTTAGTTTTATGGCTTTCTTAGTCTGAAAATATCTAATGCAACTTTTAATTATCTTTATTTCTACCACAGTATTACATTTTTTTATATTTTTTATTTATTTGATAACCTTTCATTCGTAGATCTTTTTATATCTCTACAGAGGAATTATGGTTTATAAAATCATTAAAGTGCACTTTTCAATGAGATTTGTGAAGCACTGTTTATAATATATAGTTTTCTGTTTATTTCCTTCCTTGCTATTGCAATTTACTATATTTATAGAACTAGCTTACGTTGTTTGAATTTTATACTTATTCAATTATTTTCTTATTTTTCTACAATTAACATATTTTAAATTTCTTTTGGGTTATCAGAAACACTACATATTGTTAGTTAATTTTGAAGTTCATAAAAACAGTACTTTGTCTTAGTATGTTTGTTCTAAATCTTTCATGGGCCATTTATAAGTATCAAACTATTACTGTCAACCAGTTTTCCTTTATCTGAACCACATCTCTAGTAAACACTATTTATTCCCAGAGTAAATCTTATTTTTCTTTATTGATTACTATCATTTTTATATTCAAGCAGAATTTAAACTGTGCTATTTATATTTCTGAAAAACTTCAAACAGTACAATTATCTCAACCATAATATTGCAAAAAACACACTTTTATGTTTTATGATTATGCAATTTCTAAATGCATTGCCAGGAGTAACCCCTGAGCATCACTGGGTGTGGCCCCAAAGCAATTATATATGATATATTATATATTTATTATATACTTATATATAAATATATAGAGTTAAACAATACATAATTATCATTATATCATAATTGTGAATATATCTTGTGACTAATCTGTTATTTCTATTTGTGTATGTTATGTATATTTGTTATAGGTTGTACAGACATATTTAGACATAATTTTAAAATTATATAAGCAAACTCTGGCATGCCTATTTAACAATTATTATTTTAACTTATAGAGCATCAGTTGCAGAATTATAAACATAATTTTAACGAGCAAAATGTGGCTCAGTATCTGAGTACATGGCTCTCATGGATGAGACCTTAATATATGATTATTCAGTAAGGCAAAGAGTAAGAAATAAATTGAATAAATTAATACTGAATTAAAGTATAGATACTTCTGCTTTTATAAATATATATTTTTTGTTTTTGTTTTTGTTTTTGGGTCACACCCGGCAGCTCTCAGGTGTTACTCCTGACTCTAAGCTCAGAAATAGCTCCTGGCAGGCTTGGGGGATTGTATGGGATGCTGGGATTCGAACCACTGATCTTCTGTATACAAGACCAATGCCTTACCTTCATGCTATCTCTCCAGCCCCATAAATATATTCTTATACATTTAATAAATAAACTTATAAGTCATATCCATATATACTTCTGGTATTGTGCTCAAGGACCATTCCTGGGAGGGCTTGGAGAACCAAATATAATGTCAAGAATTAAAGGCAGGTTTAATTTCAGATTGGTCACATGCAAGGCAAGCTTCATGACTATTGTATTAAAACATTTACCTAAAAATACACTTAGATAAAAAACAGAGATTATGTATATTCTGAAACTAAGAAAATTAGTACATTATTTTTGTTTTTAAATAATTAGAATCAAGATTCTCTTCTTGTGAGTAAAGAATTACAAACATGGAAAGGAAGAAGGTTAAAATTAATAACACTATGTTCAATGAAGACCAAATATAATAATGCAATTATTAGTTTTGCCAGAGCATATATATGTTTATGAGAATATTTAATATAAAATTTATATATGGAAAATAATTTTATTCATGCATCACTATAGAAACACATTCCTATGTACATACATTTGGATATATCTATATATACATACTTATGATATGGGGATACAGAGGATAGGAAATTATTTACTGTGTTTTAATATTTATAAACCATACAAAATTTTAAATTAAAAAATTTAAAACATTATTCACATTGTCATATATTTAAATCTTTCTAAATCCTTTTTCCTGATTCTTTTTCTTTAGTGAATTGAAGCAAAATTGCCTATTCTTCTCAATATTTTTCCCAAGTAATGTTTGAATAAAATATTATATTTCATATTTCTTTCTTTATAACTGAACAAATTCAATGAGTTCAGTGAAAGCAATAGTTTAAACTATAAAATTACTTTTTTCACAATAATTTAATCTATTTGTTAATTAAATTATTACTATCATTTCAAAATAATTGTGCTTTACAATTTACTCATTAATGCTGATCCATGTCAGAGTTGACCATTAAAGTGAATTATATTTGATGTCTTACAATGAAAACATCACTTAAAATTCTAATATATTTTCATTTTAGTTACTATAAAAGTGACAAGGCTAAAGATGCATTTGTCTTTCTAATATAATGCTTTAAAATTAATATTTAAAATTTTAGTTATATGTCATAGATAATTATAAGATGAATCCAGTATTTTTACTTACTCCAAATGTCACTTTGGCTCATGTCATATACAAATTTTATTGTATGTTTCTTTGCATTTATGAAATATTATATATAAACAGACAAAAATTAATGAGACGAAAGAGAATAGGTAGGTACAGTACTTTCCTTGTATGTGGCATATCCAGGTTTGATCCCTCACAGTGTATATATTCACTGACCACCAGGAGTAATCCCTGAGCAAACAGAGTTTAGCCTCAACATTCCATCCCAAAAATATTTTTAATATATTAATGTAATTGCTTGTAGGAATTGGCTCTTACTGAATCTCAAAATAATGAAAACTTTTAGACAATTACCAATTCCATGTTCAGGGTTATCATATTAATATATTAAAGTATGTCATAATGAACATATTTACTTTGTGTAGATATAAATGAAAAAGCACTCTCATCCCAGATAAAATTTTAAAATGTTGGTCAATATCAGAATACTCTACTTTCATCTAGGTACATTGAATTGGAATCTATACTACAACGATAAAGTTGAAAAACACAAGTTTAAGAATAAAGTACGTCATATGATTCGCATATAGTTTAGATTTGATAAATAGCTGACATATAATTGATTATATAAAGCTCATTTAAAGAACGCATGACAGAAAGAAGAATATCAATATATTCTGCAACTTTATTTGCTGTAAAGAAGGTTAAAACAATAAGGTAATGAAAGACAAAAAATAAAGTGAACAGAAAAAATAATCTTATGAAATGCAAAGATTTTAAAATTTGGACAAATATTATTTAAAAATAGCAATATTAACATGCTAAATACATATTATTCATAGGTTAAACATAAAAAAGCAAGTTGATATATTATTTAGGCCATAAAAGAATGTGTTATTGGCATACTATTATAAACACTTAGAACACTGGACAAGATATATAAAAAATTTATACTAAATCATTCATCAGGGTCCAGAGAGATAGCATGGAGGTAGGGTGTTTGCCTTGCATGCAGAAAGATAGTGGTTCAAATCCCGGCATCCCATATGGTCCCCCGAGTCTGCCAGGAGCGATTTATGAGCATAGAGCCAGGAGTAAACCCTGAGCCTGCCGGGTGTGCCCCCAAAACAAAAACAAAACAAACAAACAAACAAAATCATTCATCATTAGCCAACAAGAAATAGTGCTTCTTAAGAGACATCAATGAGATGAACCTGGTGATCACTCTGGTTATATGTTTGAAATCTATTAGTATGTTGGGCATAAATAATAACACAAGCAAAACCTAGAATTCTGATTTAGTAGGGAAAATAAGAATTCAAAATTTTGAAAGGATTAAATTTTAAAAATTCAGATTTTTCAAAGGGAAGTAAAATAAGATGCACAGAAAGACTGACAGATAATCCTGAATCTTTAATTTTTATTTTATTTTATTTTATAAAATCTTTATATATGATTGTAGTTGGGTTTCAGTCATAAACAGCACACTCCCCCCTTCACCAATGCAACATTCCCATCATCAATGCCCCCCTCCCTCCTTCCCAACCCTTGCCTGTATTCCAGACATACATTTTACTTCTCTCACTCATTAAGATTGTCATGATAGTTGTTAGTGTAGTTATTTCCCTAACTGCACTCAACACTCTTTGTGGTGAGCTTCATATTGTGAGCTGATCCTTCCAGCCCTCATCTCTATTGTCTCTGGGTATTATTACAATAATGTCCTTAATTTTTCTAAAAACTCATAGTTGAGTGAGATTATTCTGTGCCTATCTCTCTCTCACTGACCTATTTCACTCAGCATAATAGATTCCATGTACATCCAAGTATAGGAAAATTTCATGACTTCATCTCCTGACAGCTGCATAACATTCTATTGTGTATATGTACCACAGTTTCTTTAGCCATTCATCTGTTGAAGGGCATCTTCGTTGTTTCCAGAGTCTAGCTATTGTAAATAGCACTGTAATGAATATAGGTGTAAGGGAGAGATTTTTGAATTGTATTATTGTGTTCCTGGGGTATATCCCTAGGAGTGTTATAGCTTAATCAAATAGGAGCTCAATTTTCAGGATTTTTTTATTTTAGTAATCTTCATATTATTTTCCATAAAATCTGGACTAGACGCATTTCCACCAGCAGTGAATTAAGAGTTCCTTTCTTTCCACATCCCCTCCAGCACTGATTGTTCTTATTCTTTGTGATGTGTGCCAACACAAGCAGTACTCATTCTTTGTGCTGTGCGCCAATCTCTGTGGTGTGAGATGGTACCTCATGGTTGTTTTGATTTGCATCTCCCTGATGATTAGTGATGTGGCGAATTTTTTCACGTGTCTTTTGGCCATTTGTACTTTGAATCTTTAAATTATAAATATGAAAACTCTGGAGTTCAAAACACATTATAAATAGTAGAAAAATATAGTTCAAATCAGATAAAAATAAAACCTTGATTATCCATATATAGTTGAAAATTATTGTATTCTCAATGTTTTTATTGAATATCTCATAATTTACTGATTTCTTTGTACATAGGTCCAGTTACATTTACCTTAGAAACCAGAATACAGTACATAGAGTAAATACTTAAGGCAAGCATTAAAGGATTAAATTTTTCAAAAGTAATTACTTGACAGAGTAAATTATATCTCTTTCTTAAAAAGGAGTGAAACTGGAGCCTTTTAGAGTCAAAGTAATACTACTATCAGTAAGCTGTTTACCTTGGAAATGGTCTCATGTGATTTAATCCCATGTGGTCACCTGAGTCCCAACAGAAGTGGTTCCTAAGTTAAGAACAAGAAGTAAACTCTGAGCAAGGCCACAAAAAACAAATAACAACAAAAGAAACAATAAAATTGTAGATATATGGTGATCCAAAAGTTGAGCCAAGGGTCTCTTATATGCAAGACTCAAGTTGGATCATTGATTCATTTATTTGGATCTAAATTTATATCAGTCTAGATATCATAAAATAAAATTTAGCCATTGGTTTCTAAATTAAAATATAATACATATCACTTGATACAAAGACAACTTCATACCACACATACAATGGTACTCAGAAATTATATAGCTTAAAAGATAATTTTTATAATTACTTTAAATGCTCAATAAGCTCAATCATGGATGTCAAGTTTTTTCAGTAGACTATTTTTTGCTGTCTATTGACCTCTTTTTTATTATTTATATAAACTAATTATATTGGGTTGCATTTATATGTTTCTATTCAGTTCTGATAACCTATTTTTGTATAGTCTCTCAGCAACACCACACAGTTTTATCTCTGTAGCTTTACTTTAATACTATAGGTCAGATAGTTTCAATCTTAAAACAACATTTATATAGATTAGTATTTCTTATGGTACCTTATCTGGATCTGTGGCTTCTTCATTTAAATTTTAGAAATGTCTGTTGATACCTATGCAATTTATTTTTATAATTTGAGTTAAATTGTATCACATCTATACTCTAAATTGAGAATTTGTGTCTTGATAATATTAGCAACTTAATTTGTCCATAGGAAAATAAGGGGTTTATCTGAGAATTAAATCTACAAACAGAATAAATACCATAATTATTTGATAATCAATATACAAGGGTATAGAAGTTTTGTAAGACATAAAAAAGTATGGGGCCGGAGTGGTGGCACAGCTGTAGAGTGTTTGCCTTGCAAGCTGCTGATCTAGGATCAACTGCGGTTAGATCCCATGGAATCCATATGGTCCACCAAGCAAGGAGTGATTTTTTTTATTAATATCTTCATTTAAACACCTTGATCATAAACATGATTGTAGTTTGGTTTCAGTCATGTAAAGAACACTCCCCTTCACCAGTGTAACATTCCCATCACCAATGTCCTAAATTTCCCTCCTCCTCTCTGTCCCCATAATTGATACAGGCTTTCTACCTCCCTCATTCATTTACATTGTTATGATAGTTGTCAGTGTAGTTATTTCTCTAACAGGAGTTATTTCTGTAACAAAAAATTAACCAAGATATTAAAAATCTAATTTTAAAAAATGCATATTAACCAACATTTTATTACAATCAAATCACTTATTAAATTAATTTCTAAGTAGAATTTTATTTTTCATAGCCAATATGTAATAACATATGAAAAAAATTGTACTTGTCACTTGTCTCAGTATTTTTGTTTCTCTTCACCTATTGCAAGCTTATCACAATTAAATATTCTTTTTTTTTTTTTTTTTTTGGTTTTTGGGCCACACCTGGTGATGCTCAGGGATTACTCTGCGCATCTTTTTTTTGTTTTGTTTTTGGGTGGTTACCCATACTTACTTGCAAAAACTAAACACTAATATATATATATATATATATATATATATATATATATATATATATATATATATAGTTTAATTTATGCCACTTTGTACTTAAAATGTTTTTAAAACTTATCAAAAGATAATTGATATATTTGTAGACAATAAATTAAAAAATGTAGTTATTACAAAAAAAAAAGAAAAGAAATAGCTTCTGGCTTTGGGGACCATATGGGAATTGCAGTCATCCTAGGCAAGCATGGCCAAGACAGACGCCTTACCCCCTGAACCACTCTCTGGCCCCAATAATATATGCTTTCAACATGGACATTTTTACACTGATACTTAGTTTAAAAAATCTATATATCAATATAATATAATATTATATACTGTACACAAAAGCAGAAATGTTACTAATATACTAATCATACTGAATTGCATAGTTCAATAAATATAAATGTTTAAAACATAAAATGAATCTGTAAAAAAATGACAGTGTGACCTGATATTGCTTATCTGTTCAAAATATGATGCTGGCTAGTAAAATAATATTTCATTATTTATGATAGAGCCAGTGTGGACAAAGACTTCCATGATGATAGCCTGCCCCATTGTATGTTTTTAGTAGGGTAAGAGACAGCTCCCCAAACTATGCTTAAGGCAACAATTGTTCCTGATGATGAAACACTACTGTTCTGCAATTGCAGTAGTGCTTAGGTTGCACATCTTACTATGACTGGGGCCACAACAAATAGATTTTGGGGTATCATATAGTAAAGTATTTGACTTGAAGTCAGTAGTCCATATAAAATATATATTCTTTAATCCCTGTTCTATCCCTCTGTCTCTCAATTGTGTTTTAATTATCTCTATACTCTGCTATTTCAGTGTACTATCAGTATATTGCAAGGAAGCAGAGAAGGGAATTTACTTATAGGGTGTTTGTTAACATTATTTTTATTCTCCCGGTAACTTGCTGTGTTCTCTTGAGCAAGATATATGGCACTTTTACTGTTTTCTTGTCTAAAAATTAATTTAGATTTTTCTCCAGCCTTTTATTTTGAGTCTATGTTTGTTCTGACTATTCAGGTGCGTTTCTTGTAGGCAGCAGAAGGTTGGATTGAGTTTTTTGATCCATTTAGCCACTCTGTGTCTCTTGACTGGTGCATTTAGTCCATTGTCTTGAGAGAAAGAATTGTCCTGGGATTTAACGCCATCTTTATTTCGAAATTTGGTGTGTCTTTTGGGTAGTCTTGTCTTAGATTAGGTCTTTCAGTTTTTCTCTAGGAATATACCCTAGGAACACAAAAATACAATACAAAAACCCCTTCCTTACACCTATATTCATTGCAGCACTATTTACCATAGCAAGACTCTGGAAACAACCAAGATGCCCTTCAACAGACAAATGGCTAAAGAAACTGTGGTACATATACACAATGGAATATTATGCAGCTGTCAGGAGAGATGAAGTCATGAAATTTTCCTATACATGGATGTACACGGAATCTATTATGCTGAGTGAAATAAGTCAGAGAGAGAGAGAGAAAAACGCAGAATGGTCTCACTCATCTATGGGTTTTAAGAAAAATGAAAGACACCCTTATAATAATAATTTTCAGACACAAAAGAGAAAAGAGCTGGAAGTTCCAGCTCACCTCAGGAAGCTCACCACAAAGAGTGATGAGTTTAGTTAGGGAAATAACTACATTTTGAACTGTCCTAATAACGAGAATGTATGAGGAAAATGGAGAGCCTATCTAGAGTACAGGCGGGGGTCGGGTGGGGAGAAGGGAGACTTGGGACATTGGTGATGGGAATGTTGCACTGGTGATGGGTGGTGTTGTTTACATGACTGAAACCCAAACACAATCATGTATGTAATTAAGGTGTTTAAATAAATTAAAAAAAAGAAATAAAAAAAAGATATCAGAATTAGGTTTTCTTTTTTGGAGGGAGGGGCACAAAAAAATAAAGATAAAAATTAATTTAGAATATACCTAATTCTAATATACCTAATACCTAAACCTAAAGGTATTTTGAAAAATACATTGCCTTAAAAGTGTGAAACATAATTTGTCCTCTTATAAAACATTTATTAAATTTAGGTTTAGGTCCTATCAACTATATTGGCTTTTGAGTTCTATCATTGAGAATACTCAAAATTTGAATTGATTTTAATTCTGGTTTAAAATGTATACTATTGAATCAGGTAAAGTAGCTCAATATTACTTTTTTTTAACCTATGCAATCCTCTCAAACTGCAGAAAACCCAGAGATAGCCACAGGGGTTTTCTTTCTGTTTAATAATTTAAACAAATATAAATGAAAATTTTTTATAGGCAATAGTTAAGAGACAACTATCTGTGTGGTTTTATCAGAGAAGGCTTTCCTAATTTGCTTTGGGAAAAACAATATTTTATTGGGTATGCTACTTTTCCCAATGTAGGTATCCCCTTTCTAGCTAAAAGACATTTTAAAATAAAATCACTTTAATGCTTGGAGAAAGACAGTCAGTTACTCCTGGTCATGCATCTTAATGCAGCATCAGATTTTTTTTTAGATGACCACATTTTAAGTCCTTTGACAAAAACCACATTACAAAAAAAAAGAGGTGATGTTCAAGGAACAGAGGTGGCTTGAATAATTTAACAGCTACATATAGGCCTATAAAATATTAAAGAGATAATAGTGTACAACAGGGATTTTTACAGAGGTTCTAGCTTGACATCAGTCTCTTCCTTGCACAGTTGGTTGTTCAGATGTGACAATAGTTGAGTATTTTCATAGTGGACAATAATCACAATGAAAATTTTAAAACTTTAAGAAAACCAAATGCGTTTGGCTTACTGACATTCATGAATATATATTTAAAAGTATACCTTAAATTACTTAATATTTTTTAGAATACAGAGTCTATGTTAAAAATAAATTTGATGAACTTCCCACCCATATTACTTTTCAGACTTTTGTATGAACTGCCACTGTTCAGCAGGCTGTATATTTTCTTAAAAAATTAGACTTGAATATATTTTTCTAAAGTTAAAAAAATTTGAAGATTTGCTGACTTAATTGTACCAATCATGAATATAATTGTATCATAAACGTTCTTATACTGATAAAACATATATAACACCAAATGGTTCAAATAATAACCATGTTTTAATTGCTAAACTTCGACTTAGAAATCTATAATGCATTCTAAAATTCTTTATTTCTGAAATGTATTTGTTTTATTCTTTTCTTGTGACATGATATTATTTGACTACTCCAAATTTCTTTTAATATCATATATTTCAGACATATGAAGATATTTTAAAAATAATACTTTCTATTGGTTAGGATACTTTTCATTATATATAATATTCTATTCAGTTTATTTACCTCATGTATTTTTCCATATTTTTTATTTCTTTTTAAAATTTATAAAACAATTGACAATAGTTTTAGACATCTGATATTCCAACTTCAATCTGACCACCAATGTCCACTTGCCTCCATCTTTAACTTTAGGTTCCCTCTCACCTTACAATATGACCTCTTGAGAGATACATGATCTTGTTTGTTTTATTTTTTTCTACTCTTAGTGGGGATTGAGGATTATTCCTTGCTCTGTACTCAGGTATCACTATAAGTAGGTCTCAGAATGACACAGGGTACAGGGAATTATACTTAGAATCAGCTTTGTTTTATACTCATAAACATGTAATAGTTTTGTATAGTATTTTGTTCTGTTATATTATATGAATGTTTTAAGTAGTTTCCCAAACATAAAATGTGGATTTTAGTAGTATATATGATTGTTATTTTATTTTATTATTTTGGGGGTTGCCCAACAAATCTCAGGGATTACTACTGGTTCTGTACTCAGGAATACCCCAGATTTTCACTGAGGGGCCATATGGGATCCCAATAGCCAAACAGTTGTCATCTTTGTTTAAGGAAAGTACTGCCTTACCTGCTGTACTATCACTCTAGCCTCAATATATATGATTGTTTTAAGCCAAGAGATGCTCAGTAGTTACTCCTGGTTCTGCACTCAGAAATCATTCCTGGTATCTCGGGGGAACATATGGGATGCCAAAGATCCAAACTCCCTTTTGCTGTGCTCAATCCCATGATTGCAAAGATTTTATACTAAAAGAAACTCTAACATTAAAAAAATGGCATGGTAATAATACTCAAGACAATAGAAATGAGGGACAAGAAGATTGTTCTATGGTGGAAAATGCCAAAAAGAGTAGCATAGTGCAGTTAAGGCAGAGTATGTCCCATTATAATAGTTGGAAATGATCCCTCTAGAAAAGAACTGAGTGTTGTATGAAATGAAGTTATATGTATGATATCCCTTCAGTAACCATATTAAAAACTATGGTGCTTAGAAGAGAAAAAGGGAAAAGTGAGTGAAGTAAGAGAGAAATAGAGAGAGAGAGAGAGAGAGAGAGAGAGAGAGACAGAGAGACAGAGACAGAGACAAAGACAGAAACAGAGTCAAAAAAAGAGAAACAGAGAGCCAGTAAGAGAGAGTGTTTGTCCTAGAGACCAACAAGAGGAAAGCATGGATTGGGGTGGGGAGAAATTGAGAACATAGATGGCAGGAAATGTTAACTAATAAAAAGTATGGGTGTTAGATATTGAATGATAGAAACACAATCATAAAAATAATTTAAATTTATCTCACAAGGTTCAACTGAAGATTTATAAAATAATTGCATAAATAAAAGTATTCATTAAAAGCAAGGAATTTCTGGAAGGGATGCCTATGACTAACGAATTGATTTATATTATAGTAATGGTAAAGATAATCTCCCTTAGGGAGGCAGAAGCTAATATAAGTTAAATTACATGTTTAAAATTATTAATATTGATTGAGATCATAATCAAATTAAGAACTGGTATAATGATACATACAGAAAATAATTTCAGAATACGACCAGATGACTATTTTAAATACCATAAAATAAAATCAATGTATGATTTCAATTACAAAAACACTGTAGCAACATGTCATCAAAATATTAACAAGCAAAGCACTTCACTTAACTCAATAAATTAAGTAAATACTGGAAATGTAGTGAAGTGCATAAAATGAAAAAAATATAATTGAAAGCATGTTTTGGTTGAATGTCACTCCAACAACTGGGGGTGCTCAGTGGTTACTACTGGCTCTGTGTTCACAGATCACTCTGACTTTTATGGAAGCATGTATGATGATGGGGTTGGAATCAGTGTTCAGCCACACACAAAGAAGAGCTTAAATCTCAAGCTATATTTTTGGTACTCAAGGATTTCTTTTTTTTCTTTTTCTTTTAAGGAAGGAGGAAGGAATGAAGAATGGAGAAAGGGTGTGAAGTAGGAAGGGAGGGAGGAAGGAAGGGGGAAGGAAGAAAGGAAAGAAGAGTAGAAGGAAGAGTGAAAGAACTAAGGATTTCTTTATAAGGGCAAAAAATTATAAAATGTAATACTATAATAGTAATTATACATACTTCTAAAGCAAAATTACATTATATTGAATTTTAAAATGTATTTATCAGTTCATGAATATGCCTTTGACAAACTAAAGAGAGTTTACTCATAAGCAGTTTCTACCTCAGGTGAATTTTTTCACAACTAAATGCTCATTTATTATTTTTTAACTAATTCTCAAAGTCTCGGTCTCTATTTTTGGTGGATAGGAACTGACCACTTTAAAGTATTAAATGTCTCTTCCATTTTACATTATTTCAAATATAAAGTTAAAAAATGTTAATTGAAACCTTATATCTTATCCATATCACAATAAAAATTTCCCATCAACATTATCACATAACATTTTATTACCATTTTCAATTCATATTCTTATCTATTTATAGGTTTTACTTTTCTTTGCTTATTTTAGGTTTTTGGGCCACACCTGGAGATGAGATGATCAGGGGTTACTTCTGGCAATGCACTCAGAAATAGCTCCTGGCTAGCGGGACCATATGAGATGCCCAGGGATCGAACCAGGTCCATTCTGGATCTTCTGCATGAAAGACAGAAGCCCTATCGCTGTACTATGGCTCTGGCCCTAGATTTACTTTTTTATAATTGTTATTGGAGCTGTAGAGATAGTGCAGCTTATACAATACTTGCCTTGCTCATGATCAACTAGGGTTCAGTCCTCAGCATTCAATATGGACCCTGAGCACCACAAACAGCAATTTCTGAGTCAAGAGCCCAAATAAGTCCTGAGAATTGCCTGGTGTGGCCCAAAATCAAATCAAAAAATAATTTTTAAAACTATTTTTATTTTTATTATTTACACTGGTGCTATTTTAGAGATATGGGTCTAAGCTATAAACTAGGAAATAAATTTTAAGCTTGCAAAATATTTATAGGTTATGAGGTATATTAATGCATAGGATTGTGTGAAGGGCTTAGCAAGTGTTAGTTTTTCACACTTAGGAAAATAAAATAAAGTCATAAATGTTTCTTAACATTTTGACATTTTTTCCTTTCACCTTCTGAAAAAAAATTGTGATATTTCAAAACTCTTACTTTGCTTAAGGCAAAATTTAAACTAATACCTAGGTCATATACTCAAATGACTGAGCTTCGTAATTCATTGTATTTATAAATGTACATATTTATAATGTGATATACCTCCGATAGGAGGTTAAGATTTTGTTTTACTTGAAGAGTAAATTTCTTAAACCTTATTGGGGCAGAAAAATTGATTGCTGAAAGTAACACAAGTACCAATAATTTTTCCTGGCATTTCTAGAACACTTCTCCTTTTTCAAGCTGCCAACATAATTATATCCTTTTTTTAGTTCCTGTAGAGATTAATACAGAAGCTAGGGTGTCATTGCCTGTTTATTTTGCTAGCAACATAATTTTTTTTATAATTACTACTTTTGTCATTCTCACCACCAAAATACCTTACTGCATGCCTTTAGTTTGAAAATATTGTGAAGTTTATTTTTTAAATTTATATTTTTGAGCTTTTTGGGCCACACCCTGTGATGCACAGAGGTTACTCCTGGCTCTGTTCTCAGAAATCTCTCCTGACTTGGGGGATCGATGGGACACCTGGGGATTTAACTACAGTCCATCGTAGGTCAACTACTGCAAGGCAAGTGCCCCACCACTTTTGCTACTGCTCTGTTCTCTTAATTTATTTTATTTTATTAAGAAACTGTGATTTACAAAGTTACTCATAGCCGAGCTTCATGCATACAATGTCCCAAAACCAAATATACTAGCAGTGTCAACTTCCTCTCACCAATGTCCATAGTTTCCTTCCCACTTCCAAAATTACATCTGCCACCTAAACAAATTTTTTAATTTGATTGCTATAGTTTGGATTCAAATTTGTCAGTTTTGTTAGTTATATGGTTCATGCACCACAACTCTAAAACAATTATATACCAAAGCCCTTGCCCCTGCCAAATTACCTCTCTTCAATTTTAGGGATTTTTGAGTGTATGTTGGAATTTGGTGGCCACATATTGCTGTGATCAAAATTTACTCCTGGCTCTAAATCATATATTAATCCATGGGAAAATATTTTTAACCAAGAAGTTTTCAAAATATTAAAGATCAATGCAAACAGAACTATATCCAAATATATACACCTGAGATTTTGTTTTGAGAAGAGTTTTGATTACCATTTTAATTTATTTGATAGTGATAAATCTATTAAAGTATTCCAAATTATCTTAGTTCAACTTGAGAGGTTATAGCAGTAAAGATTTATCTATTTCTTTTAGATTTTCTTGTTTCATGATTATATGTCTCTCTCAGTAATCTCTGACTATTCTCTGAATTTTTGTTTGTCGTGAAACCCCTCTTTCATTTCTGATATGACTCTTTGAGAGTCTTGGTAATGGTTTATCTATAATGTTTATTTTTCTCAAAAACCAATTCTTAGATAAAATTGTTGCTGTTTCCTCATTGTCAGGATATCATATCAAAACTGGCCCATGTTGGTGCCAGAGCAGTATTAGGAATTTCCCAGGGGGAATTTAGTTCCTGGTGCTTTTGCAGGGAATTGTGCTTCTTCTATGTCTGGGATCTAGGATTCAGAATTGGATAATCACTGTCTGATCATATGGAGTCTAAGTTGTGTCCACATGACACATATTCAGGGTGAGAAGCACCCCTGTATTCTAAAATATATGAGTTCTTATTCCTATTACATAAGAGTTTGTTTCTATACTTACAACTTCCCTTTTTATTAGTATGCTTTTGCAAAAAAAGAAAGGTGACATATTATATTGCTGGTGCATTTGGGTGTAAGAATGACAACTACACAATCTCTGTGTCCTGGTTTTGACCTGAGCTTTTATCCCAGGCAATATTTTTCTTGTGAGTTTTAGTACCAAACAGAACAAAAACGGAAGTTAAGGAAAAAATATATACACAAATATATATAAAATAGTCAAAATAAAAAATTCTAAAAAATAATTAAAGAAAAAAGTGATGTAAGAGTCTACCTTACATTTGGGAATAAACAGACTAAGAGGTAATATTATAGAGGTATTAAGCATATAAAGGAATATAGGATTCCCCAGTAAGTCTTTTGAGATATTCTTATGGGGAATGAAATCCACAGCAAGTTTTCATTACACACTATGGTGTTGTTGAGTTTGAGAAATGATTTGCAGCATTAAGGGATCAGGTAGTGTCCATGAGCTCTGGGTTCTTCTGGAGTTGAATCTGGTATCATACAACAGTCCACATTGGGGGGAGATGAGAAGTGTCACAAGTATGGGTCAACAGGAGTGTTGGTTGTAGTTTCTGATGGGGCAAGAGATGTGGGTCTGAGAGGGTGTCCTTTTGTTTTGAGAGCTGGGTGATGACTTATTGGGGCAGGAGGTTAGTCTCGGTACATAAAGAGTTAACTGAGGGTAAAGAGGGTTAAATAAGAAGATGATATCAGATAAGGATTGGGGGGGTGAAAATATAGAAGGGTTTCTGAAGGGGGGAGGAGGGATAATCTATAAGAAGGGCTGATTGTTAGACACTGAATGTTTACATTTTAGGTTTGGCAGTCAGAGAAGAGTTCACTGTCTAGAAACTCATGCCCACATAAAGACAGACGTTAGTTATCTATTCTTAAGTGTTTGTTGGAGGCTGACCATCATAGGATCAGTCTGAGGTCTTAAGAAATAACTGAGGAAACTGCACTCTCCAAGCAAGTGAAAGCAGAGATTAACAGATGGGAATATATTAAGCTGAGAAGCTTCTGCACCTCAAAGGAAATAGTGCCCAGGATACAAGAGCCACCCACTGAGTGGGAGAAACTATTCACCCAATACCCATCAGATAAGGGGCTAATCTCCAAAATATACAAGGCACTGACAGAACTTTACAAGAAAAAAACATCTAATCCCATCAAAAAATGGGGAGAAGAAATGAACAGACATTTTGACAAAGAAGAAATACAAATGGCCAAAAGATACATGAAAAAGTGCTCCACATCACTAATCATCAGGGAGATGCAAATCAAAACAACGATGAGATACCACCTCACACCCCAGAGAATGGCACACATCACAAAGAATGAGAATAAACAGTGTTGGTGGGGATGTGGAGAGAAAGGAACTCTTATCCACTGCTGGTGGGAATGCCGTCTAGTTCAACCTTTATGGAAAGCGATATGGAGATTCCTCCAAAAACTGGAAATCGAGCTCCCATATGATCCAGCTTATACCACTCCTAGGAATATACCCTAGGAACACAAAAATACAATACAAAAAACCCTTCCTTACACCTATATTCATTGCAGCACTATTTACCATAGCAAGACTCTGGAAACAACCAAGATGCCCTTCAACAGACGAATGGCTAAAGAAACTGTGGTACATATATACAATGGTATATTATGCAGCTGTCAGGAGAGATGAAGTCATGAAATTTTCCTATACATGGATGTACATGGAATCTATTATGCTGAGTGAAATAAGTCAGAGAGAGAGAGAAAAACGCAGAAAGGTCTCACTCATCTATGGGTTTTAAGAAAAATAAAAGACATTCTTGCAATAATAATTTTCAGACACAAAAGAGAAAAGAGCTGGAAGTTCCAGCTCAGCTCAGGAAGCTCACCACAAAACATGATGAGTTTAGTTAGAGAAATAACTACATTTTGAACTGTCCTAATAATGAGAATGTATGAGGGAAATGGAGAGCCTGTTTAGAGTACAGGCGGGGGTCGGGTGGGGAGGAGGGAGACTTGGGACATTGGTGATGGGAATGTTGCACTGGTGATGGGTGGTGTTCTTTACATGACTGAAACCCAAACACAATCATGTATGTAATCAAGGTGTTTAAATAAAAAAATAACTGAATTAATAAAAGATAAATAATTTGTTAAGATATAGGTTAGGAGAGAAATAAAGGAAAACAAAGGGTAAGAGGAAAGAGAAAATAAAAATAATTAAATATGGTAAAAAATAAGTTAAAAATTGGGCTGGTGCATCGGAGATGGAAGGTTTTCCAATTTCTAGGCAATTTATCACTGACGGTGGTGGACTTTTGTTAAATGGAGGTTTCAGAATTAGGTAGTGGCTGGAGAATTTTAGGATAAGCATAGTTTTAACATCTAGAGTACTAAGCAATGTGGTCAGAAGACACATCATCCTTTCATCTGTGTAAAAACAAAGATTGCTAACTACAGAAAACTGAATTTGACAACCATGACTGGGCAGAAATGATCCTGGATCAATAAAAAAGACCATAGCCTAGACTTCAGTCTAGGATTTATACAATAACCAAGATCTCTACTTCCAGAGGTTTGACTTTGACAACTGCGACTAAGCAGAACTTCAAAAGCCATAATGAAAGACTTTAATCTAGGCTTCTTCCTAGGATGTGTGCAAAAACCAAGACCTCTACTTATAGAAGACTGATTACAGCAATAGTGGTGGAACAAAACTTCTAGAACCACAAAGAAAGAAACTGTCCTACGCTTTATCCTATGGCATGTGCAAATCCCAAGATCTCTAGTAACAAAGGCCTGATTTTATCATACACAACTGAGCAGAAATTTTTGTGGCACCATGAAGAGAACTTGGGGTGTGAAAATGAGCATATAAGGAACCTGTAGTTCCCATGACAGTATGCTTCAGGGATGGAGAAACCCTGTATCTCTTAGGCCAGGAAATTCTCTTTCTAATTTTCGTAATACTTGACTGTATTTATGAAAGAAGAAGAAGAAGAAGAAGAAGAAGAAGAAGAAGAAGAAGAAGAAGAAGAAGAAGAAGAAGAAAAGAAGAAGAAGAAGAAGAAGAAGAAGAAGAAGAAGAAGAAGAAGAAGAAGAAGAAGAAGAAGAAGAAGAAGAAGAAGAAGAAGAAGAAGAAGAAGAAGAAGAAGAAGAAGAAGAAGAAGAAGAAGAAGAAGAAGAAGAAGAAGAAGAAGAAGAAGAAGAAGAAGAAGAAGAAGAAGAAGAAGAAGAAGAAGAAGAAGAAGAAGAAGAAGAAGAAGAAGAAGAAGAAGAAGAAGAAGAAGCACAAACCTGCCACACCAGCCCTCCTTCCTCTTTTTTCCCCCTCATGGTTATTATTTGGCTTTGTTTGTTGCTGTTGTTCTGTTATGCATTTTTGTAGTTGCTAGTTTTGATTTTTGTTTTTGTTATTTTATTATGTTTTTCTTTTTTTTCTTTCTTCTTTTGAATTGATATTTGTAACCTCTCCAGGGATCTTCAAACTACGGCCCACGTGCCACATATTGTATTTATTCCCATTTTGTTTCTTCACTTCTAAATAAGATATATGCAGTGTGCATAGGAAATTGTTCATAATTTTTGTTTTTACTATAATCTGGCCCTCCAACAGTCTGAAGGACAGTGAACTGGCCCCCTGTTTAAAAAGTTTGAGGACCCCTGCTCTAAACAGATTCCTCTCGTTTTTTATTTTCTTTTTTCTTTTCATTTTTTTTTTCAAACAGAACCACATAATTTGAATCATCTTGTTCTACCTCATAAATTGCTGGGGGAAAATTGTATAGTACCAGGACGAAGCAGTTGTATGATTATTGAATAGAAATAAAAAATGATCAGACTTAAACACCAAACTCAAACTCAACTACAACTGAATCAATACCCAATCTACAACAAGCTATACACATAGGGAACCAGCTACACTAACAGTCTGTGGAATAAAGGAGGGAGCTATAGGATGCATGCTGGGAACAGGGTGGAAGGAGAATAACACTGGTGTTGGGAATGCCCCTGATTCATTGTCACTATGTACCTTAAATATTACTGTGAAAGACTCATAAATCACTTTGTTCACAATAAAATATACAACAAATAAAATTAATAGAACTAAACATAGGAAAAGAAATATAATGCTTGGTGTTACTTATCTTTTGGATTAATTTTTGGGTTCACAGTACATTAAATTCTGCTCTAAATTTTATTACTCCCTCCTGCCTGCTTTAAGTTCTTTTTGTTAGTCACTTTTCAATTTTCTAAGCTGTACAGTAATTTATAAAGGCCTTTTTATGGATTTTATGGATGTATATTTTGTGGCCCAGAAAATTATCTATCTTGAAGAATACCCCATATACAATGGAGAAAACTGGGTATTTAGCTTTTGGGGGATAAAAAGTCCTATATATATATGTATATATATATGTATACTTGTATACATATACATACATACATATATATATATACATATATATACTAAGCTCCTTCCATTTGTCCTTGAAATCCATTGTTTTCTTGCTGAACCTTAGTTTGCTTGATCTATTAAAAAGGGATAGAGCAGAGTTGAGGTTTACAATAAGGATTGTATTTCTATAGATGTTTTCCTTCAAGTCTAAAAGCAGTTACTTTAAATATTATTGCTGACTCTTCATTGGGTGCATATATTCCAAGGAGTATGATTTTTTCTGATATACATATCCTTTGATTATTATAAAAATGACCTTCTCAGTGCCAGAGCAGTGGTGCAGCAGTAGGGCTTTTTCCTTGCATTCAACTGACCCAGGACTGACCATTGTTAGATCTCCTGGCATCCCATATGGTTCCCCAATCCAGGAGCAATTTCTGAGTGCACTTTAAGGAGTAACGCCTGAGCATCACCTGGTGCGGCCCAAAAACCAAACCAAAAAAAAAATAACCTTTTCTGTCTTATAAACTTTTTTCTAAATTTTGGGCCACACTCATGACCTTCAGGGGTTACTCCTTGCTATGCATTCAGAAATCGCCCCTGGCTTGAAAGATCATATGAGATGTATGGGGGTAGAACCAGCTGTCTATCCTGGGTCAATCACATACAAGGCAAATGACCTATTGCTGCCCCATCGCTGGGGACCCAATCTTATAAACTTTTTGAGGCTGAAGTCTATGTTATCTGATATTAATATAGCCACTCAGATTTTTATGAGAGACTTTGGTGTGATTGTTGTGCTTATCTTATCTTAAAGTACTCCAATTAGTGCTTCTTTTACAGTTGGTTTTGAGTTTGTAAAGTTTTCTGTGAAATTTTGTATTATTCCTTTAAATTGGAATAAGTGTCTGACATGCTAAAGTAATCTTTTTGAGGTATTAATTTTATTAAAATATTCTCTATATCTCACCAATGTTTTTTTTACATTTTTCTTTATTTAAACATCTTGATTACAAATATGATTGTGATTAGGTTTCAGTCATGTAAAGAACACCCCCCTTCACCAGTGCAACATTCCCACCACCAATGTCCCAAATCTAACTCCATTCAACCCCACCCCCACCTGTACTCTAGACAGGCTTTTCAGTTCCCTCATTCATTCACATGATTATGTTAATTCTTAGTGTAGTTATTTTTATAACTGCACTCACCATTCTTTGTGGTGAGCTTCATGAAGTGAGAGCCCTCCTCTCATTGTCTTTGAGGATTGTTGCACAAATGACTTTTATTTTTCTTAAAACTCATAGATGAGCAAGACTATTCTGCATCTCTCTCTCCCTCTGACTTATTTCACTCAGCATGATAGATTCCATGTACATCCATGTATAAGAAAATTTCATGACTTTATCCTGACAGCTGCATAATATTCTATTGTGTATATATGTATCACAGTTTCTTTAGCCATTCGTCTGTTTAAGGGCATCTTGGTTGTTTCCAGAGCCTGGCTGTTGTGACTAGTGCTGCAATAAATACAGGTGTGAGAAAAGGGTTTTTGTATTGTTCTTGTCTTCCTAGGGTATATCCCTAGGAGTGGAATATCTGGGTCGAATGGGAGCTCAATTTCCAGTTATTGGAGGAATCTCCATATTGCCGTCCATAGAGGCTGGACTAGACGGCATTCCCACCAGCAGTGGATAAGAGTTCCTTTCTCTCCACATCCCTGCCAGCACTGATTGTACTCATTCTTTGTGATGTGTGCCAATCTCTGTGGTGTGAGATGGTATCTCACCATTCTTTTGATTTGCATCTCCCTGATGATTAGTGATGAGGAGCATTTTTTCATGTGCCTTTTGGCCATTTGTATTTTTTTTTATCAAAGTGTCTGTTCATTTTTTTCTCCCCAATTTTTGATGGGATTAGATGTTTTTTTTCTTGTAAAGTTCTGTCAGTGCCCTGCATATTTTGGATATTAGCCCCTTATCTGATGGTTGTTGGGTTAATAATTTTTCCCAAATGGTGGGTGGCTCTTGTATCCTGGGCACTATTTCTTTTGAGGTGCAGAAGCTTCTCAGCTTAATGTATTCCCATCTGTTGATCTCTGCTTCCACTTTTTTGGAAAGTGCAGTTTCCTTCTTGAAGATGCCTTTAGTCTCAATGTCATGAAGTGTTTTACCTACGTGTTGTTTTATATACCTTAAGGTATCAGGTCAGCAGCTAGATCAAAAAAAAAAATTACATTCAAAGTAGCATCCCTAAGACTTACAGCAGATATTTCACAAGAAACTCTCAAGGCCTGAAGACAGTGGTAGGTTATTGTGACAAGACTGAATGAAATGGATGTTTCACTGAGAATACTGCACCCAGCCTGACTCACGTTCAGGTTAGAAGGAAGGATGCATAGCTTCATGGATAAACAACAGCTCAAAAACTTCACAGATAAAAAACCAGCCTTAAAGGAAAAACTGAAAGGTCTACTTTAAGACAAGAGAAATCAATAAACACAGCAAACTTATCCAAAAAGATGACATTATATCCTATGACAATCATCCCCCTCAATATAAATGGACTAAATTCACCAATTAAAAGACACCGAGTGGCAAAATGGGTCAAAAAGATGAATCCAACCTTCTGCTGCCTACAAAAAACACACCTAAATAGTCAGAACAAATATAGACTCAAAGTCAAAGGCTGGAGGAAAATCATCCAAGCAAAAAACACCCTTAAAAAAGCTGGGGTGGCCATATTAATATCTGATGACACCAACTTTATACTCACCACTGCTTCAACTCAGCCTTTGAATCTGCTGTAAAAGGATGATCCTTGGTAAGTGATATTTCTTTTCCAATCTTGCTAATTCAGTATTCTATTTCTATCTATTGTTTTCATCATTCTGATTAGGACTGCTTTGTAGTATTTTTATTTAGATCTGTTTTAGCTGGTTCCATTAAAGCATCTAAAACATTAGTTATTGTGCTTTTCAGTTCAGTTAACTATTCATAAATTATATTTTTGACTATGGTTTCTTCACAGGCATTTTTTTCTTATTCCTTCAGAGATGCTAATGACTTATGTTAGTGCCACTTGAGTTGTGTTAAGACAAGATAGTTCTGTATTCCCTAGATCTTTTAATTTGGGCATTTTTATATTTGTTGATGTATTAATTTTATCTAGCTTGATTCTAAAACTTGACAGATTTGTGTAGAGTGTACATTTTGCATATCTGTGAAAGTATAAAAACTCCTTTTAACCTGTATAAAGACATTGTGATGGTTCATGTGCCACTGATGTTATGCAATGCTTTAAGAAGAGTAATTTTTATATCTTAATATAAATATTATTAAATCACACATGTTCATTGTATGACAATTACTTCACTTCTTACTAAACATGACTATATAACTGTTGAAAAGTAGAAATATTTTATTTTGTAGGGAGTAATAAATGACTTCAGTGTACTCTCTTGACTTAAGTAAGATTAATGGATAAAATGCAAATAAAATAATACTTTTTACAAAAGTGAATGTACGATATGTAACTGTAAGAAACTGTGATAACACAGCATTATTTAGCCTTTATTACTTTTTTTTGGAGGTATCTTGTTCAATACTTATTTCTGGTTGTAAACTCAGGGATAACTTCTGAAAAGCTCAGGGACTTTATTGGATTCAAACAAATCAAACATAGGTCTGTTGCTTGCAAATCAAACATGGTACTTATTATACTACTGCTTCAGCCCGATCTTGCTACAAAAATTGATATACCAAAAGGCAGATAAATATTCTCACGAATATCCCATTTATCAAGAGATAAACAAATTTGTTCAAAATATTTAAATAACTAAAATACAGTTAAATATCTAATATACTTTACATGTTCAGAAAATAGTTCAGTCCCATTTTGCAACTAAATGCATTATAACTGGCCTGAAAAAAGCTTATAAAAGCAGGATTAAAAAATATCATAGTAATTTGGGAAAGTTTCTGACATTTAAACCCTCTGAGATATGTATAAACCACATGTGGTTAATAGCAATTCCATTTCAGTGCTTGATAAAATCACTTTGAGTATGTGGCTATATTGCTATATTTAGCTGTTAATCTATTTTAATCCATCAAATTTGAATATTCATTAAAACATGTCAACAAGATAAAATGCAAATAGATAAAAAGACAATTTGAGTGTTAATAAATGGAAGACACTGGGTAAAATAACAACATAAAATTTATTAAATCAAAATTAGAGCCAATTAAAATTTAAATTTGTACTGTATTTCTCATGGTATTTCTATGTTCAGTAGTATGCAAGAAAATTTATTTAGGTATCCATTTGTTTCTTAGATTCTGTCTTACTATCTACAGTACATGATGCCTTTAGGAAGAATTTTTTATCATTATGGGCTATTATTATGCAGAAAACACTCAGGTTTATGTCTCTCTATTTGATCATTTAGTTTTGGCAGCAGATGATCTGATTCAGAGTCTGTCTACAGTGAATAATTGAACTTCAGAAATGTTTTAAATTAAATTCTGACAAAGATGAAATGCTTTTTGGGGGAATCTAAATGTTTACTAAGTTCTTTGTCCTCTTTCAGGGTCTCTTAATGGTTATAATCATGTATCTGCTTTTTAGGAGAAGAGTATATGTGCTATTTAATGTACACTGGTTTGTTCTAGTGGTAAAAACAATTGTTAAATAGGAGAGGAAACTTCAACCAGATTTTAATAAAATCATTTGTGTTTAAATTTATTGTATATGTTAAGTACATATACTACAATAATAATAATAAGCATTTTTAGAAAGTTTCATGCATAGTGTGTGTAGATTTGTATTTCAAAGAACATCAATAATTAGATGAAAGGGAAAAGGCTGATTAGTGATAAATATACAAAAAAGTTGGAATTTTGGAGTAAAATTTCTCTAATATATACATAGGTCAACTTAATTACCAGTTTTCATACTAAAAACCATAGAAAAATATCCTTTTTTGACAGAGGTATTACATTTGTCACTGTTCATGTTTTATTCTTGACTCTGCACTCAACTCATGGCAATACTTCACAAGTATATAGAATACAAGAAATCAAACATAGACTGGCAATGTTTAAGACAGGTATTATTATCACTGTATTATTTCACTGGCCCCCAAAATGTTAATTTTCTTATAAATATCTTGCCAATAGATACACTCTTCCTCTTTTATAGACCCCATTAAATATACCCTGAGTGAACTAAAATATAGGAAAATTCCACTTTATATGGGAATAATCTTGCTATTAGTATATGATAATATATTTTATATTACTATATTTAATATATAAAACTGCAATTTATTGTTGTGACTTTGAAAATCATATTAAGTGTCTTAACTTTTAAATTTTTTTTTATAAAATATATTATGATTTTTTGGGGGGATGTCTGAAAATCTTTTTTTAATTTTTATTTTGATCATAGTGGCTTACATCTCTTTCACATTAGTATTTTAGGTACATATTAACATTGAATCAGAGGAATACCCATCACCAAATTTGTCCTCCCTTTTTTCCCCATTCCCTTTCTGCAACCCATATTACAGTGCTCACTTATTAACTTAATAAAACTGCTTAGTATATATCGTCATTTTTATTAAACTGACATTTTATATGCTTAATCCAGACATAGTGTAGTAGTTAACACACAATGAACATTTTGTTGCACAAACTTTAAATTATACTGTAAAATAGTAAAACACAAATATGTGTTTATTATTATAGTGCAAGATAACCAAAATAAAATTTTAAATATTCATAAATTCATATAAATTTTATTTGCCCGTGAGGAATAAAATTCTAAGGTGGTTATATTTATTTTCATCATTACAAACACTGCTCTCTATTTAAATGTCTATATGTGCATCTATGCAAAAATTCAGGCACATACTATATTTTATATATATGTATTATATACGTGCATATACATTCTCAAGGAAAATTTTTAATTGAAAGGTTAATATAAAAATCTTAGTAAAGCTATCATATTTTTAGTTGTTGTAATACACCAATAAAGAATATTAATGGAGTCTGAGTGATAGTACAGCAGGTAGAACCAAGTTTAATCCTGGGCATCCCATGTAGACTGCCAAGCCATTCTAGGAGTTATCCCTATAACTACAGAATTTAGGGATTAAATATATTATGATGATTTTTGCTTCCAATAAATTTTTTTTGTTATTTTCTTCACTCTCAGTGATGTACAAAATCTCTCCTGACTCTGGTGGGGATGAAGGTACTTTATAGGATGCCAAGGATTGAACTCAACAAAAGAACTCTAAGAATCCTACTCCCTATATTACTGCTTGTGCTCCTTCAAGGCATCTTAATAAAGGATGGTTGACCAATTGTGCAATTCCTTATCTGCTTCTATTTCTGTGATGCTCCCCAAATGTGTGACCCAATAAGCACATACCTAAAGCTAGTTTGCTATAGAGAACAAAATAGAATTTCATTGCTAAAGTATCTCATGACCTGGTCTAAAATTATTTGCTTTTTGCTTTTGTTATTTTGTTACAGAGAAGTATTTATGACCCCAAGAAAAATCTCTGTAATTTTTTTCTTGCTAGTGCCTGGAAATACAGTTGTTGCTATGCTAAAAGGCCAAAATATTTAGCATTATTTCACTTATTTATTAATATTTATAATTTAATAATAATTTTGTGCTTATTAGGATGATGATTTATTTTAACTCACTGAAAAATCCTTATATATTCACTTATGTTGGATCTACACTGAGTGATTGTACAGTAAGTAGGCACTTGATTTGCAAGTGGTCCCTGAAACCATGTGGTCCTCTGAAACGCTATTAGGTATGATCTCTGAGAGAAGATCCAGAAATAAGCCCTATACAACATTGGGTGTGGCCAAAGAAAATAATTTCAGGTCAAATTAAATATATCTAAAACTATTCCCTTGTTAAATTTTCAAGGCTGGTCATTTCTAATTATTTTGAATGTGATTCTTGCTTTTTAAATTTTTATTGTGACTGAAGTGCATTACACAGAATTATTTATGGTATATAGTGATAATGAATGAAGGGCATTCCAACCACCAATGTTGTCCTCCCTCCACTCCTGTTCCCAGCATGTCTCCCATATCTCCCTCCTTTATTCCCCCCCTCAGAATACTAGTGTAACTGGTCTCCACTTTACAGCTTGTTGTAAATTAGGTATCTATTCTGTTGTCAATGACTTTGGGTTTGGTGTTCCAGTCTGATCATTTTTTATTTTCACTACGTGTTCATATGACTGGTCCTGGTATCATCATTCCCCCCCCTCAATTTATGAGGCTGAATGATTCGAGTTATGCAATTCTGTTGGTGATAAAAAGGTTAAGAAAAAGAGAAGAGAAATTTGGTATTAACTACCAAAAAAATACACCCAGCAAAAAAATAAATCACCAAAAATTATCCACAAAAGTGAAAAAGAAAGAAAAAAGTGGAAGAAAAAAGAGAAGAAAAATAATATCAAAACAAAACCAAACAAAACAAGAAAGAGGAATGCTGGAGTGTCAGGGTTTGGTGTTCCCTCCCACTTTTTTTTTTTTTTTACATAGGCACAGTAAGTCTTGGGGAAGGAAGTAAATTCCCATGGCCTAAGAGATTCAGGGTTTCTCCACTTTTGAAGCATACTGTCATGGGAGCAACCACTGGATCCATATATACTCATTGCCATACCCCAGGGTATTTTTTGTGGTGTCTGGAAACTTTACTCACAGTTGTGGATGAGAAAATCAGGCCACTGTAGCTAGCAATATTGGTATTTGGGCAAGTCCTAGGACAAGGTCTAGGATAGTCTTTATGGTTCTAGAGGTTCTGTTTCATCATTGTTAGTGTGTTCAGTCTTCTGTATCAAATTCTCTATATTTTTGCTTGGTCCCTAAGCCAAAGTCTGGGAAATTATGGTTCCAAGGGTTCTGCTCAGTCTCTGTTGTCAAAATTGGGCCTCTGTACTAAGAAATCGTGATTTTTGTAAGAGTCCTGGGCTACAGCCTAAGATAGGGTTTTCCTTATTGGTCTCAAGATAAGTTCTGCCCAGTCACGGTTGTCAAAGTCATTTTTTTGTAGTTAGTGCTCTTATTTTTCGTAGTTCAAAGGATGATACATCTTCTGATTTCTACTTAGTGTTAGGTAATGTGATAGGACCTCCTGGTCTTAGGTCAAGTTGTCATTTCTTCACTGTCCTCATTGTCATTGTCATTCATTCCTGGTGTTGTTGCAGGGAGCTATTTCAGTTCTACATCTGGGATCTGGGGTTTGAGAATTAAACTAACTCTGTCCAATATCATGGAGACTGAGTTGTATCCACATGATATATGTCCAGAATGGGAGACACCCTTGTATAAAAAGTGTGAGTTCTTATCCTTAGAAGATAAGGTCTTATTTCTGTGTCTATGATTTCCCCTTGTTTACTGTGCCTATACAAAAATGTCTGGTGTCCTTTTGTATTGCTGGTGCTATTCTGGGTAAGGATGACAGGCTACACACACAGTATTGTGGTGTGGTCTGAGCTTTTACCCCAGGCAAGATGTTTTCTAGTTTTTTTTTTTGTTTTTGTTTTGTTTTTTTTTTACCAAGCAGCAACAAAACTGGTGAGGATAGCGAATATATATATATATATATATATATATATATATATATATATATATGTATTTATATATATATATATGTATTTATATATGTATATATATGTATATATATACAAATAGATAAAACTGAGATAAAAAATAAATTAATAAAAGGAAAAAAGTTACTTGAAGAAAACAAGTGATGGGGGAGGCTACCTGTATGTTTAGGAATACACATCTTGAGATGCATTATTATAAAGGTATTAAGCTTACATAGGCAATATAGGCCTCCCAATTAGATCTTTTGAGATATTCTTGTGGGGAGTGAAAGTCAAGGCACTTTTTTGTATCATAGACCTTTTTCTTGAGTTTGAGATATGATTTGAGGCATTTCAGGGTCCTGTAGTGTCCTTGAGCTTGGGGTTTTGCTGAAGCTGGTTCCAGTATCATGCAACAGTCCATGATTTTATGCGGCTGAGAAGGGCCACAAAGCTTGAGTCAGCAGGTGTGTTGTTGTGGTTTCTTGCTGAGACATGAGATGGGGTATTGAGAGGGTGTCTTTCATTGAGGAGCTGGAAAGTGGTCTGTTGGGGTAGGAGGTCGGTCTTGGTGTCTAGCGAGTTCAGAACTGAGGGTAAAGAGGATTAAATAAGGGGAAGATAACGAATTCGGGTTGGGAAATGAGGTAGTAGAAGAGTCTCTGGGTAGGGGAGGGGAAATATATAAGAGGGGCTATATACATTGTATAGATGAATTGTTTATGGATTAGGCTTGGCAGTCAGAGAGGATCACTGTATAGAAAGTAATGTTCACATATACAGTGACTTCAGAGATCTATTGTAGTGCTATCCTTCATATATAGGCTATTCCATTTCCTTTCCTAGAAATAGTCAAGAATTAAGAATACTTTGGATGATGTTAAAAAGGGTATTTGTCGCATGGGCACAAATGCACCCACTTGCTTTTGAAAGTAGTTATCAGTAAGAAAGGACACCCCTGCAGGGAGTCTAGTATGCATATGGGAATTTTCCTTTGGTTAGCTGTACTGGCATGTGAGGTCTCTGAGCCCAGCTCTTGCCTCTGCAGTTTGTGTATGCATCCAGGAGAAATTTTCCTCCACCTCCATTTCCCCAGGGCCCAGGTTACCTGGTCTGTCCCTGAAGGCCATTCTAGCATGGGGGGATCTAGTCCCCTGGACTAAGTGGTCAGTCCAGGGGGCCTTTGGCTAGCTATTCCTCCCAGTGCCCCCTTGGATGTGATTCTTTCTTTCTTTTTTTAGAAGGAAATAACTTTAATATCCATAACAGCTTTATATAAAAATATATTCTCTGCCAGGTTATTTATAATACAGAAAAAAAGAGAAGGAAATATTCTAAGTATCTGATAATAAAGAAAAGATTAGGCAAATATTATATAACCACTAAAATGTCTATGAAAAATATATGTCACAGTTTACTAATTTAAAGCAATATCAAGTAATATATAAAGTATTAATTAAGTTGTAAAATTACACATGGCTAATTATTTTGAAAAAATATTTGGATTAAGATGATGACTAATTTCTAATTTCTAATTAGTTCCTAGTTATGGAGTTTTGAGTTAAACAAAACAAAAAAGTACAGAGATTCTCCATATTGCAGTTCTTTCAGAATTTCATATAAATATTTTCTTTGATATAGGTGTTTTATTTTTTTAATAACTATTACCCTTATAAACTCAAACATATTCAATGCTTAGTATAGTACATCAAAGGTATATCTTGTTCTTTACAGTAAGTTCTCTGAAAACATTATGACATAATTAAGGATACACACAAAATTAAATATATCAGCATGATGCAACTATTCAGTACTGCATACAGTGCATTATTTATAAGACACTACAAGGACACAATGTTTATAAATTAACATGAATT